>NC_132956.1:4216153-4818461 GCF_034638445.1 Ciconia boyciana | reverse complement strand
GCCACATCGTGTTCCTGTGCTGCTCCTAAGACTGAATCTTCCCTTTTTCTTGAAAAAAAATCTTGCATGCACCCCAAGTAATCGTGTGCTTTCCCACTCAGAAGGCATACTTGTTCTGCACAGACCTGAATTCTCTCTCTTGAGTGTTCTCAGTCTGTGGTGTCCTCGTGACAAGGGTCACTTACTCCAGGATGTGAAGAAAGGCCGGGCCAGATCCGAGTTGCTGCTGAAATCCGCAACCTCTTGCTGCTCACATCACCGCTCTTCCCCAGGTAGCTGAGCGTGAGCGCTCTTGTCTGCGGGAATGATCTCTCTGCAAACGATCGCACAGAGCTCTGCATGCTTTGAGGGTTGGGGTTGTAACCCTGGCTGTGACAGTGGAAGAATGTTTGAATTAGTGGTTGCTCTACCTCTGGGTTTTTCCTCGAGTAAAAACTGTTTTGCTGAGGCCAAAGGCGGTTTTATCTCCTCTGGTTCCTTGGAGCTTCGTGGTGCAGCCAGCCCTCAAATTGCTCTTGCTGTCAGGTTTCCAGCTTTTAAATAGGGGCATTTGAGATGCATTCTGCAAAGCTCTTTCCAGGTGACTTCAGGGCTGTGTGATTGTATTGGTTTCCGTAGGGCTGATGCATTCAAACTCACGGAGTCTTAACATCAGATACATGAAACAAATGGCCTGATCTTTCAGAAGTGCTGAATGCCAAATATTTTGTTGAGCCTGAAGTGTATGCGGTGGCTCGGATAACCCGATCCGGGTGAGTTACGCATGTAGAACTCAGGCCTGTTAGAGATGGGAGGAAATCCTTACTGGGTTGAGACTGGTGAACCAGTAAAGAGGCTGTTATCCCAGTGAGGCTGGTGTTCCTGACTGGGGGAGGGATGGGGCTGGTACCCACTGGTATGGGAGGGTGCACCTGGCTCCAGTCTGATTAACACCCATCTGTCCTGAAGTCCTGAGAAGGAGGGAAAGAGAGATCTTCCTTGCCCCCCCACCCCTCCAAAAGACAAAAGATAATGCAGAACATCTCTGATGGTCTCTAAATGGATCCCTGTGTCAACGTGAGCCACTTAGGATGTGTTGTATCGCAGATACGAGTTGAGCAATGGCAGCCCCGGCACCCTCTCTCAGCCTAGGCGAACCGAAGCACGATATCCCTAGGACTAGCCCAAAACTGGCAATGCCACATTAGGGGGCGGGGGGGAGCTGGAATCTGCTGCCCGCATCTCAGGAGCGTTGGATTCGGATCCCTCCAAGGTTTGGAAGCTGCGGCTCCCCCACTGCGGGGCAAAGCCGTGTGGTCAGAGAGCACGTGGGCACGAGAGCGGCTGGAGTCTGCAGGGTTAGGAAATGCACGCTGTCCCACGTTTGGGTTTCTGTTGTGTGTTTAATTTTTTTTCGTGTGTGAGTGCGTGGGTGGTTCTGCAGCCTGTCTGTTCTCTCCGGGGGGAGTGCATGTGTAGAACAGGATGGTGTGTTGCCTCATTGAGTCTGGGAGAAGTCCTATGATAGCACATTGGGGGTAAAAAGAAAGGAAGCTTTTTCCTTAATGTATAAATGATATTTGTATGATTAAATTAACACAGAAAAAAATATTCTGTAGCTGTTGAGAGTTTTATTGAAGCTGCAAAAACTTCAAAATCTGTCATCTTGTAGGTAAACGTACCCAGCTTGCTTCTCTCTCCAGGGTGTTTCCAGACACTAAGGCAGTGTCCTTAAACCCAGTTCTAGCCCTGTCTTTACCCCAAATCACTTAAAACAAACAAAAAAAACCACCCCACAACAACAAACAACCAAACAAATTCAGTGCATACTGAGTTTATCAAACAACCTTTCCAGTCCAGGCGGATGGGTACGAGGGTGGCCGAGAGCCCCATACAGATTTTTTTGTGTATGCAAGGCGATGGGGCAGGAGAGCCTGTGAAGGAGGGAGGGGGCTCGCCGCAGCATCCATTTCGGGAGGAGCATTCCCACCGGGGCTGCACCGGGTGCACGGTGCCGGTACAGACCGTTACTGCATGTGGTTATACCTGTTCACCGATGTTGGTAGTGGATGTCCCTCGTTATAAGGCCAGGTAGCTTCTCAATAATGCTGTGTCTCCTGCCTGCACCGGTCCTCAGCCGGTGCGTGTGAGGGGATGGCTGGGGCTCAGCGCCGTGCCGGTGCCCCGGCTGGGTGGCGGAGGGGATGGAGGTGAGCACCAGCTCAGCACCGTGCTGCCGGCGCCTTCCAGCTGTAATCGGGACTGAAGCAGGAGGGGAGGCAGCACCCAGAGATGCGAGGAGGAGTGGAAATCTGGGCTTAGTGACCAGCACAAAGCAGTGCTGCAGCCGCAGCCGGGTCCTTAAACTCTCCTTGCGTGGCTTATTTACATCCCGGCACTTTACTCGGAGCCTTGGTGCGGTACGTGGTGATGCTTCGGACGTCAAACAGCAAACAGAGCAGACCTGCTGTTTCATGAGTCTCTTGGCGAGGCAGAGAGGAATTTTGAATGAAGGAAGTTTGGTTTTTCTCTTTTCTTACTATCACTAAGGGAATATCCAGTGTTCCTGTGTATCAGGATGGGGGCACGTGAGGGTGTCTGCTTTGGTGAGCCTGGTCATCTCGGGCTGATCCTATTTCCCAAGCAAGGCCTTACCACTCAGGACACCCAGCCCAAACGTTTGCCTTGTGGAGCAGCTTAGCTGAAGCTGCTGTTTTGCTTACATGTGACTTTGTAACTAATCCTTGCAAGAAGCCTCAATACGTGTGCTCTGGGTTTGCCTTTTAACGTTTGAATAAATGCGTGGAGCTTTCATGTGCTGTTTAAGCTTGACTGAAAGCCTTACTGGGAACAGACATCCTGCTACCTGTGCCTACGGGTATTTATTTTGTGCCTTGAAAAGAATGCACCCCTTGAGCTCTTGGTGCTCACGGGTGTCTTTAAGACTGATCTGTTTGGGTAGGTTAAGATTGCCTCCCCTTGTCTCTGCCCAACTTTTCATTTACTAGTTTTTTGCTTGAAAGAATGTTTATCTTTAGGGTTGCAACCTGTCAAAGTCTGCCAGTACGGGACAATACCATCACACCTTCTAACACTATCTCCTGAGCAGGCAAATAACTTGAGGGATTGCTATAATGGAGGTCATCCTACCACCGTGATCCCTGCGCGGAGGCTGGGTGTGGTGCAGGGTGGCAAGGCAGGAGGCCAAGTCAAACGGCTGCCGCAGGCACCTATGAACTACTTGGGTTGCTTTTTCTGCTTGCTTATTTTTTTTTAGGAGAACCAGATCATTGTCCATTAAAAGTTATAAAAATAATTCTGGTTTTAAGCAGCTTTTTTTGGTCCCTGAAGCGATGCTGCGGTAGGCAGGAGGATGTTCTCCCCTGTATGGGTTGTGTGTGATGAATTACAGGGAGGAAGGCGTGCTCAGTGTGCTGGGTAGTGCCCGGGACCGAACGGCACCGTCCCCCCGGCCTCGCTGCGTGCCCGTGCTCCTCTTTGCCGATGTTTCTGGCTGGAGGGTGCCCTGCTTGCCTGGCTGACCGCAGAGAGAAGTGCAGGATGTGCTCCAAAACCTCCACAGCGTCACTGCATGTCCTCGTACCTGCAGGTGTGGGCTCGAGGGTTCCAGCAACCACCCTGCCTTCCAGGAGCAGCAGCTGGAACTGCAGCAGGGAGAAAAAAGGGCAGGTTTTGTGATTTTTATTTTTGTTTTTTCCCCTTCTACCTGCTATGCCCGCTAAATCGTGGCACGCAGCCTGCAGTGCACAGCAAGATGCGAAGGCAGGGATTCGTGCTCACTTCATCTCGTCTTCCCTCTGCTCTTTCTTCTCTGCAAATCCTTTGGGGATGCGCAGTGAAATATTAAGAGGCCAAGTGGGAAACCAGGCCATGCTGGCAAAGGGAATGCTGTGAGGGAGTCCGTGGGGAAGGAGCGTGGCATCTGCGCATACGTACACGGGGTCAGGAATAACTTTTAGTGTAGGCTTTCTCTGGAAGCTGTTTGTAACCTGTAATCTGTCATTCATGTGCTCCACCTGTGTGTTCGTTGGAAAATACCTGGTTAAACAGAAATTATTTAAGGAAATCTAATCTCAAATGTTTCCTACCCCATTCATAAAACAGCTGAGTAGTAAAAGCACGCAGCGGAGACCAAGCGAGGAAGCAGATGGCATGCACAGGTAAGGACCGGCCTTGTTTGCCCCATGGAATGCTGTGGGCTCAGCTCTGCAGAGCAGCGCTGAGCAGGGCTGGCTTAAGAGCTGTCTCATTTGTAGTATTTCCTTATTTTTATTATGTCTTCCCTGCAGAAGTGATACCTTCACAATAACTTAAAGGGCTTAAGTGGGGGGGGAAAAGTACATTTTTCACCTATTAATGAACGGAGTAACTGGTGCAGCATCCTGTGAGGCAGCTCGGCTGTGCTGCGAGTCGGTGACACCGTAGAAATCACCGCTCCATCTTCTGCCATGGTGACGGTGTTGGGAAAAGGGTGATGCTGGGACCTGGGTGGAGGGGTTGACCTGGACGGGGTATCCTCCAGACAGAGGAAAAGCTCACTGCTTGGCTCTTACACTTCATGAGTTTCCCGGAGGCAGCAGTCCTGGCTCCTGTCGGTCAGGGCTGTATGTTTGAACACCTTCTGCATAAAACCAGTTGGATAACCACCTTCCAGAGGCCCCCGGGGGCTGCTTGGGCTCTTCTCCCAGCTGAGGTGTGTTACCGTTCAAGCTGAGGGTGTTTGAACAAGCTTGAGGCTGGAGATAGGACATCATTATTCTCCTTCACCAAGTGGTGTGTGTTTTCCAGCAGTCGAGTGCCAGCTCTTCATCTCTGGGGCTGTGCTAGATCTGCTGTTCATGGGAATTCATTAAGGATCTCTACAAACAAGGATAAAAACCTCAAGAGCTTTCCCGCTTGCTGGCAGGGCTCAGCCCTGTGCTAGCTTGCTTGGCTGACTCCAAGTGCTGGTTAAGGCATGCGTACTGTCCCGGGAGAGCTGCGTGCCTGCAGGAATGAGCTGATTGATGCTGTTGCACCTCCTAAGGCACTGTAAAACTCTCCAGAGCCACTGATCTCTTGCAGGCAGCTGTTGAAAACACTGTTAAAGTGTCCATAAACTCCAAGCAAACCCCGAATTTGGACGGCCAAAAGGAGAGCAGGTGCGTGGGTGGGGAAGGCCATATAGGATGTCTTGCAGAGCCACTGGCGCTGACGGCTGCGGTGTCTCCATAGCAATCTCCCTTTATTGACTTAAAAACAAGGCTCCTGCTTCCCAGCTGCTGCTCTGGAGCATGGCCACTGTGGGTCGAGCAGGGTGGGTCGGGGCTGAGCATCGTGCCCACGCGCTTTCCCCTCCGCCCCTCTACAGCGGGGGCAATGACGTGCGTTGCTGGTGGGGTGGTGACGGCCGGGGATGCTTTACCCTGCAGCTGGTGAAAGACACCTGGCCGGAAGGTTGGGCTGCTGCGTACCCCGGTCTGTTCCCAGCGAGGTCAGTGCTCGCTGTGTTTTATAGGTGAGAGAGGCTGAGGCAGGAGGTCCTGAGTCCCCATGCAGCTCTCCAGCTGTGGGACCATCCACTGTCCCACAGGGCTCATTTAATACCAGAAAGAGAGCTCATGGGTGTCTTGTCTTTGCTCCCCAGCTCTGCATGGGCATGCAGCGGGGCTGCAGCTCATCCCTGCTGTCGCTAGCTCTGCTGCTGCCCCGGCCGACCCTCGCCAACCCTTACAGACCAACCAGCCGACCCTTACAGATGAGTTTCCTCATCTGTAAGACAAGGATTAATACCCTGAGCAGGCTGGACGGATGGGCTGTGTGTCCTTCTGCTTAACAGGCTGCTTGTGCTTGGTCGCAGCATGTGGCAGGAGCTGGGGAGCATCTCCCCGGCTTTGGGCTGGACGGGTGGCACCGTGTCCTGCGGGCAGGGAGAGCTGCGGGATGGCACTTGGAGATGTTCTTTATAACCAGGGTTTGCCAGAGAAGGGCCTGGCCTGAAGCAGGTGCCAGCAGAGGGAGCTGAGGTTGTTCCTCATCTGCAAAACCCTCCAGAGCTGCTGGAGTGGCTTTTCCAGGCTTTGGGACCTGCTGGTGACTGTGGCCAGCCAGGCATGAGCCGTATGCCCACGCACCTCCGGAGCGGCTGCCGTCCTGCACCGAGCACGGTGCCGGGCTGGGGAGGGGGTTGCACGTTCCTGGGTGCATGGGCTGTGTGGTCCACACTGGTCCCACTAAGCAGTGGGGTGGCACTGTGTCACCTGGCCTGTCACCGCCTCTGCGGGGCTGGGGTGCTGGGCAGGGACGGCGCAGGCAGGACCTCCACAGGGCTGAGATGCTCTAAAGGCAGAGATGTCCCATCAGTGGGGATGAGGAAGGTGTCTGAACACCAGTGGGTCCGTGTTGTGTCCAAGTTTGGAGGGTGATGTGCTGCTGGGGAGCAAAGGGGGGCTGGGTAACACAACCTGGAGCCAAATGTTGGTCTGATGGGGAGGCTTGGATGCGGCCAGGCAGGAAGGGGTGAGAGTTTCTCCTTTGTTGGGACCCTGTGCCTGTTACGGTGCAGCGGGGACAGTAATTCTGCTGGCCAGGACCCTGCCCTGCCTCTCTCTCCACCAGGATGAAGCAGCAGGTCCTGTCCCCCCATGCCCCCTCGTAGCGGTCGGTCCCACCTACCCCCGTGTCTCCTCCGGCGGTGATGGGGAGTGGGGGACCATGCTCTGCTCTCGCCGCCTGCCCCAGGGCAATGCACAGCTCTGTGGGATGGGACACCCAAACCTTGGGTCTGGGGTACGCCAGACCCTTTTTTAGGAAGGCGATCCCACAGAAGGGGGATTTCAGCCTCTCCTGCGGCCGAGCTCCCTGTGCTGCTGGCGAGGAGCAGCGCAGGCTCAGCAGGGTCTGTGCCCGAGTGAGTGGGCAAGGCTTGCCATCCAGGGGGAAAATACAAGAACCTCACATTCCTCGTTATCTAATCTGCCCCGTTTTCCCTCCTCGTTGTTTGCCATGGCTGGGTTTCCTCAATTAATTCTGACAGCTGCAGGCTGGGCTGTGACGTCAACCTGCGGTAGCGAAGCCCAAAACCCCAGGGTGGCGTTGGACAGGACCTCGGGAGGTGACCCCAGGGACGAGCCCTTCACACCCCAGCGGGACATTGAACCGCTCCAGTAGGTGACAGCGAGAGATGCCTGTGGACCGACACTCCGGAGTTCGACAGCAGAGAGGGTCTCTGTCCCCAACGAGGCTGCAGGGACGTCCCCTGTCCATGCTAGTGGGATGCTTGAACCCGTCCCGTCTTCACCCCCAGCAGCTCTGGGTGCCGCTCTAATTGGTGCTGTTAATAGCTGAGAGCGGTGCTTGGCTGGACTTTGCACGGAGGAGTGTTGGGCAATTGTGGCCAGCTGCTGCCACTGCCTTTCCGGCTACCTGGGCAAGCGCCCATCGCTTCACCCGCCCCAGGGCACCGCAGGCAGAGGAGGGCGGCTTGGGTGGCACCGGGCTCGTCCTTGCTCCCTCCAGTCCCCAGCAAAGGCCTCGTGCAGCGGCTCCGGGACCTCTCCGTGGTGGGCAGTGAATGTGTAATGCCATCTTCTTTCCCGACCCCCTCGCTGCAATGCCTCCCCCGAGCCGCCCGAGCTTGGCAGGACTTAGCAGCAGCCCCAAAGCTGCTGTGGCAGCCCCATCCGTCTCGGCTGCTGTGGTCCGTGGTGGGATGGGGAGAGGAGGACGAACCTCCCCAAACCACGGCTTTGGAGCATCCCGGTACCTCCCCGAGCAGGGGACCCTTCTCCCAGCACCAGCCGTGCTGCGGCCGTGCAGCCTGGCCGCTCTGCCTTGCCTGCGGGCAGCGCAGGGAGCAGGGTGGGAGGAAGCGGGTGATGGTGCCTGAGAAGCAGGTTTGTCAGAATTTTAAAGGGATCTAAATAAATAGCGATAAGGAAACAATTATTTAAAGAGCAAACAAATGGAAACTGCTAAATGTACTTTTTTTTTTTTTTTTTTTGTGGGTGAAGGGTGCAGGGCTGATGCCGTCAAGTGCTGGGAGTGAGTCCCTGCAGGGGCTGGATCGTGTGGCCGGTGCTGGCTGAGGTCAGGGGCTGGGCTGGGCTGGAGGAACTGCCCTGGGGTAGGCAGCAAGGGAAAGCGCTGCTTGCTCAGCCTGCAGCCGCAGCCAACCTGGAAATAAGCCTCGCCATGACGAAATTTCATTTCATCCCACCAGGAAAGAGGTTTTATGGGTTATCTGAAAATGCCAATCCTCAGCTGAGCCCGTTCGTGACGGGCTCATGGTGTCGCAGCTGAGTGCCGGGTCAGCGGGGACATGGGACAGGGATGTCCCAGGCTGTGCAGAGGCGAGGTTCGCTGCATGGACGCTGAGGTGCATTGCCTTCCCTCGCTGGCTTTGGTTTGCTTAAAGGCAGAGAGAAGCCTTGACTTGCTACTGATGCCAGGCAGTCGCTTCAGAGCAAGGATGTTTCTCGCACCTCCCGTGTGGTGCTCGGGGTCCTGCTTGGGTTTGAGAAGGTGCGTTGATTTGTGGCAGGGCCAGGCTGGAGCTGGAGAGCTGCTCCTCCCTCCCAGCCCCATTGCAGGGTGCTGGGGCTGCAGGGTGCCTGCCGGGACTGGGGTGCCGGTGGGGAGAACCGATTCCCTTTGTCTCCCCAGCAGCACCAGCGCCGCACGCCCCGGAGATGCCATCCCCCCCTTCGGGGCTGCGGCTGTCACCATCAGGACTTTGTTTCAAAGGGCAGCTTATTCCCATCCTTCCCCCCCCATGGCTTTTTTCATCGGCTTTTGGTTGGGGATTAGGCACGTGTTGACAGAACAAACATTTTGCTGCCCTCGAAATCCACCACTGAGGAAAGAAGCGATGTCCTTGCTCTGCCGGTGCCCCGAGCCAGCACCGGGATGGGGAGAGCCAGGCTTGGGGCTGGGACAGCCCTTCAAGGGCAAAGTGGAGCCATTTTGGGTCACGTCCCGCACCGGGGCTGGAGCCTGGCTCCGGCCCTCTGCTCCCTTGCAGAGCATTAATCGCTTTCTGCTTTAATATCCCGTCCAGTGAAACCAGGGATGCCACCAAGGAATGCTGCCCATCTCCCATGGGGCTTTGGCGTGCGCCGGTGGCCCAGGTCTGCCAAGAGCTCTCTGTCTCCCCTGCCCATCTCCCGGTATCGGTCACAGTTTCGTCATCCCCAAGTCAGGCTCCGGGAACTGAGGCTCCTCGAGGCCGAGGATGCCCGTGAACTGCCCTTAAGAGCTTGTGTTTGCTGGGGAAAAGCTCATTCCTCCAAGCTTCGAAGCCAGCCCAGCGCCTGGGGAGGGGTGAAGGCAAGACACGCTGCTGCGACTCCCTGTCCCCAAGCACAGGACGTCGTTTGAGGTACTGCCCCCCTCCTGCACCCCTTTTTGTCTACCCGAACCCCCAGGTCCTGGCTCCTTGCTGAGCCCCCAGGACAAGGGTGCCTGACCTGGGCGATGCTCACCAGGAACCACACGTTTCCTCCGAAGCCGGGTGACTCACTGCTGAGTCACGGCTTGCTCTGCCACAGCTCCGCGCCATCTTTGTCCCCAGCCTTCCTCCTGCCCCGCAGGTTTTTCCCGGGAGTGCAGTGCCTTCGCCCCAGACCCACGGCTCCATGCGATGCTGCGGGACGTGGAGCAGCCTCGTCCCTCGTGGGGTCCCTGCCCTCGTCCCCCCTCTGCTCCCCTGGGAGCTGCAAACCTGGCTCAGTGGGGCTGGGGCTGGCTGATCCCAAGAGTGACAGGAGCGGGGTGGCTCTGGTCCCTGCTGGTCCCCTACCTTCCCCTCTCCATCCAGCCCCGCCAGCTCTTACTTTGAGCTGAGACAGGGCTGAGTGTGGGTTTTAGGGTTATTTTTAGGGATTTCCCCCCTGGGACAAAACACCCTGCAGGCTTTCCTGGGATGGACCGAAGGGGAGAGCGCAGCCAAGAGCCTCTCCTGCTCTCCGGGGCATTGCGTGCTGCCCTGGCCCGCCTTGGCTTTGAGACCATTGGAGCTGCCCGTGCCGCTTGCTCTCACCCGGGAGGTGTTTCCCTGCCCCAGTGGCTCCCACGGTCTCCGGGGCTGCCGCTCCATGGGGCCGTTATGCCCGAGGATCGTTTTGCATGTGGGGAGAAACAGCCGCAGCAGCAGCAGCAGAAGAATGAATTTGCATTTCTTAATGGCAACCAGTGTGGGAAACAAAGCCCCAAGGGTTTTGTTGCCACTTGGCCCCACACCGGTGCTGTGTGAAAAGACAACATCCCGTCCGCTGGCACGGAGCCCTGCCCGTCTCACCTGGCTGCCTGTGAGTGCCTGGGAACCGCTGCCACCAAACGGCCCCGAGCCCCCGGCACGGGGAGGGGGTGCTGGCCCCATCGCCCAGCCACGCCGGTGGGATGAACAGGCGATACCGAGGAAACAGGGGTACGGTACTTGTGGGGGTGATTGTGGGGGGTTTCTCTCATCCTGGATAGGATTTGGGATTGACGTGCCGATGCAGCAGCCGCAGGGCCCGTGCACGGAGAGCCCAGACCAGGAGCCATCCCCGCACATGGGTTCCCCCCGCCTCTGCACCCCAAATCGCCGGTGACAGTGCAGGGGGGGGGGCTGTGACCTTTCCTCATCCTCCCTCTGCCAGGGTTCACCCTGCTGCCAAGCTGGGTGCACCCACGCCACCTTGAGCCCTCTCTTCCTGGCACCGCTGGGCGACCCGCAGCCATTTCCAGGCTTTTAATCCCGAGAGACAAAAGCAGGAGTTTAACGCAACCAGAAGAAGAAAAGAGCAGGGCTTTGAGCAGGGAACAGCAAACACGCCGGTGGGTCCCGCTGCTCCCAGCCTGGCTGGGCACCGTGAGATCTCCCCGCCTGCGTCACCCGGGGTTTGCACTGGCAGCGTTCAGCCTGGCATGGGAGAACCATCCCAATGGGTGCCCGGGGGGCAGTGGGGAAGGCAGCAGGGTGGGAAGGGTGCTGGGAACAGGCAGGGGCGGCAGGGCAGTATGTTTGGGTGGGGAGCTGGTGGTCCAGGAGCTGGGCTCGGCGTGGGAGGCCAGGGTCATGCTGGCATCACCCTGGTGTCTTCATCCCCCACCGGCTTGTCCTTCCCCAACCACCCTGCCAGGCACGGCTGGGCTGAAGAAGCGGGGCTGTGGCACCCCACAGCCAAACCTCGGCACCTCCTGCTGCCGTGGGGTGCGAAGGAGCCTTTGGATGGGGCCAAGCGAGCACCGACACCGCTGTGCTCAGCCAAGGGATGGCCCTGGCACCTCCTGTGCCACCACTGCAGAGCAGACACCCACCCCTGCACTCCTGGGTGGAGCTGGGTTCTCCAACCCCCTCTATTTGCACCCTCAAGGGCTGCCCTGAAACACAGGTGACACCGTTTGGGTCGTGGTGCCATTAACTCCTCCTGCTGCTGCTCTTCATTTTTTTTCTCTTTTTTTTTTTTTCCTCAGGTCCCCCCACCACAGCACGAGAACGCCGGGAGCTGCCTTGTGCAGCAGGGACCGAGCACCGGAGCAGCGGCCGCGGCCGGGAGCCCTGGCTCTTTTATCAGGGTGGGCCCCGCAGACGGATGCCAGCAGCAATAATCGTGGCTGTTTGCCTGGAGCATACACGCGTCTCCCGTAAATAGGGTTTATGGCAGCATCTGGGAGATGGGGAAGCACAGCAAAGGCAGCCCGGGGGGGTAGCAAGGAGGGGCTGCCCTGCTTGGCCCAGGGCTGCTCAGGAAATGGGTATATTTGACTGGGGTGAGGAGGAAATTAAGAGGATTCACTTGGTCTCCGCTCTGGAGTGATCTTAGTGGTTCGAGAGCTCTGAAGATGCTCCCTGGTAGATCTGCACGGGGTCATTGCACAAATAAAAAGCATGCCAGCTTCTCCGTGCACGCCTGTGAGTGAATGCACTCTCTTGCATTCTCTGGCCCTTTGGTTAACTTTGGGGTTGCAGCTCTGCCGGAAAGCCCTTTTCCCCTCCCAGGTCCCCTCCGAGGGTAGCGGAACACTTGGCCGATGCCCAGCTCGGGAGGGTGTGCTCAGCCCCGCTTGGCAGCGGGGCACCAGGAGCACCCAGTTCCAGTGGGTGCCTGAGCCAGCACCTCTCTCCCTTTCCCCACAGCAGCGGCTGTTTGTACCCCTTGCAGGGGGGTTTTGGGGGGATCCCAGGGGAGCACGAGCAGCAGCTCAGCTGGGTGTCGATGTTGTGCTTCCTGCTGTTTGCTCCGGTTTGGTGGCACGGGGACACCGTGCAGACACGCCGGCTGCGGGAACCATGACCAGAGGATGCTGCTCTGCACCGGCACCTCTTGCCAGAGCATCTCCAAAGCTTCCCTGCAAAAATCAGCCACCTGGAGCATCTTTCTGGAGAGCAGGACACGCAATTTTGACTGATGAGCTGCGCGGAAGCAAGAGGACCTCTCCGAGGGTGGGCACTGAGTCAGGACTGCAAAGCAGATGGGAGCTGGGATGGAAAATGTGGCCAGTTTTCCCACCTTCTGCCAAGCCTGCTGCCCTTTTTGGGGAAAGAGGAGCTTGCAGGCAGTGGGCGAGACGTGTCTGAGACCCGCTGGCTCCCAGGCCCTCTGCCTGCTCCGCTCCTGCCATCGAGACTCTTTCTAGGATCGCAGGGAGCACTCCAGGCTCTGACCTTCCATACCTGCGTTAGCTTGAAATAACACACAAGTGAGGGCGATAAACCCTCTCGATGCAGGCCGGGAGGAAATGAATTGCTGTTAGCAAACAGCCAGTGAAGAGCAATTAAGATTACGGGCAGCAGCAGGGGAGTGAGCAGCCACTGCTTCCCACTGGGACCTTCCTCCTGCACGGTGGCTTCAGCCCCGGGATCCCAGGCTCTCCCTCACCCTCAGCAGGGATTCCCTGCGTCCTGGTGCTTCCCCGATGGTTACTGCTTAATTTGAAGGCTGGTTTCTGCCTCGGTCTGGGCTCAGCATTGGGAGCGTCCCCCTGCGCCTGGAGGCCCTGCGGGTGCCAGGGCAGGGGCGATGGTGCTGGGGAGGTGGAAGCCCAAAGGACGCTCGGTTCAGTGGCAGCCTGGGAGCATCCCTCCTCGTCATGCTGCTGGCCTGGAGCCGTGGCGTGCGTCTCGGGACAAAAATACCCTCCAGATCTGGGGCTAGCATGGGCTGAGGTGCTGAGCGCTGCAGACGCGGCTCCCGTGGGTTTGCACCTGTGGAGCAGGACTGAGCCGGGGGTGTGGGGGGGTGTTAAAGGCATTTCAACCATTTCAACCATTTCCAGTCTCCTTGGGTTGCAGAAAAGCCTGGGAGAGCCCATCCTGCAGCTTGGGAGCAGGGATTCGTCTCCTCTCTGAGCATCGCCTTTGTACAGCCCAGAGGCACGGGCACGGGATGCAGGAGGAGGCCTCTCGGAGGGACCCAAGCCTGTGGGTTTGCTCTGCACGGGGACCACCGCTGTCCCCGAATGCTGTGCAGGAGCTGAAGCAGAGGAAACCCCGCTGCTAGGGGGGGCAGGAAACACCGCTCAGCTCGGGGACAAATTGGGCTCAATGGCCTCTGTGGTTTTTGCAGTGACATCAAGTGCCTTCAACAGTTATATATTATATGGCTGCTTATCTATTATTCTTGTGATGGAGCCAGAGATTAGCTGCAGGCAGGTGGGCAGAGAGATTGTTCTAGGCTGATTCATGAGTTGTTTCTCTATCCCTCCCCTCCGGCCGCGTTCCCAAGCGTTGAAGTATCAGCCGTGGCAAAAAGCACTGGAATCGGAGCTGACGGGTTGACAGGGAGGACAAGGAAAAAGCATTGAAAACTGCGCACACGGGGCAGAAAAGCCAGACTTTATTTCCCCTCTTTTGTTGTTCCTCAGGTGTTGCAACCTCTTCTTTTCCTGGTTTGCATATGCAAGCAGAGCTGTGCCGAACTGCCGATTGCGAAAGGCGGCAGCAAGAGCGTGGCATGGCTGGTGACACTGGGCGGTTGCAGCCACCAAACCTGCGTTGGGGAGGAAAGCAGAGATCTCATTTTGGGGCCTTTTACCTGTTTTTGCAGCTCCGCGTCGTGCTGCCCAGCTGGCCAGCTCTCCCTGAGCCCAGCAAAGCAAATGTTTTTCCCTTTAATCTCTTTTGCTTATCGAAATCTCTGGTGCTACCGATAAGAGGAGCAGGGAAAGTTTTTTCAGACCCAGATGTGAGTTCGGCGACAAGTTCCCAGACAGACCTGGATAACCCGGGTCTGGGATGCTCCAGAGCAGGGACCCAGCACCGGGCACTGCCAGCACATCCCCTCTGCCTGGCGACATCCTGCTCTCACCTGATGTCCCCAGTTGCTTTCTCCACTTTGCTCCTGGCTCCTTCAGGTGCACTGTTTTGATGTTTGGTCTGGTAACAAGTAGTAATTAAACCTAATAAACAAGGGAGACCTGCGGGTGATGTCACAGCGAGGAGGTGCAAATCCAGCTCGCACAACCCGTGCAAACCGTAACCTGCTCGGCAAACTTTCCCCGAGCCGGCAGCCCAGCCGTGGGGCAGCAGCACAGAGCTGCCACGGGAAGGTGCGGGATGGCTGCAGTGATTCCCAGCGTGGCTCGCGTGTGCATGGGTGCAGAGTTTATATGTGGTTTACTCTGTATATTAAGTTTCCACAGCTGAGACACCTGCCTTTCCCTGCTATGATAAGGTGCCTGTGCTTGGAGGGTTACGGCCTTGGCTCCAGGGCTGTGCTGGGATGCTCCTGCCCCTGGTTCCTGTGTGGGGACCCTGGGGTGGGACACAGGAGCGGGTTTGGGTGCTGTGCACCAGCCCCTGAGGTGGGCAGAGCCCTGGCACGGTGCCCGCTGCTGCCGCCGGCTTCCTGCGGTGGCTCTGGCCGGGACCCAGCATCGTGGGTCAAAACCAGGGAAGAGCAAGCCAGGGGAGCTGAGCCCTGGCAGCCCGACCTGCTGCAGCTGGCTGGAGCTTTGCGACGGGCTTCGAGGGGTGCAGGATCAGGCCTGCTGGCACGGGGCGGCAGCGCTGGGTTGTGCACGTGGTGCCTTGCCCGAAGCAGAGAGGCGATGCTCCGAGCAGCGCGGGGAGCTGTGCTGTGGCTGCCGTGAGCCGGCAGCGCTGGTGGGGGGGCACTGGGTGGCCGGGACCCCCCTCCTGGCTGTGCCACATCCCCATCCTATGCACCTACCCCGTGGCAAAGCCCGGCCGGGGGCTGGCGGCTTCCCCACTGCAGCCGCTCGCCCCCCATGTCCTCCCCAGCCCGTGTCTCCCCCCACCCACCGCCACGTCTTACGGGCCCGGCTGTGTTTACCAAAACAGGGGAGAAAAGCTCCCCTCAGACGGCAGGAGCCCTAATCCGGGGGGAACATTTTCCCCACCGATAAGATAACATTGAGGCATTTCAAAAGGGAGGCAGAAACTCCTGGCGCTGGCGATAGCGCAGCGAAGCCCTTTGCCAGCGCGCTGGGCGGGCCGGGGAAGCTGCAATGCAGGGGTCGCCTTCCTACGGGGTTTTATTTTCCTCCCGGCAAACAGCTCCGATGGACAGCTTATCGGCTGTGCCGCGCTGCCGCTGCACGCTGGCCCTGGGGTCAGGGCGGCAAAGGGATGCTGGCTCCGCCACGGCACTTTCCATGGGCTGGGGATGCAAAGCCCAGGCGTGACGGCCACTCGGCTGCTAGGACGCAGTGACGTGGGTCCTACCCGGGTTGCACCACAGGTGTTTGTGGCTGGGGTTTTGTCTGACGTGGGTTTTTAGGGCATGGGGGAGTTTGGTTTCGGCAGCGCTACGTGCACGGGAGAACCGCCTGAACTGCCCTGCGTTCTTCACGTGTTAAAAAAAGACAATAAATACCAACTTTGTGTCTGTCTCAGTCAAAACAGCTTTTTCCTGCTTATGCCGGTGGAGACAACCCGGGCCTGGAGTGCTGCACGTTCCGGCCGTGCCCCCGGTGCCCCGTCCTGCCTGCAGGCAGCAGCAGTGCAGACCCTGGGGAGGAGATGGTGCCGTATCCCTGGTGGGAGGGATGGTGTGGTTGGTGTGAGGGGCTCCTTTTGGCCCCGACGTGCTCTGAGCATCCTTGCTCGCAGTCTCCATCGCAAGCCCCACGTGGCCGCAGCTCTTGCATAGGTGATGCTCCTGGGGTATCGGTCAGGGATGCTTCTGGCCCCAAAACAGCTCAGCCTGCGCTGGGGGAGCGATGTCGTGCTGCAGGGTCCAGCCAGGGACTCTCATGTATCCAACAAGTCTCTGTGCTGCAGAGACCAGGAGGAGCCTTTGGTCTTGTCCCCTGCAGCGTCCCCATCTCTTGGGTGGGTGTCCCAGATGAGGGTGGGGAGGGGTTCATGGTGCCCGGATTTGCCCCACTCCCCCCCCAGGGCCCGTGCGGGTCTGAGCCCGGTGCCTCGATGCACCCCTCAAGGGTTAACCCCGGCCTCGGCTATTCAAACACCTCTAGCTGAGGTAAGCACCCAGCTTGTTTGTTCAGGTAAATAAGGAAGGAATTAGATATAATGGGCAAAGGAGACATTCGCTGAGCTCCTTGCGCTCGGCTGCCGGCTTCCCTTCGCATACCTCAGCACGGCCGTCGGCTGGCTTCATCCCTCCGCTGCCCTCGGAGCAGCTCAGGGTGCCCCGTCCTCACCCCTGTCCCCGTCCCCAATCCCGCTGGTGCCTGCCGAGAGCTGATGCGGCTCGGCCCGGCCGCCCTGCCGCCGTGGGACCGGCATTGAGCCAGGCAGGGTGCTGCTGGCCACCCTCCCTGCCGGTGCTGGGGCACCCCGCTTCGGGCCATGCCTGACCCGGCTGCCGTGCCGAGTGCCACGGGGACGGCTCTTCCCACCCTACTCTGGGACCCATGCGGTTTCTGAGCTGCCCGCACACCCTCGAGGTAAGCCCCGTGCTGCTGCCGCGACCCTCCCCGGCTGCCCGACGCTCCACCAGCACCCACCTTCCCTCCCTCCTGGGGCTCCTACAGCCCTTTTGGCACCGATTCGGGGTGGACACGGTGCCATCCCATGGGAGCATCCTGTCCCACAGCTCCTTGCACCTCCAGGTGCCATTAGGGCTAAAGAGGGACAGGTTGTCCCCTGGCGCGAGGTTCCTGGCACTTCTCAGGATGGTGTCACCCGAAATAAAATGGGATTTGCCAACTTCGTGTCTTTGCAACCCCCTTCGGGTGGGACAGGAGCCAGGGCTCCTGGGGCCGGCTCCTCCCGAGCCCACCCGGTACCAGCAGGGACACTGAGGGTCCCACAAGCCCCTGTGCCCGGCGGGAGGCGGGGGACAACGTGCTTTGGGGCACTGTGTGACCGATAAGGAGCCGGGACCCTTTATAGAGCATCCCAGGCCCTGGGCGGCCGTCGACGAGCTGCCAGCTCGGGGGTGTCTCTGTAAAGCACTTTGCACCCCTTTAACAGACCTGCACCATCTCAGTGCTGCTCTGCTTTTCTGCTGGGTATTTTTTTTGTCAGTGCTAAAGGCACATTGGCTCTAGGTTTGATTTTTAAGGTTCTGCTCGGTTAGTGGAACACAAACACCGCTCAGCTGCCAAATCCCCCACAATACAGGTTTTCTCATGGGCAGGGAGCTCGTGGGGGAGGACGGTGCTGCTATAAATAGGGGCTCCCTGGCCCTGCATGGGGAACACCAAGCTCTGCTGCTCGCCTGGGGGACACCGAGCACCAGGGCTTCGCTCAGGCCACCGGCAGGTTGTGCCCGTCCCCCGCCCCCCGCTGCTGTTTGCCTCCCTGCGCCGATGGAGAGGGCAGCCTGACCCGGGGCGTGGGGACCCGTGGGGACGCCTGGTCCCCGTGCCAGCACCCATGCAGGTAACGGCAGGACGAGCTGGGGGGGCCTTGGCGGTGTTGGAGAAGGCTGGAGGGGAGCTGGGGGTCCAGGACCCCCAGGATGGGCTGCATCCCTCCTATGCATACATCCAACATGAGCCCTGGGCTTGCCCTGGCCCCAACCCCGTCACTAAGCAGGGTACCAGAGCGAGACCCCCGGGCTGTCTCATCCCCAGCCCCCCCGAGTGCCGTCCCAAGCCCCTGCCCTGGCTGTGGGGTGATTTTGGCCAATCCCTCCTCCCTCCACCCAGAGATAAAAGGGGTGCGTGGCACAGGCGGGCAGGGTTTGGCAGCCGGGAGGGACGTGGCACAGCCTGCACGGTGAGGCTGGCAGCGTGGGTGGGACGCGCTGGCAGGACACCAGATTGTCAGCAGCCTCTGAGCACCCAGGTGTCTGCTGCAGCCCCGGCTCATGCAGGGCCCCCAGGTCCCTTTGCCAGCTTAATCTGGGCCCCATAAAACATCTCGTGTCTCCTCCTGGCCAGCAGCCACCTGGCAGAGCCAACAGGCTCCGTCGCCTCTCCATGCCCGGTGCGGTTATCCTCGGGGTGTGCATCGCGGCGTGGGCTGGCCCCTCCTTGGGGACCGAGGTGGAGAGCTGAGCCCAGGGAGGTGGCCGGGGCAAGAGGTGTTGAATCAGACCAGAAAACAGGGGAAAACCACCCACATCGCAGCCCCAGATGGGCTTTTGGGCAAAGAGAGGATTGCTGGGTCCGTGGGGTCCCCGTCCTCTCCCACCCCCAGGGTTCCAGCTTGCTGTGCTGAGGCACGCGGGATGGGCGAAGCTGAAAGGATCGGGTAAAGACAAATCCCACTGCCCAGGGGGCTGTTCCAGGCAGTCTGGGACAGCTCGGGATCCCGTGTGTCTCAGGTTCCTTCCCCAGATGGTACAACACCTCCCTGTCCCCGTCCCCACCCCACTGCCTGGGGGCTGGAGGTGACCCCGGAGCCTGGCCCACCGCCCTGGCCGTTCCCGAGCCCGGCTGCCCGGGAAGGGCTTTCGGAAGTGCCTGGGGATTTGGGACACATCCCGGGTGCCGCGGGCAGCACCTCCTCCCACAGTGAGCCAACCTCTGCCGGTCCCACGGGGCTTCCCGCACCGTGCTCCGGCACAACCTGTTAAACCGCAGATTTGATTTTAATTAACGGACCCATTGTTTGAGGGTGGTGGTTGGGTGGATTTCTTTTTTTTTTTTTTTTAATTGCTCCCAAGGGCTGATCCCAGCTCTCCCCCATCACCGGTGCCGGTGTTGCTAACCTGAACGATGGTGGGTTGCGTTTGCCAGGAGAGCTCGGGGTGATACGGGAGGTCCTTGTCCCCATCCTCGTCCCCCCCGGCTGCGGCATCCACTGCTTCCCTGGGCTCCGGATGGGGCTGAGTCCCTGCAACCCTGTGGAGCTGAGCCGTGACCCACCACCACCCAAAACCCTGGGCTTGCTGCTGGCCCTGCCACACCGGGCTTTCTGCTCAGAGGCAACGTCTGGGTTTGTTTTCTCAGCTGCCGTCGGAGCCGTTCGGGGACAGGCTGTCGGGGTGCCCGTCGGTACCGGCCGCTGCCTTTTCCTCGTCGCCCTGCTCCGCTCTGCCGCAGGGACCGAGCCCTCACGCCGGCAGCTCAGCCCTTTGCTGCAGCATTCCCGCGGTGCCGGGGAGAGCGGGGAGCTGGGACACCTCACCCAGGTCCCAGCTGATCACAGTGTCCTCTCCATACCCGTGGGCAGCACTGGGGAGCGATGCAGGGTCACTCGCCGTTCTGGGCCTCGGGGATGGCAGGTACCTCCTGACTGTGAGCTTTGTTGTGGGCACGGCGAAGCACCTGGGGGACTCGATGGCTCCGTCCCGGTTTGGGGTCTGCTCCGCCGCCACTCTGCACCGGAGCCTCGCCTGCCTGTGAGGGGGCTGCAGGCAGCACCGGGCTCTGCCTGGCACCCCGGGGACGGCACCGCTCTCACTCGGAGCCTCCCCAGGGGCTGCCGAGCCCCTGGCACCGCACCTTGGCCCCTGTGTGCCCACGGAGGGAAAACCTCGGGTGCCTGGCGGGCTTTTATATCTTGGTGGCTGCTGTTTAAAGTGCTGTAAGAGCCAATTCCCTGATCGCTTCCCCTCTTGCCTGGAGTGGCAGGATGAGCACAACGATGCGTTGGTGTGGCTTTGCCGCAGGTGAGCTCCGGTGCAAAGCCCACGGGACCGGGGCCATGCGCACCGCCAGCAGCGTGCACATGCTGGGCAGCGTTTGCCAGGGCTGATGCAATTACCAGCTCAGCCCCGTTGAGCTCGGGCAGGGAACGTGAAGGTTTTTGGGGTGCCATGCAAGTCAGCGTTCCCCGTGAGCATCTCAGTGTACCCGGGGCTGCTCCTCCAGCTCTCCTTTTCTAGGGAAAAGCAAAAAAAAGAGAGAGGAGAGGGAAACAGCCGCCCAAAGCAACTTCTTAGAGCAAACAGGTCCCCACCCAGCCTGGCCGCCTGCGTGCCAGAGCGGGAGAAAGTCAAACAAAGGCCCCCGCCCTGAGAGTACAGCACCGTTTGGCGGGTGATTGCTCAGGTTTTTGGGGCCACTTGCCCCAGAGATCGGGTCCTTCTGGTCCTGACCCAGGGATGGGATGGGATGGGGATGGGGATGGGGATGGGGTTGGGGACGGGGCCATCCGTCCCGTCGCGTGCCCAGGGACAGCTCCGCAGCCCTGCTCCTCCACGCATCTGGCTGGTGGCTGCGGGAGTGAAGCCTGGCAGAGGTGGGATGGGTGGAGGATGCACCACAACCCCAGAGCATCCCGGAGGTCTTGGGGATGAGACCCCCGTCCCCTCCCCAGAAAGCCCCCGCCGCCGGTGCTGTGCAGCGGGCTGGAGCCATGCAAGCTGTTACCGCTTCCCTTTTGTGCTGGGAGCAGCGTGAGGCTGGATTTAAGGCTGATCTGCTAAAGCTCTTCTTTTAATCCAGAGCAAATCAAGGAGAGGTTTGGAAGCCGGCGCTATCTCTCAGGGAAACTGTTTGGGCGGTGGGGGCAGCTCGGTGGCGTGGGCACCCCTTCTCCCTCCTCATCCTCGCTGCGATGCTACCGAAACCCCTCGGGGATATGGGCTCCAGGATCCGAACCCGCGCCTCCTCCCCGGGTCCCTGAGGGGTCAGGCTGGCGTGGGTGCTGTTTGGGCAGCCACGGTTCCTCCATGTATTTTTCCAAGGTTTTTTTGGGCTTTGCCAAGGGTGAAATGACGGGCAGAGCTTCCTCGTGGTGCAGGTGACGCAGAGCCTCAAAAACCATACTTCTGGGGGCATTCAAATCTGGGGGCAAGCTCATCCCCACCAGCACCGCTGCGGTTAACGGAGCCGTGGCGCGTGGCTATTAAATGATGTTTAATTAACGCCTCAGGAGCAGAGCTGGGCCCAGCAGCATGGAGCTGAGCAGCCTTTGGCATGGCAGAGCCGCAGGGGTGGTAACGCACCGTCCTGGGCGCTCGGTCCCTGGTGTCCCTCCTACGCCAAGCAGCCGGCTGCTCGGCTCCCCGCCCTCGAGGGACATGTTCTGCCTGGAGGAAACCAATGGTGTATTTTCCCCTTTAGTCTTTTAAACCTTTTTTTCCCCCCAGCTGGGATTTAAAGCAAACAGGGATCCCCTTTCCCTGCCTGCTGTGTCCCATTCCCCTTTGGGGGCTGCCTTGTTTCTTTTGGGGGGCTTTGGGGTTGGTTCAGGCTTTGCACGCTCGTTTTTTATTGCAGGCTCCGTTGCAAAAGCTGCTCCTTTTTCTGCTTTTAAATAACCTATTTGGGGTGGGTTTTTTCTTCTTCTTGTAAAAAACAATGCCGGAGGCAGGCAAGAGGCTCGGCGGTGCCCTGGCCGTGCCCATCACCGGCCTCTCCCCTGGCAGGGGCTTTCTCTTCCCAAAGCCTCAGGATGGCTCTTGGGGAGATTTCTCCACGGATGGAGCCGTTCCCTGGTGTTGCCATGGAAATTCAGCAGGCTCATCCTCTTCTCAGCGGCCTCCAGGACTCCCTGCGTACTGGAGACAGATGGGGACGGGCTGATTTTGGGTAGTTTTTCTTGCATGAGAGTAAAAGGAAAGTTCTCATCCAGGGGTTGGCAGCAGCGGCCGAGAGCTGGGTGCTGCGGTGCTGGGCTCAGTCCCTGGCCCAGGAGAGCCGGGTTTGGGTGCCGTCGCTGCTGGGGCACCCTCGGGTGAAAGCAGCAGGTGATGTTTTCCGTGCACAGAAAGGTGCCTGTGTGGTTTAGGCGTCCCACAGCCCTTGATGCCCACGGGCCACCCTACATAGGTGCCTTGGAGCCCCTCCAGCATGCCCCCGCTGCCGCCTGCAAGGGTGCTCAGCCCCAGCTGGGACTGAACTGCTGCCAACCCCATGTGCCATTCAGGAGAAGACCCTAAAAGCCCGTGGTGGTCAGGACCCGCTCGCTCCCTGGGCTCCTTCTCCCTGCTGGCTGCTGCGGCTGGTCCTCCCAAAATCAGGCCAGCCCCCCCAGCCCCATGGCTGACCCTGAGCCTGCATTCATCCGGGGGCTCACAGGACGCCGTGGGTCTCTTTGGAGGTTTTTTCCCCTCTAACAGGCTTAGTTCCTCCCTTTGTGCCTGGCTGCTGGGCGGGAAGGCAGGAATTGGTGCTGGGGTGAGCCTCCCCTCTTCTCTCCTCCTCTCCTGGCAGGTTTGGAGCCGGTGCTGAGCAGAGGGATGGGCAGCGCCAGCCCCGGGCTGACCGCTCTGCCCCCCAGCCGCCTCGCCCGGCCGGACGCTGCCCTGCTGCCCCCACTGCGGGACCCCGACACCCAGAGCTGGGGCTGCCCGGATAGCCCCAGCCCCCCCGCCACCCCCGAGCAGCCCCTGCCCGCTCTCTGCCTGCACTACTTCGACATGCTCTACTCAGAGGACATCGCCTGGGCCACCAAGGGCATGGGGGAACCGTCCCAAAGTGGAGCCCAGGGGGGGCGAGGGGAGGCGCAGAAGGAGCCGGAGCAATGTCCCATCATCGACAGCCAGGGCTTGGGGCTGGGGGCCGAGGGGGACCTGCAGGCCAGCCTGCACCTGGAGGAGCACTCGCTGGAGCAGGTGCAGAGCATGGTGGTGGGCGAAGTGCTGAAGGACATCGAGACGGCCTGCAAGCTCCTCAACATCGCTGCAGGTGGGTGCTCCCACAGCCCTCCCCGGGGGGGCTGCGGGCAGGGTCCCCCCCGCCGCGGGGTGCAGCGAGGGAGGGATGCGCCGGTGCGGGGACCAAGGCTGTGCTGCAGCTCCCGGGGGTTTGCAACCAGGTGCTGGGGTTTGGGGGAGCACACGGCTGCTGGTGGCTCCCCCGGGCATCGCTCCAGGGCAGGGCTGTTTGCTGACGCCCAGGGATGCCAGCAAAATACCCCTCTGGCCTCGCTGGCTTGGAGTTAAGCTGAGGTAGGGGTTAGCAGAGCTTTACACAGAGCCCTGTGCTGGGTCTGGGGTGCCAGCGTGACCCAGCCGGTGCCACAGAGACAGAGAGGGGCAGGGACATGGCGACTCCATGCTGAGCCCGTCCCTTCCCTGAGCTGGGGGTCCCTTCCCTGAGCTGGGGGTCCCTTCCCTGAGCTGGGGGTCCCTTCTCTCCCAGGGCATCATCACTGAGGTGTCTTTCAGCCTTGCACACCTCTTGGGGAGGGTGTTCAGTAGCAAGGAGCAGACAGCAGGACTTTTATTGTCCTTTTCTCTATCCCGTTTTCCCTGGGACATTAGGAACGGGCGGATGAGCGTGTGGGGTTGGGGACAGCCTGGAGCCAGCTGATGTTCCCTGAGCTGGGCATGGGGTTGGGTGCGAGGGGAGCAGGACTGCCCGGGACCGAGTTCCCTGGGGTATTGCTGCCACTGGGCACCGCTGGGGTATTCTCCTCGGGGCATCGCTGCCGTGACACAAGCAGTCTCGGGATGTGCTTAGGTTTACACAGGCTGCCCGCTCCCTTGAAGCATTTGGTGTCACCCAGGATGGTGCAGGGAGAAAGTGGGGCTCCAAAAGGCTGGATGAAGCTTCCCAAAGTGAAGGAGGTGACAAGGGGACAGTCTCGTCCTTGGGGACCAGGGCAGGCTGGGGGTGGGGTGTTCCCGCTCTGGTGGGTGATGCAGGAGGAGCTGGGTTCCCTGGGCCACTGTGGGGTGAGCTGAGTTTCCCTGGGCTTTGCCCGGGGCTGTCGCTGGGCGCACTCACCCTCTGCCTCCAGACCCCGTGGACCGGAGCCCCGGCAATGTGCAGAAGTGGATCCTGTGGACAGAGCACCAGTACCGGCTTCCACAGATTGGGAAGTCCTTCCAGGAGCTGTCGGGAAAGGACCTGTGTGCCATGTCCGAGGAGCAGTTCTGCCAGCGCTCGCCCACCTGCGGTGACATCCTGCACGCCCACCTCGACATCTGGAAGTCTGGTAGGTGCCGGGGCCGGGAGGGAGCTGGGGAGGGTGGGCGATGCTGTGCGGTGGGAGATGCCCCTCTGATCGCCCGCTCCTCCCTTCCAGCCGCCTGGATGAAGGAAAAAGCCGCCCCGGGAGATGTGAGATACTGCGGTGAGTTCTGTGCGGACTCAGCTCCCACTGGCCTCGCTTCTGCCTCAGGCAGGTCCAGGATATTTGAGAGGTTGCCCCCTGCTTAATTGCAATTATCTGGTGCGTTGGAGCGGCTGCTGCAGCAGCATCCGTGCGGTCGCACTCCCTCTGCCCCGGAGCAGCCCCTGGGCTGTCTGCAAGGTGCAATGAAGGGGAAATGGCTGCGAGACCCTCACCAGCCCCATCCCGCACCCCGTGCACCCCTGCAGGGCTGCACAAGGGCAGGACCGAGCTGTTTTCCCTGCTCCAAGATGGGGAGGAGAAAGTGGTGCCTCCAGACCCAGTGCCTGGACTGAATCTCCAGAGACCCACAGGCATTGAGCCGGGTTTTCCTGGACAAGGACTCGTGCGGGTCCCTGGATCAGTGCAAAGCAGAGAGGTCTCTCCCCACGCCCTTCTCACCCGTCCCCATCCCTTCCCGTGGCAGGAGGTGATGCCAGCTGGGCAGACAGCGAGGTGGACTCATCCTGCGCCAACCAACCCATCCACCTCTGGCAGTTCCTCAAAGAGCTGCTGCTGAAACCCCACAACTACGGCCGCTTCATCCGCTGGCTCAACAAGGAGAAAGGTGGGTGGGTGCTCCGGCAGCCCCGGGGCAGGCATGGGGCGGGCAGGCGAGGCTGTAACCCCCCGTGCCCTGCTCCCCCTCCCAGGCATCTTCAAGATCGAGGACTCGGCACAAGTGGCCCGTCTGTGGGGCATCCGGAAGAACCGCCCGGCCATGAACTATGACAAGCTGAGCCGCTCCATCCGGCAGTATTACAAGAAAGGCATCATCCGGAAACCCGACATCTCCCAGCGCCTTGTCTACCAGTTTGTCCACCCGGTCTGAGCGGCGGCGGTGGGACAGGCTGAGCCCTGGGAGGGACAGGGGACCTTCGCCGCCTCCCTCTGCCTCCCAGCCACAGAAACCATCTTCCAGCGCTAAGGACTGCGGCTGCGGTGCCGAGAGGCTCAACCTCCCCGGGGCCACCAGCGATGGACCATGGGACCGCCCTGGCCCCCCAGCCTTGGAGGGGAGGGATGAGACCCCGACTAAGGGACCACCTCCAGCGTGCCCGGGTGCAGGGCAAGGACTGTGCAGAGCCCTCGTCTGCCGCGAGTGCTCCCAGGGGAGGGTGGGCACGGAATTTGGGGCAGTGGGGTTGATCGGGATGAGATAAAGGCAGATGAATTGTGGCTGTCACAGGGCTCCCCACAACCTTGGTGCCCTTTGGCAGGGACTGAAGGGGGGAGAGTGGCTGGGGTCACCCAGGAGAGGAGCTGGGGGACGCAGGAGTCCTGTCCCCAGGTCTCTTGCCCCCCGGCACGTTGTCCTCTCACTCCGCAGCCCCAGGGCATCGTCAGGACAGAGGGGCCAAGGGCACGTCCCAGCAGGAGACCTCAGTATCCCCATGGCATCGTGCCCCAGGGCTGCTTTGGGGGGGACCCAACACCATGAGGGCCACACTCCCCTCCAGCCTGATCCTGTCCCCATGCCACCACCTCGGTGCTGCCCTCGGCGCCCATCAGCAGTGACCCCGTGCGCTGCAGAGGGGCTGCTCTGGATTTACAAGCAGCTCCCGGCCCTCAGCCCTGTTTGGGGTGGGGGGCAGCATGGCAGGGGGCTCTGCCCTTTGCTGCACCTCAACCCTCACTGCAAAGAAAGGGGCTGCCTGAATTTTGGGGGGGTTGGTGGCTGGGCTCGCCCCTCCCTTCTCCCCTCTCTCCCGGGTGCTGGCTGCGGGTGGCTTCGCCCCGGCCATTGTTCAGGGAGGACAAAGTCCTGGCACGAGCTGGGACAATGGCACCCGCAGGGACAATGGCACCCACAGCTGCCCTTGGCTGGGCCCGTGCTGACCCGACCCGCGCAGGAGCAGCCTGGCACCAGCAGCACCGCAGCACCCAGGGACACTGCCTGCCATGGGAGCTGGGTGCGGGGTAACTGTGCCCTGGGGACCACAGGCATCCCCTTGGGATGGGCGCATCCCCCCTTCGCTTCCCACTCTGGGACACGCTCAGCTTCTCCCCTCCGCAGGGATTTGGGGCTGAAAATGGGTGTTTTGCAAAGGGAGCAGCTGTAAAATGCGGGCACGGGGCCACGCGTGCCGGGGCATCCCTGCAGGCGTGAGGGGTCCCCCGAGCCAGGTCCCCCATCCTTGGGAACGGGGACACCCAGAGCCCCCCCGAAGTCCCCAGGTCCTGGCACAGGGCTCTTCCCTTGATTATGATTTTATTTGGACTGCCTGATTCCTGAGTTTGGGAAAAAGGAGATGGCAGCTTTGCCATTTCCTTCTGGACAGTAAATCTGAAAGGCAACCCGCCGAGCCCAGACTGGGGCGGAAAACTGGGGATTGCTTAAACTGCACATTTCACGAGAGTCTAAGTTACCTGGCGATGTTGATCTTTTATATTATAATTTTTTTATTTGTTTATTTGCTTTTCAGTTTTGGCTGGCAGCAAGTTGTGGTTCAGGTTCAAATGACAAGGGTAGATGGGCAGCTCGGGTACCCAGGAGATGCTTTGTGGGAGGAAAGGAAAAAAACACCTGGTTGTTCGTCTTTTGTTTTTAACTTAAAATAGCTGCCTGTAACAGCTCCTGCCTTTTTCTTTTGGCTCTGCCCATTTTGTGCTGTTTACACGGCAGAGGAGCGGACGCGCTTCGGCCAGCCTTGCAAGCATCCCGGCTGGAGGGATGGAGGGCGGCTGGAGGGAGGAGAGGAGCAGGGGAAGGAGGAAAACTGCCTTGGACTCTGGAAAAGGGTGGGGGGGGGAAGAAAAGGGGAAAAAAAAGCAAAGCATGCCTTGTGATTTCCTTGGGTGACTGCTGCTCCTGCAGCTGGTGTGGGGAGCACTGGGAGGACGGGCTGGGGGTGCCGGTGCCCCAAATCCCGTGTACCTCTCGCAGGTGCTTTGGCAGGGTGGGCGAAGGCGCGGGGGGTTGCATGTCCCTGCAGGGAAAGTGGGACAGAAGGGGGTTAAATGGCGAGGAAAGCCGCTGCCAGCTGGGGAGGGTGCCCCGGGGCCATGTGTCCCCAGGGACTCGGGGACCTGACCCAGCAGGTGCCCACTGCAGCAGGATGGGCAGCCAGCGCCGCAGGGCTCACAGCCAAAACCCCTTGCAGCTCCAGCCCTTAAATAAGGGAAAATAAATCCTTTTTCTCTGCCCTCTCCCCGTCAGGAGCCCAGGGAGTGCCCCCCGCGCCCCGGTCCTGCTCCCTCCACCCAGTCCCCCTCGGCCGCTGCCCCGTCCTGGGGCTGCCCCAGCTCTCTGGGGGGGGGGGTGACCTGCAAATCGTTTTTCACAAGGTTTCAAGGCTCGTAGGGAGCCCCGGAGACTCTACCCCTCTTCCAGCAGCAACTCGCTGCGCCGGGGCTTTTCCGTCTCCCCCTGCCCAGGGTAGGGGCGAGCGCTGGGTCGGGGGCTGCTGCTTCTGCAGGCGCTGGGAATGGCCCCAAAACCTGCTTTGTCTTGAACCCCCCCGTGGGCTTCACAAGGCTTTGCCTGGCAGGTTGGCATGGGGGTCCCCAAAGGCAGCGGCTGCTCCCCCTTTTCTGCAGCCCCCTCGTCCCCCAGGACCCAGCAACGCATCCGAGCCCCCCATCCCGCTGCACCCCAAAGCCTCAGGGTCGGGGCATCCCTACCTGGGGGTGCAGTGGCTGCAACTGTGGCTCCCCAGGGCACGGGGGGCTCGAGCGCCCGCCCTGGGCAGGGGGTCCGTAACCCCGACAGCCGCCTCCACGTGGGGTGAGACCGGCGCATGGAGGCAAACGAGGACCCAGACCCAGAGGACGCTTACAGAGCTCAGTTATTTTCGCTTGCTGCTTTTTGTTGTTGTATCCACGGTCATACAATCACAATATATATATATATATATTATATATATACTTCTTAAATTACACAATCAATGTACAAAAAAACGGGGTGCATTGCTGAGACAGGTGGTTGGTTGGGTTTTTTCTGACTTTTTTTGTGTTGTTTTTTCCCGTTTGCATACCTGGCAGGGGACGTGGGGCCGGGCGGCTCTCGCCCACCGTGCCCAGCACATGGTGCGTCTCCTGCCTCCGCGAGAACACTTGATCCCTGGGGCCAAAAAATTCACAAACCAATGGAGCGGGCAGGAGAGGAGCGGGAGAAGCGTGCGGGAAGATGATGGCATCGATGCTGCTGAGGGTGATAATATGGAAAACAATGAGAGAGGATCCGTAGGGAAGAGCTCGGGATGGCAAATGTGCCCCGGGTAGAGGGGTTGGGGTCACCATGCTGGGTGGCAGCGCCCGTGGGTGCTGAGGGGGTCCCGTCCATGCCGCGGCCGGTTGCAGAGCCCAAGTGCAGGACAGGTAGAGCCCCTTGGGGAAAAGCGAAGGGCAAAGCCTGCGGCCGTTCCCCTGCTTTGGCGTGTCTTGTTTTCAGCCCTCTTCGCCAGGCAGCTGCTTTGCTGCCTGGGCTGGGGTCTGCTGTCTGCACTGAGCCCTCCTCATCCTCCGGCTGGCGGCAGCTCCTGCCGGCACCGTGCAAGGCTGGACACGGCTTATCTCCCCCACCCCTGGTCTGCTCCTGCCTCTCTTCAGGAAGGGAGTTGGATGGGGACCATCCCCAGCAGCATCC
Organism: Ciconia boyciana; assembly: GCF_034638445.1. Taxonomy (NCBI): domain Eukaryota; kingdom Metazoa; phylum Chordata; class Aves; order Ciconiiformes; family Ciconiidae; genus Ciconia; species Ciconia boyciana. The sequence goes on along the minus strand of NC_132956.1, from coordinate 4,789,521 downwards.
AAGCCAGTCCCCGCTTTTCCGTGAAGGTGCTTCCAGCAGCACTGGGCTGCAATGGTCCTTCTCCAAACAGCAGCAGATTTCAGGGCCATCTCACCCTGGATCTGGTGATTCCTGGATAACTGTGCTCGCGAAGGGCGATGCTGCTCCCTGCAGCACACGTGGAGCATCGGCTCGGGAGCCTCCACCAGCTCCAGACACGTTGGCAGCCCGGCTGGGAGGAGGAGGAGGAGGAAGCTGAGGAGCAGGCCATCCACCAAGCTCCATGGCAGGGCTGGTCCCACCTCACCTGGACATCTCAACCTGCCACCAGCCCTGCCCGGGAGCAGGGACCTGCCTGCGGATGGGGCCGGGTGCCTGTGGGGCAGGAGGGGACGTTCGTCCCCTTCCTTCGGGGAGGGAGGATGAGCTGGGGAGAAGAACATGGAAACACCAAAAAAATGGAGTCATCCCTCTCGGGTTTTTTGGGGTGAATTTGATTGGTCCCAGGAGCTTCAGTGCCGTGCATTTTGGAACAGTTCCAGCCAATCAGAAGGCGGCTCATGATTTCAGTATCTTTAAAAACCAACCAATCAGGAGCTCTCACTGGTTGGGCTTTAAGATCTTGAGGTATCGGCTTTTCGCTCGGAAAAAAAAATCAACTAACGTAGACGAACGGACAACGTCATCTTTCGCTTCACGTTATCTTAGAAGAAGAAGAAAGCGACTATGCAAAATACTCTTCGGAGACAACTCTTAAAAAAATAAAAGCTTGGTCGGAAAATATGTCTGAATCTCTAACTGTGAGGAGTGAAGGACCAGACGGCAAAATGGCTGGTTGGCTGGTGGAGAGATGGAGACAACGGAGGGTGGATTTATCTGCTGACGGCGATGAGGAGCACACCACAAGACTTAGATTGCCTCCACATAGTTGGCGGGGTAGAGACCTAGCTGCCCGTTGTCCAAGCGCCCTTTGCACCATCCTTGCTCGTCTTCTTCACCGAGTTTGGTTAGTTCATCACCTGGAGAGGAAGGTGGAAAGGGGAGAGCTCGTTGCAGGTGTTGGAGCCTCTTCTGTCCCCTCATTTCTCCCCTGGATGGAGCTGCTGGGGGTTTCTAGGACCGATTCTGAGTGCAAAGGTTTGTAGAGGAGAAAGGCAAGGGGTGACCCATGAGACCTCACGTACCCCATCCCACTATCTCTCTGGTCCCACCCAGGTCTGGGCTCAGCTTGTGCCTTCCCCTTTCTGCCAGTTCAACATTTTGAAGGGCTGGGTTAACCCAGAAATTATTTGAGGGATTTTACACCAAAAAGCAGAGCAGTGTGGGACTCGCAGCTCCGGCAGCCAAGCCCCGGCCGACCTGGCACTGGTGATGGACCATACCTGCTTTGAAGCTAAGCTCGTCCTGCTCCTGCCCATCGTAGTCATACAGAGCCCGCACCCGCACACCCTTCCCCGCTGACTCCTCGTCGAAGGGGTTGGTGCCGCCATTGGCCTCGCTGGTGTTGAAGGAGTTGCTGCCTTCGTCGTCGGACCACTCGGCACTGTAGGTCTGCCCGCGGTCGTGGCTGCTCACGCTGGGGTGGGGGGGAAAGGAGGGAGAGGGGCCCATCAGAGTGGGTGGGGGGACGGCAGGGTGGGCAGGCACCGTGTGCCGCCGACATCTGGGAGGATGCTGTGGCTTTCCCGAGGTTACAGGGGAGCGGGGGCTGCAGTGAGCAGGAGCCCCAGCTAACGACATGTCCAGCAAGATACGGAGGGAGGACAGAGAAGAGTGGTGGCTGTCACTGAGGACATCCCGCACCCCCTTGGGTGTCCCCACAGCACTGGGAATGTTTGCACAGGCAAATGCCGTGCCTTTCCCCTCCCTGCTGGCCCTCACCTCCCACGCTCGCCCGCCGGTGCCCCCGTCTCGCCCGTGCTGCTGGCGTTGGTCAGGGTCACCCCCTCGCCCTTCTTCTGCTTCTCCTTCCGTGTTATCGTGTGCGTCAGGTCCGGGTTCCACTCCTGCAAGCACAGAGCAACCGGCCCCTGAGTGCCCGGCCGCCCCGTGGGGCTGCCAGCACCCCAACTGGGGTGCCCAGCCTCACCTCAAACTGGGGCCAGTTCATGGGCATCCCGGGGCCACTGCTGCTGCGGAACCATCGGAGATCCTCCTGCGCGTCCGAGAGGCGGATGGTCTGCTCCAGCTCCCGGTAGACGTTGGCGTAGCTGTGCGGAGAGACGCAGGTCAGGGTGCTGCGGGCGGGGGTGGACCCCGGCGGGGTGCCCCAGGGATGGGGTGGGACGGGGACATGCCCAGGTTGTGTCACCTCCTACGAGGCACTGGGGGGCGGCAGGCTCCTGCACAGCCCTCCTGCCGCTCTGGTACCTCTTGGTGACCATCGTGTTGGCCAGAAACCCCTCTCCCGTGTATTGGAGGGCATGGATTGTCCTGGAAGCACCAGGGCTTGGTTTGTTTTCCAGGCAGCACGAGGAGACCTTGCGTGGGCACTTTCTGCCCAGCCAGCGCAGGAGGCACCTACCTGCTGCTCTCGGCCAGGTTCAAGTGCCTCTTGATGTCCAGGAGCACTTCCTTGAGGAAGTTGAGCCTCTTCTCCTCAAACTGCTGGCACTGCTCGAAGACCTGCTCCATGCTCTCGATGTACTGCGGGGTGCACTTGTTCAGCTCGTCCAGCACCTTCTCGTACTTCTCCTGAGTCTACAAAGACGCAGGAGGGTGCCTTGGTTATACCTCGAGCACCTCAGAGGCCCTTTCTGGGTGCTGAGAGGGTCTGGTTTGTGGGGCACCATGCTGGGGAGCCCAGATTGAGCCAAGAGCCTCTGTGGGTGAAATCAGTCTGGTTGCCAGAGAGATTTTGCCCCAGTAAGAGGGGTAAATCTCTGCCCTGCTCACACTCCCCTGAGCACTGTCTGCAAGTCCTCACCCTTCTACGGGAGCATAGGGATGGGAAAATGAGAATGAACGGGGGAAAAGGGGTGTGGTGGCCATTTCCACCGGTTTTCCCTCCCCGATGCCTCATGAGCCCAGAGCAGGGCAGCAGCTCGCACCTTTTGCACATCTTGCTTGCACTTCTCCACTTTGTCCTGGAGCTTCTTCTGCTGCTCGGGGGTGTTGGACTGCTCTGCCTTGCTGTTGGCTTCCCGGGTCATCGCCAGCTTCTCCTCCTTGCATGCCAGGTGGTAGGCTTTCTTGGCTGTCTCCAGCTGAGGAGAGGAGAAGGGACGTCAGAGTAGCAGTCACAGCCCCCTGCCCATCCCTCTGCCTGCAGGGAGGTGCCACCCGGCTCTCCCAGCCTGGACCAGGCACCCAGAGCCGGAGCTGGGAGGTGGCATGGGTGCCCCAGGACACGCTGTGCTTCTCCTCTCACCTCCTTGAGCTTCTTGGCCCAGGGCTTCTGGGCTTTCCGGAAGCCGTCCTCAGCCTCCTTGGCCTCCTTGAAGCCTCCCATGATCTGCTTGTGGTAGGCGTCCTTCTGCCAGTTCTTGACCTTCTCGAAGTCATCGTTCAGCAGGCTGTTCTTCACCTCCTGGTGCAGCTCACTCACCTTGTCCGCCTCCGTCATGATGGCACCCCACGCCTTCTCCAGGCTGCCGTACTGGGGACCTGGGGGGCAGAGGGGACAGCTGAGCATCACTCCACAGCTCTTACCCCCTCCACCTCTACCAGGTGAAGTTGTGATGGTGCATGGGGACCCATGGGATCCAGGGGTCCTGGGGGCAGCCTCCCCCTGGGGAAGGCACGGTACCTTTCTCGATCAGCTGCCTCCACCGCTTGGACCAGTCAGTGAGCTGCTGGGCGTAGGACTTCTCGATCTTGGCCCGCTCGTGCACGCAGTTCATGAGGTCATTGCAGAGCCGGTGCCCGTCATCGATCCGCTTCACCGTGCGCTTGTAGTTCCCCACCTGGGACAGGGACGGGGACAGGCAGGCGTGGGAGCCACGGCCGGGCTGCCCGGCTCAGCCCCAGCTGGCCCAGGGTGGGGACAGGGGGAGCACTGGGTACTTTGGGAGTGCAGGGATGGAGCTTTTGCTTTGGGGCTGCTCAAACCCAACTCCTTTCAGTCCCCTCCATCGCTCTGCACCCCCTGGGGACAGCCGAGGACGAGATCTCCAGCAGAGCCGGCTGGGACACCCGAGCCACTGGGACAGGGATGCCCGCAGGCAGGGCTTGCTGCGGGAGGGGAGGGCAGCGCCCTCCCCCTCAGCCCGGGGGACACGGGAGGAGAGGGCGGCTGGGACTCACCTCCCAGAAGCTGTCGGTTGTTTCCTCTGCGGCCGCCGCCGACTCGTCGTAGGAACCCGACATGGCTCCCGGCGCTGCCTCGGGCGTCAGTGCAGGCGCTGGGTGGCTCTCGGGCAAGCACCAGCCTCATGCACTGAGGGGAGAAGAGGGGGGAGTCTTGGGTGGGGGGGAACAGGGGACCCGCATCCCTCCTGCCCGCAGCACCGCAGGACAAGCATCCAGCTGCAGGGGATGGGGATGGGGATGGGGATGGGGACGGTGCCCGTTCCAGCTACGGACCCCCAAACCCCTCCAGTGCCCCCGCACCCCAAGGTGCCATCCTAACCCCCCCGGAGCCAGCTGAGCTGGGAGGGAGAATCGTGGGAGCAGCACGGCAGGGAGCTCACCGGCCGGGGGCCTGGCTCGGCACCACGCGTCCCTGGGGAGCCGCGGCGTGGGACAAGCGGCCGTGGCAGGGCCGAAGGCGGGGGACGCAAGCCCGAAGAAATTCTCGTCCTGATATTCCACCCTAATCCGTCCTGCTCTTCAGAAAAACGGCATCCCCGAAGCATCACGTGGCCCCGCTGCACAGCTTAACCCTTTGCCGCTTTGCCGAGAGCCGCGGCTGGGGATGGGGCTGGGGGCTGGTGGGTGGCATCACGTAGGGACAGAGAGGGGACCGCGGTGGCCATGAGCATCCTCATCATCCCTGTCCTGCCCCAGCTCCAGTCAGTGCTCCCACGGGGAAGCGCTGGGCCTGTCCCGCATGGCATCGGCCACCGGGATGGGGACAAAGTGGCCATGAACTGCCCCAGTTTCCTCCTGCCCCATCCCCAAAAGGGCTGCGGGAGCGGGATGTGGCCGTGATCCCCATGCACCATCACTTCTCCCAGGGAGGTGGAGCAGGCAGCAGGAGACCTGGCTGCCTGCATCCCACCCCACAGCTGGGAGAGGACGATGGGGTGGGAGGGCAGGGCTGGGGGGCACGGGGTGCCCCAGTGCCCACCTGTGGGGAGCAGTTGGTGGGTGCCCACGCTCTCCAGCTGTGCACACAGCTGGCCCCGAGGAGCCCACGGGCCAGGGCAGGGCACGGCCCCAGGAGGATGGGGGGCCGAAACGGTTACTGGAGCACGGCACAGGGCTCGCTGTGCTGGAACTAACAGGGCCTGGCAGGGATTTAGTGATATAACCAGGAAGGCACCAATCCCCGCCGCCCTCCCCATCCAGTTAAAAATAAACGCGTGACTGTCCCTCGCTCAGCCGCCGAGACGCAGATGGATGGGGGACCGCGGCGGTGCGCAGCGCAGCCAGCACCATCCCCCCGCCGTCGGCAGCACGCGGCGCCCGCACCTGCCTGGCACCCACGGCACGACCGCCGTCCTCCCCACCCGTGAAAGCGCCCGATCCGAACACCCATGGGCTGCCCCGGTGCCCCCACAGCGGTGGCAGAGCAGCTGGTGGCACAACCCCCAGGGTGCCACGTGTGGCCGTCCCTCCTGCAAGCCCCGGGCACGGTGCAGCGCTCAGCGCTGGGGTCTTCGCTTGTGCCTCTGGTCTCTGGCTCTTCCATTTGTTGCCGAGGCTGCGCTGGCACGGCAAGGGCGTCCTTGGGGTGACAGCCCCAGCCCTGCTCAAGGCCAGGGCAGGGACCCCAGGGAGGGAGCACACCCACGGCTGGGGGTACCCTGGGACCCACGGGCACATAAGCCAGCCCCAGCTGTCCCCACCAAGCCGCCAGCAGCCGAGGCCATGGGGCACTGCGGGACATGGCTGCCGCAACTCCCGCTCCTCGCCATTACCTGGTCTGAGCTGCAGCCTGGGGGTTATTTTTGGCTCTGCATCACTTCCCAGCTAACGCTGCCGCCTTGTTGCCACTCTCCTGCCACGCACCCGCATGCACGACCATCCGCGCCCGCCCACGCCCGTGCCCCCCGCCATGCTGGGCCGCCCCGGCCGCCTGCGCAGCACGCGCCAGCCCCGCGCCCGCCGCCCTGGCCCCGCCAGCGCAGCCCATCGCTTCGCATCAAGGCGGCTGGCGGTGATGCCCGGCGCCCGCAGTGCCAGCGGCTGAGCCGAGCCACAGCGTGGCGAGCTGCCAGCCCCAGCCACGCACTGCTGCTTGGGCACCCGCGGCCGAGGGGGCTCCGCTTCGCCCCCCCCCAGCCCCACGTTTCCACAAAGCTGCCGGAGAGAAGCCGCAGAGCGTTTGGCACCGAGTGACGGTGAAGTTTGTCCCAGCTCCTGCCCCCGCATGCCCTTGCGTTGCTCCCACAGCAGTCGCCCCCTGTAGCTCTCTCCCCATCAGCCCGCTCGGTGCTGAGTACTGCTGCAGCTCGTCTCACCCACTGGGCAGCTCCTGCTGCTGCCGGCATTGCAGGGGGGTCTCTGCCCTCCACGGGGGCCAGGACACGGCCGCAGACCCTGCGCAGGCAGGAGGCTGCTGCAATGCAGAGGGCTGGCGCTGCCGACGCTGCGGGCACGGGCAGCTGCCTGTACTCCACAGCCGGCAGCCCTCGCCGGCAGTGCCCTGTCCCCAGGCAGGCAGAGACAGCCCCGTTTTGCCATCCCCTGCCCCCGGCAGAAGAGCCTGGGCACCCGGGACGCAGAGGGGCTGCGGAGCTTCGGGCCAGCACTGCTCCAGCATCCACGCTGCCTGCCTGCCTCCCTCCCACTGCTCCCCAGGGCTCCCCAGGAAGGGCGAGAGGGACAAGCCGGGTCCCTTGGGGGGGCCAGCCAGGGCCCTGACTCTCCCCGCTCTCTTTGCCTTTGCCGGAGCTTTGCCTTTGCTGTAACACCACCGTTAAACGTGCAAGCCCCGGTGCAGCAGCCTCGGGGTGCGCTGTCAGATGGGGGTGCCCCTTCCTGGGCTCTGGGGTCCCCGGTGAGGTGCCAGGCACCAGCCCCAGCCTCAGAGAGGTTGCATCCCAGTGGCAGGTTGCTCTGCCTCCAGCTTTTTGCCTGCCCTGGCCCCAGCGCCTCTGATGCAGCCAAAAAGCAGGTGATGATGTGATACAGGGAGCAGGCAGCTGCCTGCATGCGCTCCCACCCTGCCTGCTTGCACATCGGCCGAGCCCGCTGGGGACCAGGGGCCAGGAGGGGCTGCAGAGCCTCCCGGTGCAGGTTCTCCTGCTGCAGAAAGCCCTTTGCCAAGGCAGGACGGTGGCGGACGCGTTGCAAGGAGGGGAGCAGAGCACAGAGCGAGCCTGTGTCCCTGTCCCTGTCCCCATCCCTGTCCCCATCCTGTCCCGGGGCAGGAGGTTCACACTCGTGGTAAACGGGAGAGGGCCGGGTGCGAGCCCTGCTGCGGGAGTGCGAGCGCTCACGGGGCTGGGAGGGGAGTCAGCGACAAATTATTGGTGAAAGCATCCGGGGAAGGGGGAAGCCATGCTGGCAGCTGCGCTCGATCTGTGGGAATCAGAGCAAGCAGGGAGCTCCCCGACACCAACCCCGAGCACAAACCGATGCAACGCACGACATTTCCCTGGTGCAAACCCCTTCTGCAACCGCAGCGTCCGGAGACGGAGCCGCAGCCCGGCCCGGCTGGTACCGCTCGAGCCGAGGGCACTGGGGACCCTTGTTTGCCAGAGCACGTGAGCTGGGGACAGGACGGTAATTCGCTGCACGCTGTTGCCTTGTAGCTACCCGGGGGCTCCCGGCAGTAAAGCCGAAGCTCGGCAATTGGAAAGGACCCAATGATCTGAGCCGGTTTTATTGCAATTAAACGCCGGGACAGACCTGGCCTGTCAAATCAAACCGTTCATGGGGTTGCAATGTGAAATAGTTGCTACGTTTTGGTTCTTTTTGTAAGCCCATGAGGCCGAGGATGAGTGCAGGGGTTTAGGGGGAGGGAGTCAGGCGGGGGTTTGGGTTTTTGGCCGCAGGGAAGGTCATTTGCTCTCCCTTATCTCAGCACGGGGCTGGTTGAGGCTCTGTTGGGGGGTGTAGCACCGAATGCCACCGCAACACACCACTGCTATGGCCACATGAAAACCACTCACGGCAAAGACAAATGGACTAGAAAAGGCCAAGGGCAGCGCCATGAGCAGAGCCCAACTGCCCACAAACCCTCTGGGGAGCCTGGCAGCAGCATCTCCCACCGCACCGCGACAACCCCAAGGCTGCCGCGCTGCTGCATCGGCCGCCAGCAGTACCCGACCTCAGCGCCGCATCCAGCGCGGGCACCGATGCCCACGGGCTGCTCCTGCTATGGCAAAGTATGGGTGGGTGAGATGCCCCCGGCACGATGGCAGGTCCTCGGGCAAAGCCAGTGATGCTGGTGTGCTTTGCAAGAGGCTGGTTTGCCGTCTGGTTTGCTGCTTAGCTTTGACCCGACCAGGCGGCTGCGCGTTTCCCACCAGCACAGGGCTGATCCCTGCAATCCATGGGGCCGGGGCAGGGAAACGCTCCCATGGGGCTGGCGAGGGTCGCAGCCCAGGGAGCGAGGGGGGGTGCAGAGGGGTTTGGATGTGGCGTGGCTGAACCGTCCCCCCTCCCCAGAGCTGACGTGGACCCTGCGAGGAAACGGTTAAGCGGGTGCTGCTGATTCACGCTGGCAGACGGCTCTGCACCAGGCACTGGGCGAGGAGGCAGGAGCAGAGCTGGGGCTCGGGGCTGAGCAGCCGGAGAGGCGTGAGGAGCCTGAACACGTATCCTCCCCTCTCGTTATCAAACAGACCCCGAGGCCAGGCGGGAGGTGAGCCTGGGCCTTTCCCAAGCCGCCGGCTCCATGCGAGCAGGCTGCAACAGCCCATGTCGGGGCCCCATCCTGCATCCCCTGGCAAAACCCCTCCGGCCACAACAGGAGAAGAGTTGGAGCCCCGGGGCAAAGAGCCGAGCTGTGGCCAGATGGCAAGGGACGGCTGTTCCCTGTACACCGGGTGTTTCTCCGTGGGATTTGGGCCAGGGCAGCGCCGTGGGGCTGGCTGGGACCTGGTGCACGTGGTTGCTCGAGCAGTGCACGAGGTGGCTGTGAGGACAGCAGGTCCCCGGAGGTGGCACGTAGGTAATGGTGGGAAACTTCTTCTGGGAGCCACTTTTCCAATGACTCCTGTGTGGGATGCGCTGGCAGCAGCCACCTTGCTTCAATTAAAGTTGTCTGCATCGACCGGGGGGTCTGAGGATTGGGAAGGGGGGGGGGAGGGCGGCTGCAACAGAGACTTGCTGGAACCTGCCAGGTCAGGGCTTGGAGGTTCCCCAAAACCGGAGCATTTGCAAAGGAGGTTCAATGATCCAGGAGCGTTACTGGGAGCCACGTCCCATGCGCAGACGGGAGGACGCCCACCTCGCTGGCCGGGGTGGGGGCCACATGCCGTAGGTGCTGCCAGGGTGCAGTAGCCAGGGGAGACGCGTTTGCTCCAAGCCCTGGCAGCGAACGGCTTTGCATTCTGTGTGCGGTCTGCAGAAACCTTCACCTTCCTCCTGCGCTCCCCAAAGTTACCCTGCTCAGAGCACAGGACACCCATCAAAGTCTTCTAGGTTTTTTATGAGCCTTCTGCAAAGATTTCTGGAAATATGCATGGCATTTGCAGATAACGCAAGTGTTTCTCTCCAGGGGAGCTTGCAGCCCGGCTCGGGTACAGCGGATGTGCCAGGAATGTGGATAGGCACCACGGCGGGGTGCAGAAGCAGGATTGTCAACCCCATGCATGTGCTCAGGCCTGGGGAAGGGAGACTGGGCTGAGCCTCAGCTTGCGGGGTTTCGACTTGCCTTCCAGCTCTGCAGCTTTTCTCAGCCTGCCGCCTTAGCTTGCCGCTGTAAACAAGGATGCTCGGACTCTCGAGCAGGGATTTTTGCGGTCCCAGGAGCGGGGTTTAGGCAGAAATCCAAATATGAGGTTTGCAATTAAACTGAGAAGTAGCAGACAATGGTGGTGGAGGATACGGCGGTGCCGTCCCCTCGCTTCTGCATCAGGGAGGGGGGAAACCAGAGCATCACGCGCTGGCACAGGGGGGTCCCGTCCCCTGGACGAACGGGGTCCCGTCCCCTGGACGAACCCAGGCCTGGCGGTGACAGGAGGAGAATGGGGCTGCCAGGAGCAGGGTGATGTGGAGGGGCAGCAGGATTTTAGCTGTCTGTGGTGGGGGAAGGAGACTTGGAGCTGGAGGGGCTCAGAGAGGGGGTGGGAAAGCAGGGGGATGGGGGGAAGAGCAAGGGGGAAGCTGGGGTGACAACGGCAAAAGGAGGGGCTTCAGTGATGGGGTGAGGCACTCATTTGGGCAGGGGGACAGCGATGACATGGACAGCACAAGTCCTCCCTCATCATTTGCAGCTGGGGAAACTGAGGCACAAACCCGGGAGTGTGGCAGCATCGCAGAGGGGGTGCCCCTTGCCCCAGCACCCCATCGGACGCACGGGGGGGGTGAAGGTCACGTCCCCCCCCAGCCTCCGTGGCTTGCAGAGGGGATCAGGGGACACTGTGTCCTGCCGGGAGGGGTGCAAACCCACGCCGCACTGCCCGGTCCTTGCACAGCTTCCCCCCCCCGTCCCCCCTCCCATCCCCGCAAGGGACCCAGGCATCCCCCACCCGCACCCCCATCCCCACCCGCGCAAAGGGCCCCACGCAGCCCCATCCCCACAGGGGACCCGGGCATCAACCGGCCCTTCCCAGGCTGCCCCCGGCAAAGCCCCGCAGGGGCTGGCGCTTACCTGGGCCGGGCGGCGGGGGCCCGGGGCCCCGGGGGCTCCGCCGGGCACGGCGGGACGGGCGGGCTGCGCTGCGCTGCGCTGCGCTCCGCACCAGCCGTGCAGCAGCGGCGGCGCGCACGGCCGCGGGAGCGCGCCCTGCCTGCAGCCGCCCGTTGCCATGGCAACGGGGGATGGAGCCGCTGCCTGCAAAGGTTGCAAAAATCATCCGGGGGTGGGGGATATGGACACCCCTCTTTGGCCTGCTGCCCCCCGGTCTGCACCCACCCCGGGGTGCTACGCTGCTGCCAGCCCCTTCCAGCCCCCCGCTGCCGTCCCCACCGGGGCCGTGCCCGGACCCTCGCCCAGGGCACGGTCCCCAGGCAGCTGCCCCTGGTGCCAGTGGGTGCTGAGCAGCCACCGGACATGGCTGCTCCACTGGGTGGGGTGCTGCGGCCCAGGGCACGGGGACGGAGAAGGCGGTGGGGTGCCAGGAGCCTGCGGGTGGGTGCATGTGGGTGTCCAGCCCCAGCGGTGCTGCCTGTCGCTGAGGGGCTTCGTTAGGGCCACAGATGGGCTCCCTCCCCCTTAGGCTGCACTGCTGGGGGGCTTTTTGGGGAGCTGAGTGAGCATACCCCAGGGGTCCTCGTCCTGCTGCTCCTTGGGTCCTTGTCCCTCCTGCACAGGACGGGACAGAGCAATGTGCTCCCTCCTCTCCTCCCCTGGCTGCTCTGCCACCTCCATGGCCCCCGAGAAGGGGCTGCAGGGAGGGTTTTAGGGCTGAGCCGCAGCTTTTGCAGAAACAAACATCCCAAAACGCCTTCGGAGAGGCAGCCGGTGCCGCCTCCTTGCCAAATGTGCCAGCTGGGAAGGGGCTGGCAGGAGAAGCAGAAACAGTCCTTCCACCCGGCCGGGCTGGGCTGGGGAAAGCAGGGCTGGGGAACGGGGTGACGGGGGCTGCACCCCCCTAAGGCTTCTTTGAGGCCAGGGAGCCGGGCAGCTCCCTCCCCACTGCCATCTGCCTCCTCCCGAGCCCCGGGGCTTGTGCCCGGGGTCACTGGGGCTTATCACAGGATGCGGGTCCCAGGGGGGAGCAGGGGGCTGGAGCCCTCCCGCCCCAGGGCCGGGGCTGTCCGGGAGCCAGGAGGATGTGGTGACAGGCTGGTCCCCTCTCAACTGCCCGAATGCACCCAGCCTGCATTTCCCCCAGCTCGTTGGTGATGTCAGGGAAATTAAAAGCCAGCAGGAGACGAGCGCTTCCAGCCGAGTAACCGAAGCCGGCTGCAGAAGCTGCAGTAATGAGGCTGCCGGGCCGCTGCCGCCTGGATTGGGTTGCCCGGAGAATGTGACCCGGTCCCAGGAGGCTCTGCTGGCCTCCGATGCCAGCTCAGCTTTCCCCTACCGAGCTCCTTCGACAGCTTAATGAAGCTTGGTGGGGCTCTCCATCCTGCTCGCCTTCTGGCTCCTTCCAGCTTCGTGACATCCGAGCGTGTCTTCCCACCTCACGGCTGGACAGAAAGGCCCCCAAAATATTTCATGCCCAGCTGCAGCTGGCAGCAGTGTGTGAGACGCAAGCGGTCTAGTGCTCCCTGATCCCGACACCGGAGCGGGAATGGACCGCAGTTCCTGCAGGTGCTGGGGGATCTTTGCCCGTTGGCGTTTCAGGGCCAGGAACCGGAGGGTGCTGATTAACTGGTCATCATCCTTGCATGCAATGAGTTGGCAGTTCTCAGCGCAGGGTCACTGCAGGCACCACCGGGCTGTCCCAGCTGCCTTCTGCCCTGAGAGCATCCATGCTGCAGAGGAGCAAATGTTCTTAGCATTAAGCACTGGGTGACAAACACTCTCCAGGAGGGTGACGGGGGGGACCTCAATGACTTAGGGGGCTTTCCCAGTGCTAACAGCCCATTGCCACCAGCTTTGCGGCAGATGTGGTCCATGCAGGTAAGACCGACCCACGTCTCTTTCCCTGCCAGCTCAGGCTGCTCAGTGCTGGTAGCAGGCAGAAGCCCTGCCTCCACAGCACGAGGCTCCCGCAATGAGTGTCAGCCGGTTCCTTCACCAAAAACTCAGCCACGACAAGCTTTTCCCTGGCTCTCGCCATCCCACCGCTTACTATTTCCCGCGGTAAATCATTTCCCCTCCTGTAACATGAGTTTCCTTGTGGGAAGCAGCAGCCAGTATTGGCAGGAAATAAGCCCTGATTTATCGAGCCACTTGCCACTCTGAAATTATGGCTCTTCAAGCGCCACGGCAAACTGAGAAGCAGAGCAAATTAGTCCACACCGTGCTCTCGCGGCTGCCAGCAGCCTGCCTGCGAAGCGAGCCGGTGCGGGCAGGAGAGGAGAGAAATGCCACCAGCTATCAGCCGCTCTGCCCATCACCCGGCCACGAGTGCCAGCCTTTGCACGAATAAGGGGGGGATTTTTCAAGCGTGACCTGCTCCCGTCTGCCTCCCTAGCAAGGGAAGGAAAATGCATTTCCTAAATCACAGCAGAGCCCCCAGTTATGGTTCTCTCTGCTGAGCTGGTTGGTGCTGGGAGCAATGGGAGAGCCCCTGGGCCCATGGGTGCTCCGGGGAAGGCTGCTTGGGGATGGGGGCAGAGAGGAGTCCCGGCATCCCGCTCACCCCGAGCCCATCCCTGGCCTCCCGCTGCCCCTTCCTGCTCGATGCCGGGGGCAGAGAGGAGCGTGAGCTGGGGCTTGTGGGGCTGGATGGGGCCAGTGCCCCCGTGCTCGCCCCGTGACCAGGCTGTGCCCCCGCCACGAATGTGCTGCCGGTCCCAGTAGCAGTCTCGGGCTTGCTGGGAGAATGCAAGCGCAGGGCTATTTTGCATCTCTAATTAGCAGCGGAGGATAATTGGCCACTCTGCAGCAATTACGCAGAAAGGCAGCCATTGTGGAGGGCCCCGGTGCGGGGCAGGTGCTGCCAGAAACCCAGCTCCCACCAAAACAATCCCCTTCTTGTCTGCTTATAACTGGCCTGGGGGCATCCTCCGAGCCCTTCCGGGGAAGAGGCCGGGGAAGGGACATAAAGGCTCCATTTTTCCTGGGAAACTGCACAGAGCTCGGTGCAGGCAGCTGCCTAGGAGGAGCTCGTACGTATTGCCCATGGCCGCAGCGACGGCGGTGCTGGGGCCTCACTGCCTCCTTCCCCCCGTGCCGTACCACGCCGAGGGCAGCCGGATGCCGGCTCGGCCCCTCTGGGAAGCTGCTGGCTGGATGCGGCCTCTCATTCTCCAAGACTCATCTGCAGAAGCATGGCAGGGTCCTGTGTTTGCCTTCAAGGTGTTGCACAAACACCAGCCGGGCTGGCCACCCTGCAGGGACAAAGTCTGTCCCTGGGCAGAGCTGCTCGCCAAGGTCTCCTCCTCCTGCTGAGCTGTGCTGGAGGAGCCCAGCTCCATCCCAGCTCCATCCCGGCCCCGGCAGCATCGCCTCCCGGCACGGCCAGGAGGACCAGCAAGGCTGGGGACACAGGGTTTCCAGCAAGGGGGATCCGACACAGAGCCAAACCCAGGCTTTGGCTCACTGCAGGACATGGTCCCGGTGCAGACGCACTTTGCCGGTGCTGATGTTCCCTTCCCTTTCTTGCCCTGCCCCTGTGCACGTCACTAATCGATGCCTGCCAGCCGCCCGGGCTTGCCTTCCTCAATCCTTTTAGAGTTAAATCCAGCTCCCGTCCTGCTGCAGCCCCTTCAGTGGCCGCGCACCCTGGGGGAGGTGGGAGAGGAAGGGGCCAGCGCCGGCCGGGGGGGTCATGGATCGGTGCAGACCCCGGGGCAGGGTCAGCACAGTCAGCAGCGGCTGAGCCGTTGGCTGATGAATTCCCCAGTTTTCTCTGGGCTCCTGCAAAGGGAACACAAAATCCCAGGAGGTGGGAAGGACCCTCAGGGCTTCAGCCGGGGTTTCGGGGTCAGGCGTGATGGGAGCTGCCCTGTGGCACCCAGTCCTTGTTTGGGGCCGGCGGTGCGGTCCCCCGGCCGGGCCAGCTGTGCTGCGGCAATGACCTTGCCCCAAATATTTGGCTTAGGGATGGGGTTTGCCCGGGGAAGGCGGCGCGGGGGCCGAGGGAAGCGGGAGCAGCCTGAGAGGCTTCTGGAGAAGCTCTAATCCGTTTAGCAAAGCGCTTGCTTTGCCATTTCCAAGGCAGGCACAAGAGTGGCAAAGAGGAGATGCAGGCAGAAGCGGGCAGCGCTGCAGGACGCGGCGGGCAAGGGCAGCTCTCCTGCTCCGTGGGACGAGCCGGGAGATGCATTTCTCCCAGGGGTTGCTGCAATTGTTGCAGCATCCCGGCGGCTGCCGTGCGGGGCTGGGTTTCCTCCCCCCAGCTCCATCCCTGCTCTCCTGGAGAGGAAGAAACAAGGCGATAAAATGGTAGCAAAGCCCCAGGATGGCACCAGGCAGCTCCAGGTGCCTCGGGACGTGCCGCATCCCTCAGCCCCTCCTGCCCCGGGGCTGCACCAGCCTCCAGCTCTGCTCAGGCAGCCCAAAACGCACAGGCACAAGCCCCGGGGGGGTACGAGCCTCCCCCAGCCCTGTGCACCCCGCAGGGACCCCGCTGCTCCCTCCGGCTTCCTGGGGCAGGCAGTGGTCCCTCTGACCACCCCGCTCCTCCTAGCACAGCCCCAAAATCACAGCTCTGTTGCCCTGTGTGCCTCCAGAGCTCACACCCTGGGGGCAAATGTGGGCTGGGGGGGGGGGTAAGGGTGACCATTGGCCCCTGCCTGCAGCTCGAAGGCAGAGCCCCGAGGCTCAGCCTAAGCCGCCTTGCGGAGCCTCAGCTCCCTGCCAGCTGCTCGGGCATCGTGATGCCCGGCCATGCCTCTGCGGCTGACGGGATTAGGGAGCTCCGGGGGGGCTCTGCTGCGAGCTCGGCCCCAGAGCACCCAGGAGCCGGGCAGGGGCTGCCGGCACAGCCTGAACCCCTTCAACCGCAGGGCTTGGAGCAGGAGCCTGTGTTTCTCACTAAGACGATGCCAAACGCATCCCAGGGAGGCTGGGGCGGGGGGGGGGAAACGAGCACGGTTGCTGCCAGCCCCCCGACTGCGGGCTGTCCCGGCTGGGGTCCCAGCCCTCCCTCCTTACGCATCCACGGGAGGCTGGAGGGACCCCGTGCCCGGAGCTGAGAGCGGCTGATCCACCAGCAGCGCCAGCCCCAGCCTGGCAGGGCGAGCGTGGCCCTGCGGCATTCCTGGCCCTGCGGTCACTGTGTGGGGCCGGCACCCCCCCCACCCACCCCCCCCGTAGCCCCCCGGGAGCCCTGGGTGCAGCGGGTGCCTGGGTGGGCTACGGGGACGGTGGGCACAGCATGCAGAGCGGGGCCGTGCGAGGGCTGGCGCGTGCTGCATGCCACCAGCCCCACAGTGCCACGTCTCGTGAGCCCCCAGAAGCTCTGCCCCCCTGCCAGACCCCTGCCAGACCCCTGCCAGAGCCCTGCCAGAGCCCTGCCCCTCGCTGCCGCTTCACACCAGACCCCAGCTCCCCCGGGAGGTGCAGGCAGCCGGGCAGGGACCTGCGGGACCCACGCTGCCTTCCCGCCCTGACAGAGACACCGGGAGGCCAGGAAAAACGGGTGAACCCGAAATCTGGGGGGGTACCCGAGGCGGATGGCGAGCCCCACTCGGCACAATCCGGCAGAAGTTGGAAATCCCTTAAAATGGGTCAGGGAGCTGCTCTGCCGAAGCGGGTTTCATTCCCCAGCAAGCAACCACCAGCGCGGAGGGGGACGACAAGACCCATTTCAAACCCACCACCAGCTGGGGACCACCGGAGGGGACTCAGGGTGACAGCACTGTCACCGCACACCGAGCTCCGCCATCCCATCTGCCACCTGGGGACACTGCCACCGTCACCTGCCATATGCCGGCAACCCTCGCCACATCAAGCCCCGGCCAACCCACCGACGCCAACCTCCCGCCTCGCCGGGAGCCGGGTCAGCCCCAAACCTGCCGGGAGCCGCATGGCAGTACCTTTGGGACGTGGGGACGCTGGCGGAGGTGGCTGGCTGCCTCTCGCCGGGGCTGGCTCTGCACATCGGCAGGAAGGTCACGGCAGATGGGGAGGAGGGGGGTAAAGATCAGCACGGAGATTAAGGAGGCATTTTTAGCCAACCAATCGCCATCCCAGCGTAACGACTCCTTGGCCGCACAAGGTGAAACCACGACGGCGGAGGCGGATGGGAATAAGCCGGGACCCCCGCGTGGCCCGGCCGGCGGCGTGGCGGGGTGTCCCCAGCCTCCCCGTGCCCCTCTGTGCACTTTCGTCCCCTCCCGCTTTTCTCTTCCCTTCCCCTGCAAGCGTTTGCTCGCAGCCCCCCCTTCCCCTCTCCCCATCCAGAGGGGGAGTCGGGGGGTGCCATGTGGCAAAGCCCCCCCGGGTCCGGGGTGTTTGTGGGGGGCGGCGGGGACGTGTCACTGCTCCTGCCACTCCTGGGGTGTTCAAACCTCCGGGCAGGGCAGGAGCGGGGGGACACACATCGCACAGGGTGGCCCTAAGGGGACAAGGCTCCGGTCCCCGCATTGCACCGTGTCCCCCCCCGGACCAAGAGCCTGGCTGGGGTGGGCTGCAGGCAGGGGGGCTGCAGGTGGCCCCCATCTCCTGGCCGGGCATTTTGGGGCGCAGAGGGGACTTTGTGTGGCTCCGGCGAGCCCTGAGCCCTTTGCTCGGGCGTGTGAGCCCAGCAGGGAGCAGCCTGGGGTGGGACCCGCGGCTCCCCCGGGACCCCAGCCAGGCCTTTACAGCCCGGCTCCAAAGGGCGCTGCCGGCGGCACGGGCCGCGGTGACGGCCGGGACGCCGCGGCAGAGCACCGGGCACCGGCGGCCCCGGGCTCCCTGCCATGCTCCTGTGCCCAAAGCAGGGGAGCAAGACCCCCGCGAAATGGCCGCCGGTGCCCGGCGTGGAGCAGCTGCCTGGAGGGGGGAAGGAAGCCGTGCCTGGGGGAGCCGGGGGGGGGGAGCTCTTCGCCCCGGTACCCCCCGGGGTGGGATCAGAAGGTGTCCCACGGCCATCGCTCGGGCCGTGTGGGGGGACGTCACTCGTGTCCCAGCAGGGGCACAGGCCTGGGCTCGCCGCCTGCCCGCAGAGCCGCTTCCCCTCCAAAATGGGGGGTGATGGTGGGGCCAGCGCTGGTGTCGGTCCCTGGGGCCACGCTGGGGTGGGGATGAGGGTGTGACATGAGTGGGGATGTGAGGGGGTGACACGAGTGGGGACGTGGAGGGGGTGACATGAGTGGGGACGTGGAGGGGGTGACACGAGTGGGAAAGTGGAGGGGTGACATGAGTGGGGACGTGGAGGGGTGACACGAGTGGGAAAGTGGAGGGGGTGACATGACTGGGGACGCGGAGGGGGTGACACGAGTGGGGACATGGAGGGGTATGTCTGTGGTGGGGACATGGAGGAGGTGCCACGAGTGGGGACGTGGAGGGGGTGACACCAGTGGGGATCTGGAGGAGGTGCCACGAGTGGGGACATGGAAGGGACGTCACGAGGGGGGAGGTGGAGGGGGCTGTCTGTGCTGTGGTGGCGACGTGCAGGGGCACGGGGCCGGGCCCCGGGGGGGGTCTCGGGGCCCCCTCGCTGCTGACCCCGCGGAGTCCCCGGCCCCGCCCGGCGCTGCCCGCGGTGACCGTTCCCCTCAGGCACCGCAGCGGGCACCCCCACGCCCAGGCGGGGGGGGGGGGCCTTCGCGCCGCGCTCAGGCAGCGCCGCGGCCACCCGCGGCGCCAGGGGGCCTTCGGGAGGCCGGAAGCGGCCGCGCGGCGCATGCGCACTCCTTTCCGCTCTTGGGCCCGCCGCCGCCGCCACGGTGAGGCCGCGCTCTGGGCCCGTATCGGCCCCGCATCGGCGCCATCCCGGGGCGGCGCGGTGGGGCCGCTGCTTGGCAGCGGTGGGGAGCCCTGGTCCGGCCTCCTGCGGGGGGGATTTCCGGGATGGGGGGGATCTAGGCCCGAGTTTGCGGGGCGGGAGGGGCCGGGGGGCACTAGGCCGCGGGGAGGTCCCGTTACCGGGGGGCCAGGCCTCGGGCTGGAGGGCCCTGGGCTGGGGCGGCTGCTTCAGGCTGCTCCCCCGGGCTGCAGCAGGGACGAGCCGCGGCGGGAGCCCCGTGGAGTTGCCAGCGGTGGCATCGGGGCCTTCCACCCCGAGAGGCTCCCGTGGTGGAGGTCTCGACCCGTCGCGGGCTCTGGGCTCTGGGGTGCGCTTACGGCCTGGGCTGTGCTCCTGTGTGAGCGAGGTGCGCTGCCTGGCTGCGGTCCCGGCTCTGAGAGGGGAGTGTGAGAGGCTTCCTCTGCTCTCGAGTTATGTGTGAACTCACAACAGCAGCACAAGTGTCCTCAGGCCTCCGGCACCGACATCAGAGAGATCACAGTCTTTAATATGGTGATGTGATTTAACGTTGACGATCAAAAGTTTGGACTGCTCAGTTTTTCTTCACGGGAAACAATGGGAAGGGACGCCCAGCAGCTCAGGTGTTGAAAACTAGCTCAGAAAGTTCTTATAGGAGACCGTAATCTCGGGGGTGTTATGTAAGTGTGAGGCTTTGCACACAAACCAGCACTGTTGTTATCGTATTACTTCTGGTAGACTCCTGAATGCATTTATTTTAAATCAGCAATGTTTACTGCCTACTGCTTGTCTCTTGTTTAGATGTTGATGCCCAAGAAGAACCGAATTGCCATCTACGAACTCCTTTTTAAGGAGGGAGTGATGGTGGCCAAGAAAGATGTCCACATGCCGAAGCACCCTGAGCTCGTCGACAAGAACGTGCCCAACCTCCACGTCATGAAAGCCATGCAGGTACGGAGGCGAGGGCCGGGCTGTCAGCCAGCCAGGATCTGGGCACGCGAGGTTGTTGCGTATCTATTAATAAATATTGTCAGCCGTTATCAAATAAACGTTGTCAGACATTGCCTTGCATTTGCTGTTTCTTTCCTATTACAGTTATTTTCCCATTCTCCTGATTTTTGCTATTTCCTCTTTGATTTATTGTTCTCCACAGACTGTGGACAGTTATTCTTTTGTGGAGCCACATCTCTAGCTCCATTTTTGAAGCTGTGTTACCTCTGTGTGTGGTAGCCTTGTGTTTTCTCACGGAATGGGAATGCTGCTGTAATTTTGTGCTGTGCACGTGAACTTCTATCTGTTTCTAAATTTTTATTCCCCACGTGCCCCCGATAAGCTCTTGCGTTCACGAAAACATCTGGTGAGGGTGTCGATCGGAGATGTGGAACGATGATAGTAAGGATCGTACATGAAGTAATTGAGAATTCTCTCTCTAGTCTCTGAAATCCCGCGGTTATGTGAAAGAGCAGTTTGCGTGGAGGCATTTCTACTGGTACCTGACCAATGAGGGCATCCAGTACCTGCGCGATTACCTTCACCTCCCCCCTGAGATCGTCCCCGCAACCTTGCGCCGGAGCCGCCCAGAGACTGGCAGACCACGGCCCAAAGGTAAGCGGTGGTGGAGAGGTGACTGCTGAGTCAGCAGGAGGAAGCAGGGAATGAGGTTAAGCATGTTAGCGCAGGTGTGGATAGTCAGCTGAATGTCAGCTTCCAGGGCAGGCTGGTGTGAGTTACTGTGATTTTTGGATGTATAGACATTAATAGATCAAGGAGGCATGTATAGGTCTCATTGCTTTTGTATTTGGCACTAGTCTGATGGCCACTGGCCTGCTGAAAAGTTGGAGAGGGCTAAAGAAAGCTGTGAGACTGACAGGGAGAAATGCTTTTGAGTGTGGGACTTGGCCTTCTCTGGTAACACGAGTGACTGGAATCACTGAGAGCAGGTGCGCCGAAACCGCAGGCTGTGGATTGAGGTACCTGTTGGTGCCCAGACATGGCTGAGGTCCGAGACAGGGGATGTGTCTAGCTGCCAGGGCTTTTCAAAAACTGTTTTTGTCTTTTGGGAAGAACTTGCAGCAGTCGCCACAGTTCTCCCTCAGGAAGATGGTGTGTGCGCTGCCTGTCTCATCCAGCAGGTCCAGAGAACCTTGTCTTCGGCAGAGTTATCCTTACAAGAATTATCTGGGGGTCTGTTGTATGAAAGTTGAGTGGCCTTGGCTAGGATTGCCGAGAGAGGGAACAAACTTGAATTCGGGTGCAGCACACGAGCGTGGGATTCGAAGACTGAAAGCGAAAGCTAAGCCTGGGTGCTGGATGTGCTTCACGTGGGGGTTCAACTGTGGTACCTGCGGTCAAGTTAGATAAAGCCAGAATTGTGGCTTTATCATGTACACTTAACGAGCTGTTAGGCAAGTCAGTTTATTAAAGCTGCCTTCACTTTTAAAAAGATTTACAACAAATACCTGTGGTATATTGGGCTTGTAGTTCTGATTTTTTTCTTGGTGGGTTTTTCATACCCCTGAGTGAAGGAGATGCCAGTCATGCACACAGATGTGTTGCTGATGCTGACTTCTCAGATTGCCCGCAGCTGCCTCCCTATAAAATGTGGTGTAGACCCACCTGCAGATGGCTGAGACATATTTCCTGAAGCTATTCTTCTCTGGTTGCAAATAACAATATTAAATAATAAAGTTTGGGTTGCAAACCTGCCTGTTTAGTCCACACAAGGCAGAAGCTACACTTTTTCCTTGCGGATGCTTGGTATTGGCCCATGAATGGCTTGTGAACCATTTTGATATCGTTTGTGGTGAGCAATGTCATATAGTAGTGCAGTATAAATAAACTCGAGGTGAATGTGCTGAAGCCACCATGCCCTTCAGTTCTGAAAAGGGTACTGCGTTCTAAGCTAATAATTTAGAATAGGAAGGATGGTTTACGTTGCTTGTATGCATTTCGAAATGCTCTGCAAAATCCCTTCTGCTTGGTTTTCCTGGTTTCTTGTCCAGTAGTAGAGAAGAAACACCATAGTGCAGAACATGGATTGTAAAATTGCCCAGAAGATCTTTGGGGAGATAAAAACTTCTGGAAACTTGGAGAAAGGAGAGAGAAAATTACTGCAGCCGTGGTTGGCAGAACAGCATTGCCAGGTCTCTAGGGGCAAGAAGTGTTTGTTCTCCCTCAAGGCAGGAGATGGTGGGTCTGTCTGCCTTGTGTGAAGTTGCCTCTTGTGTTTACCAAGAATAATGCTGTAGGATGTCATCCTGCCCTTAAAAGACTGACTCTTTTGTGAGTGGGGAGTCCTGCACGACAAAGCTCTTTCTGGTATATGGCAGGAGTTTGCTCTTTCTGCTTCTGAGCTACATCGTATCCTGTCAGCAAGTACTGGACACTGCACCAGAGATGGAGGCTGTGGGCGTGGGGTGCTGAGGAGTTCACCTCCATCTCCTGCAGCTTGTTTTTTAGCCTAACAAAACTGTAGCATCATCTGCTTCAAAGGAAAGAATTGCATTGAAACTAGGAAGATGATGGTTTCTTTGATCTCTGAGTGGCTTTAGATGTTATCGAATTTATTCTTTAGATGCTGTGTTTACCCAGTGAGCTAAAGAAACTGCATCTCTGATGGGAGGGTGAGGCTTACAGTTCCTGGCTAAAATTTGCTCAGGGTTTCTGCAGCGAGGGAGCTTCACTTTGCAGTGTCACAGCCCTTTTCGGTGCAGTGCCAGTGACCTCATTCAGTCCGCACCTTGGCAGGGTTAGCTGGTAGGGCTGCACAAATTGTCTGTTTCTGTGCTGTTTCTCTGTGGATTACCTGCCTTAGGCTGCAGCAGGCTAGGGGTCACAGAGGTGTGTGTGGATGGTCATGCAGAATCCAAGCTTACGGGTCTTGCTTGACCTCTTGGGGTTTTGGGGCCTTTTCTGGTACTTCCATGCAGTGCTGCTGACTTTCCCAAGTAAGGCTTGGGACAAAAGCTGGAACAGTTAGTATAAAGCAGGTTTTAGACTACTGTATATTTGCAATTTGTATCTCTGTTACAGATGTAATCGAACTGTTAGAAATTAAGGATGGACCGATCTGAAGTTTAAAAAAATAATAATCCATTGGCTAGAGGATGTGCTATAATGGTTTAACCTGACAGAAAAGAAGGACATAGAAGCACTTGCAGGATAAGTTAATCTGTTTGCACATCAGTGCGTAGCGTTTCTCTTTGTAACAAAAGCATCTATTATAAGAACTGATTTTTGTATGGGAAAACTAGTGCCTATAGTATAAATCAAGCCTGTAGAAGTGCATGATTCGTGTTTCTTGCAGCATGCTTGAGACTGCTAGTACACTGTGGTGTGCCAGGCAGCAACTGCCCTTAAATGTGTCTTACTGCCTTAGCATGAAGACCTTGGTCTGGCGCTCTGGGAGCGTATTTCATCTTTGATGCTCTGGGGGAACCCCCTAAGAGTGGCGCAGAGGCTGGCAGTTCTACCACGTGTTTCTTCCCTGCAAGTGTTCTGTCTGATATTAATCTGACGTTACATAGATAATCTGCTCTTAGGTTTATTAATCTATTCCATTGTGGAGGATTTGTGATACTGATAGTGTAGCTATATTTTAGGTTGGGATCAGAATGTCATGCAGTTTGTGACTTAGCTATGAACAAGCTTGTTGGACGTGACAGATTCCCTGTATTTCTGAATTTTTTATTATTATTATCATCATCATTAATTTTTGGCTCTATTTGAAGGCCAGAAGACTGCTGAGATGATGCTGTAAATCCCTTTTTCACACTATTTAACTTCAACCCAAGCACAAGCTGGTGCACTTTAGCACATTTCACCCTTAAAGTGAAGTTTTCCTTATTATATCCCTTTTTTGTTTAGGTTTATATACACTGAGCTGTCTAAGGTGCCGCTCTGCTGGTAGATCTAATGCTTAACTGGAGGGTAACTTTTTTCCACCCTGAGATGCAGGGTCACCCACGGAATGAGTTGTTTGTGTCCTGTGTCCTGGGTAAGCAATGTATTTGATGTTGCTGTTTTCACTTTCAGGTCTGGAAGGTGAACGCCCTGCGCGTCTTACTCGGGGAGAAGCTGACAGGGATACGTACAGACGCAGTGCTGTTCCACGTGAGTGTCCGTCGTGTTGCTGTATGAATATCAGGCCGACCTTGCTCTTTGTGCAGGTTGTCTCTTTGGGAGAATTGTCTTCGGTATTGGCCTCCTTTCAAGAAGAAAAGGGGAAAAAATCAGACACTTGGCGTAGCTTAGGCATTTACACAACAGAGTTCATGTGTATCTGCTTACGGATGTGATTCCTTTCTTGAATTTTGTCAAGCTGGACTGTGGGATTTTCTCTGGTGTGGGTTCAGTAACTAACAGTCTCAATAATACCTGTTTTACTTTGCTGTATTTCACCTCACTTTTAATCTTCTTTGATTGCAAACCTTTGATTCCAAGCAGGAGCGCTGTACTTGGTGAGTGTATTCTTTGGTTAGTAACTCATTCATCTCTCTCTTCAGCTGGCGCTGACAAGAAGGCTGAGGCTGGTGCTGGAGCAGCCACTGAATTCCAGTTTGTGAGTATTTGCATTCGAGATTTGCTTCCTTTATTGAGGCTTTGATTAGGGGAAACTGGATAGGTCGTATCTGCATGCTCTTCAGCGTGGTGCTTCTCAGGTATGCCAGCTGGGGTTAGGTATTTGGCTCTGATTGCGTAAGAGAGGCTGGCAACTGTTACCCTTTATGCTCAGCTCGCTTGCTGCATTCCTGTTGGGGAAACTACGTGATGGTGTGCCTCGCTGCTCTGCCGGGAAGCCGGTGACACATTTGAGAAGCAAGCCATGCTCTCTGGAGGAAATGCATGATTTTATATGTCAGAAATGGAAGAGTTTCAGACACAATCCACAGAGCTGGCTAGGATGGGTTGATTTTGTTCTGAGACTCGCTCGTCTGTGTCAGCTGTGTCAGGTAGCTGGTCTCAGGCAGATCAGAGGCTATGCTTGGAGCAGGGGGTGCTTATCAAAGTAATGCAAAGTTGAGGAAAGACAGCTAGCTCTTTCGTGATGTTGGTGGTTCTTGCTGCTGTGTATTTGCCGCTGTCACTTGCTTAATACGGTGACTTCTAATGCTCTTCCTTTTCCGTTGCAGAGAGGTGGATTTGGTCGTGGACGTGGTCAGCCTCCTCAGTAGAACTTCCTGCTCATGTTTTGTGTATAATAAAATAGGTGAAAATGCCCCCTTGGGTTGCATCACTGTGTCTTATTTAAGTGCATAAATCTAGAGCTCACGTAGCAGAGAAGTGACTCAAGTCTTTGGCATGTGTAACAACAGTGGTGGAATAACTTGTGATTAGAAAGCAGGTTATAGGAAGGAATTTTGTAGGTTTGGTGGTTACTGACGTAGGGTTTCGCTAGTGTGTAGAGGTGGTTCTTATGGAGGAATGAGGAGCATTGGTTCCTGGCAACGCAGAAGTGCTGCAGGCAGTTTTTCTGCTCTGCCCAGGACGACACTCATTTCTAGTAATTCCCAATAACGCAGTAAATCTGGGCTGAGAGACAACTCTCTTCTGCAGACAGAAAATTCATCAAGCTCAGCTGTCTTGGCCTGAGGCCCTCTGTGAATCGGACACAACCCGTGCAGGCAGGTGAGCGTTTCCTTTATCCCGGTTCTGAAATCACTGGGTTAATTAACCGTGGCTTAAGAAAGATGGGGTGGTTGGGACAGCACCTGCTGTCTGGAGCCGAGCAGAGCTGGGGCGGGGAGGCGCAGCCTGGGGTCCCCTGCAGTGTGCAGCCTGCCAGTAGATGTCACCCGCCAACTAATAACGGGATGATGCTAATTGGGAATAGTTTTCTGTAGCCTGGTGAACGATATCTTGTTCAGGGCACCATTAATATCCCAGGAGTGCTAGACACTAACTCAGGGAGGAAGAAGTTCATTCCAGTTCTCGTTTGGGGTGAGGAAAATGGTGAGCATGAGATTTTTTTTTAATTTATTTTATTTCTGAGGGAGCTGGAACTGTAGGGAGAGATTAGGTGTTTCAAATCTGTATTTTAACTGATCTGACTGCCTCTGTCGAAGTCTGTAGGTTGTGATTTAGCTAAACCTAATACAGACTGACCTACTGAATCCCAGGTGACTGGATGTATCCAAGATGCACTTTACAGCCTTCCTCTTCCTGGGAATGTGCATTAAAGCAGCTCTTTTTTCAACTTTGCTAGTGCTGGTCTTGAGTTTCTGAGTTGTCTGCATCTACTGGGGCTTTTTGTTCAAGTTTCTGCTTATTTTATCCTACAGTGTAGTGGTAATATTTACACTTGCTGCTATGCCTTTACAGTTGTGATTCTGTTTGGGAAGCAGTGTTGTGTTCAGCAAAACATTTGGCTTCATGTGAAATTAAGCAACTATTTAAAATCACTTGGAGCACTTACATGTGTGGCAATTGGTATGAAGTGCTAAATGTTTTCTTCTAGAAGAAGATTTGACTCAGAGGGAAGATTTAAAGGGAAGATCCAAATGAGCAAGTGAAAATTGCTTTTGTTTTGGGGTGAAGAACACCAGTCTAAATAGACTCTTCCACCAGGGAAGCATTACCCCCACATTTTTAATCTCATCCTAGTCTCCTAACCCACCAGCCTGGCCGGCCTGGGACGGGAGCTCTGGGCAGTGGAGAACGGATCCCATCCTCGTCCTCTTGAAGCTTTTCAGCATTCAGCTGCCTGAGCTGATGGACGGGGGTCTGAGAGGCGTGGCTGCTATCAGTGCCACTTTTCTGGCTGCTGCTTCCGCTGGGTGCTCTCTAGTGGGGTCCACACCTGACAAAGGAGCCTTTTTATTCTACCAATGTATGGAGTTGGAAGATGTTGAGGGCTTTTTGGCTTATCCTCCATTTTTGACTGTCTCCTTGTTGTGGAGCAGATGCCAGGCTGCTGAAGCCAAACCAGTGCTGGGCAAATACTGCTCAGAGAAGGACGTGACCCTTTGCCAGGGTTTTCCTCCTCGAGGAGCACACAAAATAGGGGCCGGGGAGCCCGTGGGGGGCTGTGGCGTACAGTGGCACCCCTCTACCTGCAGCAGCCACACAAATGAGCCAAGTCCTGGGTGTGGGTGTCTTTGCAGTGGGGTGATGCTGACCTTGGCCACTGCTGGGGTGCAATTCGGGGTCTTACAAGGTGCCCGGTGAAATCGTGCCCCTAAGCTGAAGCCTAAAAAGGCCCACGAAAGGCTCCGTGGGGGGAGCAAGGAACCTGTGCAATAGCGGGGGGCCCTGCAAGTGCCCCCCGTGAGGCAGCTCGGTGCTGGTGCCTCCCGGGCTGAGGCCACCCGGCTTGCAGAGGTCCCCCCCGCCCCCGCGGTGCAGAGCCCCTGCACCGCCGCCCCCCGCTTTGTTCCGCGGGGTACAATAGGACCCCCGCAACTGCGCTCCGCCACTGGCGTAAGCCGCCCCCCCGCCTTGCGCAAGATGGGCATTCTTCCCTCCCCAGCGTCTGCGCGCTTTGCGTAGAGCCGCTGTCAAAGCGGAGCCATGTGCGCGGCGGGCGCTGGGGGCTGGCGCTGCTCCGGCGCCTTTTGCGTAACTGCCAGGGCGCCCAGCACGCAGCCGCCCGGCGGCTTACGAACCGCCGCCTTATTCTCGAAGGCGGCCTTGCGCTGCGCAGCTGGCGCAGAGGGCTCGCGTCGAGGCGGAGGGAGGAGGCGGAGGCGTGGTGGCGCCGTCTGCGCGGGGGGGAGCGATTCTGGAAGCCGGGCTGCGCCGTCTGCGTGGCGGGCGCGCCGTGAAGCGGCAGGGGGCAGCCGCCGCCTCCCCCGCCCGGCGGTTCTACGCCGTTTGCGTAGCGTGCCCCAAGATGGCGTCGCGGTCGTCGTCGTCGGCGGTGGCCGGAGCGCTGGCAGCGGCGGCGGAGCGGCTGGAAGTGAAGGGCGGGATGAGGCGGGCGAAAGGCGGCAGCGCGTAGCGGGCGGCTCCCGGCCTGCGGGAGACAGAGCGAGACCGAGAAAGAGACTGTCGCGGGCAGGCGGCCCCCTCCGTACCCCCCCCCCCCGGTCCTTCCCCGCCCGCCCCTCGCGGGAGCCCCGGCGGGTCCTTCCCGGCGCCGCCACCCTGCCCGCCCCCGCCCTCTAGGCCGCGGGCTTCGCCGTCCTCCGGCCTGCCCCCCCCCCGCCCCGGCCGTCCCCTCGGAGCGGAGGATGATGAAGCTCAAGTCCAACCAGACGCGCACCTACGACGGGGACGGCTACAAGAAGCGGGCGGCCTGCCTGTGCTTCCGCAGCGAGAGCGAGGAGGAGGTGAGGGCCGGGGGGCCGCGGCCGGCCCCGGGGGCAGGGGTGGGGGCCGAGCCGGGTCCCGCCGGGGACCCCCGTGCAGCACGGGTGTGACTTGGTTGCAGGGGGATTTTTTTTTTCTAGGTGCCATTAAGCGTCGCTGGGAAAGTTGGTGTTTCTCCCCCGTCTTTATTTCTCTCCGCTAAAGATGAGAAAAATGCCCAGAATGAAATGCTGATGGGGTGGTGGAACAGTCTGGTAAGGAGTGTTGTGGCACGGGATGGGATTTGGCAGTTGAGTGGACCGACCACGCTGGCAGAACTTCAGTCCAGCACATCACATGAGATGGGAGAGGAAACCTGACCTTGGATTTATAAAAAGAAACTGGGATAAAAGGGGACTGATGGAGTGCCAGAAGTTGCTGTCCAGAGAGGCTTGGGAGGAAGTGGGAATTAAAGGTAGATTGGTTAGTTGAAGAACGGCCGTGTTGCTAAGTGGTTGTATTGTCCGTGAAGTTGAAAAGAGAAACTTTACTCAGACGTGCAATTTTTCACTATTCTTTTTTAATATCCTCTTAACGTGGGCTTGGGATATTCGGGACCAGCTAGGCTGCAGGTCTTTTTTTGCTTCTTCTGGAGTCAGACATACTTCAGTTCATTTACTGGTTCCTGAGTGGCTGTGCTAAAGTCTTTGTTCTCCTGATTATCATATTTGTAGCTACAGGAAATCGGAAGGGAATGCAGACAGTTCACTGGAGAAAAGTAAATTAGCATACCGTTCAGTTATTATTTAACATGGTGAAGGAGGCTTGACGAACCCTTTGTAGCTGTGCTGTCATGGTGAAGAGTGTCAACATTTCGAGCATAAACGGTCTGAAATGAAAACAATATGTTTTGGTGAAGCGTTCATCATAGCTGGTCCTTCCCACTGACTTTCAGGGAATTTATGATACTTTGAACTAACTATGAAGAAGAATGTAATCATATTGTGTAATGATACTGGGGCTAATCAGCATGGGTGGTTGAAGGCGTCCGAGTTTCCTGATGCAATTTTACACAATTTGTGAAGCAAGTGTGGCAATTCTTCGCAAGAGTTAGGTGCTTGACCATGTTGGATTACAGTATGGTTGAAGATAGAAATGTAATTTTAACGGCTACCTGATGCAGTCAGCTTTTGACTGGTTGTTAGTCTTCATTTGCAACGCCTCGATTTGCAGTGTCATACGGGCTCCAGCCTACCCCACGGCAGTGGTCTCTTACGTCTTCTGGCCAGTGGGAACTGGTGTCCAGAGCTCTTACGGTGTGGTGACACAAGGGTTTGTTAACATGGCAATTTCACAATACTGACCCGAGATGGTTGAAGAAGGAAAAGTAAACTTGTTCTAGAGGCATGCGAACTTGTGACAAATTTCTTTCAGTGTAGGTTAAGCTGGTTAGGTTTGTTTAAGGTTGAGCTTTAAAGCTGTTTTTATGTCAGAGTTGTGTCTGTGCTGTGGTTTGCAACAACTTTCAGAGGATTGAAAATCTTATTTAATTTAAACTGGTACAATTTCAGGCTTTACTTTCTAGGTAAGACCTAGAGCAGAACAATCTGTTTCCAGTTTCAAAGGCAGGAGTTGAGGTAGCTGTCTCCCTGGGCTAATTGTGCCTTGTCGTTTCCATGGGTCTGTTACGAAGGCTGCAGGTGAAGCTCTGGAACACTTCTGTTGTGTATCAGGGCAATAGAGGTTCTCACGTGAGCATCGTTTTCTCACTTGAGCTTTGGTCACTGTTAGTCTTTGGCCTTGTCTCTGGTCTCCCCAGTAAAATCAGGTGGTGTGTTGTACTGTTCTGTGACACATTCAGGAGCACTAGTTGCTTTGCAAATGATGCAGCATGGGATGTAGATTGATTTCCTCAAGTACGTGCATGCGTGTGCTTTTTGGTAAGTGAGCCATGGAAATAGCGAAGCAATGAATTACAGTTTTGTTTTATTTCAAATTGGCCTCCTGAGGACATTGCACAGCCTTTCAAACACCGTATTTATTTATGGTATCTATGTATTTAACGCAGAGGTGAAACTGCATCCTGTGTTCTCATCTATACACGTCTACTGCAATAGCCGGTCGTGAAGCGGGCTTTTTAAATAAACGCATTTAGGAAAGTTGTTATCAAGTCGCACCATACTACACCCATACCCACCAGAATGGACTCCTTTCACAGCTACTGCTCTTGATCTTAGCCAAAAGGCCTAGAAGCCATTTAAATTATGCTTGTGTCCATTATTGAAATGAGCAAGCAGCAAACCTTGATTTTTATTAATTTCTCTTTCTAGTTATTTCTTAGGTTAATTCTCATTTGTTGGCGTTTATTTAAACTTTACTTTGAGAGAAGTCTACTTGTCTAATCATATTGCTACTTGCACTTTTTCAATAACAAGAAGAGTGTTACCTGTATGCATTTAATTGTAGTTTAACGTGTCTGTGAGAGATTTCTTGTTTTTCTTTTTCTCTTGGAGAATAATACATTTTTTTGGTGCAACTGACATTTTATTATTGATTACTTCCATTTAAATGGAAATTGAGATCTATTTAAAAGGCCTCTCCAGGGAGGGGGGAAAAAAACCAGAACCAAAGTATGTTAGTTAAAGATCTATTAGAAGCTTACTGTTTAAAAAGAAAAGGGGGGAAAAAAAAAAAAAGCATGTTCTGGTAAATAATTTAAACTTACTGTATTAAAGTATTTTTTTCTAGGACTGGCTGTTCCTGATTACTGTTTCTTTTAAGTGCTGAAGAAATAGTAGATCTTAGCTCTCGCGTTTCTTCTTCATTTCCTGCTACGAATTTAAAAAAACAAGTTTTCTCCCTTTTTGAACCCCTAATTAGTTCCTGAATTAAACAATTTCGTCAATGAACAAGAAGAAATAAGAAAAGTTCTGTTTATGCTTACGGAGGAGGCAACTTTTTTCTTTTTAGGTGTTTACCTCCTAACTCTTCAGTTCGTTGATTTAATTTTCTTTAAAATCTTAGCAATCAACGGAGATTGCTAAAACAGCGTGTCTTCGGTTAGGCATTAAATTTGCAAATAAAGAGTCTTAATAATACTTACTTTGTTTCTTTTAGTTTTTAAGTGACTCATTTTTTCCTTATGCTGCTGGAGGTTGCACATTTTCTCTGTATTGCGTTTGGAAGCTACTACTTTTGGACATGAAA
Source organism: Ciconia boyciana (assembly GCF_034638445.1). Classification (NCBI taxonomy): domain Eukaryota; kingdom Metazoa; phylum Chordata; class Aves; order Ciconiiformes; family Ciconiidae; genus Ciconia; species Ciconia boyciana. Next base: position 4,758,415 of record NC_132956.1, on the reverse strand, counting down.
GAAGCTCTGGAACGTTTTTGGAAGACCAAACATTGGCTGAAAAGATGTCTTTGTTACATATTCCTTTAAAAGCAGTACAGGGAGAATTCATTTAAACATGAATCTCAGATGGAGCAAAAAGTACGTTTCTTAATTGGGCTGTGTAGGAAAAAACCTATATCTGTGTTGTTTCATAAACAGTAAGCCACCGCAGAGCGATGTCTCTTTGGGCGGGAGGGAGAACAGGGGAATCAACAGGATTAATTCAAAGAGAGTGTGAACAGACTTCAAAGGACCTTTTGGCAACCGAACGCCAGGACTCTGCTATTTTCATCTTTTCAAATGGAGTAAACTCCCTTGATATTTGCTGCTGCTGCAAAAGTGGGGAAGGAGAGTGTGCAGATCAAGAGATCCCAAGTCTTGTGTTATCTCTGAAATAGCTCATTTTATTGCTTGTGATGTCAGTGCCTCTCAATATTGCTATTATGGTGTTATTTTTAAATAACACAAGTATTTTTTGTGTAGACCAGCTGTTTCAATGAGGAAATGTTCCAGAAAATTTCTCTAATGTCTTACTATTACGAAGCAGATGGGAGCCTGCTCAATGGCAGCATCTCTGTGTTATATTTTCACAGAAATAAAAAGGAACCGTTTGGCTTTAAGTCCCACACTGGTGTAGCTACAGGTTTAAGCATGCCTGCATTGTATCTGTTGAAAGGACAAGCTGCTCATTAACAACTGGTATTTTTAAAGACTTTTTGAAGGAAATGCTTCGGAAAGAATAGGATCCAGGATTGGTCGTCTTTTCTTAATTGTGAATGAAGTCTAAATTGAGATGAGAAAACAGAACTTTCACACAGCGTCTGGTAAGCGCCCTGGCTCTGCAGCTCTATGAGCGCGCCAAGCCAGTACGGTCACCAAAAGCTACGTTTATGTAGCCCCACAGCAGCCTCGGTTGGGGGAAGTAATTTGAATGCAAACTAACCTTTTTCTTCTTGCTTCTCTTGGGTCAGTTTTAAACCAAGCTGTGATGTAATACAGCAGTTCTCAAATTTTAACTGTAGACTACGTTGATGATCACACAGTGTTCCTGGGCCATCCTTTGTGCGTTTGCTTCAATATAAAAATAATAATAGCTAAAAACACTTGGAGTACTTCACTGTTGGGTCATAAAGGGAGCCCAGCATCATATGATCATTGTACGTTCCATGGAATATAGCCTCAGAATCTCTGTTCCGAGGGCTTGCCTTGACTCTGTTCCCTTCAGCTACATAAAAAGCTTGTGGTTGAAACCAAATAAAGTTCTCCCTGTCTGTTGCTAACACATTACTACATCTCCAGTAGGATACAGGGCAGTTTAGAACTAGTTCTCTTGCTCGTGCTTCTCCTGTCCCTCTCCGCTATGCTTGTAGCTAGTCTTCTCTGAGAGCAAGAGTGTAAACCTCTGCAAAATGTAGCTTTTCATCTTAAAAAGTGTTTTCTAGCCTTTTCATAAAGGTAGCTTTCATAAATGGTTTTCCAAGCAATTCCATGGTCTCTTGTACTTTCCCAAACTACAAAAGAATGAAAATGAAAATTGTTAAATTTTCACTTAATTTACTGGAAGCTCTGTAAGCTGTTGTGAAACTGAAGAATTGAGTCTGTTTTGTTCTGCTGCAACTCGGGGAAAGTGATGAATATGGAAAGAGGAGAGAGCATACTCCACCCCGAGGTTTGCTGAGAAGGACCCAACAATGGTGGCCACTGTCCCTTCTCCTCTGCATAACACTGCTTGGAAATCCCTTCCGTCTCCGATTCATTTATTGCCTGACCAGAGGCTGTAGCTGTTTTTCCTACCTTTCCTCACTCGTTGTGTGCCGTCCCTCCCTTTTTTTTTTTTAAACTCATAATCAGTTCCCTGACTTGGTTCATCTCGGCACCCTTCAGACAAGCTACCGAAGCGTGGAGGCAGGTACAAGCGGTTGGGGGGTGTACCCAGCAGGGACTGCTGCCAAAAGACCTAATCTTTCCATGGATGGTCTCTCAAGGTCTGGAAAAACCACTCTTTCCCTTCTCAGTCAAAGGAAAATGATCAGGTGCTTGGATTTTATCATTGTTTTTTTGAAATAAGGAAAATTATCCTGGTTTGCATCTGTGATGGGGTCGCCCAGAAAAATTGGATAGAACAAAATTAAGAAACTCTCAATTCTACCTTATGAATAGTAAACATCAGTGTTCAGATGCTGTATATAATATCCAGCAACTGGGAAGCAGGTACTCGTTTTTTTTTAAACAGTAGTTCTTTTTCAGTCGAACTAGGAGACTGACTACACAGACTAGTCAAGGATCTTTCAAATTTTGTGCATATTTATATCGGAATTTTTGTCTCTCTAGCTGTCTTTGTTATGCAGTGGATAATGCACAGTGACTCTTTGTCCTCAGAAATTTCACGTTAACCTGTGAAATTCAGAGGGATACAATTACCTACTGGGTACTTTTTTTTTTTTTAAGATGCTTCAGATGGTTTGAATGTTATCTGCATTTGTATTGACTTGGGTGGTTACTTTTCCTTGTGTAAATAGCATATATTGATGTTAGGCATAGAATTAACTACTTATATTTGAAAAGCTTCTCCAGAGTTTTCATGGCTGTAGGGATTTTGCATGCTTTATTTTATGAATAGGACTTGTTAATCAAAACAGTAAGTGTATACATATGCAACTGCTGACATCCAGAGCCATTTAGTCTGTGTAAAAAGACCAAAATACTAAACTTCTTCCCTCCCCCCGCTTAGGAAAAAAAAGGCTGTTTAAAAGCTAGCCTTCCTTCTGGAAAAAGTCTGCCTGGACGAGTTGTGTTGTCTAAGTACTGGGTGGTCAGCGAACTGGTTTTGACAGGCAGAAGTAGGTTATCGGTTTCGGGGTCTTTCACGGGGAGCGCCTCCTTATCAGCCCTTCGCTTCTGAAACAAGCGGCTCCTGGTTCAGGCGTTTCGGCTGTTTTCTCTGTCCTGTCCCTGCTGTGAAAGGCATATTGCCGATAATTTTTGTGGTTATCTAAAACATAATTTTTATGGAGGGAGAGGACTCCAGATTGTGCTCTTCTCCGGTAAGAGTAAGCAGTCACTCTAAAGTCACAAGAAAACTGTAGTAGCAGTAATATGACCCTTGGTATTTTGAAGCCAGAGTAGCAGTGCAGTACGTGCTGATTTATTATCGTTATTCTAAGAAGTAACCAAAAACCAATGGGATTTTCTTTATTTTTTCCTCTATGGTTATAGTACCGTAGGTGCGATCCAAATGCTTGAAACGACTCGAACTTCTTCCAGTTCACCTCTTACTCCTGTTTCAAGACTGGTGCTTTACTTTGTCAAGTTCTGTAGCGCGAATAATTTCCCCTTCTAACTTTCTGTCATTAATTTCCTGCTTCCAGTTTCTAGGTACTGCTTTGTAGGTTAAATCGCATTATGCCATGGAGCAAGGTGCATGCACGAAAATAACACTTGTCTAAGGAAATGTATACTCCTGAGGAACAGTGAGGACATACTGTAATGGTCAGGAGATGGGGTTTTTTGTGGCTTGCTGTGGGGTTGTGTGTCTTCTTGTCTTAGCTCAAGACATTGCCATGTTTAACGCCGGCTGTAGCCTTGCTGACCACAGGCTGTACTTGTTGCTCCTAAGTGCTAACTTTGTAACGTGCCCTGAATAGCAAGAGCGTGGGGAAACCCTCCTGTAAGCCTTGGCGTGCGTGTTTAGACCATCCTGCATTAGTATTTTGGCAAAACGCGTGTTTTGTTGTAGTGTAATTGAGGCCGTGTTTCTGCCGGTTAAATTAGATTAATTTTTGCATGGCTTTGCTAACTACAGTGTCTGTTTTCCCCTCCTGCTCCTCTTGAGCTCAGTTTGTCAGTGTATGCTGTTCTTAGTGTTTAAAGGTGGTTTGATGTGGTTGAATTGAGATCCCAGTTTTGCCAGATATAAAAGCATTAAGTACAATAACAACAATATATTGGGATTGTGAGAACATTTGTTAACTTTGGGTAAAGCATAAAAAGTCTTTATTATGCTGGACACAGAACTGCACCGGCTACAATATCCTGCCTGGTCATAGGGCAAATCGGAGAGTCACTAGGACAGCTAAGCTCCAAACTCCTGAATACAGAGACTCTTATTAAATTGAAACTTTCAAACAGAGACAGCTTGTACAGGCGAAAATCATTGAAGTCAGCCATCTTCTCCACCAGTCTCACTACAGCGTGTTGTGAGACGTTATTTTCTTGCGGTCTATGTTCTGATAAATAATGCTGAAGCGTGAAATGCGTTTAAATGTGGGGAGGTTTGTGCTTTAGTCACTATGCAAAATACATGATTTTGTGTCTTAATACTGATAGAAACATGAAAGAAAATGCAGAGGCTGTTTCAGTAGCCAGTAGCTATAGATCGGCTTCTGGCAGCAGAATGTTGGTTGGGCCAAACCCCATGTATTTAACATTTTGTCTGCTGTTTCTTATTAAGTCTGCCAGCTTGATTGTCCTTAGGCTGGCGCGTGTGGGTAGGACTGTCTTTTCCTGGAAGCCTGGGAGGTTCACAGCTCATTTGCTATTAACGTTGTAGCCTAGCTTCTCATAACGCTGTAGACCTTTTCGTCTTTGCTGTAATGCTTCTATGGAGCCTCTTTCTAGGAATCGTGTTCCTGACAGTGTAGCTACTCTTGTTTTATTTGGGGGGGGGGGTGGTGGTGGTGTGGTTGTTTAAATCCACCATAGCATGAAAGAACCTGGGAATCCCTCAATCTCTGTTCTGTTAACTGAGAGTTAATTCTCTGCCTTATTTTGGTTGCCCAGTTTTTGCTTTGCAGAGCACCGTTATTTCGGGGTAGAGAGAAAAAGAAACAGAAAAAAATCCCTGATGTGAATACAACAGATTTGTATGTAATTAGCTTGTTTTCAGGTCAGCATTGTGTATCAGGGACTCCCAGATTTATCCTGGTGACAAACTCTTTTCCCCTTTTCCCATGGAGCTCCCAGCTCCGCGTGTGGCGGTCCAGGCAGCCTTAGATGTCTCGGCATGTTTCCTGTCTCCTCCGGGGGAAAGTTGGTAGGCAGCTCTAGACTTTTTTGGGTTGTTTTGTTTGTTCAATTGCATGCTGCTTTGAAGGTCGCTTACCATGAGGGCTACAACCTAGCACTGTTTAGGAGCCCCTGCTGTAGACTTCAAACTTTGCTTATTTTTCTAACCTCTCTCTTATTTCATTGATTGTGTGTGAGAACTACTTCAGGGCTGCCTTGTGCATTGCCAAAGAGCCTTGCGTTGCTCATTTCCCTGCTTTGAAATGACATAATTGTCTTTCAAATCCTGGAAAACAGAACTTGGCCATGTGATGTGATACCTGCAAATGGTTTTCCGAAAAGACCGCAAGACTTGGCTCTCAAATCTGCCCCCAAAATCCCTAGTAGGCCAAGAGTCTCAGTAGCCATCTTAAACACAGCTGCCTGGCAGGGATAGAATGGAAATGTCAACCTTCCTTTGTGTTTTGGCCTGATTAAAAAAAAATAAAATAGAGAAGTCATTTTTGGTATATTTGTTATGACTGTTTTGATTAAAATATGTTCTTTAGTATATATACAAATGAATGTTTTTATGTAATAAAGAAGTTAATGAACAAAAATTTAGGTGTCGAGGACATGGGAGCTACCAAGTGGTCCTTTAAAAAAAAAAACCTGTACTTGTTATTTTATAGAAATCAGTTATATTGGAAAATGTTCGGTCTAATTGAGCATTTTTCGTCATGCTGTGTTGTAAAATGAAGGTATAGTTGCCATCCTCTCTCTTGGCTTTTTGGTGTAAGTTAGCCTTATGCTATACCACATGTTTGTTCTGAAACTTAGAAAATAATTCTGACCCTGTTATGGCAGAAATACAAACTATTACCTCTCTCTTCTGCAACCTGCTCAGCCGGGATCTTTGCTTCCCCAGGTATTTTATGTTCACCCATCCAGCTATCGGGGGAAAAGGTTTGTGCTGCGGAACGTATTGCTTATCTCGGAAACAGCATTTGGGCTGTTCTGCCCAAATATTAATGGTTTTCAGAGAGAGGTTGTTTTTCAGCAGATCTCATTTTACTGGCTTTGGGGCAGTTTGTAAAGTATCTGAATGATGCTGCCTTGTGAAAATATGGATTTGGGTTATAACGACCTTTTTACTTGATCCTTTTGAATGGGTTGCATGTATTGGGACACAGGACTTTCTCAGATGTGTGGTTTTTTAAAACACAACAGTGTCTCGCCCTCATTTTGAATTAGGCCCCTTTGTCTTGGGAGAGCTCATTGGTAGCAATATCCTGTTTAAAGTTGTTTTAAAAGAATGACCTTGTAGGGCATGTTTCCTGCTCTCTCTTGATGGGATTTCCTTTTTATTAAACAGGAAATAGTCTGATTACATAAAAGTGTGAGAATGACAGGTTTTTCCTTCCCAGCGAGGGTTGTTCATGTTAATTCTATTCAGAAAACGCTCAACTGCCAGAGCAGCTGAAGTTAATTTACTTGGCCTAAAACTGTTGTTTACACCTAAAAGTTCCTACTAGTGTGTTGCTGAAGCATTGTCTTAGCAATGCGAAGTCCAGCAGGCTTTCCTGTAGAAGTCTTTGTACAGGGATTTTCTTAGCAGATACTTTTTCTCACAAGTGGAAGGTGGCAGGAGTTCAATGGCATGAAGTGTGCTGCGCTGAGCATTCAAAGATCTGTTTCTGCAGCTTTTTTTAACCTTTTTTTTTTTTTTTCCTTTGAGCTGGGACTCTGAATTGCACTTGGAAATGACAAAGATGATGCTTCCTTACCTGGCAAAAAAACGTATACTTGAAATGTCTGTTACTTTTCTTTTAACTTTGTCCTCAGAATCACCTGCTGACCTCAAGTTAGGAATTTCAGTCCAAGCTCTTCTATGTACAGTACTGGGTAATGAGTCAGGACAAAGTAAAAGTCCTGTAACGTAATAGGAAAAGGTACTGGGATAAGAGGCACAGGCCAGCGAGTGCGTTGTGTGCTGGCCCTGCAGTGGCCAAATATTGGCAAGCCAGCGGTGGTTGCTGGTGACGGCCTTGCAGTCCCAGCCCACGGTACCTGGCTGCCGTCCTGAGCCTTGAAGGCTCAGAGGATGAACGAAGTTTACATTCCCTATTTAGGCATGGTTTACTGATCGTGTTTTATATGGATTGGATGCTCGGGGGAAAGGAATTCTGTCTTCCTCCTGAAGAAGGCCAAACATCACGGGATGTTATATGTAAATGCTGTCGCTTTGCAACCTAAGCCACAAGACAGCTAAGGTAGTATAAGCATCTCCACTAGGAAACTGCAGAATTAAGGTAGCCCATTCAGCTTAATTAATTTCTAGTATGCATTGTAATTGCCTTAATTCAGTAGACAGATTGGGGAGTGCTCGGGGATTTAAATGGCGTTGTTTGATAAACGATGTTGCTTCATGTATTGCAGGATTGAGATGTGGGTTCTGACTGAAGCAGGAAGAGGAGGCTTTGAGATGTTACTATTGGTGGGATCCACAGAAAATTGCTGATTTAGAGGAGTGCTGACACTTGAGAACACCGAGTTTAGTTCCAGACTTAGGAAAGGTTAGACCAGCAGTTGCTAAAACATTTGTTGTGACCCCTCTTCAGTTTCTGCCTTAAGCTTTGGTACTCCTGGTTTGAGAGCCAGTGTTTGGACCCCTACAACTGATCCTTGTCTCCTCACCCCAACATGTTTTAGTCTGTTGGCCACCCTCTTTTCCCTGCACTGAGCAGACGTGGTCTGGGTGGCCCTGGAAAACAAAAAATTGCTTTGCAGGGTGGTCGGTTGGCAGACGAGAATTTTCAAAAGATAAAAGAACTGGGAAACCCTGGAAATCTGACACTTGTTTTTGTTTCAGAAGTTCAATTTTTAATTCTGTAGGTAGGTTTCCTCTTGATAATTAGTGCAAATCTTTTCATATCCTACTGGTAAATCAACATTTACACAGTAAAGCCTGGGATTTTAATGTCTCGCGCAGTTTAACTTTGAAATGTCTGATTGAAACTGTTACAGCTGGCCTGTAACCTAATTGGACTGGTATGTTGGAAAGTTTCTGGAGCAAGTCGCTTTGGCTCTAAGCTTTGTGCCAGTGAAATGATGAAGTATAGCATGATGACTCTAATGAACAAGCTTTGTTTAGAGAGCTGAAAAACAGTATTAGTTTTTAGTTTCCATCTCTGCTGATGGATGTATTGCAAGTAGGTTTAATAAGCACAGTGTCTTGGTATTCTTTGGGAAAATTTTTAGCCAGTTGAGCTTATTAGTTAGCTTTTTGTTTCCAGAAGATGGCAAAACAAAAACTGAACTTGTACCAGAACAGAATTACACTGGAATAAAATGTGTTTCAAGAAAAACTGCCACAAAGCATGCTTATGAAAGATTACTCCCGTGAAAATGGATAAACGTGGTTGAACCATTTTCCTCATTAAAAAAGTTTGTCCTTCTATGCAGCCTTTTCCTAGGGTTTTTAAGTGGTTTAATGTAGGCTTATATTTTGCTTATGTCTCACTGAACAACTTTATCTAAACCAAAAGTAACCAAGTGCTGACTCCAGGGCTGAACTCTTTGGTGCCTGCTGCATAAGAAGAGGCAGACAGGGAAGTTGAAAATCTTTAAAACAATTGCACATAAGTACTGTAATGGGCAGTTACCCTACTTGTATATGTCATTAGTGTAACTGCAGAGGCAGACAAGGCCAAAGGTACCGATAAAGTTAAATCAAGCTACTTCTGCAAAGAGTGAAGGTGCTGAGCAGCTTCTGTGCCATATGATGTTGTTGCATGACACGTATCCCAAGCTGTCAAGACTACGTCGTGACTTTGAGTACAGCAGTGAACTCTTACAGTGTAAGTATTGTGATGCTGTATCAAATAGCAAATCGTTGTTTTGGTATGCAGAAGCATAATTTATTCTGCGACACGTCGGAGCGGTGAGAAGGTAATGGCTGAAATAATTTGCAGTGTTGGAGTGCCTTGGTGTCACTGATAATGTAGTTTGCACAGCTATCTGAAAGGGGCTAAGGAAATTGTCTTGGAAAAAAGTGGAGTATTTTCAAGGATTTGCATTGGATTGGTCGTGTTTGGAGGTGTGAGAAATGCAAAGACAACTTCTCTTCAGCTGGGCTCTGAAAAGGAGCGTTGCCTTGAGTTTATACATCAGCTGTGCTCTGCTCTCTGCAGGTGCTGCTGGTTAGCAGTAGTCGTCATCCTGATCGATGGATTGTCCCTGGGGGTGGCATGGAGCCCGAAGAGGAGCCCAACGTGGCCGCTGTGCGAGAAGTCTGTGAAGAGGTGAGTGTTTGACAAGAATGGGAGCTCCTGGAGCTTCGCTGCTGATTGTCAGCCAAGGCTTTGTGAGTTTGTTTTCATCACTCTTGCTTGTTTTCCTTAAGGTGAAGAGGAATATAGGGTCATGGGTGATATCCCCATCACACGTGGGAGGGAAACAGGAGTCCTGAATAAAGATAGCATAGGAATGTAATTAAGGCTCTCACTCAGAATGAACTTTTCCTCGCCTGATACCTTTAACTGAAAATAGAGAAAATTAAGCTATAGTAATTTCAATACATACGATGATACTCTCTTTTTTGTTTTCTCTGTATGAAGAACAGTTTCTTAAGAGAACTTAAAAAATGAGCTGTGCTTTTGTGGAGCTATCTAATACTTGGGTAGAAGGTACAAATAAGACCTTCTGAGCTACTAAAGACACTCCAAATATGGGGACCTCAGTATGTTTTGGTCTAGTACATATTTTGAGTTTTATGTGAATAAGAGAAATTGAGAGACTTTTAAACAACAATTCCTAATGTGTTCATGTTTTTGTTGGTGGTTTGTTTTTTTTTTTCCCACTTGAAGCTATTTCAGAAAGGAGATCAAACACAGATTGATGATCTGTATGGAGAAGGCATATTTTTCTCTTAAAGCTGGAAGAACAATTTTATTCTTCATAAAGAATTTAAAGACAGCAAATGGCAGTTGACTACATCGTATGTAAAAGATGCCTTTAGAATTCACTTCTGAATATTATCAAATTGGAGAGATGCTTGGATTCAGAAACGATTAAATGATTATATATGGATGACCAAGTAGGTTCACAGTTATATAAGGCAGGATTAAAAATGCTTTCAAGAGGGTTATAAATCTTTGTGCTGCAGAACAGAAATCAAGAGCTAATTGATGGGACTTGGGAGGAAGCTTCTCCGGTAGTTGCTTTATTTAATTGTCTGGTATATGAAGGTTTTTCTCCGAAGTATTTGGAAGTACCTGCTACTGTCTAACAAAATGCTGAATATTTGGGCCTTTGGACTAATCTAATGTGGCAGTTCCCGAGTTGTGTGTTTCTCTTTGGATGTTTTTATAATCTAGCAATTTATCAGAAACATATGAAAGATTATACAGTCAAAGTTTATATTTTCAAGTGTCTTTAGGTCCCTCTATTACTGGGGATTGCTGCTTGCAAATTTTGTTTCCAGCTTGTAGTACAGCTCCTGCTTTTTTAGTAACTCGGCAATCTTTCAAACGCATTCCAAGCCAAAGTGAGCTTAACCAGAACAATAGAAATATTTCTAGCTGCAGACTCCTGCTTTACAACCCAATAGTTATTAATAATTATTTGATACAGAAGTCAAGGGTTCATTCAGGAGATGCATGACTTCGCCTTTCAAATCCTTAAAATAAATCTGTATCGACCCTCCCTTCCTCGGGCAGCGCAGCGCCTTGGAAGAGTTGCTCTCTTTCCGTGACAGCTCGGTGGCTGAAAGGGAGCCTTGGCATGGGCTCAGTCTGCAGTGAAGAAACTGGTTTGGGCTGGCTGAGATAATCCCCTCTCGCTCAGCTGGTGTTCCCTCGCTCACGTGGACCGGTGCCGAATGAGAATGTAATTCAAACTGTGGCAGCCTGGCAGGGTTGAGTCATTCCCAGCGAAGCACCTATCTGCTTGAATGCCGCTCGACAAACAGTAAACATCAAGAGCTCCAAAAGCAGCAGGATTACCCCAGCAGCTAACCTCCACGACACCTAGTAGTGTGTGATGTGAATGCAGGGTGGGAATCTGAAATGGAGCTATCAGATGCTGTTACGATAAAGGCTTTCCTGCGAGCCGTCTGCAGAAGAGCAGTCTGTGATGTGTATACAATTACTTGAGCGCTTCTGCAGCTAATGATGAGGCTAGCTGACACGGGTGGGAAACGCAGGCGAGCTTTTAGGTGTGCAAGGCCTTCCTCAAATAGGTTTGTGTTCCAGTACGCTGCTTACGATCCTCAGACAAAATTATAACGTACATCAACTGTCTTAAGCTCAGGGAGCTGTTTACTGTAAAATGTTGCTGGGGAATGTGCGTGCGGGAGGGGAATGTTTGTTATATTACAGCTGTAACGCTGTAAAGGACTTGTGCACCCAAGTTTCCCAGCTTGTGCTGTTGATTTGGCAGAGGAGGTGTTTTAGGAGACTGCTGGGCAACTGGTGTGCGTGCTAGCTGGTAATCCTTCTTCATCCTTTCATGTGAAACTAGGCTTTTTCAGGTAGGTTGTAGCTGAGGCTGATATCTGAGTAGGTTTGATGTCTTTGCTCCTCTCCTGGGACAGGCAGGTCTGTCACTCGCAAGGAAACGAGAGGTTAGCTGAACAGGTAGAGTCAGCTGCTTGCGTTGGGAGAGGAAAAATCCAGTTTCCTCTGCGTCGATGAACACAAAGTAATTTTTATCCTAAAAGAAGGTGGTTTGCGTGCTGGTCAAAGTTATGGAAGAAATTTGTGGACTTTCTTTTGCTGACTTTGGTATGCCTTTTTCATTTTAATGAGAGACAGTTGGAAGAGCTGGAAGGACTCATTACCCTTTCAGTTGCTTGTGGTCTTTGAAGATGACAATAGGCTGGTTTTTCTCAATTCATTCTTTTTTGCATGGTATGCATTTTCTTTTGAAAATACGCTTCCCTAAACTAAGATTTTTAACTTCTGCAGTCACTGTTTTAATTTTACCGCATATGTGTTTGAGTTTATCCATGTTATTGCTGGAATAATTGCCATATAAAGAAATCTAACTTTTCCCTCTTTCTGATTTTCAAAATTTTAGAAGACTCTTCTGAAAATGACATGTCAATTCTGAGTGAAACCTGTGATCCCTCTGTTCCAGTTTGAGTTAGAAGTCCTTGTCCTAGTTTGACATAGTCGTTATCTATATTAATCTGTAGCAGCAGAAGTATTAAAGTAGACAGGTACCAACACTTGTCATGCTTAATGTTGTCTGCATAAAATTTGAAGTGCCTTGAGTTCTTGGGCATTGTTTTTAGGCAAAGTAGCAGTAGACAAGCACGCTAGCTCTGAATGAGAGCAGCCTTTTCAGAATAAAACTACTTATTTCTGACAGATTGTTGAAAATGATGTAGTCAGTCTTAAACAGCTGTAAACTCCAGGTACGTTCTAAGGTTCACCTTCTAGAAAAATGATGTGCCCTTTTAAAGCAGTCATTAGCGCCAAGGTAGTGTATTTTTTGCTTCTTCATTCTTGGATTTTTTTGCTGTTGCATTCTCTCCCCAAAATTAATTTTGTGCTAGGGATAAGGGTTTTTTTATAGGTGTGAGCAACTGGTGAAGAACATGTTTTAGAAATAGATGCCTTAAATTAAACTTATTATAGAGTGACTTTGAAAAAAGCCTCCACACTCATCTGTTAAACCCAAAGGCATTTCATTTTGCACTTACAGCATCTTTCACATCCTGACCTTTAAATACTTAGTAAATGTCAAGTTCTGTAAAATTACGGGAGTGTTAGTCATGCTTTCTTCATGGGAATCAAAAGCCACATAAGTTGTGCTTGATCTGTGATCAAACAGGCAATTGATGCCAATATAAAAAATACTCCATTGTGATAGTACTTTGATCTGGTTGCTAGACCTGTTTTTTTTTTCTTTTCTCCTCTTAAACATGTTATTTATAAATAATCCTTTCTGTTTCATGTATTTTGTTAGTGATTTGGAATATGAATATTGATATATTTTAGTGCTAAAATAAGATGACTTTTTTTTTTTTGAATACTGCAAGGACCATGGATAAATGACTGAGATGATGGCGTTGAAGTCTTCCTAGATTTAGTAATATTCAGTGCAAATAGGGGACGAAGTTCACTACTCTCTGTTACCCTGTGTACTCAAACTTCATAAAAATGAGTGCAACGTCTTAACGTTCTTTGCTCTGTCATGGTATTTCATTTCTGTTTCACAAATGTAAAAACATATATTGGTTGTAATGCAGTAAAGAATGAGATGAATAAGTATCACTCTCTCTGAGACACAGTAGAGACAGCAAGAAAATTTGCCTAGCAGGTCTGTAATTGGTGTCTTTAGAACTTGTCTAAGCTAGCAGTCTTTATGGGTGTGATTTACTACCTTCAGTACTTGCAAGTATTAGAGCAAAGAGTTGGGTGTTTTACCACAGTCCTCTTGCCCAGCAGTAATCTGTAGTAGATGCAGGCTTTGAGCCTAATAGAGCAAAGTAAAATAGCTGAAATTCCAACCCACATTTTCCTTAGCTCAGATGGAAGGAAATAAAAGCTGTCCCTAGGAACAGATGGTGTTGCTGCAGGCTGCTTTTTGCATCTGACCCGAACTTATTTTCAGCTTTGAAACCTGAACCTGCTGTTCTTGGATGTCTTCAGTAATTTTTCTTTATTAAAACAAGTTGTTCCATGAGCAGTAGAACTAGTAAAGCTTCATTTCCTCCAGATTTTTGTTCCTTGTCCTGAACGCCCAGCCCACCCCTCTGGGCTTGCGGCAGCGGTTTGAAGTCGTGTGCTGTTTTGGGGCAGCTGGCTGTTGCTGTGACATTGATGCACTCTTGCTAGATCTATCTTTTCCTCCGGTGAGGACTACCTCAGACATTGAAAACTGATTTGGATCTGCAGAGCAGTGAAAAAGCAGCTCATTTTGCAAGCTCTGTCTGTCCTCTTTTATAGCCGAGTGTGCCTCTTCCTGGGGAATGCTGGCGTTTGATTGATCTGCTTTATTTTCACACCTGCAGATGGAACAGTTGGTGCTGGTGCTCTCCTACCCCTTGTTGATAGGTTTAATAGCGTCCTCCTAGGACATGCGTGTATTCTGAGGATTGCAGCACTTCTAATGCTTGGTGGGGGAACATGTGCCGAAATAAATTGTGCTGTCTCTGCCAGACACTGACTGTTGTGGCCCATGAGGGCGGAGGATTCTCAGTCCACTTACTACTGAGGAGAAAATTCCTGAGTCATCTGGTACAAATTAAGATTTAGATCCAGCTTCAATCCTGGATGAGACTGTGACTGTGCTTTTAACTTTCCAAGAAAATGCTCATTGTCCTCCAGCGAAGATGAGTCGGGAGGGTGCTGAGGGGTTGGCCCATAGCAAAGCAAGAGGTATGGAGCTTGCCCAGAGAGGAGCCTGGCAGTTTTGTTGCTCGTTATCTAGCTTGTCTTATTAGTGGGAACAGCTATAGATTATTTTCTTGGGTGTCTTGAGCGACTTTTATGTTAGAAACTTGTGTGAGACCGTGAATTCCACTTCCACGTTTGTTTGTTCCATTACATGAAGTACGTGATTGTGCAGAGACTATGACTTTCCTATTTGTGTGTGAATTAAGTGCTTTATCAAAAATAGGTGTATAAGAATCCAGTCGGTCTGTGTTAGATGCCCTATATGTTGTCTTTAAAATCCACTATACCAGTAAAGCAGGATGGGAGCGCCATTGGTCTCCAGGATGTAATGGTTGATGTGCTTTGCAATCTTTGGTAAGGACTCTCTGTATAAAATCAGCCCAATATTTGTTTGAATCAAACCATTAATTTATGTCCCCATTTACTACTACATGTGGTAAATTCATACGTGAAGAAAACCTTAGCACTTTTTTGAGTTGTCTAATGATAATTCAACATGATTTTCCTACAGCGTGTGTTTGTCTTGGCATCACTTTTTGTGCCTTTTTGGGTGAATAAGTCTAGGCAGAATGGAGAAGGATGATCTTAGTTTGCAGGCAGAGCGTTATTTCCATCGCCTCTCTGTTTAAGCAGAACAGAAAGGCGGGCTCCTCATCTGCCTGTATTATTTCAAGCACAGTGTTGGAGCTGGGGATAAACTGCTTGGGAGGCTGGTTGTGCAGTATTCATGCTTAGTTTCCAGGCTGGCTAGTTGCCTGGAGATAAATTTGTTTCTAGTCAGGCTTGAGAGTTCGCTAAACCATCACAACAACATCCCTGGCTTTTGATTCAGGGCCTCTGCAGGTGAGTAAGGAGAGCAGAAACTCAATCGCCTTCTCCAGGAAGAAGTTAAGAAAATTGTCTTAAGGCAGTTATTTACCTGAAACACTTGATTACGCTTCACCTTTTAATATATTTATGATGTATGTAGTGAAGGTGGAAGCCTTGTGTTGCTCTCTGTGTTATTGCTCACTGATTGATATGGTTGCTTATCTAAAAAATAAAAGCCCACCGTTTGAGGCTGCTGAAGTTCTTTGAATGAAATTCATTTGAAGTATTTGCCTTCCAGTACACTTCTGAGAGCGATTAGTCCAGGTTAGCAGCAACAGTTTTGCAGATGAGGTAAAATCACTCATCCGCAAAGGTCAAAACCAGTTATCTGTCCTAGCCATGCTGGTGTGCGCATACACGCGTACATTGACCTTCATGGAATTGCTATTTGACTCCAGAAATAGCCTTGTGGTTAATAGTCAGTGGTCCACCTATGGCTGAGCAGAATGTCAGAAATACTGATGAGACAATAAATTTTGCATCCAAAAACAACATAAAAGATTCCGTTGAAAAGCTCCTTCCTAGAAGTAGAGGTCAGGGAGCATGTTACAGAAAGAATTATAGATTTCTGTGAATGCTTGTAGTAGGGGGAGCTACAAATCCTTTTCTCTTGGGGCAGTTTGACCATCAGCTGCTGTTAGAAGCAATAGTGAGGTGTGCTCTGGCTGTGTTTGGTATCTGTGTGTGTTCATTTAGTAGGCGGGGAACTTAACTAGAAAAATCTTTTAATTAGTAAAAGTTCTTTCTTTTTAAAAGCATATGACTGCATAGCAACTGGTTAGTAGCTGAACAAGCGGGAAACAGTGTACCTCAGCTGCTCAGGACAGAGAATTTGTCGTATCGTTAAATATTTAGTTGTCCTCACCCAAACATCTCTTCCTTTTTTAAAAAAAAAAAAAGCCTGCCATAATCAGATCTATATATCTTGTCTGCAAGAGCAGAGGCACTATATTCCTGAACCGTTAAGGAAGTGTTCCAGCTGCCAGAGATGGCAGCCGAATTTACCTTCCAGACGTGGCTGGGTTGTATGCCAGATTGTGTGTGTTGTTTCAGACCAATTAAGTCATGGAGCAAAATCTCATCATGTCTGTAGCACTTGAGTACCAAGCATTTACAGGCGTAAAAAGAAGGGAATGTAAATTATTGGGAGGGGGGGGGGGAAGGAGGGGGGCCTGGGGGCAGGAGAGTGGGGTGGCATTTTGTATTCATGCGTGATGCAAGCCCCAGAGAGCAGAGGCGAGAAACAGTGCTTTGAGAAAGTGACTGAGCCACAGCGGTGAGTGGATGTATAAAAAGTGACAGCAAATGAGATGAAGTGGGTAGATCCTCAGTAGTATTCAAACGGAAGACAAAACTGTTGCTTAGATCTTCCCTTGATTTGTGTCTGTGCTTGATTCAGAAATCTTCTTTCAATGCGCATCTGCGTTTTGTGTTAAATCAAAAATAGTCTTGTTCCTGTTGCGGAGGCCACATTACAACATTGAAAGTATTTTATGTTTATATTAGCTTGCTTCAAATGTATGCAGGACATCCCTGAAGTATCTGGTAGGTGTCATGTTGCTTTGATGGTGTAAGTGGATGTCTTATACATACTTTAAAGTTATTTTCTTAAACGATAATTTTAAAGAGGTAAAACTGCTAAACCGCAAAGCAAATTTTATCCATGCGTAGACTATAATAACCCTTAGAGGAGATTCTGGTCATTCAGGGTATATTGGTATGCAATTAGTAACTCATCAAATAATTTTTTTTTTTCCTCCAGATTGAATCCAAAATGGTTTGAATACAGGAAAAGAAGAAACAATTCCTGGGAATGCATGCATGCTTAGAGCTCATGATACATTTGTGTCATTTATCTTGTGACCATCTTGTTTTCAGATTAACAGAATTTTACAACATTTGCTTCCTGTTCTGAAGGATCTGCTCCTGCACGACAAATAAGGAAATACGTACCGACCTGTTGTTAAAGCATGTTTTTTTCTCTTTGAACTTTTCGTAGGCTGGAGTGAAAGGGACGCTAGGAAGATTAGTGGGAATTTTTGAGGTAAGTTTCAAGACATTGAGGCTGTGAAATTTTGATGCGAAAAATTGCCTTGGAGTAAAAATAACTTTCTCGTTTGTTCTGAAGTAAAATAGATAACTTGTTTGAAGGAAAACTTAAAACTCCTCATTTAAATAAAAATGCATGCTGATCCTTTCAGTGATATTGATCATCTGCGGTTGGCACTTCAGTTGAAACCGTGAGTGATAAGCCAGTGTAACAGGGAATATTCTCAGTGCTTTCATACCTTTCTTGCTGCCAAAAAATGCCACCCACCAGCTGGGGAGCAGTGCCTCTCCTTTGTTCTTTAGCACCTGCCAGCACCCCTTGCCAAACTGGCCTCTGCAACGTGGTGAAGCGTGTGTGCTCCTATTAGGAGTGTGGTAGCACCTGATGAGTACTAGTGAGATGCATAGTCAGCAGGGACCAGGCACAGCTCTCTTTACAGTTGTGTTTTCACTATTTCAGAGTTTGTGAAATAGATAAAAATCTTTCCAGTGTTTTTTTTCTTTTTAATACTGCCTTACGGATTAGGAAACCAGACTTTTTGGCTCCAATCCCTATTAATACTTTCAGACCTCTCATTTAAAACACAATTTTTAATAGCTAAGAACGAGCTATAATGTGAGGGAAATGGCACATAAGGTACCGCGGCATCGTAGTGAGGCAGCATGCAACTTGTAGTCGCCACGCGCCCACCTGCCTTTTCTCCCTTGATAGCTTTGTTGTTATGCTGTTCCCCTTGCCTTCTAGAATCGGGACAGGAAACACAGGACATATGTTTACGTACTTATCGTCACAGAAGTGTTGGAAGACTGGGAGGACTCTGTCAATATTGGTAAGCTCTTTGCGCTCGCTAGCATTAACTGGTTTGATGCAGACAAAACGCGTCAGCTTAGCATCCCTCTGGGAGCTGGAATCCTTGTGACAGCGGTCTAGAAAAGTTGCAATGGTGTGTCCTTTGGTGGCTTGGGGAAAAAAAATGTGGTCAAATTGATGCTTTTGTAACCTCTGTGGCCCAAGAGAAGTTAATTCAGCTGTACAGCTGCCTCTACGGAAATTTTGTATTTAATTCTTGCACTTCAAGATACTATGCAAAGAGCATGAAGAACTGTCCTTTCTAAGACAAGAAGAATATGTATGTGGGCAGTGTGGATTAATCATTACCCATTCTCTTTTGAAATCTTTGAGTTTAAATTGGGTTCCTAAATGAAAATGAACCTGTTGTTCCACACAAGGTTTGTCGATAGCACTGTAGCACCTGTAACTTACAGAATCATCTAGGTTGGAAAAGACCTTTAAGATTATCGAGTCCAGCCGTAAACCTGACTTTCCTCAGGCTGTGTACGGAAGAGGTTTTATGGAAAGAGTACAAAATGAGTGCTATCGAGTAAAACTGAGTTCACTTCCAAATTGATGGAAATTGGGTGGTGATTGGTGTGTGTCTTTGTGGATTGTCTTCAAATGAGTATCTGACTTGAATAGAAATTGCAGAAATAGCAAAATAAATGTGGGGTTTTTTTGAATGTGAATTTTTTGAAATGCAAGACCGGTTTGATTGGTTAGTAGGTGTACTGCCCTAAACAGATACTTGTCATGGGGATAGAGGAGCCTGCGATGTGGTGTTTGGAGTAGGTGGCCCTCGACATCAGAGAATACTAAGAGAAAATTTCCCACTGTCTTTTGAACTGATGCTTTGCTACACAGTGAAATTATTCTTGCAGCATTAGTGCATGTGATAATGATTGAAAGCTAATCAACAGCAAAGTTTAAGCATAGAAAGGATGACATCGTTTTGTTGCATCTACTGATTTTTCTTTCTGCCCACAGGAAGGAAAAGGGAATGGTTTAAGATAGAAGATGCCATAAAAGTTCTGCAGTATCATAAACCAGTGCAGGCCTCATATTTTGAAACCTTGAGGCAAGGTTGTTTGGCAAACAACGGCACTCCTGTCATGACCACGACGTACTCTGAGAGCTCCATGTCTGACATCAGATGACTGAAGACGTACCTATGAGAGAAATTTTGAAAAATAGACTGAAACATGGATTTCCCTCCCCCCTCCCCTTTTTCACATGCCTCCTCTATCAAACAAGGCATGGGCAGCAGCCTGTGGCAGAGCAAGTGTTGAGAGTGCTGCAATTTAGTGCAAGGTGGGATTTTTTTTGTTGGCTTTTTTGCTTTTTTTGGATATGTATTTTGTAAAATACATTTTGTGCATGAAGTGCCCCTTTCCCGTTACACCTCTTCCATGGCCTGGCGAGCAAGGCTGCCGGTTTCGCCTCTGCCTTGTGTTCTGAAGTGTCCCGTTTGTGTCATCCCAGCCATAGCCACTTTTTTTTTTTTTTTTTTTTAATTAAAAGACTTCAAATGTGAGATCAGCTCTTTAAGTCTTAGTCTGTACTGTAAGGTGCTGTTCAGGCCTGTGTGGTGGTCACTTTCAGCGCTTATGTATAAACTTTTTTTTAGATGGAGAATCTAACATTTTAATTTTGCGGGAATTTTTTTAATCCTGGTCTGCTTCTGAAAAGAAGGGTTCATAATTAATCTGTTTGCCTTTTGTTCTGTTTTTTAAAAATACACATTCTGTGACAGTGCTAGTGGCTGGGCCAGTTTACTCCCCATTCAGTATCTCCCGATTTAGTGCAGTGACACTTGAAGTTGAGGGCAGAGTTTTGATCACCTGCAGACATCCCTGCTGCTCCGTTGCTTCTCCTACAGCTTCCGCCAATGTTTCTGCATTTACATCAAAATGAAACAAAAAGGAGTTGGTCTTTTAACACTTGGCCAAAAATAAATAGCCTCAGAAACGCTACGATAGAAACTGAAATTCATTGTCTGTGGTAGGAATCAGGGATTCAGAGTGGGGTCAAAGTCTGACAAACTGGAGCGTCAATCACCAATGCTGTTCTGCTGATCCTGCTGCGTTCTGCTGATGTCTCTTCTTGTCCACATGCCTTATACCGTGCTGAACTGGATACTTGTAATTTGTGCTAAAGCATCGGATTGTACTTACTGAGTGTTACTGCACAAACCCTCGGTTGGATAACCACGCGTGTCCCTGAAAAGAAGTCCTGGGGGAAAAATTCAGGTGTTCAGTCTCTTGTCCTGTGGTTCTGCAGCACTTGCAATTGCACCATGGAGCATGCTCAAAATGTTTAACTCTCCCTCTGTGAAAGGTACAGCTGACTCCCGAGCAGAATTGCTAGTTGGAGAAGTACACCCTTCAATAGGATAGTTCCCCTGATGCATTGGCACACTTCACATTATTTTTTGTTGTTGTTTTTATCGATGTAAGTTTCATGCTGTCTTGATTTGCCAACAGTGTTGTCTAGTTGGGAAATAAAATGGGAAGGGTTGGGGCTGGGGGGTGGGTTGGGACAGGTACAAGTTTTGGGAGGGGCATTAATTAATCCCTGGCTTGGGACAAGAAGTAGTTGCTGAATTCAGTAACTTCTCCTTTGTCAGAGCATAGCCAAGATGTGAAATTAAATCTGCAGTACTCTTTTTTTTTTTTTTTTTTTTTCCTTTCCCTTCCCTCCCCCCCCGCCTTTATTTAACAAAAAATATTCTAATAAATACTCACTGTTCCAGAGTTTTCTCTCTTCCCGGGAAGCGCTTACAATATGAAAATCTGATCGAAATATCCATGGAGCCTGGGACAAGGGGCAATGGTATCCTTGCTGGTTTGGCAAGAAGCTGTTCATTTTAAGATCCTATTCTGTTCCTTTACTTGTTCTCCTTGCTTTCATCAGTGTGGAGTAGCAAGGCCAAAAGCAGTGCCAGTGATTGCTAACATGAAAAACCACGCATAAGAAAAAGCTGAGAGGCATTATTCAAGAAGTAGCTTGAAACCGAGCATCTGGAATTGAGCCTAAATTACACCAGTTCAGTTCACTTCAACTTAGAGACGAATGTACAATACTTTCTTACTCTGTGCTGATCGGCCTGAACCAAACTCTCAAAAGGGCTTGAATATTGTATCTGGAAGTGTACAAGAAATTCAGACAGTCCGCAGTTACCGAGCCGTGAGTGGCACCTAACACAGCCATCTACTGCCTTCAACTGAGTTTGTCTTTACTGTACAGATTAGTATGTTGAAAATGCTTTGCAACAAAACAGCTGGTACTCCTGAAAGAGTAACTGCAGTTTTAATATCGACGGCATGCACACTTTTGTTTTTAAACTAAAAATGTTTTTACAGGGCTGTTAAACTGACAGTTTAGGGTAGAATATTGTTAATGACTTGCTAATGGCTTATCTGTTTGGGTCAGAAAAATAAATTGTGCCAAGAAAGTGTTTTAATGTGGCATGAATTGATGCTGTTAATATAGTAACATCGAGTGGCCAATATTATGCCGCCTTAACTGGAAATAGCTCCTGGGGTAGAAATAGCCTTTATTCAACAGATGCAGATTTCAAAACAGGCCTTAGTCCTGCGCTACCTGAATCTCTCCCTGCACCACACGAATTCCCGTCTTCCTCAGCATCTGAGGTTCTTCTCTACTAACTGGTATAGCTGCGTGCCTAGCAGTTTAAGTGGTTTTATCCAAAATGATGTTAAATTGGTTCGGGACCGACAATCAAACTACCTTTATTCGTGACAAAAGAGTTGTTCTAAGGATGGCGCGCGCTCTGGGTTTCTCAGTACAGACTAGTGCCTGCTTGGTTAAACTGCTTAGGGCTGCTGTCATGACCAACTGCTAAAAAACCCTGTAGGATTAGACTCAGACTTCCAGTGTTGCTAAAACTGGTGCTATATTGAGCTAGCGTTGGAGATAGTGCGATTCTTACCTCAAACGATGTAGTGTCTAGTCTGACCCCTTAAATCGAGCATTACAATGTGTGTCAGCTTCCCGTTGAAGAATAATGTTCTTAGTTTGGCTTTCAGCATAGCTTTGATCTTACTTGGCACTGGTATGTTCGTAGGTAAAACAGAGGAATACCAATGCTTCGTTTAGACATCCCGCAAGTTTGCAGCAAATTTGTCAAGCCCCCTTCAAGTTGCAGGTTTCAGATGTTGTCTTGGTTCTCCAAAGTGCGGTTTGGGATAAATGCCAGGCGTGTTGATGATGAACAGCCTCCAATGCAGAGGGGCTACT
Source organism: Ciconia boyciana (assembly GCF_034638445.1). Taxonomy (NCBI): domain Eukaryota; kingdom Metazoa; phylum Chordata; class Aves; order Ciconiiformes; family Ciconiidae; genus Ciconia; species Ciconia boyciana. The sequence goes on along the minus strand of NC_132956.1, from coordinate 4,735,990 downwards.
GTTAATTACCTTTTGGCACACCTCTGAACCCCGGGGTCTCATGAAAAACTTCCACTGTCCTCCGCGGCTTCTTAGGGGTAGAGTAATTTCGCTAATAAGATTACTTTTTCCCTTGCTGCTTTTCATACATGTATTCATGGTATATCCAAGGACGCCTTACTCTTGACACATCAAGAAGCAAGTCTGCCTGCAGCGAGGAAGAGGGGGGAAATTACTGGCCCTTGAAACACTCGAGTACTGGATTTCCCTGTGCACCTAAGTGTCACCTCAGAGTTGCAAGATGAGTGATGAAGGAAGAGGGAGACCTGCTGCTCAGCGCAGGGAGGTTCTCTGAGCAGTTCCCACTCTTCGACATTGATTCCCTTCCTCTGGTGTGGTCAAAATTGGAAATCCTCGTGTAGCGGAGTAGCACCCTGCCATCTGGATTTTTAAATGCATTTGAGACCTTAATGGGAGAAGAGAAGTGCATTCAGCACTTAGGCACCACCGCTTAGTGTGATGATCTTTTAAACCTCAAAATACTTACAAAAATCTGGATCTCTGTCACTGGAAGCGTTTGACAGACCAGCTTGGATTACTGCTGCGGCAGGAAAATGTTAGCAGGTGGTTTAAGCTGATGCTGGGTAGTGGATATACTGGCATTTGTTGACTCCAGCATAGGAGCAGGAGAAGGAAGACACCCCCGGGATACCAATATCTCCAGCGGCTGCTGCTTGATTCTTCCAGCAGGATTTGTCAGATCCCGTACCTTTCTGATGATCTTAACTGACGTGTAAAACTCAAGAGGCAGGTGGACGTCCCTCTGCAGAAGAGTGCCAAGTGTAATTAAACTTAGTGGAGCTGAAATCATATGCATCGAGCCCCAGGAAGTCTCTCTCAAATAACGTTTTGGTGTGGTGGGACAGGGATTTCGATGCATTGGTTCATGTCAGATTAGAAATCGTGTGCGGTAGAAAACGTACAGCGCCTTTGTCTTGAAGTGGTTACTGTAAGATGGGGTTTGGGTTTCAAATTTGACTTTGCTCGTGCTGAGGCTTTTCAAAGGCATTTTTTCAGTTAAAAGTAACACGTATCATTTTCTGTTTGGCGAAGCTTTCCCGCAGTGTCAGTAGGTGTGCTGCATGGCTCTGTGTGCTGGATTTGGTGCCTGGCTATGAGAGGCTGTGATGTGACACTGCCGGGCCCGGGAGGCGATGCCTTTTCCTGGGCGATGCCTAGAGAAGGGTGAAAGGAGGGGTTTTTTCCATTCTCCCTGAAATCTGGCATTCAGTGCTGTTAAAGTACTTCTGGTCGCTTCACAAAGATGTCTTTTGGTTTCTTCACAAAGATGGATTGTTCAATTCTAGACAATAGTTTATTGGCGATAGAGAGACTCGGTATTGTTACAAAGCTAGGGGAGGGTTGTACCTCCTTTATCTTTGCACAGTGTTTCTACTTCTCACCAGCACTGGCCGAGTTTTGTGCTCTCCTACGGTTAGCCGAGCTGCTCTGGCAGAGCTCAGCAAACCCTTGCTCAGAACTGCAGTGGCTTCTTAGAAGTACGAGTGTTTGCCATTCGCCTCCCCAGGTATATCATTTGGCAAAACATCCCTTTGAGTTAACGGCTACTTCGCAAACTAAAATTAAGGTATTTTTTCAAATTGAAAGTGCCTTAGACTTTCAGTTGTAAAAACCCTTTAGGACTGAGGCAGTGACAGCTGAGAGGGTGCGGGACGTGTTGGCGGTCTTTCTCACCGGCCGCTGTGCCGTGAGCACTGGATAGGGTAAATATTCCTTGCTTGTTATTTTGAACTCTGGGAACGAGGCATGTAGCCTCTGAGTGGTTTTACAGCTGAAATATCTTGAGGTGAATCTATCAAAGAGAGGGTATCGGAATTAGGCTGTTCAGTAAGTGTGGGGCATCACCTGGAAAAGATCATTCAGAAGTTGCTGATGGTCAGCTCGCTCGTTTGTGTTTAATGCTGTTAAACAGAGCTGAAGTCGTAGACTGGTATTACTGATAAACTCCATCAGCCAGTAACTGTAATTAGAATAGAAAGGGGTAAAAATACGGGCTTTAACGGAGAGGCACTTCATAATGAGGTTTTTTTAAGCTGCTGCGCGGATCAGATGGGGAGAGTATATCTGGCTTGTTAAAGTCTTGCTATTTCTTCCCCCCATCCCTTGCTCATGTTCAGTACAGTAAAATGCAAGAAATACTTGGGAGTGGCTGTTGGTTCTCGATAGTAAACCTGCTGTGATTCAGCTGAGTTCTTCTGTGTACGTTACACTATAAGAAACTATTAGATTTACAGGTAAAGGAGCCCAGCCAGGGCTCTCCTCAGATAACATCTCTTGCCTTGCTTTGCCGTAGGAAGGTGGCACGGACAGGTGAATGCGTGTGCTGTCTCTCTGCATCTTTTTAAAATACATCCTTTGGGATTTGTTTCCCTTTTCTTCCATTCTGGGGACGTGGTTCCTTCTTAGGTTGATTTGGTTCCAGCTTAGCAAGGCAGATGCGTTCTCTCCCAGCTGTGCTGCGAAATAAAAACACTGAGTGGTGCTGGTGGGGAAGGAGCAGAGCCTTACCCCGGGGGGGATGCACTTCAGAGCTCCTCCACCCATGGGTGCCTGGGGTGGGCTGCACCCAGACAACCTGCTGCATCTCCTTGGATGTCGGCCTTCAGCCTCGCTGCTGCTGCGGAAGGTAAGAGCTCTGGTTTGGGGGCTGGAAAGGAACTGCAGTTTAAGCGATCACATCAGCTTTTTTACTCGGCAGGTGGATGTTGTGTGCGCTTCCCAGATTTCCATTGAACAAGAAGGCGGTTTCATTCAGCGTGATCTTGACTGTGCCTTAAAGCAAACTCTATAAACTGAAAAATTAAAAGGGATCGGAATCTGCTAGCGTTGCTTTTTCCCTTGTGCAGGCACAAACTATTCAGTGGCTAAAAATGTGGGTAGGGAATGTCAGGAATCCTCGGTTCCCTTCCCAGATCTAGCCCGGACTTCGGGCCTCTGCCTCAGCTTTTCCATGCAGAAAATGTGTTCACCATTTTGCAACATGCTGGTTTCTCTAGAAGAGCAAAATATTTGAAGCTGCGCAGATCGAATGTTTGCCTCTCCCGATTACAACAGCTTTAGATGTTCTTGCTCGTTCTCAGAAACACTGTTTTATCCCAAATGGATATGTTTGTGCTTTTCAGACAGCCGGATGCAATGTTTGTACCTGTGCAAAGCATCCAGTGAAAGGAAACGTGGATGATCTGGGAGTTTAGCGAAGGATAGGTTTGAATATTTGACTTTCCCGGAGTAGAAGCTATGGCTGGTGCCGATTCTCGGGAGAGGATTAAAATCTGTCGGTCTCTTTAGCCAAACTTGCACCAAGAAATGAAGCTGTTGCAGATGCTTGTTGGCGTGAAGAGCTCTTGTCTTCTGAAGAGTCTAATTCACCCGCTGCTCTGGTCTTGCTTTTAAATGACTCGGTTTTCCCTCCTGGCTCTGTTCTTCCTGCTTAATAAGATAGCATCATCTAGTGGCTACATCGCAGCCTGGGGATGCAGGTGACCTTGCTTCTGGTGTACTCATCGTGTCTCAGTGTTAGAGACTATAACATACATACATACATAGATATAGATACACGTTCCTCACTTTTCTCAGTGTTAGAGTTAATTTAATATGGTTAGAGAGGACTCTCGGCTTCAGTGGTAGAAGGTGGTGTGTAGATACGTGTAGTGTTTTACTGGGTGTAGTGTCATGAGGTCTGTACATAATTGAGAGAGGTGTAGATGGGTGAAAAAGAACACTTAACTGGACTGAAGATGTATTTAGGAAATTTATAAAATCTTTCTGGTGCTAGTTGATAGGGGTTTTTTTTCTTTCTTTCTTTTTTTTTTTAGGTGGGAAAGTGAGAATTTTGAAGTTATACTTGAGAAATTGGCTCTAGAATTGCCTCAGATTAATCTTGGGAGGTCCAAGAGTGTTTGCTGAACTTCCTGTATGTCCTATTTTCTATTTATTAAATCAGAAGGTCTGGAACGATCACTTTGCATTTTCTGCTCGGTCTTTTCATGAACTCTCTCTACCTGAGACTCCCTGGCAGCACCCCCGAGCTGGGAGAGCAGGATCCCAGACCCCATCAGAGCATGAGCCTGGCAGTGGGACAAATAACCAGGGGACGTCACCCTGCCAGCAGCACGGGCTGGGTGTCTGTGGGTTTGAGCATATCTGCCTTAGGCTTTTCCGTTCCTCATCGAACCGAGATACCTCCAAGATCAAAGCTGCGGGGCTTTGACTGTCTCTTCTGTTCGTTCGAACTGACCTCCACGACCAAGGATAAGGCTTTGATACCGATCCAGGTACCGACCTGCACCGACCTCTCCTGCTTGGCAGCGCCAGCATGGGCCGTCCCTATGGGAAATGGGTTTTAAACCTTGCAGATACTTTTCTAAGTCCTTCAAGTGTCCAGGCCTGGGGTGGGGAGGGACGATGGCAGCAGCAGAGCGTGGTGAGTGAGCTCCGGGGTTTCCTGCTCGCGTGTGACGTGGTGGTGTCGGTTGGGATGTCTCGGTGGAGGCTCTTGTGCTGCTGCTGCCCAGCTTTCACATGGAAACAACAGTGAGTTTGGAGGAGGAGAAACTGGTGTAGAGAACAAACTTGCTAATTTATTAGAATTAAAAGAAGCCTGAGATTTTCAGTGATTTTCAATGAATCGTAAGTTAAATACTCAATTCTCCATGAATTTGAGATGGTTTTGGACTTGTAATTCCCATAATTTGTTTTGGTTTATTCTTATGGCTGCAGACTTTTGTTCCTCACTCCAGTGCTTTGTGTTTCTAATCTTCTGGTAAAGTTAACGTGGGTTTTTTTATGATATATTAAGTTGAAATGGTTTGCAAAAACACTTTACAACTGCAAGGGCACTTTGGAAATCTAGCATTTCAGCTGATGCTTTTTGTCTTTCTTACTGACTTGGACTCGTTCTTACTTAACGACACATTTGTTCAAAGGCAAATGCGTTCAGTAGAAAACACGTTTTGTTTTCTTTGAGGCTCAGATCTTAGTTCGAGCCTATGAATAACGCAGGTGCTCTCTTGCTCCTGCTTAGTCTCGGCTGGCAGGTGTAGCGTATACCTACATCATCTTCATCTTTTCATCCATAGCGTTCCTAGAAAGACCGGAGGGCTCGCTGTCCACTCCACGCTCAGCTCTGGTATCGTTACAAACCCCTGTCCCGCTTCTGCAATGAGTCTGGGTGTGCTTTGAGCCAGATGTTGAGACGGTGCGAAGCTGCGCTGATGGACGGCAGCTGGGCAGTCTGGTTCCCTTTCTCCAGGCGTTTCCTCTGCTTGAGTTGTGTGCGAGGGGGAGGTCGTCACTGTCTTTAGAAGATTAAAAAAATTAAAAAAAAAAAAAAAAGTCGTGGATGCAAGTTTGACAGAGTGTAGGCTGTAATCTAGTGCCAACCAATAAACACGCCAGTATTTCACACACGGCTCTGCTTGCTGCGTGGTCTCTCTTCTTCCCCGCGCTGTTACCCACATACGTGAACTTGGGAATTGGGCAATAACGTCTCGATGGAGGAGAAAACCCTCCCTGAAGTGGCTTCGTACATTCACAGGCTGGAGAAGAACATTTGGAGGGATGTCACCAACAGCCTGATGTTGAGACGGGCTTGGCTGAGTGGGGAGGGCACCCTGCAATAAAACCGGGGTGAATTTTAAGGCACGGCATAGCCTCGTTCAGATATTTCTGGTCCTAACCAAGAGCCTCGCGGAGCAGAAGTGATCCTGACTCCGAAGCTGCTCACACACAAAGTCCTATTTCACAAAGTCCTCGCTGAGAGCCCTTCACGTGGAAATAGCCCCTTGCTGTGGGAGACGCTGGCTGCCACTGCACCGAGAGCACCAGCACCCGCCGGGAGCTGGCGGGGACGGCCTCCGGCAGGGCACGCTGCGGATCGCTGCTGCTGCTGCCCCGGCGAGGGGAGCGGCAAGGGCTGGAGATGGCGAGAAACGTGTTCAGAGGTGCCAGCGTAGGTCAAAGAAAAATAACGCGAGCTGCTTCAAGCCCCGTTCTTACCAATACCTGCTGTGTTTGTGCTGCACGCGTGTGTGTGCACACGCAAATGATCTACTGCAGTCTGGCCATGGTCAGGCTTCAGGGTATCTCAAACCCTTTGGAGGTTTGATGCCTTCCCTGCCTGCCTGGGAAAGGTGAGCAGCGGGAGATGCTCAGAGGCCGTCGGAGGGGATTTGGGAACAGCACCAGAGCACGCTCGGGGAGCGGACGGGGCTCTTCGCACCGCGGCAGGCTGCCTTTGGTGGGTCATGCTGTCCTCGCTGCTGCTGGGACGGGGCTGCTCAGCACCTTCCTCGGCCTCCGCACGCTCCAGCGAGAGCGGCCAGGTCCCTCTGCCCTGCACCGTGCCCGGCTGCGGGAGGAGCCGGCTGTGCCGGGGCAGCTCCCATCCCCATGGGTGCCCAACACGGCCCCTCGGAGCCCTCCCTTACCCCAAATGCCCCCGTTTCTCCCCAGCTTGGGTGCCGGGCTCTGCTGATACCCCAGTGCAGCAGATTTGCCTTGGGGCTGGGGAAGAGTGAACCGAAGCAGCTTCGCTGGACTCCCAGGGCTCTGGTCTGGCCCTCGCTCAGCCGGGGTGGGGTTTTCTTCTCCTTTTGGGATGTGAAGCAAAACGCTGGGCAGGATCCACTAGTGTGTAGCCTGATCCCAGCAGCGAGGCTGTAAACACAGATATAGGAGCTCTCGCGTTTATCCACAGAGCAAACGTGTCCTGGTTTGGAGATCCATCTCTTACCCCTTTGCAAATTCCCTTTGGGATCTGAATGCAACCAGGCTCCTCCTGCACCGCATTATCACAACGAGGGAAAACAGGCCGGCTCATGCACAACACCCTCATGTTTGTGGCTGTGGTGTGGAGCTGAGGGCAAAATTAATCCCTGCTGATGGTGGAGTTAATGCCTTCACTGGTGAGGCAGAGCCGGAGCAAGCTGTGCTCCCGCGGGGGTGGGTGGCAGCGCTTCCCCCCCCCAGTATTTCTGGCCGGGTGAGCAGCCGGAGTGATAACGCTGGGTGGAAATCCAGCCACTCGTGCTTAGCTGCTTAAATGGGAGCTTAGTGGCTCAGCAAAGCTGTCCCCAATTATCTGCGGGGGGCTGAACAGCGGAGAGGAGGGGGCTGATGTCTCTCACAGCTGGTTTTGGAGCAGAAATACCCCGTGTCACTATTCTAGCTCTCGTTGCCTGTCAAAAATTTGCCCCCCTGGCTGACCCCCCTCCTGCCCTGGTCATAAAGGTGCCACGTCCCCGGGACTGGTGGCAATGCTGCCCTCAGCCCTCTGGCATCCTTCCCCCCCCGGGAGTAAGTAACGGGGAGATTTCCCCGGGGATGAGCAGCCCCTGCGCTGCCCCAGCTTCGACTCCCCTTTTTCCCCATCCGGGTACTCTGGGAAGCAGTGGATAGGGAAAAAATATTCACCTGGGATTTGGGGATACCGCGAGTGTCCAGGGCTGCCTCTGGCCATGCAGAGGGGCTCAGTGACCCCCTGGTCCGCTCCCAGGGCACGCCGCTTCCCCCGGGACCCCGCATGCTCCTCCAGCCGGGCTGGGCTGGCTGCGCGCTCCCGCCGGCCTGCGCTCGCTCCCGCTCGCTCTCTCCAAGGAACTTTCCTAGAAATTGCTGGATTTATTTTTAGCCGCGGCGTGGCAGCGCCGGGCTGGGAGGGGATGGGCAGCGGCAGATGGCGGCGGAGTGGGAGACCCACACGACGTTGATGTGCTCCCACCGCCTCAGCCGGCTCCTGCCCCGGCAGCGGGGGACTGGGGGGTCCAGCCCCGCTGTGTGTTTCCCCCATTGCAGTGGTGCTTGGCCAGATCCTGGCTCCTTTGGGTATGAAGGAGGGGATGAGGATGGGCTGCGAGGAGAGCTGCTGCTGCTCATACAGGGGTGATGCCCTGCTCAGGGTGCAAGGCTCCCCCAGACCCCTCTTGCCGGCGCTGACCCCCCGGATCTGCCCCCCCCCCCCCCCCGGTGCTACCAAAGCCCCGGCTCCCGTGGCGAGACGGGCGCTGGGATGGAGGCGATGCTCCTCTGGCTCCATGCAGGGATGGGTTTGGGGAACGTGGGGGGGCTGAGGCTGTGGCTGGTTTGGGAAGGCTGTATGGGGGCAGGGAGGGTCAACACGGACAATGGGACCAGTGCGACCACTGGGGACAGTGGGGTCAGCGAGGGTGCTGCGGACAGCAGGGCTGCCAGGGCCAGCGGGGCCACTGGGGACAATGGGACACTGGGAACGGCAGGCATCAGGTGCTCTCAGGACAGCCGGTGCCCTTTTCTGGGCTGGGGGACCCCCCCCAGCGTGGGGATGAGCCACCCCGACCCCTTCCCACCCTCCACGAGGAGCTCCGGCATCCCCCACTCCACACCGTGCCTGGCCAAGGGCATCCCCGCTCCTGCGTCCCCAGAGTCCCCTGCGGCCATGGTGCATCAGCATGGGCCCCGAGCCCCGTCCCTGCGCTGGTGCAGGGGCCAAGGAGGCAAAAATGACCCGGCTGGGCTGGGCAGGGCAGGGGGTGAGGGCAGGCGGTGCAGGCAGGAGGAGGAGGACCCCGGCTCTGCGGCTGCTTGGCCTCTCGCTGGGCAGGTTCATCCCGGGGGCTGCAGAGCAGGAGCCGCCTTTCCCCAGCGCTGCCATCCCGCCGGCACAGGGTGCGCTCGGGGCTCTGCGGTGGCACCGGGCCCCATCCTGCCACCAGGCCGGGCACCGGGGAGCGTGTCCCCCCCAGCACCGCCATCTCCAGGCTTCTCTCTTCCACCTCGCTTCACTTTATTATGATGGGGTTTTTTTAGCTATCGGGAAGCAAAATGGGGGCTCCTTGCTCCCCGGTGTCCCCTGCTCCCGCCTGACCCACTTAGCGGGGCCATCTGGTCCCCGCAGGGGCAAAGCGGATTAGCCCTGCGGCCGGGGATCGGGGCTGGGATGCTGCCACCGTCCCGGGGCTCCGCCGTGGGTGGCACCGCCGGCACCACGGCAGCCCCTGCCCGGGTCCCTGCGGGTCCGGCCGCGGGGGGGATCAGCCGCAGCGTGAGCCCCCGGCCGGGGAGGGGACCCCCGGCAGCCCCCGCCACGGGTGACGCTGCCCGGCCAGGCTGGGTGCCCGCACGCACCGGGACCCCGGCCCCCCCGGCCCCCGCAGGTCTGTCATCTCGCCCTGTGGCTACGCCTCCGTCCCTCTGTCCATCCGTCCATCCGTCCCTTCACCCAGCTAATGGCGCGGGGACGCACGTACCCGCCCTGCTGTGCACCCATGCCGCCGTCCGTCCGTCCGTCCCTCTGCCTGTCTTGTCACCCCCCATGCTCCCGGCGTGCACCCCCCTGTCCGGTCTGTACCCCCGTCTCCCCTCCCCTCCCTCCCTCCTTCCCGCCTCCGTCGCCCACCGGCTCGCCCCCCCCCCCCGTGCCCTCCGTGTCCCTTCCCTCCTTTTTCTCCCTTTTCCCGGTTTTTTCCTTCTTCCCTTCCCCCGCCGTTCATTTTTCCTGGTTTTCCCTGCCCTTTTCTTTCCCCTTTTCCCTTTTCCCTCCTCCCCCCCCCCCCTTTCCCCTTTCCTCCTTCACGCCCCCGCCCCCCTCCCGGTCTCTGCTGCCCCCTACCGGCCCCGCGCCGCCACCGCCCCAAGCCCCGCCCATTGCCCCGCCCCTCCGCCCCGCCCCGCCCGTCACGCGCCGCGCGGGTTCCGGGTGCGGGCGGTGCGCGGCGTGCGCAGGTGGGGGGGGGCGGGGCCGCGCGCGGGGATGCGCGGGGGGTGTTGGGGGGGGGATGCGGGGGCGTGGAGTGTCCCGCGTGGGGCGGGGGGCAGAGCCCGGGGCGGGGTGCCCCAGCCCCTCCTGCTCCTCGTGGAGGCGGACACCCCCCCCCCTTCCCCCCCCCCGGGCCGACCCCGGTTCTGCGGCGGGGGTGTGCGGGGGGACCCCCCACGCCGGCCGCCTCCGGCCCCGAGTGGGGCTCCCCGGGCGCTGGGCACTCCTCTGCCGCGTCCCGGGGGTGCCGGCCTGGCTGGGGTGCGGGTACGGGCCCGCCGCGGCTCCTGCCCGGCCCGCGGGGCCATTACCGGGGCGGTGGGTCATTAATTACCCGGGCGGTTGTGGGTTCGCAGCCGTCCCGTCCGGCGGGGCCGGACACCCGTGGCCTCATGCGGAGCGGAGCCGGCGCTGGGCCATGAGCAACGCCACGGCCCCCACGGCCCCGGGCGCGGCGGGTGACTCGCTGGTGGGCTACGTCCTGGGACCCTTTCTCCTCGTCACCCTCCTCGGTGCCATCCTGGCCGCGGTGAGTGGGTGGGGAGGGCCGGGGGGGTGACGGGTGACACACCATCCCGAGCCCCCCCCCGCTCACGCCTTCCCCTGCTCTCCTTGCAGGTGATGTACGTCCAGAAGAAGCGGAGGTGAGCGTGGGGGCGTGGGGCTGGGCTTGGTGTGGGGGCTGTGGGACCCGTCCCCGCTCAGCCACCGTCCCCGTGCCAGGTTTGACCGGCTGCGCCACCGGCTGCTGCCCATGTACAGCTACGACCCGGCCGAGGAGCTGCAGGAGTCCGAGCAGGAGCTGCTGGTGGAGGCGGAGGACACGCGGGTGGGTGAGCCGCTGCCTTTTGGGGCTGGGAGTTCGGTTTCGGGGTTGGGTACAGGCAGGGTGGCTGCGTGGGTCGCTCACCGGCCATGCGCGGTGCTGCCGGGAATTGCTGTTTATCGATTTTTTGGGTGAAAAATCAGCATTAAGCAGCACCAAGTTAAGGAGCCCAGGGGGCTGCTGAGCCTGGGTGGGAGCCCACGGTGCCAGCCTGCCCCAAGGGAGCACCGGGTCTGGGAACCGGGCGAGGGTTTGGGTGTAACCCAGAGGTTTTGGGGAGGGTTGGGCTGTGCAGCCGGTGCCTGCGAGCCCGGGGCTTCTCCACCCGCCGTGGTGCCGCTGGGGGTTGCTTTGCCCCCCAACTTGGCACTGGGGGGGGTCTGGGCTGGGCCGCCCGCCGTGCTGAGGGCACGCTCTCTGTTGCAGGTGGTGCCCGGCTGGGGGGGGGTCTCGCCCCATCGGCCCCCGCGCAGGGACTGGAAGGCCTGATGCTGCCTGGAGAGCTGGGACCGAACGCTGCCCGCAGGAGGCAAGGGAGGATGGTGTCAGCACCGGCGCTGCTGCCTTCACCGTCTGCCGGGAAGGGCAGGATGCGCCCGTGGTAGCATGGCGATGCTGGCGGCCGCTGCCCGGGAGCGATCCCACCCCGTGAGCACTGATGATAACCGGTTATCTCCCACCTTGGCGCCTATTTTTGCCATTTTTTTGCTTGAACCGCTCTGCCAGCCCCTTAAAATGCACTGAGCAGGACGGCCGGGGCTGGCACCCTGGCAGGGGAGCAGCCGGGCTCCGGGGCTTTGCCGGGCGCGGAGGGCAGGACGCAGAGGAGCAGCGCGGCGCGTGTGAAAGCAAATAAATAAATGTGTTTCTCTGCATTCGGCCAAGAGCCTCCCGCGTCAGGCAGGGAGGGTTTTCAGCAGCACAAGCGCTGCCGGACCGTGGAGCAGCCCGATGTCGGGGGGATCGGCACCGTGTCCCTGCCTTGGCAGCATCGTGACTCGGTTTGGTAATAAAAAGGCGCCGAGGATGGGAGTTTGGGGGGGGGGCAGCAGGGTTTTGCCTGTTTCTGTTTCCATCGGCAGCTCTCGTTGTCCCCACGGAGGATGGCTGGCACCGTCATGGATGTCCCTGTGGAGAAGGTACCGTGCGGAGCGGTCGCTCTGTGCCCACGGGCTCTCCCTGCACAGAGAGAACCTGCTCCCACCCCGCTCCCAAGGGCTGGACCCCAGCCAGAGTCCAGGGCAGAGGCATCAAACATCCATAAAATGTTTTATTCAAGTAACTGCAAATAGGAAACCAAAAGGTCGTTAACAGTGGACCAAAAAAAACCCCAACCAAACCCCAGTTTTCTCCCGCCGGGGCTGCCCGGCACCGACCTCCGGTCCCGCTGCAGCCGTCGTGCAGGGGGCAGCGTGGCGGGGGGAGCATCCCGCAGTCCCCCCACCCCACCGCCCTGCCAGCCTCCATCCCTTGGAACAGCAGAGCAACCTAGACCTTAAAATAACAATTTAAAAAAAAAAAAAAAGCCCAAAAAAGGGGAGGGAAAAAAATACCCCACAGCCCCCAGCGACACCCCGAAAAAGGAAACACCGAGCCAACGATGCCCCAGCAGCTGGCACAGCAGCAGCACGTCTGTGAGTTCAGAGAGTGGAACTTAAATATCCAGAGGTAGTTGTGAATGAAAGGAAAAAAAATAGTACTAAAAAAAAATATATATATATATCAGAACCTATGAGGAAAGGGCTGCCCCGAGCCGGCCCCACTCGGGCACCCCTGGGGACGGGCACCCCCGGGGACGGGCACCGAGCCCTGGCATCGCTGCGGGAGCTGCTCTCCCATGCACAGTGCAGTCGCTCAGGACTGGGGGGGATACAAGGGGAGTTTGCCCGGGGGAGCAGCAGGCCAGAGCAAAGGTCTAATGCATTTGGGGGTCTCGCCTTTGCTGACCCCCCCGTCTCTTCCCTGCAGAGGTCCCAGGGCAAAGCCTGGTGCTGGGGGGCAACCAGCACCCGCTTTGGATGGGTGAGATCACTGCATGGGGGGGGCAGCAAAGGTGGGGGGTCCCAGCCCCGGCTCTCTGCCGGGCTCCCCCTTTGCCAGTGGGGCTGCCCCAAAACCCAGTGCTGGGGAGAGGGGGGAGCCGGGACGGGTGCCCCCCCCGGCGGGGGGCTGCGGGGTTGCCCGGGTTGGGCCATTTTCCAGTGCTGCCGTTGTCTGAGGGTGAGGAAGGAGCGGAGGAGGGAGGAAGAGAAAGCCAGGGCGGCGCAGTGGGTTTCTCCCCGTCCCTCTCCCCCCGCCGCCGAGGACGCGGGACTGTCGGGCCATGAGGTAGCGCCGGTTCGGGAGGTTTCACTGCTCCTCCTCGGATGACTCCTGGGAAATGTTCACCTCCTCCTCGTCCTGCTGCTGTGAGGCAAGGCAGTGTGGTCAGGGGGTGCCAGGGGCTGCAGGCACCCCCTCCATCCCTGGATGAAGGGCTGACCAGGCACATCACACCCCTTGGGCAAAGAGGGAAACTGAGGCACGAGGACGCTCCTGGATTTGGGGACTGGTCCTTTCCAGGTTTAAACGTTACAGGTTAAATCCCAGGTAAGAACCCCCCGAGTGGGCTCGCAGCGAGGAGGGGGGAGCCGCACACCCTGGGTGCATGCACACCCTGCAAGTGTGAGACCGCGGTCCCCAGTGCCACTGCCGTGTCCCCAGTTGCCACCAGGGGACACGGCAGTGGCACTGGGGACCGTGTCCAGCCCCGCACGCTGGGGCAGGCGGCCATGAGCATCGTGGCCCACACGTGGCGGTGAGTCAGGGCTGAGTGTGAGCGTGAGTCAGTGCCGGCCCCCGTTTCCTCCCGCTTCATTCATAAAAAAGCCACCGTGGCCGGCGGCTGCCAAAGTGGGACACGGTGTCCCCAGCACGGCCCCGCCACCATGGGGACCCCCCAGGTCCCACCCCACTGAACCAGCTCCCCGCCCTGGGGTCCCCGAAACAGCCCCTGGTGCTGTGACACTGGTGCAGGAGATGCCACCCCCTGGTTTGCAGCCCTGCCTGGTCTCAGCCCCTCGCCCTCCATAAGGAATTTAAGTGGGAAAAGGGGCAAAACCCTGCATGGGGCAGAGCAGCTGCGCCCCAAGGATGCTCGTGGGTGGCTCTTGTGTCCCAGTGCCTGGTGGCAGTTTGTGGGTGCAGGGACGTGGACTGGGGACAGTGGGATATGCACGCAGGGAAGGGAGATGAAACTTGCTCCCAACCGGGCGATGCTTGTGGGTGCCCGGCAGCCGCCTGAGCTCCCACGGGGCTGCAAACCAAGGGGGAGAAAGGGGGGAGGGGGGAGAAGCAAAACGGAGGAAGGAAAACGCAAAATAAGAGGGTGGCCATAGCGCACGGGAGCAGAGGGGGGGTTGCTGCGCACGCAGGCTGCAGCGATGCTGTGCCAGTGACACAGCGGGCAGGCGTGTGCCAACATGCCACCGAGGCAGGACCAGCCGCCTCCCATGCGCTGCTCTCGGGGCCGCGGGGAGGTGGGGGAGCCGGGACGGCTCAGTCCCCCCGTGCCAGCACTGGGGCACGGCATGGTCGGGTTCGAAACCTGTCCCGTGCCATGCCGTGTCCCGTTTTTGCTCACTGCTCTGCTCTCTTCCAGCCCAGGAAGAGACTTGTGGGGTGAGCTGGGGGGCTGCCGTGCCCCTAAAGTGCCCAGCACCCTGCCGGGATGGAGGAGGAAGGGAAAAGCCCACTCACCGATTTTTTGGGTCGGCCTCGAGGTTTTCTCCCTGGCGTGACTGCAGCTTTCTGAGCAAAAAAAAAAAAGACATTTTGGTCAGGCTGGGGCCGTCCCCTCATCCCCGGGATGCTGCCGGGGGGCGGGCGGCGTTCCCCTTCCTCCCGGCCACGACTGCCAAATTCATCACCCCAGTGGCATCTCCCAGGCTGCTGCACCCAGGTGGCCCCGGGGCTGCAGCCAGGCCCCCCCGGCCCCCTCGCCACCGGCTTCCAGCGCCGTGGGATGGCTCCGGCCCCGTGACTCACGAGGCGGGCGCAGGATGTGAGTCGCATGTTTTGCAAACAGGTTTATCGCGTGTGTCCACACGCTGACACATGCGGTCCCCAGCTCCCCCCCCACACACACCTTCCCTGGGGGCCAGCACTGAGAACCCCCCCTCCTAGGGGTAGATCTGCCCTGAATTGTCTATAATTGAGCTCAAAACGGACCTGTCATCCCAGCGCACGGCTGCTCGGCTGGAGCAGCCCCCGTCCCCAGCCACCTACCCTGCCTTTCGGGGTGGCCTTGTTTTTACTGCCCTTCGGCCGTCCGCGGGGTCTCTTGGGGGTCGGGGCCTCGCTGGGCTCCTGCTGGAGGGAGAGCAGAGGGGGGTCGCTGTGGATGGGGGGTCCCCGGGGCGGGATCCATGCCCAGAGTGGCTCCCGGAGCAGCGGTGCACACCGGGATGCTCCGGGCTGGGGGTCCCATTCTCCCCAGTAGACCCTGCTGGGGCAGCGATGCTCTCGCATGTGGTACTGGGAGCACCGGGAGGACTGGTTGCACTGGGATTGGCAGTCAGGCGCCAGGCAGAGGCTCCTGCGTGTCCTTCAGCCGGGTGCGTACGTGACCCGTCCTGCCCCGCCATTAATCGCTCGGCTTAGCCGGATGGTCCCCACCGGTTTCTCAGCCCCGGACCCCGGCTTGCTGGCGGTGCTGCTGCCTGCCAAAATGTTGGGGAAGTGGCAAATCGCCTTTTCTGTGGGAAAACGATGTGCGCAAACCCCACCTGCCCCGGGAAGGTCGGGGGCGGTGGGGTTTGGCACCGCAAAGGCTCTGGCAGCATCTTATCCCTCTGAGCAGCTTTTGCTAATGGGGCTTTAATTAGCCTCTCTGCAAAGGCAGGTTCAGCTGCAGCCTGGGGAGGAGCAAGGGGAGGCCCCGAGCCCTTCCCTGGGCGAGGAGGAGCTCTGGGGTGTTGCAGGGCTGGGGGGGGGCTTGTGAAGACCCCCCCCAGGAGGAATTTGGTGCCGGTGAGCACCCGGGAGGTGCTGCCCAAAGGGAGGTAATGGGGGCTGCACCGTGGGCATCCCCATCCTCTGCCCGGGGGATGCTGCCGGGGTGCGAGTGGGGGGGTTTCTCCCTGCTCCAGGGGTTTCTCTCCCCCTCCCGAGGGCATCGCTGCGGGCAGGGCTGCCCAGTGGGGTTCCCCCCCCCTTCCTCCCGGGGGACCCTACATACCTGTGGCTTCTTCCTGGGCCGCCCCCGGCCCCTCTTCTCCGACACGTCCTTCTCCCCCTTGGAGGCCAGGGGCTGGCTGGATTTGGCACCGGATTCGCTCATCGTCCTTCCAGCGGTGGTGAGGAGGAGCAGGAAGGGGAGGAAGGTCAGTCAGCGATGGCTCGCCACGCCAGCCGGTACCGCTCCCCGCAGCCCTCGCCCCGGCGGCAGGCGGGTGCTGGGAGCCACGGAAGTGACTCACGGGGCTGCGAGGGATGAGCAGAGCTGCCGGAGCCTCCCGCGGGGTCAGCCCGGCCGCGGCCGTGCCCCTGCCCCTGCCGCCCGGGTGAGGATGCTCGGCCCCCCCAGCTGCCACCCCTCCCCTCTGCAGGGATGGGGTTGACCGGTGGGGTATCAGCAAGGACAGGAGGTGACAAGGACCAGGGTCCCCCCTCTAAGAATGCCTCTTAGAATTAAAATTCAGCTGAAATGAGCAGCTTCTGCCCTATTCCAGCCCTTCCTGGAGGCTCACCCGCATCCTGCTCCTCTCCTGGCGTGCAGCGGGGACCAGCCCGCACCCAGGGCACTGCTGGGGCTGGCAGGGCCCGTGGGGGAGAAACCAAAAGCACCACTAAGAGCTATGCCTAGAAGAGACCCCCGCTTCTATTTTTTAACCCCCCAAGCCCATTTGGCAGCACCACGCCGCGGGGTGCAGGGCTTTTCTGCCCCAGAAACACAGAGCACCTTGGGCAGGCGCGACTCTTCCTCCTGCTGCTGCAAAGCCGGTATCGTATCTGCAAAACCGCCCCTGCTGCACCCGTGTCCCGCCTGCAAACAGACCTTTGGCCCGTGCCGATCCCTGCTGCGTGTCCCCTTGCACTGCCACTCCCCGCCGGTGCCCCACGGCGATGCCCCGGTGCAACAAGCCCAGTCCAGCGCCAACACACGGGGATAGAGGAACGTGGCTGGGGCTGCAGGACCGGACTCTGGCAACGGGACCCCGGTGCCGCTCCCCACTCTCGTGGCCCTAATGACCAGCCCCACGTGGCAGCCGCTCCTTTCGTGCCGGCTGGGCGAGGCTCTGAGTGCTCAGACCTCCCCATCGCACCCATCCCCGCTCCCTGCCTTTCCCCAAGGTGGGTTTGCAGCTGCATCCCTCCCGGGGATGCAATCTGCATCCTCCCATCGCTGGCTGAGGAGCAAAACGAACGGGCTGCCAGGCAGGACCCTGCCCCAAGCCCACGGCATGGATACCCAGCTGAATTCACCAGTGTCCCGGTGCTAACGCAGCTCCCGGGCTCCCCAGCAGGCATTTGGGGAGCAGCAGCTTGGCCGGCCCTTCCCACAGAGCCCGTCCCCTTTCCCCAAAAGGAGGAGAGCAGCTCCAGATTTAATCTGGAGTCCTTGAAACCCCAGACACGCTGCCGGCACCGGCAAGTTGGAGCAGGACAAGCAGTGGCATGGCACTGGGGGCCTCCGGGCATCCCCACGGGGGTCCCAAGGCCCTGGAAGGGTGGTGCGGGCTCCCGCAGCCCTGCTCCCCCCACCCTGCCTCGACACCCGGCACCGCTGCACCCAGGGCAGGACGCTGCACCCCTGACCCTGCTCCTGCCACCCCGGCTGGGTTTAGGGACAGGCATCACCTGGCACTTGTTCTAGGGACGCTGGGTTGTCCCCTCCCCTGTGTCCCAAAGGGCTGGATGGCTTTCCTTGCTCCTGGGGAAATCCCACGGAGGGAAAGGCTCCACCTTCCCCTCTCCACCTCCATGCTTCCCCAGGGGCGTAGGGAAAACCTGCTTTTCCAGAGCCGTGGGCCCAGTTCCACACCCAGCTCCCAGCCCAGGAGCCAGGAGGATGGGCACCAGGCTGGAAGGGAGCAGGTTTGCTACCACAGCCCCGGCGCTTACTGGTGACCCCGAGCGCCGGGCACCTGCTCTGCTCCTCGGTCGGGCGACCATGGCCGTGCAGAGCGGGGGCACCTGCTCGGGGCGGTGATGTGATGGTTCCCAGCAGAAACAGGGCTGCGAGAATAGCGTCCTGGTCTCACTGCCCGTAAGCGCAGGGCTCGGAGCTGCCTGGGAGACTTGGCTAGAAAATCATGGCGTTGCTTTGGGCTGGGTGCTGCAACCCCACCGGGCCACCTCTGCCTCTGGGGACGGTCCCCTGCATCCCTGCCCTGGGTCTGACCCACATCTCCAGAGCGTGGCAGCCCCCCGGCACAGCTTCTCCTGCAGGTACAAGGTTGCGTGCCCGGTCTGCGTGCGAAGACGGAGGCCCTCTCCCTACCTCTGCCCACAGGGTTAACACCTCTTAGTTTTCAGCAACTGGTTTCAATTTGGATGGTGTTAGTGCAGCCGGGACAGCGCTACCGGGGAGAGCGGGGCAGCGGGGGGCGGCTGGGGTGCTGACCCCCCCAAAGGATGCTGAGCCTCATCGGGGCGGCTGGAGCAGGCACGGGCGAGACGTGCGGTGTGAGGAGCCACGCTCAGACCTTTGAGGCTTTTTAAAAAACACGCGTCAGCTCCCGCTCCCCTCTGGAAGTGACTCACAAGTGCAAAACAACAACAACAAAAACCACCCTCGGATTTTTTTCTTTTTTTTTGGGAGACAGAAACCATGCTGTCGTGTAAACACCCCAAAAATATTACTCACAGCATCCCAGAGCCCTTCAAGGAGTCTCTCGGAAAAAAAGTACGGTTTAGATTTAGGAAAGAAAAACGCCGGCCGGCTGACCAGGGCCTGGGATGGGTTTGTCTCTTTTTAAGTTAATCTTTGTCAGAAGAAACCAGCCTCTGAGCCGTGCCGTACCCTCTCCCGTAGCCAGAAACAGATGGGCCCAGTATGGCCCCCACCCTGCCGCGCTCCCATCCGCCTCGCCGGGGACGGGCACGGGCCCCACGTGGCGGCTCCGGCCAGGGATGCTGAGGGGACCCTCCTCGCTGTGGGGATGCCACCAGGTACGGCCCGCCGAGCCCGAGCCTGCCGCCACGAAGTTGTTGGTGCTGGGGGAAGCACGTGCACATCCCACCCATCCCTCTGCCACCTCCGAGCTCTCCCCAGGGACTCCAGAGCTGAAACCACCCTGGGGACCTCGGGCTCCATGCCCCGCTCCGGGAGAGGGGGATGAGGAGGAGGATGCCCGCGTGGGAGATGGAGGATGCTCCTCTCTCCCACCCCAGCACCTTCCCAGCCAACAGCCCTCTTCCAGAGAGCGGCCCTGGCTCGGCACGATGCTCCCCGGCTCGGCGGCACCTGCCCGGCCCCGGGAGCGCCCCGAGCCCATGGGATGGTGCTGGGCACATGGTGGGAAGCAGCTCCGGCCCAGCTCGCGTGCATCAAAGCTGTATAGGAGGGAGGGAGCAACTGTGTTGCCATGGAGGAAAGGAAGCAGCTGAGAGAGAAACCTTTCCAGGCAGGGAGGAATCAGTCGGAGACGAGGGCAGGGGACTGCCGGGCTCCCTGAGGCTGGGAGGGATAAATCTCTGCAAGGTTTGGAGGTGGATGGGCTACGTCTGCCTCTCGATCGATGGAGTTGGGGGATGAAAAACTCCTCCCCTCTCCATCCCTATGTTGGGGGATGAAACTCTCCTCCCCCAGCCCCATCGGCTGCCTCTGCTCCACGACACGAGCTGGGCCGTTCTCAGCAGCCACCTCTTGCACAAGCGACGGTTGGGTTGCAAAAGAGGCAACCTGGCCCCTCGGAGCGATGCTCCTCGCTGGCCCTGGGCCTGCTCCTGCCTTCCCCCACCCTCCCACGCTGCCTTACACCACTCCATGCAAATAACCCCATAAATCCCCCGCTCCTGCCACCTACTCTTAGATTAAACAAACCAGCCCAGGAGAAGCAGGGAGACAAGGCGGTGGCTTAGATCTTAAAAAAAAAAAAACAAAAACCAAAAACCAAAACCCATAAATAAATAAAAAAATCTCTTCACGCCCAGGAAATCTAGCCTGATTGCAGCTGGAGAAGGATCCCGGCCGCACCTCCTGGCAGAGGGAGGATGGGAGAGGGCGGCGGGGAAGAAATAGTGGAGCAGAAGTTGAAGAGCCTGTTCGGCAGGGGTGCGAGGGCTGGGAAGGGATGTGCGCGGCTCCTCATTAGGACAAGCCCTCCATGGGGCTGCTTTGAAGCCCCCCCCGGGCCTGCTATTAAGGAAAGTCCACCCCCCCTTCCTTCCTGGGCATGCATAATAAAAGGAAGTGATAAAAGAAAGGAAGGAGGGAGGTGGGGGAGAAAGAAAAGAGACAGGAAGGGCACCATCACACGCTTTGTGAAGCCCCTGTCCTGCGGGGTGTAATAAAACCCCGGGTGGAGCCAGCCCTGTGTGGCATCACCCCCCCCGCCGCCGGGGAAGGGCTGGGTGCAGGGGCTGGGGGGTGCGGGGCCCCACGGTCTCGCAGCGGGGAGCAGCGTGGGCACCGTCCGGGGGGGCGGCTGAGCCCCAGCACTGCAACTTTGGACCGACCTGTGTGTGGCCCCCCCCCGCCCCGTCAGCCGGGCTTGGCCTGGCCCCACGCACCGGCCCCACGCACCTTGCACCGGCCCAGCCCCACGCACGGGTCCCACGCCCATGCAACCGGCCGCGGCCCCCACGCACCTTGCACGGTCCGACCCCACGCACCCTACCCCGACCCCCCCACGCACCCTGCGAGCCCGGGCCCGGGGGGGGGGGGTGCCCGGTGCCGGCGGCCGGGGCTGCACCGCGGGGCCGTGCGGGGGGTTTGCATCACCCGAAACCCAGCAAGTGGAGGGAAAGTCCCGCCGCGCCGGGAGCCACCGGCACCGGGGACCCCCGACCCCCCCCCGGCCCGGGCAGCCCCGCCAGGTGCATCGCCCTATTAATAACGATAATTAATAATAAGCCCCATCACGAGAGGCGTTGCAGCCCGGCCCGCCGCACGCACACCCGCGTCCTTGCAAACCCAGAGCGACCCGGGGGCGATCGTGCACAGCATGCGGGGAGGGGGGGAGCAGAGCCCCGGGGTCCCCCCCCAGCACCCCCCGGCCCTCCCCCGCACCCCCCGGAGCAGAAAGGAAAGAGGAAGGCCGGCACTCACAGTCAGCTTGATCTCGGAGCTGGGTGCTTGGGGTGGGTTTTTTAGGTGGTGGTGGTTTTGGGGGGGTTTTTTGGTTTGGTTTTTTTTTGGGAGGGGGGTTGGTTTTTTTTTTTCCTGGCGGGTCTGTGTTGTGAAGCGAATTAAACCCCCCCCTCCCGGCGGCGGCTGCTGCTCGCGAATGCGGATCTGAAAGGAGAAGGCAGAGAGAGAGGCTGCGACTCACACACGCATCCACAGCCCAGCCAGGCCCCCCTCTTATTTATATAAATAATAAAGAGAGAGGGAAAAAAAAAATTGCTCCAGGAGGAAGGAAGCTGGGTCAAAATCATTTGCAGGGAGCGAGGAAAAAAAAAAAAAAGGGAAAGGGGGGAGAGAAAAGAGGGGGGGGGGGGAAGGAGCGAGCTCCCAGCCTTACTGGAGGGGATCCAGCTGCTAAAAATAGCAAAATCACACTCGAAATTAAATAAGGGCAAACAGGCTAAGGGGAGCTTCCAGCCCTTGCGGAGCGGGGGGAGGAGGAGCCGGGCTGCATCACGGCCGGCGGGGGCGGGCGGCGGCGGGGCCGGGAGCGATAGGTCCGTTCAAAGCGCTGCGGCGGGCGGGCGGCGGCTGCTCCCCCCCAGCCCCGGGGCGGGGGGGGGACCCCGGGGGCAGAGGGAGGCAGCGCCGCGGAGGATGGAGACCCCCTCCACCCCCCCTCCCGGGATGCTCCAGGGATGCTCCTGGCCGGGGGCGGGTACCCCGCGATGCCCCCCCACCCCCCGACCCGGGCTGGCCGCTGGCTACCCCCGGCTGTCCCCCCCCCCTTCCCCTCCTCGCAGAGCGGGCAGCGGTATTTTGGGCTGGCGTGGAGGGGTTTGGCATCAGCATGGGGGCAAGCACCGGCCGGGGCTGTGCCACGCACCGTGTCCGGCACTGATGGGCAAAGCACGATGCTCTTTCCTTTTGCTGCCTCCCTGCCAGGTTAACCCCCCCCCCAAAAAAAAAAGCCTCTGGTTCCCATCTGGAAGCACCAGCAGCGGGTGCTCCATCCCCAGGGCCTCCCAAGGCCGGCTGGGTTTCGTTGTGATATTTATTTTATTTCTCATTGCAGCACCGCTGCAGAAATGGGAGGCCGGTGCGGAAGCGCGTCCTGCGCGGCTCGGCGCGGTGGGGTTTCGGGAGCTGGTGAGCGGCCCTGAGGCTCTCCCAGGGTTGAAGCGGATGGTGGGCTTGCTCTGCAGTAAAAGGGCTTTATTCTGAATTCCTGCCATCTCTTTTGGAAAGTGGTTTAGGTCAGTCTGGAATAGGAACCAAAATCAGCTCTCCAGGTAGGTACCCCAAAAACCAGAGCCCTGTTGTGTCAGGGACAATGTTTTCCAAGGCATGGCAGGCATTTGGGATCATATGGTGGGTTTCCTGATGGGATAAAAGGAAATCCAGAGCTCAGCATCCTCTCAGCGGTGGGACTGTACCAAATTCCCCCAAACTCTTGCAGAAACTCCTATCACAAATTTAATGGAAACTCTGATTTAGGTGCTTTCAACCATCCTGACAGTAAGCGTCAAAATCTGGAGTTAGGAGCCAAACTTGAGACCGGCCAATGCTGGATTTAAGTTTCAGGCAAGTTTTTTGTTAAAAAAAGCAGCTTTAAAAATGTGAAACTTGGAAGTATCAATATCTACATGTGCAAAACTTCAGCAGGGAAGATTTACGACGTAAAAAGAAACAAATCAAACCGAGCAAGGCTTGTGGCATTTTTTTTCCTAATTGTTACTTGGATTTTTAAAATCCCCTGCAAATTCCCCTGACTAAAACACAATCAAAGCAGTGTCCCTTTCTGATGATTAAAAAATGAAAGCAGAGAGGGGGGAAAAAGCACCCTGTAAGAGGCTGACCTGTTTTCAAATGCCCGCAAAAAGAGCAGGCATCACCCTGCTTGCACTGCTGTGTTTCAGGGCTGAGCCTGGCCGCAGCTCCCTGACCCGGTGATGGTGGTGGGTCTCCTCCATCCAAAGGCCTTGCATCCAGGCAAGGTGTTGCTTGCAGGCCCTGAGCATCTTTTTTTGGTTTTTTTTTGCTTAAAATCTATGCCCCCCCTCCCCCCCCCCGCCTCCCCCAGCTGCAGGCAGCCCTGCCTGGGTTCAGAGGTGCTGGGGTGCCTTCTGCCTGCAGCAGCCCCAGCCCTGCCCACGGTCGTGCTCGGGCTTCTCCCCTTTGCCGTAAGCCTGGCGAGGAATTTGGTTTCTGTCCCTGGCAGAGGCTCGTTGTTATTAATATCCCTCGTTATTTATTCTGCGGTGGCAGTGAATGGCTGTAACCGGAGAGCTGTGAACAACCGGGGCTGCTCTTTCTTGCTTTGATCCCTGAAACTTTGGGCAATTCCCCGCTCGCTGAGCCCACGCTGGAGCCTCCCCAAGCTGGGTTCATCCGTGGGGGGACCACTTCGTCTTTAAAGCAAAATAGTGCTGCGATGGTCCCCAGAAACTAAAAAGCAGTGGTGAGATGCTCCCAGCAGCCAGGAGCAATGGCCCAACGGGAAACCAGCACGCGACTGCGTGCAATGGGGGGAAATGGGGAAAAAAACCTGGGATTTGGGGAAATGGGATTTGTTTGGTGCTCAGAGCGTGTTTGCCAGGATGGGAGGACCCAGGGGATTTCAGAAATAGCCTGGCAATGCACAGCAGTGAGGTCTGCACCCGCGGGGAGGGGGCTGTGGGGCAGTGCCCCCCACTTTAAATAGAAAGAGGTCTGTGCGTGTGCTGTGAGATGCAGAGCGGTGCAAGGCTGCTTGGATTCGAGCAGAGCCCAGGTCTGGGCCCAGGACTTCAGTCCAGGAAGATCATTTTCACTTTTGTTTCTGCAGTTTTTCCCAGTTAAAGCCTGCAGCCGGTGCAGATTTGGGAACAGGACCGGCGAGGTTTGCCCAACCTGCAATTCAGTTCTGCAGTGAGGCCAGAAAGTGAAAATGGCTGGAAACAGGGAAACAAGAAGTGATTTATTTTTTCCCCCTGCCGCAGCTGAACCCGATGCAGGGTGTGGAGGAGCAGCCTGCACCGTGCCAGGGTGATGTTGCACCGAGGGGTGCTGCCCCACGTTATCCGGGTGAGCCAAACAAGCTGGGAAACCCGCTGGGACGCAGGCGGAGGATGTCCCTGGTCGGGGTGTTTGCGGGGCCCGGCCAGCCATGGCGCGAGGGGACATGGACGGGGCCTTTGTTTCCCCTCCCGGCTTTGTTTCCCGACCGCCCCATTGATGAAGCCCCATGTGGCCAAACAGCCCCGGACCCACCCCGAAACAGTCCTTTTAATTTGATTAAACAGCTCCTTCCTTCTCACCCGCCCGCCGAGGCAGGGTGGATTTAACACTCACCAGTGCAGAATTTTCCTGTAGCCCTATTCCGGGGACAAATTCCTAAATCACCTGATAAATTACAGGCTTAATGCCACCGCTTTTGAGAGCGTTGGGTTTGCAGGATACAGTGATGCCGGCACTGTGGGATACATGTGCTGCAGATGTGGGGTGCACACATGAATTATTGAGTATCTCTATTTTTTTTTTTTTTTTAGCCAATGTTTCAGGTCTGCAAGGAGACCTGATGGGGAAGTGGGTGCCCAGAGCTTGGGAAAAGCTGTGCTTCCGCAAGGGCCCCTGAAAAGAAGGTGCTTGAAATCATTCTCTGCTTCTTCAGCTCAGCAGGGCTCTGCAAAACTGCAGGCGCTGATCGTCTGCCCCCAAAATGCAGCCGCCTCTGGGGGGGACGTGAGGGACTGGAGGTGGCCCCGAGGAGGAGGAGATCTCGTCCCGCGCTGCCCCGCGTCCCGGTGACTGCCACTGAACCCTGCAAAGCTGTGTTTGGGATTTGGGTGCCTAATTCCTGCTAATTTCCCTGGGAAAAGGGAAACCGGATCCTCTAAGGCAGCTCTGGAAAAAATCTCAGCCCAGGTTGCTGGGTAATTGGAAGGGCTACCCGACTAATTAAGAGCGTGGCATGTTTGTCACCTCCAAAGCCCTCTTGAACAACAGTTAATTAATCTGCGTGGTTCTGGGCCTTGCAGAGACAGGTGTCATTACCCTCATTTCGCAGATGGGGAAACATGCAGATCAGAGGTGGTGAGACTTGTTTGAGGCCAGGTGAAGAGCACGTTTCGCCCGTGTTCTTGTTGGGTCTGGTGCTCAGGGTGCACCGTGTCCCTCTCAGACGCCTTTACTCAGCATTACCGGTCGCTGGGATTTTTGTTTCATGCTCTGCCTGGGGCATCCCCCTGCACCGTTCCGGTCCCCGGCTGCATCGCGGGGAGCGTTTGCTGAAAATACAAAAGCGGTTTTGCAAAATACAAAGCCACAGGCAGGACCCGGCTCGCTCTGAAGCTGGGCTTTCTCATTTCCAGCATCCTTGGGTTGATGGAGGCAGGGGAGCACATATTCGGCTCCTCTCCCCCCAGCCTCTCGGACGCTCTCGGTGTCTCTAGGGAGGGGACACGTCCCAGTTGGCAAAACACAGCTCAAGCACAGGAGGTGCCCGAGGCTGGGCTGGGGGATGGCGGCAAGGTCTGACCTAGGTCTGGACTTACTGCTTCGGTCGTGTCTGTCTGTTTCCACCCATTTCTGCCCAAAGCTGCTCTTTCTCCGCAAGGTAAGCGATGGCAGCACAAGCAAGAAGGCTCTGCAGACTGGTCCAAGATGATTAGCCACCTTTGTTAATTCTTGCCCAGCACAATATAGTGAGCATCACATTTACCCTGCTCTGTGTTTCTGACTTTCTCAAGGCACTGCAGGGCTGAACTCCTGGCTGCAGCTCCCATCCCGGGAGGACATCTCCAGCATGGAGCACCCTGAGAGCACAGCCCTCGGGAAGGGCTTTCCTGGGATTCGCCATGTCCTGAAGAGTTTCCAGCAGAGAAGAAGAAATACTTCTCCTTCCTCGAAGAAGCAGAAGGACTTGCCCAGGTCCATGTGGGAGAGGCGGTAGTGGAGCGGGGCACGTGAAACCCATCTTTCCTCCTATTGCTGTTACCTTGGAGCTTGCGTGCAAATCCCTGCTGAAATATTTATTACTGGCCGCAATCGATGATTAGCCCCCAGGAAAAGACTTTTCTGGCAGCCGGCTCCTCCACTTGCTCTTGGAGGGCAGTATGGGGCCAAGGCACAGGGCTGCTGAGCACCTGCCCCCCATCCGTACCCGGAGGGGGAAACAGGGTGGAAATGGGGAGACTGAGCACCGGGGAGAAGGGCTGCTGTGGGTGTACGTGGGTCTCCATGGAGCCTGCCTTGGGGCAAAGCTGGAGTGGAAGGAAGGGAAAATTATGCCTTATGCCTGTCCCAGCCCTCCAGTGTCAAGGGGCCCAGGCTGACGAAGAGTGTGGGTGCCCTTTGTGCCTGGAAAGAAATGGCCAAATCTGCCTGGACCAAGCCAAGCATGTCAGGTGCTGTCTTGTTTTGAAAGTTCTGCCGGGAAGTCACCCCTGGGACGGCTTGGCTGCCTGGGCAGAGAGTCATGAGGCTGGTCCCAGCACTGCCGGGTGCTT
Organism: Ciconia boyciana; assembly: GCF_034638445.1. NCBI lineage: Eukaryota > Metazoa > Chordata > Aves > Ciconiiformes > Ciconiidae > Ciconia > Ciconia boyciana. The sequence goes on along the minus strand of NC_132956.1, from coordinate 4,709,609 downwards.
GCTGGCTGTCCCCCCCCGCCTGCCCCTCCAGCCGTGCTGCCGGACATGGCATTTTGTGTTTGCAACTGGGAGACGATGGGGGCTGGATCCCCTGACTCCAGGAGCTGGGGATTTAGAAGAGAGCTTGTCCACTTGGCTGCAGCGTGAGGCAGCTCCGGCCATGCCAGAGGAACCAGAGGTGAAGCCACCCCCCTCCTCACAGCACAGTGTCCCTGATGGGGGGATAGAGGCTGGGGGCAGGCATGGGTCCCCGACACCCCAATCAGCCAGAGCAACCACCGACCTGTCCCTGTCCCCACGCACACCGTGTCTCATCCTTCCTCTTGTTCACAGTCCCTAAAAAAAAAACCAACCTGGCTTCAGGGGTGCTGAGCACCCTTGTGTGCTGAGCTGCTGCCTTCCATGCTGCGGGGCTTGGGCTTCATCCCCCCCCCAGAAGCCAGGTTTAATTCCCCTCCCTCCTTTAAATAAAAATTGGGATTTACTTTTAATCCCCTGCCAACAGAAGCCAGGCTTGGAGGGGCTCACTGCCCTGAGCTCGGTGCTGCCTGGGTCTGTAATATATATATAACCCCGTATATGTAAATATACACATAAAGCTCCTAATGTATAGCTCCGGAGAGCACTGGCTGAGCTGTGGCTAGATGAGCTGCGGGGCTGGGAAGTGGCTCTGGCTCAGGCGGGGACGCTCCTGCCATGGCCGGGCAGCCACCCCCTCCCTGCACGCTCTGACCTGCCAGCACCCGTGGGGACACGTCCCTGCCTGTCACCCTCGCTTGGCTGCGGCAGGGTCCGGTTTACCCGCTTGAGCCCAGCGTGTGCCTCTCCCATGCCCTGGGATGGCGAGGATGCGGTTTGGGGGCTGCTGTCAGCGGGATGGGGAAGGGGCTGTGTGGGGGGGCTGCTTTGGCTCGGGCACCCCAAGGTGGAGCATCCCATTAGCTTTGGGGAGCTGCTCGGTGGCCCGCAGGCGGGTGCTCCATGCTCCTCGGCCACCGGCCATGCCACCTCCCGGGGCCTGGGGTGGGCTGCTCGGCTCTGGCCCTGGCAGGGGAGCTGGGATGCTCTGGGGCTGCAGCCATGGCTGCGGTGCACAATGGCCTTTTGTCTGCGGGGCTGCCCCGGGAACATCCCGCCATCCCAGTTTCCCAGTAACATGAAACCTCCTCGGGGCTGGAGCACAAAGCCTGGGGCTGCTGGGGGGGTGCAGCTCCCTTCCCGCTCCCCCCCCCTGCGCTTCAGCACGCGTGCACCGAGCGTGTTGGGGCTCAGGTGGGTGGTGGGTGGCCGCCAGCTGAGCCGGGGTCCTGCATCGCCTCGCTCCTGCTAGAAAGGGGGTGGCACAGATCAGGGGACCACCAGGACCGGAGCCGTGTGCCGTCCCCGTGCCCACGGGAGCCTCCGAGCAAGGATGTGGCTGACCCATGGTGGGGGCTCTGGCACCTTCCTCACCCCGGCGCTCCTCATCCTCAGCAGACCAAGAGCTCCCCAATCCTCCCCGGGGGGCACCCATGGCACGTGCCAGCGGGTGAGAAAATACCTGAGGGCCCTTCCCGGAGCCCATTTTCCCTCTGCAGCCCCAGCCCAGCCTGCCCCGTGGCTTGGGGCTAACAAAGCGGGGTTACAAGGCCGGGGAGGACCTGCTGTAAATCATTAACGGCGGGCGTGGCGGCGGAGAATGCGAAGGGTCATTAATTGAGAACTTGCTGTCAGGCTCGCAAGGGAGTCTGGCTGCCTTATTTTTTTTTAATCAAAGTATTTTATTGCAAATAGCACATCAAAACTAAACAGGGCAGCAAAGAAGCTGGTGGCAGCTGGCAGCATCCCGGCGGGGGGGTAGGGGCAATGTGGGAGGGAGATGCTGCAAGGGGTGGGGGGCACATTTTGCAAGGGGCAGGGGGATGTGCTACAAGGGGCTTGCAGGGGGCTGGAGGATGAGCAGTGCAAGGGGATGGGGGACACAGTGCAAGGGACAGGAGGGGACATGTTTTTCCTGCCCTTCCCAGTGGAAGGGCTGGCTCCTCTGTCCCCTGGAGCCTTTGCAGGCCCCGTGTGACGGGGAAGGAGCCCCCCTCGCTCCCCAGCCAGCCGGCAGCTCCACTGCCCCGCATGCAAAGGCCCCCCCGAGCTGTCCCCGGTGGGTACCCAGTTTTTTGCGGGGGCACATCCTGAGCTCATCCTCCCAGCTGGGGCAGCACCCCAGGGGACACTCATCAGCCGCACTCCTGGTACCTCTGGGACAGGAGACCCAGCCCAGGGGACAGTTGTGTCCGGAGCCGCTGCCGCTCGCTGTCACTTCTACATTTCCCCCCGGAGGGGTGTCTCCGGTGCTGCCCCCCACGCACACGCGTGCGTGTGGATGCAGGCGCCGTGTACGTGTCTGCCCGGGGTTGCGCTCGCTGCCGGTGGCCCCGAGTTCACTGTGGCAAAGGGAACGCGCCGGAGAGGCTGCTCCTTGTCGGGGCTCCAAGAAAACACTTTTCCCAGCCAAATTCCTTGACACTTTCCCTTTTACTCAGCTCTGGTTGGAAAAGCATCGGGGACCGAGGGACTTCCCTTCGTGCTGGTGACTCAGGTGGTGGTCACGCGTGACTCAGCCGCTGGCAGCGTCCCCCGCTCCGGAGGCACGGGGGGCCCGGGGTGACCGCAGAGGCAGGGGAACGGGAGGGGAAGGTGATGCCGGAGGTGACGGGATGGGGGACGGGGCCGAGCTGGCTGCTGGTGTAAAGAAGGGAGCGGGGAGCTGGAGCACCCCAGTCTCTGCTGCAGATGCTGTGACTCGTGTCCCCCTCCATGGGCTGGGGTGTTTAATTAACGGGCTTTGAGGGAGATGGGTGACAGCAGGCGGTGGGTGCAGCACCTCATGGGTCGCTAAATGACCCGAGAGGCAGCAGGGCTGGGTGGGACGAGGCGTCCTGAGCTGTAACCGACAGGTTTTCCTGGGGGGAGGATGAACAACACGCTCCCATCTTGCCAGAGCGGGTTTTTGGGGCTGGAAAATTGTTTTCTGGTGGAAGGAAAACCTGTGTGCCCACCCAGCTGGTAGCCCCAGCACCAGCGGGCAGGATGCGGCCGCGTCCCCCTGGGGCGGAGGGCTGCGGGGGCCGGATCCAGGCGGCCCCGCCAGCATCCCGCATCGCATCCCGCATCGCATCCCGCATCGCATCCCGCATCCCGGGGCCGCTGCCGGCGAGCGGTGCCGGCCCGGCGGTGGCACTGCGGGTCCCTGCTGCCACCTAACGGGGAGAGGCCTCTCGGCAGCGGGGCGGGCTGGGGGGGGGAAGCTCCCTCCTTCCCCGTGGGTCCCTGCAGCCGGTCGGACACGCCGGAGCAAAGGGAGCAGCACCTTGGAGCTGTGGGGATGGGGGGGGACACCCGTCCTTCCGCGGTGAGGGGAAACTGAGGCACGCAAGGGGCTGATTGCACTGCGGCTGGAAAGGGACCTGGGTGCTGCTGGGCACCCTTCAGGCAGGCTAGCTGCACCCAGCTTGGGGCTGGGGCTGTGGGAGCAGCGGATTGAGCCCAGCTGGGAGCCCACGGAGCTCTGAGCCGGGCTGTGCCCGCAGCTGGTCCCTGCCCCTCCAGGGCAGAGCGGGCAGGAGCCGGCCCTGGCCAGTCCCTGCCCTGCAGGGCTTCGCGTCCTTCCCCTGCCTGCAGGCAGGGCCTGCCTGTCCCCACGGTGAGTCTCAGCACCCCTCCCCGAGGAGCAGGATGGTGCTGGGGCGGGGGGGAGCTGCTGGGGTGGGCTCAGGGCAAAGTGGGGCCTCTCCCAGCAGGCAGCCCCCCCCGTGGCAGTCCCCACGGGGGCTTGCTTGGTCCCCGCGAGAGGGGACGGACAAGGGGATGCTGGTGACCCCGGCTGCAGGGTTGAGCCCTCCACAGGCTGCTTGCTTTGTCTCCCAAGGACTGCAGGGGCAGCGTGTTTATCCCGAGCAGGGGACACCAGGCACGTGTCGTGTCCCTGACCCTGCGATGTGGCTTGCCCATCCCTGGGGGGGACGTGACATCGAGCCCAGCCAGAGGATTAGGGCTGGCTATAACGGGCCGGGTGGTCACTGGTCGTTCCCAGCTCCGGTTACGCGGTGCCTGGCCCGAGCGCTGCCCGGCGATGCCAGGGGGTCATCTTTCAAATGGCACAGCCACACTGTCTGGGGAGCTGGGGGAGTCACGAAGGGAAGGGGTGAAGGGCTGGGGGGGTTCCACAATGCTGGAAGCCACCATGGGGTGAGCATCCCACCCCTCCGTGCCCCCAAACCCACGGTGGGGTGCAGCAGGCTGTGGTTACCCCCACGGCCCCTGCCTAAGAGGGGGTCTGCCGCCTTCGTGGCTTCGCTGCGGGGAGCAGGAGGCTTCTCGCGTGCTCCGGTCTCCCTCCATCCATCATGAGAGCAGCTCGGTGGGAGTTTGCAAGGCTGTCACCCACCTTCCCAGCCGGCTTCGGCTTAGCAACTGCTCGCTTAGCAACTGCTAATCTGTATGTAGGTGCTGAAGCCCAAAGAGGTGCACGTGTGTCTCCCCTCGGAGGGGAGCGTCACGACGGCGTGGGCTGGGGGGCGGCTCGACGTGACTCGGAGCCGGGGGAGGACAGCAGCATTCCCATTCCCGATGAGAGGCCCCAGGGTCCCTGCGGAGGGAGAACACCCCTGAGCCAGCCCACCCTCGGCCAGCACCCACGCATCGCCCTTAAATAGAAGGATGTATTTAATGGCTGCCTGGAGGGTCCCTGCTCCACAGCATCCTTGGGGAGAGTGCTTGGGGTGCATCGGCTGGCGGGGGGGATTTTTTCCTTGAAGATTTAGGGAAGGCCCCTGGGGGGGGTGTTGAGGACGTGACTTGTGTTTCACTGGGTGGGTGCACGTGGGTGACGGGTGCCTGGCTGTGCAGGCGTCGCGTGCTCGTGCTGTGCAACGCCCTTTGCACGTAGGGCAGGAGGGGCCGGTCCCCACCGCAGCCATGTGTGCATGGGGTGTTAGGCCAGTGAATTGCCCCAAATACCTTCCTCCCTTTCCCCCCTGGCCTGCAGGGAGCCTGGCGTGGCCGGATCTGTCCCACCGCACGGCTGCAGTGAGGACGGCTGCCACAGGAAGGCACTGGTGGCTTTCGCTCGAAGTCCAGGGATGTGAGATGCTCGCTCCAGATTTGGGACTGGAGTGCTGGTGCGGGGAGCGTGGGCTGGGGTGCGTGGCAGCCTGCGGGCCCGGCTGGGGGTCCCGGGAGGCCAGCAGTGCTCCCATGGGACCCATTCGTCACCGCTCCCAGCCCTGGCCGAGGCTGGCTTTTGATCCTTGCTGCACAAATTTCTCCAGATTGTTTTTCATTGCTCAGTGAAAACCAACCCACCGTGCCGAGCCCCCGCTCCTCGTAAACCCCGTCCCCTGCTGCTGGGGTGCCCTCTCCCCCTGGGACCCCGCATCCCCCTCCTCTCCTTCCCCACCGCTGAGCCCCCTTGGAGCTGAGCGATGCACCCACCTTCATCTCCCCCCTTGTCGCAGGGGATGGGGGCTTTGCTGGACCTTGCTATAGCCAATGCACAGGAGAACCCCCTGGGACGCCTCGCCCGGGGTGCAGGGAGCTGTGCTGCCCTGGCATGGCCGGAGCACCCGGCTCGGGGCGAGGTTTGGCTGCTGAAGGCAGCCTTGATGGCAAAGGCTTTTCTATTTTTGTTGTTGTTGTTGGCTTATGGTGTGAGGAACCGTGAAACCTGGGCCGTGTTTTATTACAGTGCATATTGCACAGGACAAGGTGGGAGTAATTAAACATGTGCTGCTGCTTGGCCCTGCTCGAGCGTAGGCTTGTCCCCGAGCGGTGGTGGTTAAAGGACCCCTCTGTCACCAGGCTGGGGGCTCTGCTTCAGTGTGGGTGTCCCCATGTGCCCCAGCGTACCCTGCCGGTGGCCAGGGAGATGTCCCCTCCACGCCAGCAGTCCCCAGACCTGCCTGCTCTGGGGGTTTGGTGCCCGGCTGCTGCCGAGCACATCTGGGTGCCAGAACCTCCCGTGGGAGCCTGGCCTGAGCAGCGGTTTGACTTATTGCCTGGGAATTGATCGGGTTACGGGTGAGAATTTTTTATTAGTTAATTTTAATAGCTAGGTCAGAACAGTTTCTCTGTGGGAAGCTGTTCTCTCAGCAATAAAAGCATCTTCAGCTGATGGTGCTGACCCTAAATTTCCGGGTGCGGTGCTGCCGAGCACCCTGCAAGGGCTGCGGCTTCACCTGCTGTCGCTTCAGCAAAACCACGGCAGCGGCTCGTGCTGAGCTGATGCAAGCAAAGGAGAAAAGCGGTGCCGTGGGGAGGCCGCGCTGCGCTCCCCGGCCGCTGCCAGGCTGGGCGCTGGAGCCAGTGAGAGGTGATGCCGCACTGTGCCACGAGTGGGGTCCTGGGCTGGGGACAAGGACCCTCGCTGCCCTGAAATGCTGCGCAGAAGTGAGGTCCTTCACGTCCCGCTGCTCCCTCTGAAGCACGGCCTCCCCATCCCACACCCTCCTGGGCTCTTGTGACCAGAACTTGTGGTGCTGCCTGTGCTGGAAAAGAGAAAAAGCAAGCAAAAATAATAATAATAAAGGGTTTAAATATTGTGCAGCTGAACAGGGCCGGGGCTCCCCACCAAACTCTGCAAATAGAGCAAAATACGAAGGAGCTCTTAATTAGTTGACCAGCATCCAAATTGTGAGCAGAAAGAGGCAGGAGGGGGCTGGGGGGGTGCTGTCGGCAGGCAGGCAATTACAGGCACGTTGGGCTGAGTGTGGGAGGGGTGGGGGGCACAGCTGGGATGGGGCTGGATCGGGTCCGGGCTGGTGCTGGGGGAGATGGCCCCTTCTGGGGTGTCTTTGCTGGTGCAAAAAGATGCAGCCGTGGGGATGGGGAATCTCTTGGGATGCCACTGCCCAGTGCAGCATCCATCCCACCTCTTCCCAAGCCCTTTTATGCCTCTTCCGAAAGCCACTTTCTTGCATAGGGGACACACACCGATACCGGCCGGGGGGCCCTTCCTGGCACAGCCCCTCTCATTGCAGCAGCTGACCGATGAAGAACATAATTACTCTTGCAAAGGCAAATCCGTGCCGGCCTTGACTGCTTGGTCGTGTTCCAAGGAAGGCAGTGTTTCCTTGCAAAGTATGAGGCCATGAATATTTTATGCCCGAGGAGGATATTTCTTTCAGGAGGTTGTTGCATGAATTATGGAAAAGTTGGAAGGAGAAGACGGGTGTTATTTCAACGGGGTCGGCTCCGTGGTGGAGGCTGCCCTGGCGCCACGGGGCTTTGCTTGCCCGGGGTCCCTTTCCCTGGGTGGGGGGCACGGTCTGTCCCTCGCCCCCCATGCAGCAGCAGGCAGGGGGTGCTGGAGGAGCCCTCAGTGCAAATCCATCCCAATTTGGGGCAGTTTGCTTTCCAGCAGAGCAGGTTGGTGCATGCACAGTGAACGGGACAATTTTTGCACGGGGTCAGATGTGGAAGGAGTGCCTTAACTGCCGGCTTCGAGGCCTTGGAGAGGGGTACAGCAGCTTCCCTGGGTGCTTGGAGGGGAGAAGCAAGGCGGTGACAGCCTCGCTGGCACACTTCATGCTCTCCCCCTTGCTTTCCCCTGTCTCCTGCGTATCCTCGTGCCTGGCTGGGGGCTCGAGATGCCGATGCTTGGTGGTGGGCCGCTCCAGCATCCCGCGGCTTTCCAGCACTGGTCCCTCCCTGACGGCTCAGGGGTTGTTTCTGGCTGGGAGCTGGCAATACGCTGCTCTCGGTCAGCCCTGTCCTGCATCCTGGGCGCTGCTGCCACTCTGCTCCGGCACAGCCAGTCGGGAAGGACGAGGGGATTAACTCTCTGCACCATCAGTGGCTTTTGCATTAGTTAATATGTAAAGATTTTCCTCTAATTGTCCTGTTGGTGCAGAGGGAGTATGTGCTGTCTGGCCATCACAGTTAATTTTACCACCAAATGTGCTCTCTCCTTCCTTTTTCTTCTTTTTTTTTTCTTTAAAGAAAGCATTTCCAGCTGCCCGTGATCCCTGTGGGTGGAAAAACCCTTCTGGCATCCAAATGGAAACCCAGCTGGAGCTGTCTGCCCACCTCTCCCTGGGAACCCGCCCCATGCCGGGGTTGGGGGACAGGGCCATGTCCCTGGGATGGGGGGGGCAGGGGGACAGAGGGGACAGGGGGACATCTCTGGCTTTAAAGAGAAAACTGTGGGGGGAAGAAAAGGAAGGTTGGTCCAGGGGAGCTGGGCAGCATCGCTGGGACCTCCGGCACCTCCAAGGCTACGTGTGGGGGGGTGACTTCTGCGCTGTGCCAGGCTCTTGCTGCAAGATGAGGCTTTAAAAATAGGATGGGAATAAAAGCCCCCAGCCCTGTTTCAAATGCAGGTGGAAGTGGCTTCTGCTTGGCGCAATATTTAGCCTAAATTACATGGCTGTGCTAATGACACTAGCGTGGCCAGCACTGCCGGCTTGTTTAGGCAGCTCCATGTCTCGGGTCCTGCCCTGCAGCCCTCCAGGGCTTAACAACCCTCGTTGGCCGTGCATCTTTGCCGGGCAGCAGGACAGCAGCTTTGGCCAAAGCTGCATCACCAGCATCCCCAAACCTGTGCTCCTGCAGGAATGTGGGGTGATCTGAGCACAGGTGTGATGAGTTTGAGCTGTCTCTGCACCGGTTCAGGCGTAGGTCCTGTGCTTTCCAGAGCACCAGCAAAAAAAGGTGCTGAAGGTGCACAATGAGAGATTTCCAAAGTAACATTGTGCCTTGGCTCTTCACATTTCTGTATTGTTTAGACCCAAAATCCGGAGTAATCGCTTGCCCAAAATAGCCTCTGACTGCTCAGTCGCATCCCTGGGCCAGCGCCACGTGAGCCCGCGCTCTCCAACACAGAGCAACTCCTCCGAAACCATTAAATCTCTCACCGCTATTTCATTTTTAAGGACTGTTTAAAGGGTTTTAGCATTGAGGAGGGACGGCTGGATGTCAGCGGGAGGTGAGAGCAGGAAGGTGCTGCGGGGCATTTGCTGCCGCTCAGCGTTAGCTGGCAAAGCATTGACGACACTTTGTGCCGGGGCTGGATCCTGCCCCAGAGAGCTGCTCGTGGGACAGGAAACCTGTCTTCTCCCTTTTCCTTTCTTTTCCGCATCAGCTTTCTCAGGAGTGGGAGCAACTTGGGAGGGGAGGAGGGTTGGATCCGGTTTCCAGTGTTCTTTGCCTCCGGGTGAGGTCTGGCATCTCGCTCAGCCGCGGATCCCAGCAGGGAGGGGGAAAAAATTAAATCAATGTGTTTTGTCAAAGCGCTTGTGTGCGTGCCCATGGACAACTCTGACACTTTCTGTCTGGAGATGTCCCGGCCTGTCCCATGCTCGTAGCGGGTAAAATAACTTGGTGCTTTTTCTGCCACCAGCTCGGCTGCTGAGCACTCGGGTTGGCAGCTCAGATTCGGGGGAGCCCCGGTGAATTAGGCAACGTCTCCTTTTCATCCTCATTTATAAACAACAGCTTCTAACTGGGATGGGACCAATTCACCAGTTACATTGAGTGGGTCAAACTGGAGAGCGCGGCCGACGGCAGCCCTCGTGCTCTCCAGCAAGCAGCAAAGCGGGGTCCAAGCCTGGGGTGCAAGGCTCCCAAATCCCCTCTCCCTTCTCGGCACGGCCGTGCCGGAGCAGCAGCCACAAGAGGGAGGCAGGACATCGCCCAGAGGATGGAGCCGGCTGAGGGCCAAAGCAGCGGGGTGGAAAAACCCCATTTGTGCAGGTTATGGCTTTGCTGCGGCTCCCCGGGGAAGGGCTGCGAGTGCAGGGCTTGGGCCCAGATGGGTATAACATGGGGACACAAGTTAGGGGTTGTGAGGGGAATAAATGCAGCCCAGGTGATGCTGGGAGTGCCAAATGGTTGCAAAGCGTGTGGTGAAGTGTCCCGGCATCCAGGCAACGTGTGCCGGATTAGTGCATTTCTATCACAAAACTGGCTTGCTTATTTAATGGAGCAAAACCCTCCCTGTCGCTGGAGCCTCCGGTACCTGCTCACAAGGTCGGTCCTGGGGGCAAAGCCGGCAGCTTTTCCTTGACTGAGGTCTGAGCCCAGCCGGATCCACCAGTGCACTGAGCTGTGCCAGCCTCTGCTGAGTGCCTGGGGGTGCGATGTGGGTACCGTGGGGTGGGTGGCTCTGGTGCCGAGAGCCGTCTCCTTGCCGGTACTCTTGCCATTAGGTGGAAGTGTTGCAGAGGAGAAGAGCGCTGGTGCTGCTCAACTCCGGGCTCAGAGAGCAGCGAAAGCCAGGCACGGGTCCTTTGTCCTCCTGAAATACGGAGGCAGTGAGGTACAAAGGGGAATTTCGGATACATTCAGGAGAGAGGAATAAATCCCCGACAAGAGACTCTAACATTGCGGCTGGAGGAGGTTTGGCCGGGGATGGGTATCGCCACGAAGCAGCGGTGCCTGCTGCTGCCCTCGGCCGCTCACAGAGGAGCGGGACGGGATCCCAGCACTTGCTCCATCCCCTTGGTGCTGGCATGGGTTTTTTTTGGGAAAAGCCCACAAGCCCAGGGAAAATCACTCTTTGGTGGCTTCCAGCAAAAAGGCAGGTTGGGATCTGGCTACTTGACCTCCAACAGGGTTTTGCCGGGGGTCCTGCATCAGCTGGGTGGGATGCAGGCACCGGGCAGGACCCCGAGCTGCAGGAAAGCTGCTGGTGGGGGCTTGGCAGCCCCCAGTGTGGGGAAGGGGCAGCCGGAGGGGCTGCCAGGGGGCTGGCACGGCCGCAGCAGCCTTCCTCGTGAGGAAGAGGAGCTGTCGCTCACAGCCTGCAGCCGAATCATCCCTCTTTCATTGCTAATTCCTCCCCGCAAGCCCGGATGGGCTTTTTTTTCCTCCCCGTTTCTTTAAAATGCAACTATTTCCATCGAAATCTGGTTAGTCATGAAGCGTATAATGAGTTTTATATATATTTAAAATGGTCTGACATTCGGCATCCCATTATCCTTACTCCTCAAGAGAAACATGGACTCGATGTGTGAATGTTGATCCAATAAGAGCGCAGTCAGTACCATTTTCGCTCTCTGAAATATCCATATCTATTACCCATATTCATGTGCTGTTTGTGTGTAGGAGTCTCTTTCTTGTGGAAAGAAATCCAAGGCTATTTTTTTTTTCTTGGGCCTGTTATTTAGGTATTTTTGGGGGGCAAGCCGAATTATTTTGTCGCTTGGTTTTATTTTGCAATTTTGTTTATTCCTTCTTCCTTCAGTAAATCCCATCTCCAGCTCTCATTGCCCAATGCAGGAAAGCTCGGTGGCTTTTTGCAAGCAGCTCGTGTGATTCTGCTGGCGAACAGCTGCGGGGGGCTGAGCCCAGGTCACCCCGCTCAATACCCAGCCCGAAACACCCTACAAACTCCCAGCAGAGACTTTTCCCATTCCCCGTCCTCTCGCTGAGGCTCTTCTCCGCCTGACATCAGTGAAAACTTCCCCTTGGCTGCAAACCTCCCCCCAGGGAGGAGGGCAAAAGTGTCGACGTGTTCTTCTTTCTTTCTTTTTCCCTCTTAAATCCTTCTCCTTCTCTTTTCTTTTCTTGCAAACCAGCCTTTTGCTTCCTCCTGCGTCACCAGCACCGAGCAGGAGCCCTTGACCTGCCGGAGCCTGTGTCCCTTCGCTGCTGCTCCTCCCAGCCACGTTTCTCCCCCAGACAAGTGGGACACCAGAAAAACATCTTCAGCTCCCCCCAGTTACCCTGCAAACATATTTTTCTTTAAATACACATGAAAATAGCTCTTGCTGTGACTCCTGCTTTTTAATTGTGTAGATATTACAGCTAATTACAGTTCTATTAATATTTCACTTTGAATTAAAGATTTATTTTCCCCACCCTTCTATCCAGGAGGGAATTAATCCACACTCAAGGCAGTTGCAGGTGCTGGAAATGCAACCCACAGATAAAAAGGACCATGCGTGGTTCCTGCGCCTGTGTCTCTTTGACGTGAGTGACCCGTGAAGAGGAAGGAGGTGGTGGTGGCTTGACCATAAATTATTCAAAGCCCTTCTGCACAGCCGAGCCGGAGAGTCCAGTCCATAAGATGTGGTTTCATGTTTTCCTATATTAAAAAAAAAATTAAAAATTGCAAGCAGCATGTCTCCCTGGTGGTGCTCGGTGGCTTTAGCAGTGGACACGGTGACCTTCCTCCCTGGAGAGGGGCCAGGGCATTGGGAGGCTGGATGCTACGCGGCCGGAGCTGTGCCCGGCTGGGGGACAGCCATGGGCTGAGCAGGCCTGGGGCATGGCAGAGCCTTGTGCCTGGGGATCTGCAGGTCCTGGAGGTTCAGGGAAAGTCTGCCAGTGGCCCTGGAGATGCTGGAGTACCCTGCAATCCCTGGACGAACATGAACACGGAGCTGGGAATTGGCTCGGGGTGTACCCCTCCGACACTGCCTCCAGGACGGGAGCGGCAGCGACTTGTTTAGTTCATCTTGTTTTGAGCCTGATGAAGCTGTATTGATCCTGCGGAGGATGGTACTGCATCCATTTGCTGACGGTATCGAACTCTCCCAGAGTGTTTGATCGTGTTTTGACCCACACGCCAAGGAGGAGCCCTGGCTGCAGCAGCAGCGATCTTTGCAGGATTTGCTGAAACGCTCTTGGGGTAACCCCGTGCATGGGCTGCTTCCCTGCTATCGCTGGGGCATCTCCTGCCCCTTCCCGTGCCCTCCTACCCGTCCCCATCAGCCGCCACATCATGACCTTTCCCGTTGTGCCGGGCAAAGCTCGGCAGCATCGGCCTGAGCCGGGTTTCCAAATGTTAATTGTGTTTTGACATTCTCGATGGTGACACGAGTACTGATGATGTTTTGGCTTCTGGCTAATGGCAGGGAGAGGCGTGTGAGAAGGGGAGACGTGTGGTCCATGAGCCTCGGAGAAAGGAGGCAAGATGCTGCCAGCTGCAGCCACGGCAGCAAGAGCATCCCCCCAAACCTCAGGACTCTTCTCCCTTCTCCTCAAGGCTGGGTGGGGGGGCTGGATGACGATTATTTTCCATCAGAGCCAGGGGAGCAGGTTGCTGGAGCAGTTCAGGGGATGCTTCAGCCCAAACTTCTGCATAATTTAGCCCAGACACCTTCCCCCAGCGATTCCTTGGGACCTGGGCAAAGCAGAGCAGGCTGGCCTGGTGTCCTCGTGCTCAGCGGCACAGCCCTGCCCCGGTGCTGCGAGACCCCAGGCTGTGAGCGGGATGCCCTCATTTCTCCTTGAAGGCAGAGCATATGTCTTAGAAATCCCCTGGGAGCTGAGGGCTTCACCCACCCCGAAGCAGAGAGCTTGACCTCAGGGTGCCTCTGAGAGCTGCTTTTGGCAAAGGAATTTGTGCCTGGATTATCCCACAGTGGCCGGAGCCCCCTCGGCCCTGGCTCCTGTGTGACCCATGAGTGTGAGCCACTGGCTGGTGCCTCTGGTGTGCCCCAAGGCTCTTCGGGGCTTGGGGCAGGCAAGGGGCTCCTCTCCTCCCAGGGGCCTGGTGGCCCTGGGCACTGACGGCCACAGACGCCCCTCCTGCCCGTGAATCTCTGCCCTCCATCACGCCGGTTCAAATAGCCCGCACGGGTCTCCAGGTGATCCCAGATGTGGGTCCTTGGTTGGGTCCCGGGGGGCTCTCCCAACCCACTGCAGTGTTTCAGCTGCTGCCCGTGGTGGGGACAATGTGGCTTCTCGACGTTCGGACCCTCCACCGGCTGCTCTCCGCCCCGCACAGAAGGGCCTGGGCCAGTCCTCGCCCCTCTGAGAGCCTTTTGGAAATAAGTCTTGGACCCCCAAGACAGGCAGATACTGGGTGAAAGCCGCTGCCCTGAAGCCCTGCTCCGGGACGGGAGGTTGCTCCTGGTGGGGCAGATCGCAGCTAAGAGCTGGGCTGTCACCATCATCCATCCCTGTGTCCCCTCCCCATCAGCCACAGTGCAGAGGTCCTTTCACTTTGATTCCTGGCATCGGTGCTGGCGTGGATGAGGGTTGCACACTGTGTATGCATGCGGGGGGGGCTGGATGGGGCTGTCCCCCTCCCGGGGCTGCCCTCCTTGCATCAGAGCAGAATAACGACGAGAACTGCTCCGGCTCTCACTGTAAACGAAATCACTGCAACAGCCTGCTCTCTCCGCAGGAGACAGCGCTCTGGGCATGATCCCGTGAGCATCTGAATCCATGGGAATATCGCCACTTATTTTAATGGCAGGAGGGCGGCTGGCCAGCTCTTCAGGCGAGTGCATCTCGCTGGAGAGCACGTAGCTCCTTCAAAGGCCTGGCCGGGGCGTTGCGCTGGGAGCCGGGCTGCCCTGAGTGCTTCTGAAAAATCAGCTCGTCTCCAGCCTCCTAAACAGGATCTGGGCGACAGGGCTGCGATCGCCAGCGCCGAGCCATTTGCAGCGGCACCTTTCCTGCCTGGGACCTGGCTGACCCCGCATCAGGGCTGGTATTTTGCTATTCCAAGCAAGCAACACAAATCAACCCTTAGGGAAGATGAGGCTGGAAACGCGTGTTGGAAGGGCTGTGCTTTGCTTTTTGGTGCTCGGAAGGGCAGGTGGAGCTGCAGAGAGCCCTCCCCGCAGCCAGACCCCCATTTCGTGTGCAGGGACTGGGGTCCCCACATGGGCTGGGTGCTCTCGCAGCCCCGGTGTGCAGGCAGGTGTGCTCCCTCGTCGCTCCGGTGACCGATTATCTCGCAGTCATTACCATGATGGATTGGAGCAGTTAATGTGTCGATGGCCATTACTAGGGGGCTGTGTTTTCTCTGGATTAATGAATTGACACACCATGACGGGCTCCTCGGAGCTGCCGGGGCCTGGGGGGTGGTTTAATAGCAAAAGGAGGCGATGCACGAGCTGTGCGCCGTGGGCATATGTGCGGAGTGGGGTGTTTGCGTCGTTTTGTGGAAGGCTGAAGAAATGGGCAACGGCTTGGGGCGACGAGCCTCATCGCTGCCCTGGGGAGCTGCTTCCACCATGGGGAGGGGAAATTTGGGGATGGCTGTTAGAGCACACAGCGGGAGCCGGAGCCTCTCAGCAGCCTGGCACGGGGGACCCTTCCTGTGCTCACACCATGCACCGCGCTCCTTGCAGGGTCTTGCAGGGCTTGGCAAAGGCTGGTGCGTTTGCACCCGTGGGAGCTGTCGTGGGCCTTCGCTTCTGCAAACGCTGAAATTAGAGGATGTGACCTGTGGGAAGCTCTTTGGCACCGTGGGGTCTGGATGCCCGGACGCCTGTCAGTCCTGCTGCTGCGTTCATGGCCGCGATGATGGCTGTAGGTGAGGGGCAGGGATAGAAGGAAAGGACAAGTACAAGCAAAATACTTCTCCGTGCTGAGGACCAGGAGGGGAGAGGTTCTGGGGAGAGCAGGGCATGAGAGGGGCCAGGTCCATCCCTCCTCCCGCCGGCCGGGGCTTTCGCAGCCCTTCGTGCCCGGTGCTGCTCGGCGGAGGGGGCTTGCGGGGCTGCTGCCGTTTTCCCCCCGCCGGGAGCCGGGGGGCAGCGGGGGGGGGGGTGCGGGGGTCCCCCGCCACCTCCCCGCCGCGGTGCGCTAGTGCTTTAAAAGGCTGTCAAAGCCGGCGGCGGGCTTCCCAGCGCCTCTTCATGCAAAACTTCCCCGGTCCCGGCCCTCCTCCTCCTCCTCTTCCTCCTCCTTCTCCTCCTCCTCCTCCTCCTCCTCGTCGCGGCTGCGGTGCGCGGAGCGCGGCGGGTCCCGCCCGGCTGCGGCTCGCTCGGCTCCCCGGGCCGGGGCCGGGGCTGGGGGGGCCGCGGGCCGCCCCCGCCGCATGCCGCAGGGCCCCCCCGGGCTGCCCGCGCCCCGCCGGGGCCGGAGCCGGATCCGGATCGCGGCACCGGGCAGCGCCCGCGGGCGGAGACGGGGTCGGCGGCGCCGGCAACTTCGCGCTGCCCGCGGGTAAGTGCGGGGCGGCGCGGGAGGGGCGCGGAGCATCCCCGGGACGCCCGGTCCCCCCAAACCTTCCCGGAGGGGCTGGGGTGCCCCCTCGTCCCCCTCCCTGCAGCCCCGCTGCTCCCCCCCGCCCCCCTCCCGCAACGCTCCAGCAAATTTTCCGCTTTTCCTTCTTATTTTTTTTTTGTTGGGGGGGGGGAGGGCTGCGACAGCGGGGGCTGCAGCAGGGTCCCCCCCCGAGCCCCAGCCCGTCCCCCCCCGGTTGCCCCCCCCTCCCGCGGCAGCTCCTCGGCTCCCCCCTCTCCCGCTCATTGCACTGGGGGGCCGCGGAGCGCTGCCCCTCGCCTCCCCGCAGCCCCGCTGCATCCCGCCGTGGGGGGCGTGGGGGGCACGGGGGGGACCCCCCCCGCCTCAGCCCCCAACCTTTGTCCCCAGAGGTGTGCCCGTGGCCCCGGCGTGGGCTGCGGGAGGGGAGCTGGGGGGCTCGTCCGGCTGGAGGGGGCTGGGAAGGGGCGTGGGGCAGGAGGCAGCGGGCAGGGGCTGGCGGCTGGGGCCGAGCCGCAGGCGGGTGGCTGCCCTCGCCTCGCCTCGCCGCAGCGGGCAGGGCCCGCAGAGCCCGCCGCAGGGCAGGGCAGGGGGAGAGACAGCCGATGCTTTGCCCAGGTCAGCGGGGAAGGGGCTGCCCCTTCGAGCCTGGAGGGGCTTTGGGGGGTAAGACCCTTCCCCGGAGCTGTGGAGGCATCCCCGGTTCGGGGCAGGGAGCCCCAGACACACGCTCCCCGGGTTGTTTTCCTCTCCGGAGTGCGCTCCCGCTCCTCTGCGCTTTTTGGGAGAGCGGATCTGCGTGGCTTCGGGAGCTGCTGGGGAAGTTGGCAGCCGTGGGAAAAAAACGGAGAACTCTCCCACCGCCTGCCTGGGTGCAGCCCCGCCGCCCTCCTCCTCCTCCTCCTCCTCCTCCTCCTCCTCCTCCTCCTTGTGTGATGAGTTTGCCGTGCTCTGCCAGCCGGGTTATTTTTCTGTGGACTGCTTCGGGTTTTGGGGGGATGCCCGCTGCCTTCAGCGGCGGCTGTGACAGAGAGGCTGCGGAGTGAGTCATTGCCATCGCTGCGCTGGGTGACCTGTGGACCGAGGCTTGACAGGGGAATGGCACAAAGCAGGGCTGGGGTGACCGGAGAAGCTCACCGGCTCTGGCCGCTCGCCCGAGGCAGGGCCCGGGGAGGGAGGGAACTGAGCCGATCTGTTGAATGCAGCGAGGAGCTCGGGAAAATGCCAAGAGAAGTGCCAAAAGAAAAAAAGCTCATTTCCTTCCCTGCCTTTGCTCTCTGTAAGCAGGGATTTATCCGCACCAGGGCAGCGGGTGGAGGGTGCGGGGGGACGTGCTGGGCAAGGGTCCGGCCGGGACGAGAGCCGGGGCGAGACCCTCCTCCCTGTGACTTGCTGCCTCCGTGCTGAGAGCCGCGGTCCGATGGGATGTGCAGAGATCCCGGCTGCTTTTGGCCAGCCTGGCTGAGCCGGGGGGATGCAGCAGCGGGGGCCGCAGCGAGGGTGGTCCATCTTTGCGAGGGTGGTGGGTCCCCACGTGCAGCAGCGGGCTCCAGCTGCCCCAGGCTGGGGGGGCACAGGCAAGCCCATTCTGGGGAGGCAGCAGGTGCTGGGCTGGTGGTGCTGAGCTGCACCTCGGGGTGTCGGGGCAGCGGAGGGGGAGCTTCAAGGGGATTTTACAGCAGGAACCGAAGCTTGGGTGCAGCCGTGGTCCGGTCCCGCATCTCGGGGGCCAGCATCGCCCTGCGGAGGAGCCTGCCGGCTCCCCAAAAAAGGGTGTCATGTGCTTCAACTTTGGCATCAGGCAGGAGGAGGATGGATTTGTCAGCTCAGCCACCCCCTTCCAGCTCTTCCCAGAAAGGCAACGGCTTGAAGATGTGGCAGGTCCTAATTATAACATACGCGAACCCGCTCCCGCCGCCCTCCCCGGTTTCGCGCCCGCTGCGGGCACCGTCTCTTCTTGGGCTTCGCGTCTAATGGAGAGGTTTCCTCTGCGAGGTGGTCGGGTTCCCTGTGCTCCTGTGCTGTGGATGGCCCTGCGCAAAGCCCGGCTCAGGACAGGGGTCTCTGCCCCCACTGGGGCTTTCCCAGGCTGGGTACGGACAGGGGCTCATGCTGCCCGACCGCGGTCTTGGGGCATAGGCGTGATGGGGAGCAGAAACGCCAGGCAGTGCCGCGGGCACCGCTGGGGACCGGCAGTCAGGCTGTGCTCTTGCTCCGAGCCAGCACTGTCCCAATTTGCAGAAGGTGATCAAAAATTAATTGCTGGATTTTGCTGCACATGGCAGGAGCAGGGATGAGCGCCAGCTCCTTCCCTCCCTCCAGCCTCTCCCGGCTGGAGCTCTGTGCGTTGGCTGCCGGCAGAGACCCCGCGCCGCCTCCCGCAAGGTGAGCCGCTGCGATCTCTGCTTGCTCCGCGGCCGGATCCTGCTCGCCTTCCCCTCGCCGCGCCATCCGATCCTTCAAAGTGAGGGATTAGCCCTGGCCTGCTTGGCAGTGGGGAGGGAGGCGGAAGGAGAGAGCTTGCCTGTAGTTAAGGAGATATAAATATATATATATAACACACGATAAATATTCCCTGGGTCTGATCCGCGCCCAGTGTGAGCCTTTTTCTTCGGGCTTCAGCATCTTTCAGGGGATGCTCCGGGGCAGCGAGGAAGGTGGCGATACCTGGCTTTTCCCCCCGTGGGGTTCTGAGCTGGGCGCTGGCAGGACCCGGTTGCAGAGGGGTCGAGTCGGCACCCTGGCGATGGGCTTGGGCTTATGCAAGTGTTGCGATACCGGTTTGTGCGTCGATTGAGGGATTGCTGGTGGGGGGCTGCATCTTGGAGCGTGTCGGGTGGGTTTTGATGGTAAAATCTGGGGTCTCTGCTCGCCGCTGCCTGCTGAGCCGTGGCCTTGCTTTTCCTCCAAGCAAACGCTGGGGTACTTGACCTGAATACTTAAGGTTTTGCCTGTCAAGAGAGAACTTAACCTGGCATCCCCTCCCTCCATGTCTAAATTCTGCTGTACTTCACGGAGCTTTTGCAATTAAAAAAACCAGGAGCCAAAGCAAAGTTCCCTGTAATCGCTTGCAAGCGGGGAAGAGCGAGTGTGCGCTAATTGGGATATTGTGCTGCGTGCCGGCTGGCCCTGCTTGCCGAAGGAATAGCAGGTGGGGAAAGAAACGGCCTTGATTTTCAAAAAGATGCCGGCGAGCTTGCGGCAGTCAGTGCGGCAGAAGCCGTCACAGCCCTCCCAGTGCCAGGGCTGGGCCGGGCTGGGGAGGTCTTCTTGGTGGTGGGCTGATGAGCGGTCGGCTCCTTGGCAGCCGGGGATGGGGTCGTGCAGGTGAGTGTTGGACATGGCCTCTTGGCTGCTTATTCCTGCACCTCCTGGACCACGTCACCGGCTCAGCCTTTGCCTGGTTTAACAAGCCCCGATGCGACTGGGTGGGCTCAGTGCAAAACCAGTAAGTGCCTTGGCTCTGAACTGGAAGCCAACAAGTCCTGCACAGCCAAAGGAGCCCAGTCCTGCTGCAGGCGGAGCTCTGCGGTCCGTGGGAGCGGGGTCTGCTCAGAGAGGGGTGGGATGCTCGGGCTGCCCTGCCATAAGCCCTGGCTGCGATCCGAATAACTCGCCTCTCAGCTTTGTCCGCTGCTGGCAGCGATAAAGCTGCGGTGATTAGTGCTTAGCCGGCGCTTGGGTTGATGGCACATGAGACATGAACTCGCCTGCCTGCAGCGGCATGGGCTCCACGGAGCTAATGGCAGTAAAATGACTTGGTTTTGACTGGGAGTCCCACAGGGAGAGGAGCGAGGGAGAGAAATGGGCCGTTTCCTTCCTTATTTATCTATTTCCCGCCCAAAGGAGGTTTTTCATTGCTGCAAAATCCCTGTGTTGAGGGGCAGGTCTGAGGGGCTCCACCAAAGAGCCCCCTGTGCTGCGCAGTCGCCATGGGCCAGGTCTCCTCTGGCCCCAGGGCTTGGGGGTCAGGCTGGGAGGCCGCTCCCTCAGGAGCGGTCGGTGCGATTTGGGGGTCCCTCTGGGCTGTTTGTTCCCGGGGCCGCGGCAGCACCAGGCTGGGGAAGGGAAATTTTGCAAACAAAATCCAGGCGATGCGTCCAGGGGCGGCTCCAGCTGCCTCTCCTGGAGATGCACCAGCCCCGGGGAGCGACCACGAGCACTTGCCTTGGCTTTTGGAGCCAAGGGGTGCAGACCCCCGTGGCAGGACAGGCTGCCCGGCTCCGGGGCCACGTGCCTGGGGGCAACCGGTGGCGGTGCAGCCAGGGGATGTGTCCCAGCACCTGCGAGCACCCCCTGGCTCTGTGGGACGTGGCAAGCCTGGATTATGTCTTGCTGCAGCCCCGTGGGCGCTGGTGCAGCCCCGGCCGGTGCGATGCTTGCAGGGATGCATGGAAGGAGGTGGGGAAGGAGCTGCAGAGGTGAAGCCCGGGACGGTGGGTCCCTGCCTCTGGGACATGCTCCCTCCTCCGAGCACCGGAGACGGTTTTGCAGCCGGAGCTCTGCGTGGCGCGGGGGAATTTTTAATCGGCGTTGGATTTCTCCTGCCCCGCACAGGGGCCTTCGCAGGTGGCGAGGACGGTGACAGCCGGTGGCTCGGTGGCACGGCTACCGCTAGAGGGGGGCAGGATGCCACCGTTCCGGACTGGCCCCGTGTCCTGGGGTGCTGGGGACCCGCAGGGCAGGGGCACAGCCCGGGAGCCCAGCGCTGCCCATGGCCCCCTTGGCTCTCCCCGTCCCAGGGCGGCAGCAGCCCCGGCACCTGCTCCTGCAGTTCCTGACCCTCGTTAGATCAGCCTGGCTCAGGCCGGGCAACGGCCTGTGCCTGGGGTTTGGAAATCCGCTCGGTTTGATTAGTCCTTGCACCGCTTTCCAGATCATGGATCCTGGCCGTTGCATGGCCGGGATGAGGGCGATGGAAAGCCTTGTTCCTCCCTGATGATGTGCTTGTTGGAAGCGGGAGGAAGCAGCATTGCTCCTTCCTTTGGCGCTGTGATAAATGCCACGCTGGGCATTTATTCCCATCCCATTTATTCCCACCCTCGGGGGTGCGTACCTGCACCTGACTTGTTGCAAATCTGCAAATATTTCTTCCCCCAGGGCGGTGCTGACCCTGCAGAGCTGTGCAGATGGGGCAGGAGGGTGGCTCCGTCCCCTTGCTGCCCATAGCATGTGGGTAGGGCTGTTCCCTGCTCCGTGAGCATGTGCTGTAGGCAGGCATCTTCCTCCAGATGTGTGTCCCCCTCCAGATGTGTGTCCCCCTCCAGATGTGCAGGACCACCCTCATCGTGGAAGGGCTGCTTTGGGGAGGTACAGGAGCCTCTGGGGATGCAGAGGCTGGTCCCACACCTTGGAGGAAGGATGGGTTTCCCTCCTTCTTGCCCTTGAGCTTTAAGGCCTGGGCTCCTGCCTGCTCGCCCCTCCGGGCAGCACCCCGGGGCTGGGTGCATCCCTGGCACGCATGGGACCGAGGTTTGGGCTGTGCGGGGAGCAGTGGCTTGTGTGTGGCTGTGGGGATGCTCGGGGCAGCTGGAGGGTGACGAGGGGAAGGGGATGCTCATCTCCTGCCCCTTCTTGATCAGCGTTCAGGCCATTTGCAGCACAGGCTCATCGGGTAATTCAGGCTGCATGTCCCCTAATGATTCAGCGAGGGATTCAAACCAGCTCCCCCCTCCCCTCCCCACTATTTGCGCTTTCTTCTTGCCTGCCGCGATATTTTTACCTTCAGTTCGTTCAGATTATATGATCAAAGGAGGCACAAAGGGGAGAGAACAGAGAGGAAAAAGCTTAAAAGAAGAAAGGGAGAGGCTGTGGGCTCTGGGGGCACTGCCAGCTCCGCGGGAGCTGCCGTGGGCTCGGAGGATTTTCCTGGGAGCAGGTCCACGTGGTGACCCATCGCACCTTCCCCGACAGGCAGAAATGTCACGGCTCCTGGGGTAGGATGCAAGAAATGACCTAATTTCAGCTGGCGTGGGGCTGCATGGGGGGGGCTGTGGTGTTTGAGCATCTCTGGGTCTCCCCATCATCTGCCTCCTCGCCATGGGCAGAGCCTGACCCGCTTCCAGGCTGTAGCAGGAGCTGCTTTCCCCTGCTCTGCTCCCAGTGCCCATGCATGGGATGGTTCTTGCAAAGGAGATGGGACCATGCGGAGGGTTGATCCCCGTCCTTGATCCCCATCCGAGCGGGGCTGCGCTCGCCGGGGCTCTCCCGGCAGCGGGGCAGGCTGGGGTGGGCGGGTGTCGTGCCGCAGCGCTCCCAAGCTCCTGCCTTTTGAAGCAAAGAGCTCGGCACTGGGTAATTCTGGTTGCTTAAAAGCCCCGGCTGTCAGAAACGCTTTGGAGATGGGCCTTCAAGTGGCTCCGACGGGCAGGGATGTGCATAATTTATGGAGGTGAGTCGAGGCAAGGGCCCTCCTGGCTGGGGCGGCTGCGGAGCTGGGAACCTCCTCCGTGGTGTAAAGGGGCTCGGCATGGCCGGCTCTGGCGGGCAGCACCCCTTGGGGCCGGCTGAGGATCCAGCCCGGCAGGCGTGGGCTCGGATGCCGGGCTCTGCGCTTGAGCTGAGATTAATTTAAGCTGTTTCTTCGGTCTTGCTGTTGCAGCCCGTCCTGCTTGGGGAATGCATTTGCCTGCTCAGCTCTCCTCTGCTTTTTGGTGCCTTGCATTAATCATGCGCTGGCCTCACAGCATCCATCAGCGGCTGCTTGGAGACAGCAGGGACGGGCTGCAGGGGAGAGCCTTCCCCCAAAGGGGAAACTGAGGCAGGGGGCCGTGCTGCTTGGGCAGGGGCAACTCTGGGGTGCAAGGAGGGGGATGAAGGGCTGTCCTGCAGCCATCTCGGAGCCAAGACCATGGCAGCACCCTGTGCCCACTCGAGGGGCTCTGTGGTGAAAGCAAAAGAGACAAGGTGAGAGCACGGGGGGTGGCGGGAGGATGGTGAGAGGTCAGACCCCCCGGGCTCCCCTCGGCTGCGAGCAGGAGGCTCCCACAAGGGTGTGGGGCCAGGATGAAGGTGCTGGGATGGGCTGAGCCCTCTGCCAGCTCCAGCGCTGGCTCTGGAGGAGCCGGCACCTCCGAGATAGGGTGCGGACACCGGTGTGCTGGGGCAGCAAGGCAGGGCGGCACTTAGCAAGAGTGGGTGGGTTTTTTCCAAAAAAACCAAATCTCATTCCATGCTGTTCAATGGTTAATCGGGACCCAAGGGTGCCTCCCCGCCGCGCCGTGCTGCAGGACAGGGCTGCTCTTTGATTGCTGGCGATGCCGAAATGCTCCCCGCGGGCCGTGCTTGGTGCCGGGGCTGCCATGCCCCGTGGCCCTCGGGGAGGTGTTGGGATGCGGGTCGGGATGCAGCACGTGTGCTTGGCACAGCCTGCGGGCATCACCCAGGCACCGCTCCCAGTGCCTTCACCACCAGTTTTTCCCCCAGTTTCCCAGGGACCATTCGCTCCCTCCTTCCGCCATGGGCACCCAGCTGGGGGTCCGAGGGCCTTTGCAGCCCGATGCTCTCGGCAGGCAGCTGACCATCCTTGCCACTTTTAATTTGAGCGGACCCTCGGGTTGCTTGCTTGGGGCAGCCAGAAAGCCAAACTCCCCCTGCGGCTTGGGCGAGCCCTCGGTGCTGTTGATATTTGCTGCTGGCAGCTGTCGATAACGGATGCTTGCAAGGAAGCAGCTGCTGGTTCAGAAACCAGTGGCCCGAAGGAAGAGCGGCAGGAGCGGCAATGCTTCGGGTAGCGATTCAGATCCATAACAGTGGGTTTCGTCAGTGCCTGGCCACGTTGGCATTTGCTTAAGACACAGATCAGCTCCCAGCGCACTCGGTTTGTAGCTCGGCGCTTGAGATGTGGGGACTCGTAGCAGGCGATTGAAAAACCCGTCGGGAAACAGCCCCCAGCTCTTTCGGCACTTCCCTTGCTTGAGCTTGGTGGTGCAGGGGACGGGGGCTGGCTCGTGTCCCTGACCCCCGCCGGGTGCCTGGCAGATGTGGGAGGAGGCTTGGGAAGATCTTCAGCCTCAGCTTGCTTTGCTGGGGACAGGAGCTTGTGTTTGGCTGGGCCATCGATGGGGACAAGGAAAGGGCAGGTGGGTGCAGCAGGGGATGCTCAGGAGAGGAGGGGACTTGCCACTCGGTAGAGTGGCTCTTTAAAGAGCAGGTTTCTCCCCAGATCAGCTCAGGGTTTAGATCAAGCTCAGCTTTAAGGCAGCTGCTTGGTTCCTGTGCCTGGCTGTGCCCTGGGGCAGGAGGGATGCTCTGGGGTGGGCAGAGACCAGGGTTGTGGGTGCATGTGGGGTTTGACCCCCTCCAAGCACTGTCTCAGGGTCTGTCCTACCCCAGCAGCTCCCTGAAGAGGGGACGGGATGGGACGGGTCCTGGGGCCTCCCTCCAGCCTTGGTCCTGCTCCTCAGGGCAGGGTGAGCCGGGCACCCCTGCACCGGCCCCTCCGCCTGGATGCGGTTTGGGCTGAGCCAAAGCTGCCGGTGTGAATCAAAAATCAAGTGAATCCCAAATCTTTTTTTTGCAATAACCCCCAGTGCTAATTTCTGCCGGGCTCCCTGATGAAAGCTCGGAAGAGCTGATGTCCTCTTCATCCTCCTGCTTAATTTTCTCTCTCTCTCTCTCCTTCCCCCCTGTTCTCCCCCCTGTTCTCCCCCCTCCAAGGGCTCCGGACGAAGGACCCGAAGCTTTGCTTGGGCTCACGTCTCTGCCACCGCCTCTTCTCCCCGGTGTAACCATGCAGACCCCGGCACCCTCCTGCAGCCTGGCTGCCTGCTGCTCCCCGGGGACCGGCATCACCGACGGGAGCCGCTGACGGTGCTGCGAGCAGGAGCCCGCTGGGAGCCATGCCGCCCGCCCGCACCAGCCTCGCTCCCTGACCGCTGCCGGGTTTCAGGCCGCGAGCTCTGCCCCAGCACGGCTTTGGCGATGAGCGGGGGTTATTTTTGCATGGAGCGTCTCTCCTTCTGCCTCCTCCTGAGTGCCTGGAGCTGGGGGTGGGCGCCCGGGGGTGCCGCCAAGCCCAAAGGCCAGGGCTACCCGCACATGAACTCCATCCGCATCGACGGGGACATCACACTCGGGGGGCTCTTCCCTGTGCACGGCCGGGGCACGGAGGGCAAAGCCTGTGGGGAGCTGAAGAAGGAGAAGGGCATCCATCGCCTGGAGGCCATGCTCTTCGCTCTGGACCGCATCAACAACGACCCCGACCTGCTCCCCAACATCACCCTGGGCGCCCGCATCCTGGACACGTGCTCGCGGGACACGCACGCCCTGGAGCAGTCACTGACCTTCGTGCAAGCCCTCATCGAGAAGGACAGCACCGAGGTGCGCTGTGTCAACGGCGGTCCCCCCATCATCACCAAACCGGAGCGGGTGGTCGGTGTCATTGGCGCCTCGGGCAGCTCCGTCTCCATCATGGTGGCCAACATCCTGCGGCTCTTCAAGGTAGGGCTTGGCGAGGGTAAAAATAACCACTCGGCAAAACCACCGTGGGCGTTTTTGCAGTGTTTCTCCACGTGTGCCTCTTCCTCCACGGCTGGGGGTAGGCAGGAGCCGGTGTCTTTAAAACCCTTCTCCTGCCTCCCCCGGGCTCCCCAGGGATCCCTTCCTCCATCCCCCTCCAGTCATGACACTTTTAGGAGGAGGATTTTTACCTCTTCTCCCCGGCTTCGTGGTGAGGGGGGATGCTGGTGCTCCTGGCATCAGCGGGGCTGCGGGAGGGTGGTCACCTTGCAGGGGACGGATGGGTTGAGGATGGGTGTGAGGTGGGATAACTCGGGATGGAAGGGACCGTGGGGGGCTCAGCCCACCTCCCCTGCCCACCGGGGCTGTCTCTGGGGTCAGACCGGGTTGCTTAGGGCTTGGTTGTGGTGGATCTTGACAACCTCCAAGGCTGGAGAGGGTCCAGCCTCCCTGGGAGCTCCCTGAGGGTTTCTGGGGTGCAGCCCTCACCCCACTCCTCGGCTGTTACTTGAGGGGGCTTGGCCAGTCTGTGGGAGCGGTGTCACCCGGGGGGGTCAGCCCGGGGGGACCCTGACCATTCCACTCAAGCACCCTGGGTGTAAGATTCCCTTTGCCATCATATAAGACACGCCAGGCAACCCCCTGCCTGTGGCTGTCACCTATAGACTAATGCTCTCGACTTGCCTGCCTGCAAGCAGCTGATAGCTGGGAGCATTTCAGTATGGACCACCCTGACACTGGCGGTGGGGGATGGCTCGATAAGGGGGTGTGGATTGCACCCCCAAAATGTAAGGTCACACCTGAGCCAAATGGCTGGGGAGCCGCAGGGTAGCTGCGTTCGCTGCTGGGATGGAGGCAGCTATCGCCGATGGGCTGCAAGGACGGCTGTGACCGCGCTGTGCCCAGGGGACACCAGCCAGGCTGGGGACACTTGTCCTGTGGGCGCCCAGGGCTGCAGTGGGACGACGGCTGGCTCTCCCTCCCGCTCTCCGTGCTAGCTGCAGGAAAGCCAAGGAGTTTATAATTACTTTTCCCCTCGCTGTGCATTTATTTATCCGCAGCAACGTCCCTGGGCTAGAGAGAGTGTTTGAACAAGAGCCCCCTCCGCAGCAAATGGCAGGGAGAAATGTAAATACTCCGCACACCAGCAGCGGTGGGAGCCCCGTGCTGCCCCCGGAGTGGGGTCCCAGCTCTGCCTCCCCCCCCCCCCGAAACCCCTCGGTTCTGCAGGGCTGATGCTGTTTTCCTTTTTCTCTTTCCCCCCTCCTCTTCTTCCACCGGCCCGGCGTGCTGAGAGCGCCGGGTGCCCTCCTGGGAGGGCTGGAAGCTGTTAGCAAAGACGGAAAAAACAGATCGCTGATGGAGTTTGATTTTTCTGGGTCCCTTTTTTTAAAACATGTTAATGTTCCAGGCGATGAGTGAGAGGACTATTCAATAATTAAAATAATATAAATTAGGGGGAGCGGGAGGAACTTAAAAGCTATTTGCCGAGACAAAAAAGATTGAATGCTTGCCTCAGAGAGGAGGAGGGAGGCAGGCAGCGGGAAAGGAGGCAGGAGAGTGACAGTCGGAGGAGTGGAGGGTACCTACATCCTTTCTACGTTATTTTTTCTCCCCCTTCTCCTCCGATTTTGATCCTTGGGCAAAGCAGCTGTGACCCGTGCAGGAAGGATGTCACTGAGCCCAGATGCACCCCTGCCCCAGCCTTGCACCCGGGCAGTGGTGCTGCCGGTGGCCTGGTTGGGGGCACGCCTGAAGCCCTGGGTGTTCCCGGCAATTTTAAAATCCAGAGTTGATCTCAGCCCAGTGTGACAGTGAGGAGGCAGGCAGAGGATGGAGACCTCAAAATCCCTGGGAGGGGATGATGCAGGATGAGCTCAACCCTTCCTAGACAGCAGGGAATCCCTGCGTGTGGGTGACAGGGTGTGCATGCGGGTGGGTGCAGAGTGGGTGCTCTCCCCGGCGGTCCCCAGCACGGGGACATCGTTCCCAGGGGACGTGGGGTCTCACCCCACCTCGCTGGGCACAGCCGTGTTCCTGCAGCGGTGGGGGCTCGGGGGGCTCGAGGAGGCTCTTCCCCGACCTGAGAGCTGCTGCCGCTCTTTGTTATTCAAATAGTGGGTTTATGGCAGGGACATGCTTAAAATGAAAATAAGGCAACTTCCATTTCACGCTGCTGCTGACCTTTAAGCGCGGGTGACTCTGCTCTGAGGTTCAGCAAAGCGTTTGCCTTCCCGGGCGCCGCTGCGCAGGCGGTTGCCTTTGCCCATTCCCTCGGGAGTGACACTTGCCGGAGCTCTGGCTCCTGCCACGGCGTCATGGCACGAGGCAAGTACTACTCACGTCCCCTCAGCGCCCGCGCCAGGAGCCCTCGGTGTTCCCCCAGCAAGGGGATGCTGGTGTAAAGCGCTGGGAGCCGAAACAGGGGCACCCGCTCCCGATGCGGGGGGAAGGACCGGGGATGCCTGTCCTGGATGGGGCTTGGTGCCCCCTCCCCGCAGGCAGCTGCTGCAGGGGGAAATGCGGGGGCATTTCAGGTGCCCTCTGAGTACTTTGATTTTTAAATCGCTGAAGTGGTTGTCCGGGAGGGTTGTAGCACATCCAGCGAGCGGCACAGGCACAAAATCGATTAGAAAGAACACCAAGGTGAGGAGCAAACAGCTTCCCCCCTGCCCGCCCCAGCGCTCACACCCGTGCACCCATCGATTGCAGGCAGGAGCCCCTCCCTTCGCTGAGCCCCATTTCAACCCCGGCTCCCCTCGCCCTGCTGCCGGCAGCGGTGGGTGGGTCGCAGCAGCTCTGCATCCCACCGTGCAAGTGCTGCAGAGCCCTCACTGGGAGGGGGTCACAGCAGCCCCCCTCCCACTTTATCCCCGGGAGCTTGGAGCAGCCCCATCCCTACCTCTGCCCATATGCAGGGGTTCCTGCCCCGGGGCGAGGCTGTCCCCCTCCATGGGGCTTCGCCCCATCCCACGCTCCCTGCCTGTGCATCCCGCCCTGCTCCGTCCCTGCTCCCCTCCCGCACAGCCCGCCGGCCCTCCCTCACTGGTGGGGAGGGGTTTTGTCACACGCTACATAAATAAGTAACGTGTCCTTCGTTAGATGCCGCTGCCTAATTAAAGCTGTACATCAGTGGAACAACTTGCAGATGCGGCATCCTCTGTCCAAGCTGGTTTCATCACTCCTCGTAGCTCTGCCTGCAGAAAAACCTTCCCCCAAATCCCTGGTCTCGCCTCCTTGCGATAGCATCTCTCTGGCGTCACTGCAAGAGCTTTCTGGCACGCTCCAACTCCTTCCCACCCCTTTGCGCTGGCTTTCCAGCCTCAGCTCTACCCAATTTCTCCTGAACCACCACAGCAATGATGGTGTCAAAGGAACCAGGTCCGTCCCCTGCAAATGCGATCCCTGAAAAGCTGTGCCAGGGTCTGGGGTGCATTTTTCAATCCCATCCAGAAAGAGCTGGGACATGATGGAGCCTGAGTGCTCAGCCGGGGTGAGGAGCATCCCCGGTGAGAGGATGGACTCGACACGTGCCGGACGCTTTGAGGCGCTTGTTTTCTTCGTGGCAGAGAGTGCAGCAGCTCTTTTTAGCGCAGGGGTGTTGAACAGCATGAATAATTCACCTAATGGAGGACGCTGCCCGTCGTGTGCGTGGCAGGAGCCGGGTGTGCTCTGCACCTGCAGGCACACCAGGTTTTGCTGCCTGGGGCTGGGTTGGTACAGCTGGGGGTGCGGAGCTGGATCAGGCCCCTGGTACTGAGCCCCCCAGGCTTGTGTCTGCTCCCTGCCACGGGGATGCCGCGAGGCTTTGGGGGCAGTGGGACGGGAGGGACGCTGCATTTGGCACCACGCTTCCCCACTTAGCGGGTAAATAACCTTCATGAAGCTGGGAAGGTGGAAATCGGCCGGGGGACGCTCTGATTAATCACCCACTCTGCTCTGCCACTTCATTTCCTTGCTCTTCACTGGGTTTATTAAAACAAATTGCAGCTGTCTGGCTGCCCCGGTCCTGCAGCCCCCAGCCGCAGCCCCAGGCACGGCATGGCTCTGCGAGGAGGAGTGGGAGGCTGAAGGCAGAGGAGATGGCAGGTCCGGCAAGGAAAACACCAAAGGGCAGCGGCCGTGGCTCTCTGCTTTGCTCTCAGCTGGGATGGGAGCTTGTTTTTCTTTTTTTTTTTTTTTAAAAAGGGATGTAACTGCCCTCTGGCAGCACCGGGGTTTTCTGCTGGAGCTGCCCCCCCAGCGCGGGATGCTGGGTCCGCAGGCAATTAAGAAAAAGTTTTCTTTCTCATCGATGGTTTTATGTCTGCCTCCGGCACCCCTGGATGAGCCGTCTCCTTTCGGCGTAAACCCGTGCCAGGGCTGGCCGGGAGATCCTCCTGCAGCTGCTGCGCTTCCCGGTGCTTTATTTCTTGACAAGAGCCAGATTTATTGAAGGGACCGATCAGCCCATGGCCGGCTGGCGTCAGCCCCGGCGTTGGAGCTGCCTGATTTACACGCTCAGTTTAACAGGTTGCGGCAAAGGAGCGGGCAGGCTGGGGAGTCCATTGCTCCCTGCCCCAAGCTGTGTCCCCTCGAGCGTGTCCCCTGTTGTGTGTCACCCCGGAGCGGCTGCCTTTTGGTGGCACCAGGGCTGGGAAATGGAGGAATTTGTTATCGGCTGCGCGTCGTGTGGGTGCATTGCGATGCCTGAGCGATTTGCTTGCCCTGCCCCCATTTTCAGTTGGGGAAACTGAGGCACGGAGACCTGGTGAGCAGCCCAGGGTCTGCGGGATCTTTATCACTCTCCAAGGAGATGCCGAGGGCTGGATCCTGTCTTGGCACTGGGCCTGATCCTGTGGCCCTGGGGAAGGGGCAGCGGGCCGGGGCCTGCAGCCTGCCCTGCTCCGATGACAAGGTCTGACCATCCCCGCTCAGCCCCTTGCTCCTCCAGCCTCTGCGGTGCTTTACACTCTCCCTAATTAAAAGCTGCTGTCCAAATGGCTCGATGATGGAAATTCTAATTAAATCAATTCCATCTTGTCGGTGAACCAGAGGTTTGCATAAGATATGCATGAAATTAATAATTATGGTTAGGGAATTAGCTGCTCCCGACCCTGTCTCTGGCGTGGGGGGGCTGGTGCCAGGAGCAGCGGGGCGGGCGCAGGAGCCCCTTCTCGTGGGGATGCTCCTGACCGCTGTGCATGGCTCTGGCTGTGCAATGCCCCGTTTGTTTTTTGGCTCCTTCCCTCCTGGCTGCTCAGGCTGATGTTCAGATTGATGGTTTACGTTGGAGCATTGCAGCCCCCTAAGCCTTGGCTGGTGCCGGGCTGGAATTGCCACCTTTGCCTAATTCTCCCTGATCTGAAGGGGATTCTGTCTGCCGCCGGTAGAGGAAATGCCGCATCAGCTCGTAAGCTGGCAGTAATGAAATGGGTACGATATCAAGGTGTGTTTGCGGTGCGTTTGAGGTTGATCACCCCAGTCCATTGACCCAGGGGCTGGGGGGAGCAGGATGACACCCCCAAGCCCGGCTCCTGCCTGCTCTCTTACCCCGAGGGACATTTCTCCAGGTTGGGGGTGCTTCTAGATGATGCTGACTCCTGTTTTCAGTTCAAAATAAGGGAAGAAGGAGGTTTTTTCCCCTGCCCCGGGGTTACTCCTGGATCTTGATGGGACAAGGGAGCCTTGGGGTGCAGGAGAGCTGGTCCCACTGATTCCCCCCCCCCCCCCCGTCGTATTTATCCCAGGCTGGCAATGAGCCAGGCAAGGTACCACCGGTGCCCAAATATGCAGCTGAGGTACGTTTCCAGCTCCCCCTCCCCACCGCATCCTTCTTCTTTCTAAGAACCTTGAATTCCCTGCTTGCATTTTGCTTTTATGGACCTAAAAGGACTTTTGTCTTTTATCTGAGAAAATAGCTGGTGCCGGGAGTTGGTCTATTGTAGACCAGGAGATCAAAAAGGCAGAGGGGGAAAAAGGCAGAAGTCGTCTATGAAACGGTCATTTGGGAACTGGTATTTT
The DNA here is from genome assembly GCF_034638445.1 of Ciconia boyciana. Lineage (NCBI taxonomy): Eukaryota > Metazoa > Chordata > Aves > Ciconiiformes > Ciconiidae > Ciconia > Ciconia boyciana. The sequence goes on along the minus strand of NC_132956.1, from coordinate 4,678,223 downwards.
ATTTTCACTTCCATCCAAGGCAGAGGAATGAGAGAGAAAAGCTCTTTCCATTTGTTTATTAAAATACAGCTTCCAGTTTGTAGCCCGTAGATCAACAGGTATTTTCTAGGCTTCGTTTTCCAGCAGGGCTTCGAGCAGGAGGGGCACCCCGGGGGTTAAACCCAGGCGCACCCTGGGCATCTGGGCTTGGATGGGATGCGTGGTGTCACGGGGGAATAGCTGGGAAGTCTCCATTGCCAGTGCCCTGCTGAGGAGGCAGGGATCTATTTAAACTAAACCACTGTGCAGAGAAAAAAATTGTCGGGAAAGGATCCTCTGGAAAGGCAGGGTTGCAGTCCTGCCCCTGACTCTCCTTTGATGCGGGCACCGCTGCTTTCCATGCCCACTTGCCCTCGTTGCGTGGGCACGCTGCATGCATCGCCTCCACCCCAAGGCCCCCGTGTCCGTCCTTCGGCCAGCACCGCTGCAGGCAAGGCAGGGAGGAGGCAAGGGGAGCGGGCGTGGAGCAGCCCCTGCCCCCCCATCCCCTCTCCGGGATGAATGATTGCCAGACGAGCGCCTCGTCTGCTGAGCAGAATTTTAATCGAGTCTCATGCACCGGCTCCCGGTCGCAGATACCCAACGAGCAGATCACAGCCCCTCGGAAAGGAGCACAAAACAGATTGTCACAGAGAGTAATCCTATTTGTGCCTTGATAAAGGTTCCTTCCTTTCCCTCTCCCACTCCTTCTCCATCTCTCCCTTTTTCCATCTTGTATTTTGCAGGTAGGTAGAAGGGTGGCTGCTTCTTTCCAGGGAGCATCTTTTAGCATTCAGGTGGAGTCGTGGGTTTATAACACCAGTATCGCATTTAATAGAGAGAGAGAGAGGGGAGTGGAAGAGGGGATAATAATGGAGAAACAAAGGAGAAACTGTGCGATGCAGCCTGGGAGCAGGAGCGGAGGAGGATGGGGTGGGTTGTGGGGGCTGGGAGACCCGGGTGGCTCCAGTGCAAGTCCCCCCATCCTTGGTCTGCCACCACCCAGCCGGTGCTGTGCCCGCCAGGACGGGGGCTTCTCCCAGGGACGGGTCGGATGAGGTGTTGGGATGGGGCGATAGTGACATTTAACCAGGGAGCTGTGGTGGTGAAGCACCATCATTAAGAGACAGGTACCAAAATTTCGGGCTCCCAGTAGGGTGGCTTGATCTTATAACATGAACTAGGATCCCTACAGACCCCAAACCTCTCCCCATCCCCTCCAAGCCCACCCAGGTGTCTCTGCTGCTGGGAACTGGCTAACGGGGAGTGGTGATGGGTGAGGCCAAAGGCAGCCTGAGCTGATTTGGGCATCTGGCACAACCCAGGTGCTTGCTGAGCCCGGTGAGATTGCTGGGATCCATTGCAGTCCCCAGTGGCTCCAGCAGCATTTGTGCTCCCGCAAGCGGCAATTACTGAATTATTTCTAAACTGGATTAGAGGGAGCAGGAGAGGGGGAAAGTCCTCTAAGAGCTGGGGATTGCTGCTCCAAGGCCTGGGGTGGTTTGGGATCGGCGATGCCCTGGGCTGTTCCTCCTCCGTTTGCTCTGTCCTGGCAGTAAAACAGCATCTGCGGGGAGGCGAGAGGGCAGCGGCTGGCTGGACCCTTCCCTGGGCTGTGCCGGCTCTGGGTAGGGCTGTTGCCATCTCTGCAGCCCTGTAGCCACGGTGAGGCTGTACCGTGGCAGCTGGCTGAGCTCCAGCCCCTGCGATTATATCGCTGCTGAATTTAAAACCTCACCCAGGCTTTGGGCAGGGCTCTGCCAGCTCTTGCAATGTGCCAGGGAGAGGTGTGTGGTACCCGCCTGGGTGTGGGACGAGGGGACGATGGATGGGGCTGTCTGGGTATTTGGTACGTCTTTGGTAGGGAGCTGCATGCTAGTGGGGAGAACCTGGGCTTGGCAATTTAATAAGCCTTTTCCATCTTTAAGATAAATTAACATCTGTGGTGTGTTTTGGAGATGTCAAGTGCCGTGTAAGTGTTAAGCATCGCATGATCCTCCAGTGCTAAATCATTCTAATGTACTGCGCGAGGTGCGGCAGCTCTGGTTAATTTAAAGGGCTTATTTATGGCTTGGGTGGACAGGACCTGGTCGGGTGGGGTCAGGTCGAATCTGTCCTTCCTGGGGCAGGAAGCCAAAGGGAGACCTTAGCAGTGCTGTCCGGGGCAGGAGCAAGGTTTTCTCTTTGGCTTCTCCCATTCTGGGTGCATGTGATGCTCGGGAAACCCTTCTGGGGTCCTGCTGGGTGCCCCTGAGCTTCAGGTGGTCCTCGAGCCCCAACATCTCCAGGGGCCAGGCCAGCCTGCGTGGCCAAGGCTTGGTACCTGCTTTCCCGCATGGTGCTGGTCCCCTTCACCCAGGCAGCACCAGAGGCACCCACAGCTCTCGTTCTGGCCAGCACCCGGGGAGCACAGAGGGGAGATCAAAGTAGGCAGACAGGCATGTTACATGCAGAAATGAGAGCCTCGGATGCTCCGAGCCTCTCCCTGCAAAGCCCAGAGCTGCCCGGCTCCTTGGTGGACCTCGAAGGGACTTACTGGTGGCTGCTCTGCCCTGGGGCTGGTTTCTGTTCTTCTTCAGGAGATCCTGGAGTCCTTCTGACCTGCTGGGCTCTGCCCACACAGAAATGTGTGTCCCGGCATGGGTTGGGGTGGTTTTGTGTGTCCCGTGCCCAATTATGGATGGAAATCACCAGATCAAAGCCTTTGGGTTGCCATCAAGACCCAGTAGAGCTGATCATCCTCTGCTTCGTGGTCTCCCCTCCATGAGTTGCTGGTCCTGGGTGCTCTGGAGCATCCCATGTCTGTCTGGTGGCACGTGCTCCCACCTGACCCATAGTCTTCCTTGATTTCCACCTCCCTCTCCTCCAGAGTAGGGCTTTGGGAGCTTGGCCAAGGTGAGGGCATCGCAGTGGGGTGGAGATCACCTCTTTCTCCTGACGCTTTGTCTTTCTCCATCCCAGATCCCCCAGATCAGCTATGCCTCCACTGCGCCGGACCTGAGTGACAACAGTCGCTACGACTTCTTCTCCCGCGTTGTCCCATCCGACACCTACCAGGCCCAAGCCATGGTGGACATCGTCAAAGCCCTCAAGTGGAACTACGTCTCCACCTTGGCCTCCGAGGGCAGCTATGGCGAAAGTGGCGTGGAGGCCTTCATCCAGAAGTCCAGGGAGGATGGTGAGTGCGTTTCCCCCGGGATGGGGGCTTGGCGTGGGCTTTGGAGCAGCCGGGGCCGGAGGAGAAAAGGCGATGGATGGGAATAGAGAGATGTATCTGGTTGGGCTTCTTGGCCTGAGCTGGGATGGGGTTGTGGTGCATGAGCAGGGGTGGATGGCACTGTGTGGGGAACGACCCCAGGGTGGTGCGGGTTTTGGGGCTGCCCTGCTGATGGCGAGGACAACATGGTGTCCAGCAAGGATCCAAGCTCTCCAGCAAGGATTGGGACAAGCTGCCTCCGCTCTGCAGGACAGGCTGCTTTATTGCTGCCAGCTCCTTTCAGAAAGCATCTCGAGATCCCGTTCCCTGCTCACCAGGACACCTCAGATCCGCTGAGCCGGTGGCCGCTGAGCCGGTCTAACCCCCTCCTTCCATGGCTGAGCCACAGCGCTGGGCATGTTCCAGAAGAAAAGACTTTTACAAATACTCCCAGGTTTTAACAGAAAATAAAGTTGGCAGCAACATGCGCTTCACCCAATTTTAGTGGAATTATCCCCGAGGGCAGGTGCTTTAACTTGTCTATAGGCTTTGGACAGGCGGAAAGTCCGTGCTCAGCAAAACTCTTTGGGAGGATTTGTCTGGAGCCAGAAAGCGTTTTGCTGACGGGAGCGCTGGGATGCTTAGGGGGAATTAGCAGCCTCGGGAGCGGCAGAGGAGCTCGTGGGTACCCACTGGTGGCCAAGCGTCAATCCCAGGACCAGCCGGGATGGTGAGGACCCCCGGGTGTTGCTGTCGTGGGTGCTATTTCCATGAGCCCGAAGCCGTCCTGAGACCCCGTGGAGGGACCGGCACAGCACCGGGGTCCCTCCTTGCTCCAGCATTGCTTCGCCTCCGCAGCATCGTGTGCACGGGGCGAGACGGGAGCTAAAGAGTGTTTTCTGAGGCAGTTAAAACCCTGCAGCGCACAGGCTGCTGCCTATTACTGGCTTAACTGTATCTGAATGGCATATTAAGTTCTGGCAAAATCGGTGGGACACCAACCTATCTGGAGCTAGTCAAACTGTGTTATGGCCTTATAAATGGATAAAGGGAATAAAAACTTCTAGGTGACGAGCTCCTAATCAAAGCCCTATAAATAGGAACAGCGTTAATTCTGTCTCGCGCGCGCGCCCTGGCACTGGGAACTGGCTGTGCTTTTAATATGCAGTGAAACCCATCTGGGGATTCAACCTGGAATCTGCTCTTCAGGATTTTAACTTGAAAAGCAGAATATTTTCATGGGGCTGCTGTTTTGCAAGGAGGAGTGCATGGGGATACTTTGGAGTAGGCGGGTGCAATGCCTGTTGTACGGCTGGGCACGGGGCATGCTGCTGCATGCCCTGTGATGGGGATGAGGGTGCGAGCGGTGCCGGGGTGCCCGCGTTGAGCTGGGGTTGTGTCTGCACGCAGCCGGGTGTGACGGTTTGTTGCTGCAGGGGATACACGGGGCTGCAGATGGGAAGGTGCCATCGGGCACACGCGGTGCCCGGCAGGCCTTGGGGGAGCTGGATGGGGTGCCCCGTGGGATGGGGTGTCCCAGGGAAGGGCTGCAGGGCTGCGAGCAAAGGGCTGCGTTTATGGCTCTGTTAACAGCTTCGCCGCTGACCCTACCGGGGTTTGTAAATAAATGCTAACAGCAGCCCCATCTGGCTCATGATGATGATAAGGTGCTCATCTGACTACAGGAGGAATAGGGGAAAGCAGCCTTTTTTGGGGGTATGTGTGTGCGTGGGGGCATTTTGCATTATCGTAAGCATTTTTCCACCCAAAAAGGAGTTTCCTGGCCTCCCTTGGGCCATGAGGTCCTGCCCTGTGGGGTGCCCGGTGCAGGGCTGATGGGACCGCTGGGTGACACAGGGAGGTGACAGTAATACTGAGTTAAGCAGCTTCATTAGCCCATGCCGGGCCCTGTTGCGCCCGTATCCTGCAGCAGGCACAGCTGGAGGATGCTCTCCCACCCCATCCGTGGCTGCCCCTCCCTGGGGGTCCAGGTGCTGGGCTGCACGTGGCCGGAGGAGCAGGTTGATGCACAGGCATGATTCGAACCCGTGCTCCTCCTCCATTAAGCACCAGTAAGGAGCGATTGTCACGACTGGTGGTCCCACTGCAGCACGAGCACTTCTTCTTTGAGATACCTGTGGTTACCACAAATTCCTATAACCAGATGGTTAATGATATGACGGCGTAATTGCAGAGTAAACGAGTGTACATGGAGTCGAAATGCACGCGTATTAATCTGGGGCTGAGGCAGTCCTGTAATTTGTGTATCCACATAACCCAACGATTATGTGCATTAGTGATAATTTAGTTATCAAAAAGCATAATTCCACTGTAATTGTGGTATAACAGCAGTGTAAGTGCAGCCTGTGCGTTATCAGCAGTAACGCTGCTTCCCTGCTCGCGCTGCAGGCACACGTTTATTTATAAGAGCAGTCATATATCAGCCTGAGCGCGGGGCCCGGGGAAGCGGCTCTCCCTTGGGTGCCTGGGTGGGCTCCGAGCTGCTCCCTAAAGCATCTCCCCTGGGAGCGAGCGCTGGGGGTCGGCCTCACTGCTTTGCCCATGGAAGGTAGCTCCGCAGCCGTGAATAACGGTGCAGTTGGACCAAGAACGTGCTTTTTCTTTTTTTTTTTCTTTTCTTTTTTTTTTTTTTTAATTTGAAAATCCCCCAGCCTTGCCTCCTGCGGTGGCAACTGCAAGGTTGGAGGAAGAGCTGGGTTGTGCCTGCTTCGCCTTTCTATCCTCCCCCATAAATAGGGACGGCTCTGCTGACACCGAAAGGCTTTACACCAGCGCAGAGCTGCTGGGAATGGGTGAAGGATCCGTCCCCTTCTTTTACAGCCTGTTTGTATACGCCTGGCTCTCATTTGCACTTCTCCGGCAGCGTAAAGGGTCCTGCGATTTATTGCTGCTTCAAGGTGCCTCAGCCTGTCAAAGCGATGTAAAAGGGATGGGTCTGGATCCACTCGGGATCTGGCCTCTGCCTCGGGCTTGCCAGCAGTCTGTGAAGCGGTGGAGTTTACCCATGCCAGGGTATTTATGCCAGGGGAAAGAGCCAGCTGACCCCGGGATCAGGGTGAGCATCTCCCCACACTCCTCCTGAACAGCGCTCCGCTTCATTTTTCATGCCAAGCCTGAGTCTTCAGAGTTGGTTTTTATTTCCATCAGGCAATAACGCTCATTGCTGTAGTTAGCAGTTAGCATTCAAGCTGTTTGCTTTCTGATGCATTATCAACTTGACCTTCAGTTTCAATTTTTAGCAAAGCCTCACGTTAAAGCCTTCGCCGTTGCAGTGGAAAGCGTTTCTGCTCAAGGCAGAAACCAACACCCTCCGCCGGCGGCGGGAGAAGAAACTCGCCCCGGGGACAAGTTATTCTTGGCTGGCCCTGGGCTACCGAGACAGACTGACCTGGGAGGGCCATTATATCTTATATATTGCAATTACTCTGGCCATTATGCTGTTGGCCCCGGCGATTGCTGGTGGTTGCACCAATGGCCGGACAGTCCTTATTCACTAGAGTGAAGGTTTTTTGGGTGCAAAGATGTTATGTCTGCAAAGGATGACTTTTCTTTGGCCATATTTAAGTGTTTTAAGTGCTCCCCCAAAGCATCCTGCGAAGGCAGTGGGTGCCGGCTGTATTTACACCTTGAGACCAAGGTGCAAGGCAGGGCCAGCAGCGGGGTGTCCCCAGTGTCTCCACCTTAATCCTCCTCTTGTACAGCGTCTCCCCATGACCCGGGTCCGTGGCATCGTTCAGTGGACAGACAGACCCATCTGCAGCTCTTTGCCTCTGCGTGCATTGACATCTCTGCTGTCGCCGAGCTCTCGGAGATGAAATATTAGATTTATGTTTATGTAATTTAGCTGGCGAGCGCGGCATGTTATGCCATGCGTCGTAATGCGCAGCGCTCGGTTTTGTGAAGAGGGTAATATTTCCAGCCAAACGCGAGACCCCTTCGTCATGTGTCTGGATCAATTTTACACTGTCTTTCCCCCCCTCTATTGTTTTATCCTTCACTGAGTTTTCTATATTTTTAGTTAAGAGGCTGATATATATTTGTGATGCATTCGTTCACCCCCATGTGACATTCATGGCTGTCATTTTCTGGTTTTAACCAGGTTCATTACTTTTGGTTGATGCATCAGGATGTCACCCCCAAAAAGCCGCTCCCAAGTCTTAAAGCATAAACAAGCATCGAATACGACTTTACAGCAGATTTGTACATGCAATCCTGGAGGTTGCTAATCCTGGTTATTTGATGGCCTTGGGGATCATCCCATCCTGTGCCCTGCGGATGCCGTACCCGTGGGACAGCTGGGATGGGTGGGAGGATGATGCTGGTGGGCACCTGCCCCTGGAGTTTCTCCCCACCCCAGCGACGCGTGCAGGATTTAAAGCAAGTGACCTTCAGCCCCGTGACAGCGAGGTGCGATGAGCGGTAGGGCAGAGCAGGGCTGGCAATCCAGCTCCCTTTCACCCCCGAGGACGGCTGTTCTTGTGCAGTCAGCACTCAATTACCGCGGCTCACCGGAGGGCTGTTATTTGCTGCCGGCGTCTTGGCTCCCCAGCCAAATCCTCCCAGCTGGCACAGAGCTGGACGTTTTTTCACGGCACGATGCCGAGAGCCCAAAGGGTCCCTGCTCCGGGGTTTGGGTGAACCTTTTCCTGTAGGTGTTTTCTGGCTGATAACACCGAGGGTGGTGGCATCTCCGTCCCCTGCGGGCTTGAATGGAGCGTCTCTGACAGGTCCTTTCACAGCGTGGCTCAGGAAGGGACCCTGGAACCCACGGGTTGAAATCATGGTTATACCCGTCCCCTGAGTTTCTGTGCTGGCCTCTGTCATCCCACTCCCTGCCCAAAAATTAGCTCCAGCTCTTGCTGGCTGCGGCACCTCTTTGTGCTGGATGGGGCAGCCGGAGGGACAGGTCTGGTCACCAAGGCTCTGCTGCCATCGCCACTTCGGGTCCTGAAACTCTTTCAGGCTCCTTGGAGGCAGAAACCACATTTCCTGGGTTATTTTCCTATTTCTTTCCCCCCCACTGCTTCTTTTCTTTTTGTTACTGTCAACACTGTGTACCCCAATACAGCCTGAAGGGAGGTGTGCCTCAGTTTCCCCACCTAAAAAAAATCCCTTTCCTGCCCTTGAGCTGTTTGCTGGTGGATGCAAAGTGTCCTGTGGGCTGGGACTGGGGAGAGCCAGAGCTGAACTGGGGAGAGCCAGAGCCGGACTGGGGCTGCTGGGCTGGGAAAACGCTCTCTCCAGCCCCGGGGCTCACTCTGTTTGCTGGCTGCAATCTGCCTGTAAATAACGCTGCCCTCGCCTCTTAACTCTGCTCCTTGTTTTCACGTCTCGCAGCGCTCCCTTTGTGCGGTGGAAGCAGGGAAGGAGGCGAGCGGGGCCGAACAAAGAGGAGCTGTGGTCTCCTATTAGCTGTGGTCGAGGCTGGCGTGCGGGCTCTGGCTCACAGCCTAAACCCGGGCTTTGGAGGCAGCCCGAGTCAATATCTTGCTCTTTAATATTTTCGGTGTGTGTTGGGGGGTGCCTGCGGGCTTGTGACCCGGGCTGGCTGTGCCAGGCAAATGCCGGCAGCTCTGTGGAGCTCCCGGTGAGGTCCGGTCTGAGACGGGGTGAGATGGGAGCCGCAGCCCCGGGGGACTGTCGAAGCGGAGAGCGTGTGTGTTTTCCGTGATGTGGGCTTGGGTTAGGACAGATGAGATAAATGATTATGATAAATGAGATAAATGCAGGAAAAAGCCGTCTTTGCCTTCAGGACTCAGCTGGCACTTCAAGCCCCAGCTCCTGGAGTCATGTGATGGGTGGGGGTCTCTGCTGCAGAGAATAAACTCAAGCCTCTGACTGCAGAGCAATGCTCCCTTTGCAGAGCAGTGGATGGGAGAAAGACTGCAAAATCTTGCTATAAAACTCCCTCAAAATCCCAGAGTCTCCTGATTCTTCCCAGTTCAGGGCTGGAGCAGGGCGAGGGGGAAGGAGATGCAGCCCAAGGGGCAGCTTGCCTGCAGAGGGGCTGCGGGAGCTGGGGAGCTTGAGTCTCCCGCGTCCCTCATTAGGTCTTTAGCAGAAGATCCTTCTCGTGGACACAGTCTGTGGTGTTATTACCCAAGTGAGAAACTTGAATTTTCTGTTCCCTGCTGTCCCACCCAAGGCCCTGGGTTTGAGCTGAAGACTTGCTTCTTTTCCTTTCTTTTCCCCATTGCAAATTCATTAATTACTGATTTAGCCTGGCAATGCAGGCAGTTGAAAAGCAGGCGCAAATTGCTCAGATTCATAATGTCTGCTGAGATTTCAAAACACTGAAGAGCAGCATTTGAGCCGGTTCCAGGGATGAGGGAGCTGGTTGATGAGGCAGGCGGCAAGTGCCAGGAGCCTCCGGTGATGGGGACACATGGTGCAGAGCCCAGGGCACACAAGGAGGGACCTGCCATCCCCGAAGTGGGACCAGGCTGCAAACACGCGGGGGTCAGGGAGCTGCCATCGCTCCCCGCTTTGTATTCCTAGGAGGGAAGGGGCGAGATGCCCACCTTGCAGTGAAGGGCAGCAGTCTACGAGCTGAGATCTGGCTGCACCAGGGGATGCGCTGGGGCCGGTTTTGGGTGACAAATGCAGGGTGGTGTCCCCGAGCACACCCAAGCCGGTAGCACAGGCTCTTTGCCAGCAGCAGGACTGGGGCTCGTGCGATATTGCAGCCTTTGCGCCAGGTAATCCGGCTATCGCTCTCATTAGGGCTCTGCCGCAACAAAGGAGGGATTAGAGCCACGTGTGATGGGACCTGGGCGGCTTGCCGGCACTGCCGTTCTCCCTCGGCTCGTGCCGTGGCGCGGGGCCGTTTCCCCATCACAGTGCTCTCCCCAGCCTGGCTTGTGTGCGGGTACCCGTAGGACGTAGGGAGCCTCTCCCAAATTGCAAAGCCGCTTGTTGCGGCAGTGTTGCGGATGGACAGACAGACGGACGGATGGGTGGGTGGACGGATGGATGGACAGACAGTGCAAACCCTTGCCCTGTGAAGGACATCCCATGCTCTGTGATCAGACCAAAGCACACCGGTCCTGCGATGGCACAGGAGCTTTGCCTCTGCAAGGCCACAGAGCCATGTCCCTAATGACTTCTCCTCTAATGAGTCCATTCCTGGAGGCTTTGAAGTGACATGAATAATGAATCCCGGGGCAGGGGAGCAGCCAGCCGCTCGCCAATTAAGACTCTGGGCTTGGGAATCTCATTTAAAGGCTGGGGTTAGGAAGGGAAGGCCAGGAGCACGCAGGGGAGCCGTGCAGGTGCTGCTTGCAGAAGCCGAGCTGTGCAGAGCCTGATCCTCTCCTCAGGGTGCCCAGGGCTGCCCGGGGAGCACGTCGCGGCGGAGGGGACGTGCACGTCGCTGTTCCCAGCACGGTTGAGCCAGGCCCCCCTTCTCCAACGTGCCGGGCCCATGCTCACCCAGTGCTTCGCAGCCGCCAGCTCTGCGGGGAGCCCCAGCAGAGCGCTCCCTGATTGATGGCGTACGTTAGCGACAGCAAAAGCTTATTATCTACCTGCAATCAAGAGGGCACTTCAGCATCGCGCTTCCCGGAGCAGCTGCGCTCCCACTGAGCCCATAATGGTGGAGATTAAACCCTGACCTGTGTTTGACAACACGCGTTAACCCCACCTTAATGAGGAGAGTCCCTGAGGCCCCCGGCAAGCGGCTGGCAGAGCTGCGGGGATGCCGGGGAAGGCTGAGATCCCGCCGGGCTGGGGGTGATGCCGGTGGGAGGGATGTGGCCATGAGCTTGAGGATGGTGCAGGCAGCAGTTTGCTCCCGGAGGGCTTTGCCCTGCCCGGGGCGGGGGTGATACGCTCACAGGCAAGCTTTGCACGGCTGGGATGGGTGCATGGGGCTGTTGGGTGGCACTGGGCACAGATCCTTGTGGTTTTGCCCCTGGGGCCAAGGTGGGACTCGGGTGGAGACACGTCCCCACTGGCCCTGGCTCTCCTGGCAGGAGGGTGGGTTGTTTGCTGGAGGATGAGCCCCGTGGCAAACCCTTTCCCTCTTGCTGCACAGCGTGGTTTTGCACGGGAGATTTTTCCTCTTGCCCTGACGGGTGTCTGTGCCGAGACCTGCCTGGGTGGGACGGGACGGCCGCTGCTTATGAACCGGGGTGGGCTCATTAAGGTGAGCTCTGGCAGGTGGCAGAGAAAGGGCTGCAAGCGGCAGCGCCGGGCAGGTTTGGCCACCTCCTGTAATTACATCCCCACCATTTCACTCTCCCTGTCGGTCTCTGCTTCCCTGGATGCAGGCTGCTGAATATTTCATCCTTGGCTCTGCCCAGCAGCCTCCCTGCGAAGCTGCTGGCTCTGCCACCGTGGGACCGGGATGCCACTGCTGCGGGGGCTCGGGCCAGGAGCCAAAAGCAGCTCCAGACCCTGGGACTGCAGCTCCAGGTACTTGGTTGCTGCCCCAGCCCGTGGGAGGTTTGGGAATGGGTCCAAGCTGGGTTTTTCGAGGCTGTTTCTTGCTATAAGCACCCTGCATCCCATGCTGCTGTCCATCAGTGATGGCATGCATGGGATCTTGGGTCTGAGCATCCTTAAATTGGGTGCCTGTCTCCAAGCAGTCTCTGGCAGCTGGCTGTGGGATGCTGCCCTGGTCCTGGAGGCTTTCCCCACTATTCCTGCTCCTCTTTCATCCTTTTCCAAAGCAGGGGGAGGAAAGGGGTCCTCGTTCCTCACCTCCTGCCTCCTCCCAGGGTCAGACCTTGGCTCGAGTCAGGGAGCGATGCTGCGCCGTCCCGCCGGAGGAGGGAGAGCGGCTGCCTCCTCCCCATTGCCGCCGCCTCCTCGCTTTAATTTCTTGCTTTAAAGGAGCGTTTTGACTAAATGGATTTTTGTGCAAAGACAGCAGGAGCATCGCTTGGCAAATCCCCTGCCCGCCGCGGCGCCCGGGGGCCATGAATAATGCAGGCGCTGAGAGCCCGGGCTGCTGGAGGTGAGCTGGGCTGCCCTGAAACGCACAGCTCTGCCCCCCCCAGCCACCTCCCCCTGACCCCCCGACCTCTTTTTTTTCATTATTAAGAAGATTTCATTAATTAAGAAGATAAAAACGTTAAGCAGTGTTGCCAGCATCAGTGCACGGGCTGGAGGAGGGTGCTGCGGGAATGTGGGGCTCCCAGACGCTCCGAGGGCTTTTAGCTGGGTGAGGTTTATGTTATTTTTAAGCCTGGAGAGCCCCGATGAGCTGTAGTAAACTGCAGGGCACAGGCGGTGCAGCCAGGGGTTGCAGACATCTGTGTCCATCCTCAGGGCAGTTTTCTCCCGGGATCCAGCCACTTTTTTGGGTCCCCATCCCCGCTTTCCCCTCCTGCTGGCCTGGCCGCGTCCCACTCGTGTGCTCCGCACTCCCCAGCCCCTGCGTTAATAAGGTCCTCATTACGTTCTAATTGCCCATATCCCTTTTTTGTTACATTCCTTGTTAGTTTGATTTAACGGAGCTGCCGAGTAACTTGGTCATTTCTGAATTGCCATCGATTTAGTCTCCTTTCTTATTTATTTATGGGCCAGTCTACTCTGCCACCCTCTCTTCCCATACGTACAAGAAGCCGGTCACTGCCACAAGCTCACCTGAGGCCAATTGCTGCCCCTGCAAGTGCCACGGGACCCTGGGGACCCTCAAAGCCGCTGCTCAGGGCGAGGGGCATAAAACTTGTGGAGGACCCCAATGAAAAGCCTTGCTGCTCTCCTAGGAAAGTCTCAAAGCCGGGTTTGCTCTGTCCGTGCTGGGAAGGGGCCGGTGCTGCAGCTGCCACATGCGTGCCAGGAACCCCCGTGTCCCTGTGCCATACGCTCAGGGGCACACGCGTGCGCAGGGGCACACGTCGCGGTGGGACACGCAGCACGGTGCATACCTTCCCACGCTCACAGGAGCCCCGAGCAGAGCATGGACGGCCTGGGAGCCTCGCGGTGTTGGTGCTCGCTGGCACGTGGGTGTGCGCTTGTGCCAGCCCCGAGCCGTCACTTGCGTGTGCATGCACCCGCCCGACTGCGCCGGGGCTTTTGGAAGGCTCTCGTGTTTGCAAACTGCTGCTTTTGTTGGATTTTCTCCTTTTATTGCCATGGAAACTGTAATTAAGCTGCACCGGCTCCTTAGCTGGAGCTGCCGTCTCTGGCGGCACAGCCGGCGCCACCCTGGCCTGGCCGGGGGCTCGGCGGTGACCGGGGCCGAGCACCCCCGGGCAGGGACGTGCCCATCCTGCCGGCACTGCCTGCTGCTGCCCGTCTCGCCTGGCTGATCTGTCTGTCCGGGAGTCTGTTTATCCAACTCCCTCCACTCCATCCATCTGGCTCTCCATATGGGAAACAAACAGCAAATTGGCCCCATTTCTTACCATAGGAGAAAAACCCTGAAAAATCCCACTCTCCGTGGCTGGGCTGCGTGGGGCCGGGGTGGGAGATGCTCCCCCAGCCAGCGGGTATTTGCTGGGAGATGCTGTTATCCCCATCCCCGCCATCCCCCTTGCTGCTTGCTCAGCACCCATGAGATCCCCCCTCGCCTCTTGTTAGGCTACAAGGGTCCAAATTACCCCAATTTTCCCCCAGCCCTGCGGGAGGGAGCGAAGCCTCCCGTCCCAGAGGCCTCCGCCTCAGCGCCTGTCCCAGTCCCGTCCTCCCCCTGCTCCCCTCCAGGGCTGTAAGCTGGGAAATCTCTCCCTGCCACGGTGTGCTAATTACTCTGACCTTTGCTTAAGCTGGGATCTTTTAGTGGCAGGCGAGGTATCAGCCGTGTCATTTACTATGCAAATTGAGACCATCAATTACATCCAGAAGGTCCCGCAATGTTTAATTTTCTCTCCCATCTCTCTTTTTATTGGCATCTGCAAAAATGCAGGAGCAGGAGGGCTCTGGCTTTTCGGAGCTGGAGGCTGGGAGCCCAGCAGCCATACGTGGGGACTCTTCCAATTGCCTGCTTCCCCTTGTCTCTTTTAATTTTAATTAGCTGCTTTTGCAATCGCCCCGTGGAAAGCTGGGCTGGGAGCTCGGCCGGTGCCGCAGGGATGGGAATAAAACGCTTTGCAGGGCCAGGCTGCTGTCTTGGGGGCAAAAGGTTCGTGCCAGGGCTGCAGCCCATCGTCTCCTCTTCCCACGGGCTGGTTTTGCCAGTATTTGACCATTGCGTGTGCAGAGCCCTTTGCAAAACCCAGTCCTGGGCTGGGGAGGGGCTGGTGCTCAGAGACGGCTGGAAAACCCTCTTCGAGGCGCTGGAATGGGACCGTGTGTCTGTCGGGGGGACGGGGCGTGATGCGGTTGTGGCTCGAGATGACAGGTACTAAGAGGAGCGGGTGGAAGGCAGAGATGAGCTACGGAGATGCGGGATGGAAGGGAAGGTGGCGCAGAAGGGCTGAGCTGTGCGGGAGAGGAGCGGTGAAGGCAGTGGCCTGGGAGAGGAGGCGTAAGGGGAAGGCGTGGGTACCTGTCTCGGGGGGCTGGGTGGTGGCAGGGGGCTCTGGGGGCGGTGGGCTGCAGAGATGGTGCGGTGCCGTGGGAGACGGTGCAGGGCTGAGCCCCTCACTGGGGTGGGAGTGCAGGTGAGCTGGGGAGACCCCCGTTTGCCTCTTGTGGGGCCGAGGAGCCCTCGGAGACGGGCCGTCCCCGGAGGATGGGGACTGGCGGGGGTGTCTCAGTGCCAGGGCTCTCTCTGCCGCAGGGGGGGTGTGCGTGGCCCAGTCCGTCAAGATCCCACGGGAGCCCAAGCCGGGAGAGTTCGACAAGATCATCCGCCGCCTCCTGGAGACCTCCCACGCGCGGGCCGTCATCATCTTCGCCAACGAAGACGATATCAGGTGCGGAGGGGCTGGCCTGGCTGGGAGGGGAGGCTGGGTGGGGGGGAATGCACTTCAGGGCACTCGCACCGAGTCCGACGTGCTCTACGCGTGCTGCTGGCCGGGGCGTGGGCTGCGGGATGCTGATGGCAGGAGCCGGGCACTGCAAGAGGAGCCAACCATGCCTGCAGTGTGCAGATGTGTCTGCACCGTGGTGTAGATGTGTCTGCAACGTGGTGTAGATGTGTCTGCAAGGCGGAGCAGATGTGCCTGCCTAGCTGCCTTTGCAGCGTGGCACGGATGTGTCTGCAACGGGGAGAGGATGCACCTTGCAGCGTTGCACGGACACGTCTGCAGCAGGGACCCACCACAGCTGACTCCAGAGTGGCCGCCTGGCATGTTGCTGCCATCAAACCGCAGCAACGCAGAGCTTAAAGGAGGAAAAAATCCGCTTTCTGTTGGCTTTGGAAACCCCTGCTGTCATGACCCAGCTGCTTCACGCCGCTCACAGGCTGGGTCAGAGCTGGCACGGGGCCTCGCTGAGCACCGGCCATGGCAGGATCCAGGTGCCGGTTCTGCTTTGCTGTGCAGCCTCAGCCCCCAGCGTGAAAGAAAAATGGGTCCGGAGGGGCCTTTCGGGCCCCCCCTTGCCACCTTGCCTGCCCAGCAGGGCTGGGGACGCAGCCACGCTTCGAGGTGATGAGCTGCTCTGCAAGCGAAGTGACGTCTTGCAGCTCCCGTTGTTTATGGAGCAGAATGATTCACATGGAACTACCCCTGATTTCCTAAGTATCTAATTTATTAATCAGCAAACATTATGTAAATGTGGGTAAACTGCGATTTTAAATCAGTTTACATCAGATGTGCAAACGCTCCGAGTTTCTTTTTTCCTTCCTTAATAGAAATGTCTGCAAACCTGACATTTATGCGGGTGTGTGGTGAGAAATGGGGGATTTACCTCCCTGTGTAAATGGCAAAGCCCATTAACTGGGGTTTGTAAACATTTACCCATCCAAATAGGATCACAGTGGTTTCACAGTGGTTTCACGGTGGTTTACAGTGGTTACAGTGGTTGACACATGAACAGCGGTTTACGCACACCCACCTCACGCCGGGTAAGCATGGGTTTAGCCTGGGCATGGAGGCTGCCACGATCCCGACCCTCATGGCAGCTTGGGCTGCAGAGCCTGGACGATGGTGTGCTGCCTCTCCTGAAACACGCAGGGCCTTGCTGCCGAGCAAGACGGTCCGGGGATGGTTGTTGCTCGAATTTCTGCCTGGCTCCGATCAGGTGTAAATCACTGATCTCACGGGAACGTCCTCGATTTCCCCCGGGGAGATCCTGCCCCGCACGAGGACCGCAGGCAGCTGGATGCTGCTTGTGCTCGGAGCGGGACGTGGGCTTTGCTGACCTCCCCGTGACGGGATGCACCCGGAGCTCGGGGCAACCCGGGATGAGCACGGAGCAGCCGCCACGGCTCCCCGGCTGCTTGCTGGCCCCGCGGCTCCCAGAGCACGCCTGCCTCATCCCGTCTTGTCTCCACTCTCTGCTCGATTTGTATGGGTTTTTTTTTTTTCTTATCACGCATTTCAAACACCATCTGGACTTGAAATGATCAGCTCCCGACGGCGGGGGGTGAGTCACAAACCTGCCTCCTCGCTGCACGGGGAGACGGGGAGATGAAGCTGCCCTGGGCCCCGCTCCCACGGGGCTGGGGACTCACACAAGCCCCCGAGGGGACAGCGAGCCCTGGGAAAAAAGAGCCCGGAGGGTCGGATCCAGGAAAACTCCATCCACCTACTAAGATTTTCTGAACTGGCTGGCGCTGGTGGAGCGTGCAAGCGTGTGCGGCTGAGTGTCTGGCCACGATGAGGGATGCTTGGCAGGATGGATGGCATCTCCAGCTCTCCACTGCTGCTCAGCTGCCCAGTTGAGCCCAGCAGAGCCCAGTTTAGCTCTAGCCTGGGCACTGGCAGCACTGGCTGGCTCTCTCCCACGCCTTGCAATGCTGATCGGAGCTGGGAGCACACGCGCGCTCTCCGGTGCTGCTGCTTTTCCTGCCTGCTGCGGCGTAACCTGATTTTTTTTCTTTTTCCTGATGTTGGGTGATTAAGGGGGCCATATGCATATGCCCAGTGCCAGCATCCCCGCTTCCGTGGGGCTGGACACGAAGTCGGTGCCCTGGCCCCGCGGTGCCGGCGAGCTCCAGCGCCTGTTGCTTCTCTCCGCAGAAGGGTGCTGGAGGCGGCCAAGAGGGCGAACCAGACGGGACACTTCATCTGGATGGGCTCGGACAGCTGGGGCTCCAAAATCTCCCCGGTCCTGCACCTGGAGGAGGTGGCCGAGGGCTCCGTCACCATCCTGCCCAAGCGGGTCTCCGTCAAAGGTAAGGGGCTGCGCTCGGTGGGTTCCCTCAGCTCTCCCCTGGGTCGGCTGTCCCCCCGCAACGGCATCCTGAGTGGGTTTTCCAGCCTGCAGCTTTGCCCAAGTGAGCGGACACAAACCCACCGCACTCTTACATGTCCCTGGACCCCATCGCTCACAAGACCCTCCTTCCTCTCTGCCTGTGGGGAGTTTTGGGCCAAGTTAAACATCTCTCTGCCATCCCGGAGATTTATCCCCTCCGTCCCCTCTTCCCCGGGCAGGTTTCGACCGCTACTTCTCCAGCAGGACGCTGGACAACAACCGCCGAAACATCTGGTTTGCCGAGTTTTGGGAGGAAAATTTCCACTGCAAGCTGAGCCGGCACGCGCTGAAGAAGGGCAGTAGCATCAAGAAGTGCACCAGTAAGAGCTGTGGGGATGCTGCGGGAGAGCGGGGCCTGGTGGGTGTGCATTGCTGTATGGCACGGGGTGCACAGGGACGTGAAGGCGGGGGCAGAGAGCACAAGCCAGGCGTTAGAAAACTTTCGCTTGCTTTCCCCTTATGGCTATTCAGCTCAGCCACGTCCTTGCTGCTTCAGAGCTGCCAGCCCAGCTCAAGGCAGCTACATGGCAATTGATGCTCCATGTGTGTGGCGGTCTCGGTTGTGAGCGTGTTTTTTTGGACTAAGCATCAAAGCTAGGTGGGAATTTGGGGAAGGCTGGAGAAACGCCAGCGCTTCTGCAGCGTGGGGAACGTAGGCGATGCAGAGCTGCTCGCCTGCGCGGGCACTCGGGTGTCCGCTGGGCTCGTGACGGCGGTGGCTCGCTTTTAAAAGTAGACAGGAATGTTGCACAAAAATGCTTTTGTGCACCCCGATGTGGTGTGTGTGACCCAGGAAGCCTGTGGAGCCTGCTTGGTTTGTGCGTGCACGAAGGCAAGGTCCCCATGCAAAGCTCCCAGGGCTGCTCCCTCTCATGCACGCTTCTTGCACATCTCCCTTCCCTTGGCCCCGTCTTCAGCACGTACAAAACCACCCACATTTGGGGGATTTGGGACTGAATTCTGCATTGTTTCTCAGCATTTGGACAACTGCCTCTTTCTCATCGCGTGCTTGGCAGAAGCACCGTTGTCCCGTGTAAGGCATGAAGCCACCGGTGCATCCTTGCTCCCTTGCAAGCAGCTCCTATCTCACCTGAGCAGGCTAAAAGCTGGGGTGCTCGCAGAGAAATGAGGCCAATGGATAGCGCAGGGTCAGGCTCCGGCTCTTGCTTAGCCAGCAGTGAGGCTGCAGCCGCAGCGTGCCCGTGCCTGTGCCCGCAGGGAGGGTGCTGCCGGGTGCCCCACAGGAGGGTGCAGGGGTGCCCGGAGAGGAGGTGATCGCCCCGGGGCACGTGCTGGAGCGGTGTTTGCCCGCGTCTCGTTGCAAACAGCTTTGCTGATGTGCCCCTTGGCCGCTCCAGGCAGGGAACCTCGTCCTGGCAGAGCCTGATCCCAGGCCCCCCTCCTCGCCCCGCACCGTGCATTTCCAGCTAAAAGAGGCTTGTAGGGATTAATGCAGTAAACAAGGCAACCAGGGGATCTGTCTTGCTGACGGTGCTGCCGAGGGGATGGCTGGAGGCTCAAGGAGGTGACATGCTGTCGTGGTTTAACCCCAGCCGGCAACCAAGCCCCCCCACCGCCGCTCGCTCCCTCCCTCCCAGTGGGACGGGGGAGAGAATTGGAAGAGTAGAAGTGAGAAAACTCGTGGGTTGAGGTAAAGGCAGTTTAATAGGGAAAGCAAAAGCCACGCACACAAGCAAAGCAAAGCAAGGAATTCCTTCACTGCTTCCCATGGGCAGGCAGGGGTTCAGCCATCTCCAGGAAAGCAGGGCTCCATCACGCGTAACAGTGACTTGGGAAGACAAACGCCATCACTCCAAACATTCCCCCCTTTCCTCCTTCTTCCCCAGCTTTATACGCTGAGCGTGAGGCCATACGGTCTGGAATGTCCCTTTGGTCACTGGGGTCAGCTGTCCCGGCTGTGTCCCCTCCCAGCTCCTTGTGCCCCCCAGCCCACTCGCTGGCGGGGTGGGGTGAGGAGCAGCAAAGGCCTTGACTGTGTGTAAGCCCTGCTCAGCAGCGACGACAACATCCCGGTGTTACCGACACTGTTTCCAGCACAAATCCAAACCACAGCCCCATGCTAGCTACTATGAAGAAAATTAACTCTACCCCAGCCCAAACCAGCACACGTTTACTGAGAGATGGGAGAGGTTTCCTGCCTGCCTGGCACTGGCTGACGACATATAACGACACGGCGGCTCGCAGGCTGCGACATGGCAGGACTTGGGGACATTTGCGCATCCCCCCCGTCCCCTTGGGAGGGGTGTCTGTGGACGCCGTGGCGTGCCGGCGGGCGGATGGAGCTGGCCGTGCCTGGAAAGTTTGATCATTAAGGGTTTTTTTTTTCCCCTGCTTTCACTGCTGAGGATGAGGGATGGTGCTTCCACATCCTCTCCCTTGCAGGCATTCCCCAAATGTTCAGCTGATGATTTGGGGACACCTCTCTGTCCCCACAAGGGCTTTCCAGTGCTGCAGCTTCCCCAGGTAGTCTTGTGGCTAATGCGTAGGTGTGAGCTTGGTAAGCAGCAAGGGCATGCAAGAAAACTTGCCCATGGCCATGGCCTTGGGTAGCCCAGAGCTCCTCATCTTTCCCGATTGCATCAAGAAATCCCCAGCACCAGGAAATGCATGAGCAGGTCCTGCAAACCGCTGATCTCTTCATCTTCATAGTAATGTAGCACTTAAACAAGCAATATTTCAGGGCCAAGGTATTAGTGGAGGCAGCTGAAACCACGACATGGCAAATGTCCTAGGAACTGTCTTTAATTTATCTGAATTTGTAAGCAAATAAATTATCTCCTGAACATTTGCTTGGCAGATAAATGGAGAGGGGAAATAATGCACGATGAAGCGAATAACCTGCCTGTGCAGTTCCATGGGCTCCTGTGCTTTGCACGGCTTATGCAAACGTCCCATTTGGGGATGTTTTCTAGAGGGGATTGTATTGACTTTCCCCATGAGCTTCAAGTTTGGGTAGAGCCCAACATGCACAGAGAAATGCCGGCTTTGCTTGCTTTTGCATCCCAAAAACCAAACCAAAGGGTCCCACCACCGAGCTCATGGCTCTCGTTCACGTATGGGAGAGCTGGGAGGAAGGTGAGGGGCCAGGGCTGGGGTGGGCACCAGGTTTTGGGGCGATTCCTGCTGGCAGCTGCTTGTGTTATCCCCGAGACCAGCCCTAGCACCCATCCGGACCTGTGCGCTCCATCCCCAGGCTGTCCTGCTGGGACCAGGATCAGGCCAGGACCTGTCTCCCAGCTGCTTTTGCAGGAGGATCTCCTCAGTATCCTTCCCCACCTCCAAGCTCCCTCCGCCGGGCTGTGTCCCCGACCCTCCCGGGTTGGGCAGGCTCCCGCAGCGGAGCCAGCCCCTGCTCGCGCCCGGCCGGCGGGGCTGGAAAGGATCCTGCCAGCCGCCGCTTCGTTAATACTTCACACACGTGCGGATGCAGACGGGGAGGTGCTGGGGTGCTGCGAGCAGAGACGGAGGAGCCGATGGCAGCCATGGGGTGGCAAGGGCAGGAGGACGGGGCACGGCTCGGGGCTGTGTCCCCCCACCTGCCACCCACACAGGGACCGCAGGATGCTCCCAGGCCCTCTGGGCTACTCTTTTTCCAGGAGAGCTAATTAATGGCCTTCGTTTAGCAGGGCCGGATGGTAACTCTGCTTTGAAGCAGGGCTGGGGATTTCTCTGCACGCTCACCTCCACCCGACCAGGCTGCAGATAGATGCAGAGCAGCAACGTGGGCGGGGGGGAGAGGAGCTTTGATTTGATTTTCCTTCTTTATTTGTGATTCTTCATATTCTTTTCCCTTTCTGTTTCGCTTCTCTCCAGTCTGTTCTTAATACGGGGCTGGTTTTTTGTGGCACTGGCTGTTTTCCAGCACAGCGTGCCCCAGCCGGGCCGACGGGGGAGGATTTGCACTGCTTGCCTGGTAGTTAAGATGATAAAAGGCTCCTGTTGACCGAGGCCGGGTCTGAGCGGGCAGTAGCGTCCCAGCAGTGCCTCTGCTCGGCTTTCCTTCAGATCCACCGGCTGTCCAAACGGGCACTGCCGCCTCGCTGTGAGGGCAGCTCAAGCCCTCGTTGCAGAGAGATATCTGCAGCGAGCATCCCTTGGGGGGAACAGTCACTGCTCCCCAGATGGGCTCACCCAGCCCGAAAACGCAGCGATGGTGCTGGGTGCTGCCGCCAGCACCCATGAGATACGGAGATTCAGAGGCGTCACCGTCCCCCAGCTCTCCGGAGCAGCGCTGTGAGCGATTTTGATTAACTCCTGCCGAAAGCCGGCGCCGGCGATGTGATGGGAATTGATGCTAATCCCGTCTCATCCACCGCTCGAGAAGATAGCTGCGTCCGTCCTCTGAGGGGTGCCCGCAGAGGCTCGTCACGCACTTGAAAATTAATTATCAGCCCTGTAGAACAATGCATGACCCTGCTATTATAATCAGCGGGGTCACATCCCTTTTGCGGCCCTAATCTACTGCGAGTTAGGCGGAGATTTATCGTCTCCATGTCGGGAATGAGCCTCAGCTTTCTGCTCCATGTTGCCCCCTCTGTGCACCAGCCTACAGCCCCGGAGACGCCTGCTTATCTGCAGCGGCTCAGCTTTGGCACCGGAGCTGGCTTCTCCCACCGCACCGGGCTGATGCTGCTCGCTGCAAGGCAGAGAGATGTTTGGGAGGGAAACCCAGCCACCGCAGCCTGTGTTATTACAGCGGGCTGTATTTTACTTGCTGGGACCTGTGTGGGATTGGAGGTGCCTGCTAGGAAGCGGAGGAGCCGGGAAGGGATGAGTCCTGGGTCCCGTGTGTCCCCTGGGCGCATAGGGTGGCAGGACGGTGTGGAGGTGGCATCTGGGCTGGGACATCCCTGCGGGCTCAGCTCCCCTGGACAGTCTATTACACCCTTTTTTTAAATGGGTAATTATCTTGACAAGATAGAGTGGCTTGTCTGCGCCTTGAGAGATGAATGCGGGGAAAGGCCCGAAGCTGAGGGAGAAGATTAATAGCCCTTGTCAATAATGTGGAAGAAAGGATAACTTGACGGGTTTTGCATGAGTAATCTTCACGTAGTCCAAAAGCATTTTTATAACTTTGAAGGATGGGCTATAAATTCACCTCCTTGATATCATCTGTTCTTGTGGTCAGCTCGCTATCGGTTTGCTTTAGTGCCTTGTCAGCGGCACGTTTCACTCTCTGTCCCGGCACAGGGACCTCCGGGCGCGTGGCCCTCGGGGACATCCCCGCTCGGCAGAGATCTGCTCCGTGTCCGGCACTGGCTTCGTCCCACCTTCCCGCAGCGGGGAGAGAGGGGATCAGCAACCCCAGCTTGCTTGTGCCTTTCTGTCCCCATCTGCACAGGCTGGGTGTCCCGGTCCCCTGCAGTCGCCCTAAATCCCCACCTGGCATCAGGGAGCATCCTTGCACGGAGGAGCCAGAATTAATTTTGGCCACCCTTGGATGGCTTTCTAGAATGCCTCTGCCTCTCCAGAGGATGAAGGCTGTGCCTTCGGCTCCCTGAGAAATCCTCCTTCCCTTTCGCTGTTGCCGAAGGAGCTGTGGCCTGGCGGGGTGCCCGGCCGTGCCGCAGAGGCGGTGATGGAGGTGCAGAGGCCGTGGCTCTCTGACGTGGCGTTGCCCCATGGGAGACGCTTTCTTAGCTGTAATTAACAGCGTGCTACATTAATCGGTGTCTTTTGCTAAATGATTAACATGTTTCTAGTCCCATTAAGGGCGGTTATGACAGGAGAGGCAGGCAGCTGTCGCCGGTAATTACCAGATCCTTGCAGGATCCCGCAAGCCGGGATGGCCGGGGAGGCTGCAAAGGGCTGCAGGGTCAGCGGGGTGGGAGGGAGGCAGGGGGTGACGAGGGGAGCGGGGTGACAGGAGGCTTCAGGAATGTGATGGAGGACATGCAGCCAGTGTTGGATACTGCCTGG
This sequence comes from Ciconia boyciana, assembly GCF_034638445.1. NCBI lineage: Eukaryota > Metazoa > Chordata > Aves > Ciconiiformes > Ciconiidae > Ciconia > Ciconia boyciana. The sequence goes on along the minus strand of NC_132956.1, from coordinate 4,654,795 downwards.
GTGGCCCCTTGACACTGCTGATAGAGACTGAGCCGGTGGGAGCTCCTGGCAAGATGAAGGAGGTCAGCCCACGGGGTGAGGATGGGACATCGACCGAGCCCAGCCCATGTCCCGCTGGGGACCTGGGAGTGCGGGGATGTCCCATGGCACTGGGACGTGACACCCCGAGGGCTCTCGGAAGTGGACCCACATTTTCAGAAAGGCATTACAGGAAGGTTGGTTAGATATTTCCCCAGTTAATATGTTTTTTTGGCTGCATGTCACCCTCCTCCTGCCCACAGAGGCCACCTCACCTACCCCAAACCTTCCTGGCGTGCTGCTCAGAGGGGCTGGGGTGAGAGCCACAGCGTCCCCCCGGGCTGTCCCTCCTGACCCCTCCGGACAAGGGACACGCAGGTGATGGGAGGACTTTCAGCTGGCGGAGAGGCTCGAGTCCTGAGCCCTGGCAGTGCAGACACAGCCGATGCCTTGGGCTGGCGCTGCGAAACACATCTGCAGTGTGGGTTTTGTTTTGGGAGGAGTTTGGTGGTGTTTGAGAGGCATTTCTGCTCCTTCCTGGGGCACGCCTAGGTAGCAGAAGCTTCCCGATGGGAAAGAGGCACTCCGGCTGACGGATGGGTTTGTATTTTTGGGAACGGGTTGGACTTTCTGGCTGCTTCAGTCCTGGGGATGAATGGGTTGGTTTGCAAGGGTTTGGCTGCAGCAGCAATATCCCTGTGGGGCACGGCTGGGATGGCAGGGAGATGGCAGCCCCGCTTTACGTGTATCCGCAGACCGAGAGCGGATCGGCCAGGACTCCTCGTACGAGCAGGAGGGCAAGGTTCAGTTTGTCATCGATGCCGTCTACGCCATGGGGCACGCTCTGCACAACATGCACAAGAACCTCTGCCCCGGCAAGGTGGGGCTGTGCCCCAGGATGGACCCGGTGGACGGCATGGAGCTGCTCAAGTACATCCGCAACGTCAACTTCTCAGGTCTGTCCATCCCCGGGGCGGTGGGGAGGAACGGCCCCGTGGGGCTGGGTGTCTCAGGTTGTCCCCCGTTATGGGTCACACGGCAGCACCCACAATTTATTCGCGTTACCATCTGGCACCCGCCACACTGCAAAAGCAGGGTGCAAAGACGGGGTGGTTTTGCAGCAGATCAACAGACGAGGAGGTCTGAGCTTCCACATCTCCGGGGAGCCTTTGGAGAGTAACCCGGCAGCAACTCTGCCCTCACCCTGCCGTCCTGCCTGCCCCGCGCTGCCCGGCCTCTCCCCTCGCCCGCTCCCCCCTGCCACCTTCTCGTGTCACGGCTGGCAGAGGTCCCACGGAATCACGCTGCTGTGTCCTTGGCTTCAGATCTCCTCTGGAAACGCATCTTTTCCTCTGCTCTATCTCCTTAATAAACATTTTCTGTCTTGTCCTCCTTATTACTTCTATTTATCTCCACTCTGTGATCTCCTCTGTAGTGTCTCTTTTATTTATTTTTCCCTCTTGCTTGATTTTTCTCTTCCTTCCTTTCATTAGTGTTTATCTGCACAGTTCACTTGATTTAACTTTAAAGCTGCTTTTTCCCCCTTTTTTAAAAGAAGCAGTAAACTGGCTGGTGTAACAGCGCTCGGTGCCTGGCATCGCTCAGTAAGCTCCGGCTCTGGGGCGGGTCGGTGGGTTGGTACCATAAGGTCCCCACACCAGCTTGGGTTTGGGGTTGGTTTTCTTTTCCCCAATTGCTTCCTCCACCCTGTGCCCGCATTGGCATCGTCCTGGCAGCTTGCGGCACTCTCAGCAGTGAGAAACCCCACGCCGAGGGCGAAGCATCAAAGCAGAGCCCCCTTCGACGCCGTCACCCAGGGCACCCCGTGCTGCTGGGTGCTGCGGGTGCTGAGCCCTCCCTCTCTTGCAGGCATTGCCGGGACTCCCGTGACGTTCAACGAGAACGGAGATGCGCCGGGGCGTTATGACATCTACCAGTACCAGATCAGGAACTCCACTCCCGAGTACAAAGTCATCGGGCAATGGACCGACCACCTCCACCTAAAAGTAAGGCTGGGGGCTGGCTGGTGCCTGTGGCATGGCCATGCATGGTCCGTGCCAAGGGGAAGGTCCTGCAGATTTCTCCTGCACCCATTGAAGCCACACAGGGTGTAGCAAACCTGGCTGGGAGGCAGGGAGCCCATGGGTGCAAAGTTAGGCAGCAAAACTTGGGGGGGGTCAAAGGGGAGGGTGTCCCCCGAGTACACACTTGAGGTTCAGCCATGGTGACCCACCATCAGCATGTGTGACCGTATCCCACAGGCTCTCGGCATCCGACTTTGCAGCTCTGATAAGGGAAGGAGAAGCCAGAACAGAGCAGAGGGGGTTTTCCCAGGGAACGAGGGACTTTGTTTTGGGTTTCTGGTGTTGAATCTTCCCAAAAGGCCAATGGAGAGCTTCACCTTCTCCCTGTCCCCATGCTGGGTAGGGCTGGGGTCCTTCACGGGAGGTACTGATGGGGCGAGGGGCCGGATGCGAGCAACACTGTCGTGAGCAGAGGGGGGGATCCCCCCGTGCCCCAGGGATGCTCGGCAGATGCCCAGCTTGAGCATCAGTGGGGCTGTTGTGGTCTTGCCCCGCAGGTGGAGAGCATGCTGTGGCCGGGGGGCGGGAGCCAGCTCCCCAGCTCCATCTGCAGCCTGCCCTGCAAGCCGGGCGAGCGGAAGAAGTTGGTGAAGGGCATTCCCTGCTGCTGGCACTGCGAGCGCTGCGACGGCTACCAGTACCAGCTGGACGAGTTCCACTGCAAGCGGTGCCACTTCAACGAGCGGCCCAACGAGAACCACACCAGCTGCACCCCCATCCCCATCATCAAGCTGGAGTGGAGCTCACCCTGGGCAGTGGTGCCCGTCTTCATCGCCATCGTGGGCATCATCGCCACCCTCTTCGTGGTGGTCACCTTCGTGCGCTACAATGATACGCCCATCGTCAAGGCGTCGGGGCGGGAGCTGAGCTACGTCCTGCTGACGGGCATCTTCCTCTGCTACGCCACCACCTTCCTCATGATCGCCGAGCCCGACTTGAGCACGTGCTCCTTGCGACGCATCTTCCTTGGGCTCGGCATGAGCATCAGCTACGCTGCCCTGCTCACCAAGACCAACCGCATCTACCGCATCTTCGAGCAGGGCAAGAAGTCGGTGAGTGCCCCCCGGTTCATCAGCCCTGCTTCCCAGCTGGTCATCACCTTCAGCCTCATCTCGCTGCAGCTCGTGGGCGTCTGCATCTGGTTCATCGTGGACCCGTCCCACTCTGTCATTGACTACGAGGACCAGCGGACTACAAACCCCCACTTTGCCCGGGGCATCCTCAAATGTGACATTTCGGACCTCTCCCTCATCTGTTTGCTTGGGTACAGCATGCTTCTCATGGTCACCTGCACTGTGTATGCTATTAAGACCCGCGGGGTCCCGGAGACCTTTAACGAAGCCAAACCCATCGGGTTCACCATGTACACTACTTGCATTGTGTGGTTAGCCTTCATCCCTATATTTTTTGGGACGTCGCAGTCAGCGGAAAAGGTAAGGGAGGAGGGGAGAGGTCTGGCTGGTGACCACGTGGGCTGCGAGGAAGGGGGCTGAGAGAGGCTGACGTGTCCTAAGCAAGGAAGGGTGCTTCTCTGCGGTCCTGCCAGCTTGGGAATCGTGGTGGGAAGTGTTGGTTTGCAAACCTCCTGCTCTACCGGGGAGCAGAGACCACTGCCTCCAACCCCATTCTCCTTTTCCCATTTTTTGTGGTTTTCCTTACTCTTCCCTTCCTGGCTTTCCTGTTTCATTTCTTCCCTCTCCCTCTGGTTTTCTGGCCCCGCTGCCCCTCTCCGGACAGGGTAGCCGTGGGCAGCACAGGCGGCTGCCGCGTGGGCTGGGGGAGGACGAGTGCCCAGGGCAGATCCAGGCCCCCAGTGTCATGAGCACCGTTTCTGCATGGAAAAGGGACCGAGCGCTGCCCAGCTGGCTCCTTTTCCCAGTGCTGGGTCAGTGATGGAGGCTGGAGAGACGGACGGGCCCTCCAAAACCCCCGAGATCTGGAACTAGCAGAGGGCAAGGGCAAAGGAGAGGGAGCAGAGCAACCCCTTGGCACACCCCCTCCCTCGCCGGGGCGTGCGGCAGCTTGCGGCTTCTCACTCGATTACCGTTTCGCTGTGATTTTAATTAACACCTATGCGTTTGGTAACACAGCACGAACGACAAATTGCTCGGCTGAGCAGCGGCGGGCAGGGGGGCACAGAGCTGCGGGGGGAGCAGAGCGGCTCTGTCTCACGGAGGGGCCTGGGGAGCGAGCATCCCCTGCGACTCCAAATGTGACTTTGCACACAGTGTAGATGAGGCCAGGCCAGATAATCCCAGAGGTGGATTTGTGCTGTGAAACAACCTGTCTGTCCTCCTCCCCGTCCTTGGCTCCTGGAGGGTGGTCCCGGTGCCGGTACCCACGGGACCGAGGCCAGCCCAGATGAAGCTCTGTGCTCAAGTGAGAGGGAGTGAGAACAAAGAAGAAAAAAAATCTCATGAATGAGACCCAAATCCCCTTTGCCTGCCAGCCAAAACACGAACTGCATTTATGTTAAATGCAAACTGCTTGCCAGCCCGGAGCTGCCTGTGACAAATAAACCTCAGTGTTGCTATTCCCTGGAAATCCCCGGGGTGACCCAGCGCCCGGATTCCCTCTCTGGACCCATCACGACTGGGATAATTTCCCCCGAACGTGTCCCCCATGATGCTGAGCCGCTGAAGCCATGTGTTTTGGAAACACCTATTGCAAAAGGGCCGGGGATGGTTTGCTGGGAAAGACCAGGAGATCTTTTGCTGTGGACACCAGAGTTTCACACGTGTCCTGGAGAGCTGTCTCTGCTCAGAGCATGAAACCCCGGAGCCCGAGGAGGCTGGGTCTGCACAGGCACCTTTAACCTTGGCTCAACCAAAAAATCTCAACCAAGCCAGCCCGTGCTGGCTAGAAGTGTGAAGGAGAATTAAAGGAAATAAACGGAGCCTTCTGCAGCATTTCCATTTTGATGAGATGGCAGGGGAGATACTAACAAGAAAGCAGGTTTTTTAAGAAATTATTGCAAAACAAAAGCTCCCTTAAAGCCTCCTTAATGTGCTCGGCATACTGTGGGTAATAAAGATGGAAATGATAATGATTGTAGATTATGCGCAAGGTTGCTCACCTCTTCACTGCAGCTTGTCATGGGATAATTTAGGGCTGCCGAAAGCTGGCTGTCAAGCAGCAATTCGACAATAGGCTGTGCCTCACTTCGGGGGCTTGTAATGTGCAGGGCTTCTCTGTTATTAGGCTGCTAACAAGCTGATTAGAGGTGGAAAAAGTGATGTTCCCAATTCCCCTTGGACACAGCTCTCTTTCTCAAAGCCTGCTGCTGCCGTGGCGTCCGCTGAGCAATCCCAGGAGGGGTTTGTGGTGTTTTGGCTCAGCCGTGCCGCCGTGGGATGTGAGCTCTGAGAGTCTCCAGGCCGTGGCTGAAGGGCAATGGATGGGCTCAAAGGGGTGGCCGGAGGAATCGGGTGCTTGGTACTGCCTCGATGCTTTAGCTGCTGGTTTGCGGTCTTGGGGAGAAAAAGGTCAAAAAGGTGTAATTACACAACCCACCCAGAGGATCTGGCTCTGAGCACGTCCTTGGGATGAAAACGCGGGGTATTGGCATTGGTGGCACCCCACGGTGGTGCTGGTGCTGCCCGGGATGCTCAGTGGGGCAGAGATCCCCTCGCCTTTACCCCGTTGCTGCCAGGGCCGAGGCCCCGCTGGGCTCCGTGGAGGGTCAGCGCACCCGGGAAAAGAAAAACCAGGAGCGTCGGCCAGGCCATTGCTCTCCCCATAGAGCATGGCTGGAGTTTTGCTCGAGTCCCGAGGATGCCATGGGGCAGACCCACATCTCCAAACGCCGCCCGGCACCTCTGCCCCAACCCCATCTGAGCCTGCGACCAAGGCTGCCTCGTGGTCCGGAGGAGCTGGATAAAAATCTCCATTTTTATTTTATTTTGCTTACCTCGTGCCTACAACTTTGCATGGAGGTGGCATCTTATTATAACAAGTCCCCCAAGCCTTTTCTCAAAAGAACTTCTTATCCCTGCCGATCCCAGCGGATTACAGAAATAGCAATAACAGAGGATCTAAAGAAAGAGACAATTTCCTGCGCTGATAAGGCGGCAGCTGAACAGCGGTGTCATTGTCTGGTTCTCTGTTTATCACATTTGCTTTCAGCGAGGGAAAAGAGGGAGAGAGGAAGGAATGGGGACTGTCCAGTGGTTTGTTTAGCAGCGCTGGATGAGGGCTGAGTGGGTTTTCCCTTCCCCGGCACCCGTGGCGGTGCAAAATCTCTCACAGCTGGGTCAGGCCTGGATTTAGACGGGGGCTTGCCAATTAATGGCGGAGATTTGCCCTGGGACAAACACAACCTGTGCAGGGCTGTGCCTTGAGCCTGGGCTGCTCTCTGCAGGGCAGGACGGGCTCATTCAGCCCTGGGGCAAGTCTGGGCACAGCGGTGGGTTTGGGGACTTGTGCTGGGTCATTTAGGGTTGCTGCGGTCCCTCGGTGCAGCGTCATCACCCTGAGTCAGAGACAGGCTGTGTTCTTTGATCCTATCCACGAAGCAGCAGATGCTGCCGAACCGGGAGCTGTAACTTCTTTTAAAACTGCAGTGCACACCTCAAAGGGCTCTGGAGAAGTGTTATTAACAGAGGGGCAAAGTGGGGTCCTGGGTTGGAAAGCAATTAAGAGAGTAGGAACCAAAATCATGAGAAATGGTCATTTTTTGATGTGGCAAAAGGTTAACTGTGCAGTGCTTCGTGGCCGTGTTTAGACTCCAGGCTAAAAATATTTCTCTCTGAGCTGCAAAGGGGCTTGCTGCGGCGTGATGCGAAGCTGTGGAGGTTAGCGCGGGCTGCAGGAAATGGGGCTGTTTCTGGCAAATGCATCATTAGGGTGAAGGTAGCCACGGTGGCCCTGTGAGACCCCAAAAGTGCTGCAGGGGTTTGAGGAGGGCTAAGAGGTTTGGGGAGCGTGGGGAGCCTGGAGCTGCTGCCACTGGGGCTGCCCGGGCTCTTGGCGGAGGGGAGTCCCCGGCGGCACCGGGGGCTGGAGCCCCGACCCAGGCACGCAGGGGGAAGGATGCACGGAGACGTCTTGTCTGAGCTCAAGCTCAGCTGCTCTCTCCCTCTTCGCCGAAACGCCTCTGAGTCCCGGGTGGGAGTCGCTGCAGAGGCAGGAAATATGGAAATTGCTGGATTGAAAAGTGAGGCTCCTCCAAAAGGCATCTGCTGAGGACCAGGGGGGCGGGCAGGCGGGGGAGCCGGGGACGTGAAGGGCTGCTGAGCCTCAGCTGTGTCCCACGGGGTGTCACGCTGGAGCTGAGCCGAGTTGTGCCGGTCCTCGGGACAGGGGTTGGGGTGCCTGGAGTTGGCATCCCAGTGCTGCCCTCATTCCCAGCAAGTCTGGTCCTTGCAGTCCAGGACACCTGCGGCAACGTCTGGAGAGTTTCAGTGGGAGAAAATAAAAAAAAAAAAGAAGGAAAAAAAAGGAAAAATAGAACAAGAGCAGATATTCTGGCACAGAGATATGTTTTGACTTTCCTTGATGAAATGACATTTTTATTTCCAAAAACTGCCTAGATTGACTCGGCGTGCATATAGAGAGAAGGTGGAACAAACAAACCAGCACATGTGACAGCAATAGGTTTTATTCTGGGGACAAACAAAACTTTTTGGTTGACTCAGAACAAGCTTTGTTGCTTTCTTCCTTTTGGCTTGAGTTGAAACCCTTTTGGACCTGTGCATTTGTTTCTGAAGCAGGAGAAGAGAGTGAAATGTTTCTTTGCATGGTCACACCTGGGACCCGCAGGTCCTGGGGTGGGATGACAGCCCCGGCCGGGAGCTGTAGCCTCCCGCTGGCCCTTGCTCATGGGTCGGAGCTGCCTCTATGCACCTTGTCCCAAGGGAGCCGTGTAGAGCCTCTGTGCTCAGCTTCTGTCCTTGGTCACCTTTTTGCTCTATTGACTCCAGAAAGTGAGCCCCCAGGCTAAGCATGTGCAGCCGGGGAGGTGGGGACCCCCTGCCCTCGCTGATGCTGCAGCCCCCAGGCTTCCCCTGGCTCCTCCAAGTCCTGCCACCTTGCCCGGCACTAAATCCCATGCATGAAACAACTGCAGAAGAAACTCCGGACACCACGCTGTGACTGAGCCATGGGATAACGTTCAGAAACTGCCTCAAGCCTCCTTCTAAAACCTTGTTAGCAACGTGCAAAACAGCCCCGGTGTCTGAGCACAGCTAGAGAATACAAAAAGGTGCGTGCAAAGGCACCCGAAAACCCAGAGCCCTCTCCCTGCTCAGCCTGGAGAGACCCAACAAGTGAGCTATGCGGTAGAGGAGAGGATGCTGGAGAGGACGGAGCCCTGTGCCGGGAGCAGGGATGCTGACGGAGCAGGGATGCTCACGGAGGGGCTTGCCCGCCCGGCCTCCCGTGCTGCTCGGGGGGACGAGAGGAGGGGATGGGCGGAGGGAGGGGGTCTCTTCGCCTCCCGTTGCCGCCTGCTTCAGATGCCCCCGGCTTGTGAGGAGCCTGCCAAACGCTTTCCATAGAAAAATGGATTATTCTACAGTCAGATTAATGGGCTTTCATTTTGCAAAACATCTGTCACTGTTAGTCCTGGACAGTGAGCGTGAAATTAGTTTTGACTGCAGAAAGGCAACGTCAGTGTGTAATATGTGACTTACATGACAACGGCCCAGGGAGCCAGCTGGGGAATGGGAATTACCTGTTGAAGGGAGATGGGGGAGCCGGGGGTGCCCCCGGCCGGGCCCTGGGAGTGGGTGTCCTTGCCGTGCCCATCACCGCAGCATCAGAGCTCCCGCCCTGAGGCTGGTGGAGCGTGCTGCGAGTACTGGGGAGGAGGAGAGAGGGGTGGTCAAGAGGGCGTGGGGGCTCTGTCTCTGGTGGTGTTTTTGAGTTGGGGTGCTGGCAGGTTGCTGCCGGAGCATGCGTGAGTGCTGGGAGGGCTTGGCACAGCCTCCCTGTGTTTGCAGGTGGGGAAACAGCAAAAGTGAGCCGAAGGCCTCTCCAGGTGCACCTTGGCCCATGCCACAAGTCGAGTGTGATGTTTAATATCCAGTACTGCCAACATTTCCAACCCTGGCTCTCCACCCCTTCATTTATTTAATCCAAACATTTCCATGTTCCCCTGTTTCCCCTCCTCCTTTCCCAGCTGACCCTTTCTGGATCCGACAGAGCTCGTGCCCTTGTGTCTTGCAGATGTACATCCAGACCACGACGCTCACCATCTCGGTGAGTCTGAGTGCCTCGGTGTCCCTGGGCATGCTCTACATGCCCAAGGTGTACATCATCCTCTTCCACCCGGAGCAGAACGTCCCCAAGCGCAAGCGGAGCCTCAAGGCGGTGGTGACGGCGGCCACCATGTCCAACAAGTTCTCTCAGAAGGGAGGTTTCCGTCCCAATGGAGAGGCCAAATCAGAGCTCTGCGAAAATCTGGAAACACAAGGTAACGTGGCTCGCCACGAGGTTGGGGAGCTGGTCCTGCCGGGGACCGACATGGTGCTGGGAAGCCCAAAGCCCTGGCTAGCTGGTGGGCTGTAGCCGCGTCAACCTCCATGGGCACAAACAACGCCAGCAGTGCTGCTCCTTGGCAAAGGGACATCTCAGCTCCCTCCTACCCCATGGCTTGGCCCACCATCCCCCTGGAGCGAGGGCAGCGTGGGAAGGGATGCATCTTGTGGGCTGGGGGCCGCTCTGCTCCCTGCCGTGCCCCAAGCCACCCCAAGGAGGGAGGTGTGCTCCGGTTATCTGCGCTCCAGCCAGGGCACGAGCAGGGATTCCTGGCTCTCAGTAAGGGGACAGCATCATCTCCTGTCTGTGGGCAGGGGAGATTCCCCCTTCGTTAATTTATTCCCACCCAAGAAACGCCGTTTTCCATCACCGCAGCCACATAGCTGAGACGGGACGTGTCTTGCCTCCCTCTGATCGGGATCGCTCCTGGTGCTCCCATCCCTCCACAGGCCTGTTGGCATTGTCCCATGGGAAATGCTGCTGGGTGGGTGACAGGGGAAAAAACGCTGGAGACACGCTCATGCCGCTGCTGGCTGAGATGCCGGCTGGGGCACATGGAAATCTGCTCGAACACCCGGAGAAGGATCCGAATGGCAGCCCAGCTTGGGTGCCCGGAGCTGCTAGCGGGAAGGCTCTGGTGTGGCTGACGGGGAAAGGTGTTCGCGTCTGCCTGCGGCTGTTCCTGGGGGCCAGGCTGGAGCTAAGGCTGCCCCAGGGACAGAGCCACCGGGCTGCCCTGGGAAGAGAGGCTGGGGCATCGGGAAGCCCTGGGAAAGTGGGTGTGTGCCTGTTCTGCGTTTGGGTTTCCAAAAACAGAGCCTTGCAGGAGGAAGAAATGGTTGGAGCCAATGCTGCTGGGGTCCTTTGAGAAGGGAAATCCCATTTGGGCTAAATCTGAAGAAAACCCCATGGAAATACAAATGTTCCTCATGTACCAGCAGAGTTTCTGGGTTCCAGCGTCAGTGGGATGGAGACCAAACAGCATTTCCATGCAAAGCCGTGATTGTCTTTGTAATTCCACGCTTGCTCTCTTTCCAGCCTGAGCTATTTAATATCCCTTGGCATCTCTGTATAACCTCCGTATCCACATCGCTCTGTGTAACGGCTCTCGCTGGTGGTAGCTCTGCACGCAGTGCCTCTCCGTAGGCAGTCTCTCTGCACAGACTTTTTCATCTACGTATCTGCACTGTGAAGGGCAACTACACGGTCAGACCCCCCCTCGCCGCCCACGCTGGAGGGGGCTTTTGTCAGCTGCTGTCACAGATCTGAGTGGTCTGTGGTCCTATCCCAATGCGGCAGTCGGTAGGGGTCCCTCTGTCACCCCCATTTTGTCTGCGCAAGAGATGCTCTGTGCAAGGCCGGGGGTATCTGGGGGCTCCCCATGGTAAGGGCTCGCCGGAAGCACGCCAGCCCTGTCCTGGGGAGCCACCTGCTGCCAGACTCCCCACAGCATCAGTGTCACAGGCTGTGATGCTGTGCATGTGTGACCTTGTCTCCCTCCAGCCACACTCGGCTCCTGGCCAGGGCTCTGCCAGCACTAAAGCCCGATACTCGCTTTGCAGCAGGGCTTGGAAGCCCAGATGCAGCGAGCACCTTGTCTGGGACCTGAACCCAAACATTCCCATATGCTCTCCGCTGCGCTGAGCATCCTTCTCCCCCGCGGGACTCGCAGCAGGAGCCTCTGAGGATCGTACGTGCCAGGAGCAGGGAGAGCTGAGCCTCCCGTCTGCTGCATCTCCGGCTCCGATGTGTCTCGCATGGGGAATATGGGAGCTCAGCGCAAACGGGGCTGGCAGCACGCTCCTGAGGTGGGCCAAGGCAGGGAGCCGGGCATGGCATCAACGCTGGGGGCAGGAGGCATGGTCGGGTTGTCAGCGCAGGACCGAGGGGCCGTTTTTCACTCTGTCACTGGCAGGTCACGTATCCTTAAAGAAACAACAGAATAAATAATTCACAGGGCTTTGATGTGGGCAGATCGGCTATGAAAACATTGCAGCTAACAAATAGCTCTGTCAGCTCTAATTTCTTATGGCCTATCTAATTGTTATCTGGGAATACCAGTCCGAAATCTGCAGCAAGGTTCATTTGTCAGCGAGGCAGCGAGACAGAGGGAGAGCTGCTGGGCGTCCCCTCTGTGCGGTGCCGTGGGAATGGTCTCTGCAGAGGACACGTTTGTGCAGCTCATGGTGTCTTGGGCTTTGCCATCTGTCCCAGCGCTCGTCCGTGTCCTTGGCTGGAGGGTGTCCGTGTGTCTGCTGAGCCCCATGGCACCTGGGAACCTCATGGTGGGATCTCCGCAGAGCATCATGCCCGGCCGAAGCGCTGAGACAAGCCGAGGCATTGCAAGCTGCCGCTTCCACCTCTCCCTGAACTGTGGCAGCTGCTAAAAGCAAGTGATGTGCTGCAGCCTCCGAGCCCAAAGGCAGCGGTGCAGCCCTGCGGGGAGCACAAGGATTTATTGCTATCTGGCGTTTTCCTGGCTCTGGGCCTTGCTGTGGCTCCCCTGGTGTCAGTCTGGGACGTGTGGTGGCTTTGTAGCCATTGCTGCCTCCTCTCCTTGTGTGTCCAACCCCGTCCCTAGGGCTGGTGCGTCTGGGGAAGCTGGAAGGTGGCAGCAGCGTACGTGCTCTGCTCCTCCAGCACCCGAGCACAGGCACAGGGATCCTTGGTGAGGGACGCAGCCGGCCTGGCTGGCTTTGTGCCACCTGGGGCCGGCGCTGGCAGTGCCCATCTGCTATGCAGCGGCATGCACGGTGTGAGGTGCCCAGCTTGGACCCCAAATGGTGCTCTTGCAGGGCTGGGGCAAGCTGAGCTTTCGGGAGCGTGGAGCACCTGTGGGTTTGTCTGTAGGAAGTCGCTGAGGGAAGTGAACAGGAGCCTGAGAACACATCCCCCATGGCTCATGTCACATCCCGGGGCCTCTCTTTGCGATGAACTGTCTTTAGAGAGCCCTCAAGGGCTGCTGTGGGGCTCAGCCCCTCTGCCACAGCTCAGTGCCCTCGTGGGGAACGACCCTGAGTGCTGGCACTGGCCGGATCCGTGAGCGAACCCCATGTCACGTCCCCGCCAGGATCTCCTGGCACGACAGTCAGGTCAGGGTAACGGGACAGGAGCCAGAAAGGGAGGGTGGACTTCGTTAATGATACATGTGAGGTTTGTCTCTCTTTCCAGCACTGGCTACCAAACAGACCTACGTCAGCTATAGCAACCACGCGATTTAGCTCCAGCGATCGCAACTGCCTGGCATAGAGGGAGGCTGCGGATGCCACGACGCGGGAGGGAGCTGAGTCGCATCGCTCGTCGCAGGACGCTGGAGGGGGAGCCGGACGGGATGGGGAGGTGACAGCAGGGGACACACACGCTCCTGGTGGGGCCGCTGGGCAGAGCTCCCGGGGAAGATGGTGATCAACAGCAGCAAAAAAAAGAATAAAGAAACAATAAAAATAAACCACCGACCACCGTGACAATGCATGCCTCCCCACGGAGGAAGAGGAACAGTTGAGCAGGGGGGACGTAGCGCGGGGAAGAGGTGACGGACTTCGGCAAGTCTTTGGGGTTTTTTTTTCTGTATCTTGGCAAAAAAAAAAAAGAGACCCAACATTTTCCCTTTTCTGGATTTTGTGAGATTGTTTGTGGTTGTGCAGAACCTTCTGTTTTCTCTTTCTTTCTTTTTAATCCTCCATTTTCTTTTGTTCCTGTCTTCCTCCGTCCCTCTTCACTCTCTCTCCCCTATCCTACCAAATTCTATATGTTGCAAAAAGGAAAAATAAATATTAATACGTAAAATTTAAATAAAAAACAGACAACAAAATAAAATAAAACCTAGACTGTGTTCAAAGTGCTGATTTCTATAGGTGGTTAATTAATGTATGTGATGACCATATGGATTGAAATATGTCTGCTTTATGTACTGACCAGTCAAAAAACAAAAACACAGAAAAAAAACAAAGTTCAGTGCCTGGATGTTTATGAATTATTCGATGACTGTGTAGAGCATGATCATTTTTATACAAGGAGATTTCTAATAAAAGACCATGGTTTTGCACTCAGCGTTTGCTGCCTCTTGGTGACTGTTCGTTCCAGGCTCCAGGACGTGACTTGGTTTCGGCTGATGGGGAAGGTTTTGGGCGGCCAAGGGCTCCAGGATGGGATGGGGCTTGGTGTCCTTCCTCTCCAGGCCATCCTGCTGCAAATGAGGTCCTTGTGAGGGGATGGGACAGGGAGAGGAGAGCTCAGCATCACCCTGGCACAGTGCATTTGGGCATACGCTGTAGCCTGTAATGCCCCAGGGCTCAGGGGCTGGGGCAGGATCTGGGACAGGAAGGGCCAATTCCTCCTCGTTTGCTCTTCCCCAAGGTGTGGGCTGAGGCTGGAGGGATGGAGTAGAGAGGAAGGGATTTTCCAGGGTTGGTTTTTTTCACCTGTCAGGGGCAGGGCCAGCTCCACCCCCCCCATCAGGACCAACCTGGGGTAATTAGGGAGTTAGCAGGTAGCAAAAGCAGCTCTGCCCTTCCTGCAGGGAGGGTTCCTCTTCCTGGCTTCAGCCTGCTCCTTGGGATAGCACACCCTGGTGTGCGAGGTATGTGGCTGTTCAAAGAGTCTTGGTTTTGCCTGTTTTGGGGAGGTCTGGTGTGTTTGCTGCTGGTGTCTCTGACCCTGTGCTCTGGGAAAGGCTCTTGGAAAAGAGGGTGGCTGTGCTTGTTTACTGCTGGGTAAGGAGAGGATGGTCCAAGCTTGTCTTTCTTCTGGAGAGCAGATGGGAGGTGGGGAAAGGAGGCAGGGGAAGGTGCTGCTGCCTGCCCCAGAGAGGTGGGCTGCCTCTAGGTTTTGGGCAAGTTGTTGCTTTAGGTGCCCAGCAAAAGCACTGGAGCTGGCGGCGGTGTCCTGACCTTGCAGAGGCAACGAGGGTGCTGGGATGTCTCCCCATCCCTTTGCATGTGTTCCTCCTGGCCCAAAGGTGCCTGTATATTCCCTTCTCTGAGCATGAGTGAAGTCACCCTTGTGTTTTGCACATTTTTAGACCTATTTGTGTGTTAATCGTAGCCCTGCTCTCGCTCTGGTGGGTCACCCAGGCTGCGTGTCCTGGGGAGGGGAGGCCTCAGTGCTGCTCTGCGCCGCGGGGAGCTTCAGCCATTGATCGGTGCCAGAAGGGAAATACGACTGTTCCCTGCCAGCCGGAGAGGACAGAGCATGGCTTGAAGGCAGGAGTTAAAAAAAGAAGAAAGAAACATAATGAAAAGCTTGAAACTTTGATAAGATCATAGTTGTCAAAAGAGCTTCTCAGGAGAAAAAAAAAAAAAGCTCCGTTCCCACTGCATCCATCACTGTCGGATCGGATGTGAAATGCCGCCTGGTTCAGAGGGCTCCCAGAAAACCCGACTTGATGTCTCTGGTGCTGTTTCTAGCTCTGAGATACTGCTCTGCTGTTTTTACAAGCAGCTTTCCACCCCAAACTGTGCCTGATAATGACTGGAAGGGCTGATTCTACCTTAATTGCAGCATCTGCATCCCCCCCCTCCCCTTGCAGTGTCCGTGAGGAGGGATGCTCTGAGTCCCCTGGAGAGGTTGTGGCTGGGGACTGCGTGCTGCCACCAAGCAGATCTTCCAGGCTCATCTGTCCTCTGATGGTCCGGGGAGTTCTGCATGGCACGGTGCAGATACCAGAGCGGGATGGGGTGCGGGAAAGAGACCTGCGGTAGCAAGGTGATCTACCTGGGCTGATACGTTCTACCCAGGCAGGATGCAGAGAGCTGCGCTGATCTAACTGCTCTGCTTCAGTAGCTGAATGAACTGTTTTTTCACGTGCAAATACTACTTCAAGGTGTAGCTCTGCGTCTCTTGCTCTCAAACATTTCTGACTTCAAACTGCTTCCCTAGAAACGCAGCCAGCCCTGGAGCGCGTCCTGCCAGCCGCTCAGGCTGACAAAAGGTGTGCAGGAGCGAGAGCTGTGCTAATGCTGTTGGCAGCCAGCAACGCGCAGCGGCTCCAAAAGCTGCTGCTGGGTGGGAGGAACGGCGGGGTCTGGGCTTCGCTGGCCAGGATGGCACATCCTAAAGGGATGCCTTCGATGCTTGCTTGGGGAAGAAGTCACTTAACTAAACTTCGAACGTGGTTTCAAGTAGATTCATGTTCCCCTCTTGCATCAGGTCCTATTTAAACACAATAGCTACCCTGATTCCTTGATGGGTCTGGTGGAGTGTTAAATCAAAAGAGTCCTCATGTGGGTACTTATTTTGGTGTAAGTGTGCTTTACAGTGATTCAGTCTTATGCCTTGCAGACTTTAGCTTAAATGGTATAAAGATGCTCCTAAACAGATAGGCAAAATATTTGCACAAATCCAACCTCACCGGTCTCGAAACAGAATTTTAATTGGCCCAATTTTTTCTCGGCTAAAACCTACACTTACTGGCACTGTTCCTGTGCGCTGCTAAATAGACCTGTATCCCTCCCAGCGCTGGGTGCGTTTCAGCAGCAGATGCAGTGACCTCCGAACGTGGCTGGTTAATTTTATACGGCATTTCATGATACAGTGCTGTTTAATTCTAGACGCTTATTTGATTATGAAAGCTAATTAAAAGGGAGCAGTCTATAAGCAGTTGAGATGGATGTAGAGCGACGCGGGTCTAGGCAGGGCCTGGTGCCGATATCTGCAGAGAGGTGATAGCTGCTGCTGGGGCAGTTTTGGGAGCTAGCTGGTGTCTATTACGATCAGGTTTCTGCTTTGCTTGGTATTTTTGAGGGCAGTTCTACTGCCTGTGGCTGAGCAGAAGAGCAGAGTAGATACTGTGTGATCTGCTGAGGGAATTCCTATTTTTTTGTACTTTGTGTATGTTTGTTTTTTAAATAAGGCGCCTGTCCTGAAATCAGTACTGTTGTTTCTCTTCCTCACCTCCCATA
The DNA here is from genome assembly GCF_034638445.1 of Ciconia boyciana. NCBI lineage: Eukaryota > Metazoa > Chordata > Aves > Ciconiiformes > Ciconiidae > Ciconia > Ciconia boyciana. Next base: position 4,638,315 of record NC_132956.1, on the reverse strand, counting down.
CAGCTTAAAAGCGCTTCTCTGATTTTTCCCCTTATTTCTGTGAAGAGTTGTTGAATTTAAATAGCAATAATTGCCTGAGTTCCCTGAGTGGTTGACCTGCATATTTTTCACTTTTTCTGGGAATCTGAGAAGTGGGGGGCAGAAACCCGGGCTGGTGCCGTCTCCCTCCATCGCCTGCTCGTATCTGCCCCCTCCTCGAACTTCGTTGGCCTTAGCTGCTGTTCCCAATCCCCAGCTCCCCTCCTGAGCTCCCTTCTCCAGGGACAAGCAGAAGCTTTTGGGGTCCCACTGCCTTTTCCGCAGCATGGCTGGGGGCTGGAGGGGGGGCTGTGTGCGGGCTCATCTCCCCAGCCCCATGCAGAGCAGCAGCAGCATGGAGCTTGTCATTAACTCTCTTCTGTGAGAGGCAAATTACAGACTTTAGTGACACAATTAGGTCAGCTCGATAGGAAATGGAAAAACAAAATAATTTCTCTGTGAATTTCTCAGTCTGCCCGCTACTTTGTCCCTTGCTCCTCTGTAGCATTGACTCGAGGGGGGAAAAAACACTCCCCCACTGGAGACCTCCTGTTGAAGCCATGGCAAAGCTCCTTAGTAAGCAAATCTGGAGGAAGAGGATGGAAAGAGCAGGACTGGAGTAGAAAGTGGCTTGTTCCTTGCTCTGAGACAGGTCTCCATCCAGCTCCTCTCCCACAGGGAGAGCCACAGAGACCCGTTTTGGCCCCAGGAGAGCCGAGTGCTGCTCAGAGCAAGGTGCAACTTGCATTTAAAGCAGAAGGCAGCAAAGCCTGTGACAGATGTTGTGGTTCATTACGCTGTGGGGGACCAGCTCTGCAGCGAGCAAGTTGAGCTAATCTCCGCAATAGGAAGCGTTTCTCCCAGCGAGACCCGCTGCCAGCCAAAATCTTTGGCCTGGAGCATCAGGACCTTGAACTTAATTTTCCTGGGCTGTGGGAAGCCAGCAAGAAGGATGGAGAGCTGTGATGAGCACATCAGTGCTGCTGAGGAGATGGGTGATGCCTCTGAGTGGTCTCGGGGGGCAGTGGGTGCCCCAGAGGGAGGTGGAAGCACCCCAGCCCTGCGGCTGGGGAAGGACCAGTGGCAGAGCGGAGCTGGAGCTGCCGACTGCCCGGTTTCCCGTCGGCGAAGCAGTCCCCGCGGCTGGAGCCCGCAGCCGGGGATGGAGGGGGTGTGTGGTGTGCATGTGAGGGTCTCTTCCCCAGCATCAATGTTCTCTTGTATGGCCGAGCGAGTCAATGCAGATTGTGTTGAAATCTCACTTCAGCGGCGAAAGCTGCAATTAGCATTTAATGAAGCTTCTTGCTTTTATTTTTAGGTAACCTCCGATTCCCTGACTGTGTAATTTAGTCCTCCATTGCTTGGAGATAATTAAAGTATGTCACTATAATTTGCTTTTTTTAAAAGCCTGTAATTATGTTTTTATTGAGAATAAAAAAGGGGGGGAGGGGGAAATGAAAACAATGTTAGGGGAGGAGAAGTCTTTGGATGGGCAAGGGAGATTTCTTCCAGCTTGAACGCTTAGGAGATCTTTCCAGGATGCTGGGTGGACTGGGGACAGAGGAAGGGCTCCTTCTGTATTAGCATGGGCTATAGCGAGGTGCAGTGTTTCAAGTGGAGGTGTGAGAGCTTCGGGTGTCCGCAAGTCCTGATCGCGCCTGCACGTGGTTTAGCTGCAGCATAACCATGGTGTGTGCATGGGCTGCGTGAAGTACCAGCACTGCTTCCTCTGCTGCCTTGTTTGTGGTGTTCGGCATCGGTATCCTTGCAGCGCCCTGGGATGGGGAGAGAGCCCTGCTCCGTCTGCACCCCAACCTGCAGGCTCCGGGGCAGCCCAGGACGGGCTTAGCCTGGAGCGGAACGGCTGAGGTCTCATCCCTGCAGCCTCTCACTCCCAAGACCGCCCTGCCAAGCCTAGCAAACATCTGCGTGCACGCTGGGTCTTCGTGTTTCAATTGCAAGCATCTGGTCTCCGCAACAAAACATGCTTTGCTGATGCAGGGCTACGTAGCTCATGCTATATGTCCTCCCTGCACAATAACAAATTAATGGGGAGGAATTAAATGTATCTTCCCAGGCCTGGCAGGACTCCTCAGCCTTTGGAGGATGCTCCTTGCAGCTCGGGCTGTGTTTGCATCTGTAAATGCTGCTGCTGGACGTCCAACGACCTATGTCCCTCCAAATCCCCCAGCACCGTCTAACGCTGAACGTGCCGGCTAGAGCGTCCTGCCTTCCTCCAGAGCGTGGAACGCTGTGCATGGCCCTGGGCCAAGCGTTGCTCCTGGGCAGCCCAGTGGAGCTGCTTCCCTGCAAGCTGGTCTGAAATGAGAGTGTGGCTGTCGCAGGAGGAACCGCTCACCTACAATTCACAGCCTGGAAATTGGCTGTTGGAGGGAAGTTGAATAACGAATAAATTCGAGATAATTGATTGGCCCTTGGCCAGTTCACAGCCAGAGAGAGCTGGAATGACTGGATTGTTGGCTTTTTCTTTAAGTTATTCTTGCTCAAATTTTTGAGCGCTAAGAGGTTACATTTAGTTTAGAATACATTTAATTCATTAAAACGTTGATCTTCTCTGCTGCAGAGTTCAGATCTGATCCCAGGCTTTATTCCTTATCTAAATGCAAAGGTTTCTCGTCAGAAATACAAAGCAGAAAAAAAATCTCGGTGCTTAGGAAAAGTGACATGATGAAGGGAGCATGGGCTGGACTGCGTTCCAGCGCTGGGAATCCACTGCCACTTGAGCTGACAACCTCACTGGCATGGGCCCAGTTTTCTTCGTGCCCATCCTGGGATGCAGTCTTTAGGGGCTCTCGCCTGGTCTCACCGTGTTCAACGTGTCCTAGTGCTGCAAGCAGCACCTCGAGGCCCCTGCAGCCAGCCCCTAACGCAGGGTGCTCGTATACTAGGGTGCTGTGAAATTTGGTGCGATCCCCTGCAAAGCTTCTCTCTGGAGCTGTCTGCTCCTTATGGAGATGGGGCCAAAGTGACTCAGGAAAGGCTCTTTGATAGAGTAGTATCGGGATGGGGATTTATGTTCCAGTGTGTTCTCGGGCTGTGCATCCACCCCCAAGATACCTGCTCTCCAGGTGTCTTGGAATTGAATGGCACCGTGAGTAGGATCAGTCTCCCGTTACGCTTGCAGCACGCTCACGTTCCTCCTCGCTGTGCAGAAATCCCCCTCCCGAGCCGTGCCGGGTGTCACACCACCTTCCTTGCAGACCCTTTGTTATCTGCTGGGGATAACAAAGGGAAGGAACAGCACTTAAAACCCAATAAAACCCACACACCATCATCAGCTTTTGTACTGGTTGCTATGGGAACCCCATACATGCACCGGAAACGCTGGAGTATGCAAATGAGCTTCTTAATTAGTTCTCCTCAGTCTTTCATGCTCCTGGTGCAGCAATTTGATCATTAGATGAACATGCCACTTAATTATCGGCAGCTTAACCAAACACGAGCTGGGGTGACCTTTGGGGAGGGCAGGGTGTCTTGGGAGCTGGCTGGCGGCGGAGGGAAGACGGAGGCCAGCGGCTGCACGGGGCTGGGAGTCTTCTCCAGCAGCTTTCGCGCTGGCAGGAGCTGCCAGTATGGTTTCTGATGCCTTTGGAGAGGAGCAGCAAGTGAGGGGTGGGTCTGTGTCTCCAGACTGCCCCAGCCTTCCTGGAGAGGCTGTCCAGTTGCTGGGGGCTCAGCAGCGTGGTCGCATGTGCAGGGGGCTGAGATTGTGCGGTTAGCTCGAGCAGAAGGACCAAGCTCCTTGTCTTGCAGCGGTGGAGCGGAGGGCTGGCTGGAAAACCCAAGCCCCTCTGAGCCATGGGGCAGGTTGCAGTGTTACCCCAGCTCTGCTGGCCTCGGGGACTGGGGTTGGACTTCTTGCCTCCAGCCCAGTGTGCTGGTTTTGCAGAGCCAGATAGATGCCAGCCGGGTGCATGTGTGAGCTCTTGCTGTAAATGCTATGAGTTTTTCACCAAACAAGCTTCATTAATCGTCTAATAACTGGATTAATTAAGGACACTGAAAGTAAACAGCAAGAATGTAATTTGCCTCTGATTGCCATGTAATTGCAAGAGTATGGTCCTATTTGCATATGCAGAAAGTGTTGACAGAGGCACTGGGACCAAGAATAACAATTTATGGAGGGCAAATGTGCCCTTGGGGTGTCCAGACCCCTTCAGCCATACTCTTTGCTGCCTTTGGTGCTGCCTGCATGTGTTTTTTCTCTGTGGTTCTCAGACTTCTTCCCAATTAGCCACCTCTCCTGCTATTTGTGGAGCTTTCCAAGCGATTTGCTTAGGCAAACATTGATGCTCCAAATAGACTAGCAGATCAGCTTGGGAACACTCTCCTATGTCCTGCAAGACAGCAGAAATAGCTGAGAATAAACCTCTTTCTCTCAGGGCTGTCCTGCTAAGGGTTAGGACAGCCAGGTCTCCCTTTGACCCTGCTTACTTGGGACTTGGGGATTTTGGCTGTGCTTGGAAGAAGCAAGCCCCCAGAGAGGGGGATTTTGGTCGTGCTTGGCAGAACTTGCCCTTGCAAGCCCCAGAGAGCTTCCAGTGCCCTAAGAGGAGACAGAGAGCAAGAGGTGAAGTGGGGGCATGCAGAGGGGAAAGCAGATGCTGTGTGGCTTGGAGGCAGAGCCAGCGACTGAATACCAGAGTCCACGTCCCACACCATCTTGCATCTCTGGTGTCCTCCACCCCTTGTCAGCTGGTCTTTTTTTCCAGCGCTTCTCTCTTTCCCTGCAAATGCAGACAGCTGGATGGTGACTAATCTTCCAACTCTCTGCCTCCCATTAGCTCTGGGTGAGCTTTCTTTTTGCATTTGACCTTGTCAACACTAGATCTGGGCTGCTTGAGGAATGGGAGTACGTGGTGCTCTGCGAAGATGACTACGCGGTCCCTCCACGCCAAGATGCACGTGCCCAAAGGGGAGAATTCGGAGGACTAATTCCATCTTGGTCATATTTTTCTATCTCCCTGACAGACATGACTTGGTGGAAACCTACAATGTGGAGGGACGTGACCTTTCAGGAACAGCCCAGAACATCTATGCCAGGCGTGATTTCTAAGTGTATCCAATTTTTTTCTTCTCACGGCAGTGATGAGGTCTGTATGCTCCAGGTATTTCAGCCTGTTCTTCGTGTGTAGACGGACTTGGATTAAATCAGTGTGCATTGTTTGCTTGAGAAAGGCACCTGCTGCTTGCTTGTGTGTCTTCACACTCCAGCAGGATAAGAAGCGGTGAATATGATCCTTAGAGCAATTGTTTTAGAAGAGAGCTGGCTGGCAGAATGGATGGGGGCTGGTTTGCCAGCAGAATGCTGCTGACAAATATCTGTGAAGGAAAATGGGGACTTGGGACCCCCCTGCCTGTCTGCGGGCATCTTTCCCATCAACTGTTTGTTTCCTTGCAGCATCTGAAGGTTTTGGGCCGGTTTCCCACGGCTTTAAGTGCCATACCTGTCCCGAACTGCTGCCAAACTCCATTCATCACAGACAGTGTTTTGTTTTCCTCTTCTGGAAACTTGAAACGTTTAGAAAGAAATCAAGTTTTCCCTTGAAATTCAGTGGGGAGAGGGGTAGAAGGAAGGTAGCCTTCTGTTTATTTTGCACTGCCTTTCTGTAAGCTGCGATGAACAACCTGTCATCATACCTCCAGTGAAGCAGTTGAGCAGGCTCCCCAGGTGTCTGTGTTTGGTTCCTTGCCATGCAAGGTCTTGTTAGAGGTGGTGGTTGTTCCTGGTTAGCCGTGGACTCCCTTTGAGCTTGAAGAGCAAGACAAGGAAATAGCAACAATTGTGATTAGGGCTTTATTTTGAACTCCTAAAATCTCTATTTCCTGTGGTGAACAACATCCTAGAGCAGCTGGAGGCTGCACCCCACTAATGTTTCACAGTGAAATTTTCAAAGCGATAAACAAGGGAGGCAATCAGCCCCTCCTGAATGTCAAGGGGATGTGGGTGGTGATGCCTGCTGTGCCTTTGAGACCTCTCCCGTTGTCAGCATGCTTTCTTCGGGAACTGAGGCCAACGTGGGGGCTCTACCACTGCCGTTGCCTGCTTTAAGCTGTATCTGAATGCCTTCAGACCTTTCCTACAACAACCTGGGCTTCCTTCTGGAGCTGCAGTATCACTGCCTCTGTCTAGGGTAAGCCAGTGCTGCTCAGTTTTGAGAGCAAACCTTTGCTCTCTCTGCATGTTGGCTCCTGAAGATCAAGGTTGCTCTTGAAACTTGTGAACATGAGTCAGTCATTAAGGCTTAACGTTGTTCTCGCAGATGTCTCTTTCCCCCACCACTGTCCCTCCTTTCCTTGTGCATTAGAGTAGGTGTGAGGGATCTGCAAGAACTTGACCTTGAATAAATGTTGGTGAACCCAAAGGATGGATGTGTAGGCCTATTACCGTGTCCTGGCTTGAGTGATCTTTGGCTTTGAGGATACTGAGATTCTGATTTGATTCCCGTGTGACCTTGGCATGGGCAATTCATCTCTCCCCGATCTCACTCTTTGAAATCTTCCTCTTTCCAAGTGGGCTCTGTATTCTGGTCCTGTTTTTCAAGGCTGATGGGGAAGCTGCCTCTGGTCTGATTGTCAGTGCTGCTGCTTTTCTATTATTTTTCAGATGCCTTATGTTTTTTTTGGGGAAAAAAAATTTCCAAACCCTGCTTTGCAATTTTTCTCTTCTCTCTAATTAGATGTAGCAGTGATCAAAATATGTTGCATTGCACTGCAAGCTTCTCCAGGCAGATGTTTCATCACTGGAGGAGAGATTACTTCATCCTTTACATTTGGGGAAAATTAAAAGCGAGGAAAAAAGAAAAAGGCGAAAGAGAATGTTGGATTTCCTGTTGTGTGAATACATCTCACAAGGCTTCAGGGCAGGGACATGTGAGAGAAGAACCAGGGCCATGAGAGAGAGGGAGGGTAGATTTTTTTTTACCCTGCTGGCATTCAGATCTTGAGCAATGCACCCCTTGGCACTTATTTTGCTGCAGAAACCAGGGACGGTGGCTGTGACCCATCTTGCTGCTTCCCTGCAGCCTCCCTTGGAGAAGGGTTTTTAGCACAAGGCAGGCTATTAGCTCTGCATTTTGACTTTCTGGGGTGCACAGAGCCCCTCAGCTGCTGCCACACCTCTACAGCTCTTACATACGAGCTTTCAGAGCAGCTGGGGGGGTTGCAAGTGGCATAAAGTCCACTCTCTGTCCTTCGACATCTGGAACTCTTTGGTGCATGGTGCTTTGTATTGATGGTAAGAATGGATTAATTCCCCAAATATGACCAGTAGAGGAAGGTGGGGCAGAGGAAAAGATATGAAAAGGCCCGTAAATGGCCCTTTGTTCTGGGATGCCGGCACCAAATACCACCAGCTTTGGAGCAGAGACTTGGGTTTGGCTGGGGAGAGGGTAAGCGTGCAGGGAAAAAGCGTCTCCCATGCTGGGAACACCAAGCACAATTCCTCAAGCTCAGCTCGATAAGAGAGTTATCAAAAGTAAAAATGACAGCAATTCTGCAGTCAATATAATGTGGCTGCAGGTTAAATAAATAATGTTTGAATGATAATAATTGCAAAATGATACTATTTCATCTGCCACAAACATGTGGTTAAGCTCTCATTAGCTGAGACTATGAGCTTTGCAGGAAGCACAGACTCTTTGAAAGCAGAGCTCTTTGGATTATGCCGCTATAGAAATTCCTGGACTGCTTTTGCAAGTGTTTAATAATGCCTGTGAGTAAGTTTGCTCATGGGATTGAGAGGACAATCGGAAAGGCCAGCGCCCCAAAGTGAAGCTGGATTTTTATTTATTTATTTGAGGTCTGCTTTTTTAGGTTCTCAGGGCTTCTGACAAACTGAGTTTATAAATAATGGAATGTATTATAGTCCTTGGGCTCTGTAGAAAAAACCCAACATGGTATATATTTTTAAGTGTTTTTTACATATAGAGTTTTTTTACTTATAGATATGTGTGTACAGGCAAATCAACCACATCTAGCGTAGTTTTGTCCGAACTTCAAGTTTTAGCAAAAAGCTGCTCTGTCCTGTCCCACCACCTTCCTCCATCGCCACCTCTTGGTCCCTGTGAAGCCATCCTGGAGCAACGCTGTCTGTGCCCAGGGACGGTGCTCAGCCCCGAGCTGGGGAAGCTGGTGTGCTCAGCACCTCGCCAGGCAGGGCTGATTTCAGACTTGGCTGCAATATTGATCCTCACTTAACATAGTAATGAGAATCTGCTTCCCTAATCAGTGAGGGAAAAATCTTATTTTCCAGCTGCTAGGAGGAAACGAGCTTTGTTGAATTGTGTTGGATGTGGGGTGGTACGGAGGTGGGTGATGCTGGCTTGGCTTGGCTTTGGTCTTCCCGGTGTGGGCAGGAGCCTGTTGTGATCGCTTGGGTCGTGTGTCCTTCTCGTCTTGGCTTCTCTCGTACACCCTGATGTTTGGGGAGACACACCGTCTTGCTCATCCTGAAGCCCAGCTTGGGTTTTTATGATGAACCCCATCATTCATATTGCCATCTTTGAACCCCGCAGGGCAGGTGATGGCTTTCCAGCCTTGTTGCGTCGCAGAGACGTGAGGCAGCATCCATGCCAGCTCCTCAAAGCCCAGCCTTGCACCTCATCTTCCTCATCCAGTGCATTACTGAGGAGGAAAAAAGCCCCATTTCCCCTCCATTCCTGGCTCGGGCCTCCCAAAACGTGGGCAAGCGGCCTCTCCTCCTCTCCGCAGCTCTGCCCGGGCCGGGTGCCTCGCTGGACTGTCTGGCTGACGGCAAATTGTTTTTTGATGGCTGACTCGGTATAACTGAACTCAATTTGCCTTTCAAAAGCAGCTAATAGTCGCATTAAAAAATCCATTTTCACTTGTGATTGAATTTGACGGCGGCTCAATCAATAAGCGAATGGAGTGTTTCACATGCTGTACCGAGCGGGCGTTACCACGGTAACAGTGTAAGTGAGCACCACCGGGTGAATCCCCCCCTCGAACGGGTGTCACCCGGCCCTGTCACCCCATGAGGGGCTGCCCCAGGCGGGTGCCATGGTGGGCAGGGAGGCTCTCCTGGTCCTCGCGGCAGTGATGCCGGACAAAATTTTCTTCATTTTCCCCTTCTTTGCCACTGTGGAGGGGGATGAGTGCTTTGTTGGTAGCTGGACGTGGCCAGCCTCATAGGGACCGGCTGTGGTGCCATGGCCAGACCTCGTGAGGGGAGGCGTCCATTTTGTGGTGGTGCTGACACTGAGGGAATGGCGGCCTGGCATGGCCCTCAGGGTGGGGACCTGCCCGTTCCTGCGCCTTTCATTCCCAAATCTCTCAGATCTGGGAGGAAAGCAGGAGGAGAGCGGCCGGAGCAGCTCTGGGGCAGCAGACAAGGGCGGCAGGGCTGGGAATGGAGCCGGCAGTGAGCTGTCCTGAGGGGATGGTTTTTCTGTGGGGGGAAGATAATGAAGTGAGGAAATGGATTGAATTTTTTTTTTTTAATAGGGTTCATCCGCTTTTGATGAAAAATGAACGTGGCACTTTGCTTCATGACAATCAGAGTGTTTCCTTTCAGCTATTGTTTGCGTTCCCCCTATTGTAGTATAAAATGAAAATGAAATGGTTCAGTCAGGAATTTTGCCATTGTGAATTTTTTTCGTTTTTTTTTTTTCTCTCCAAAGCAGTTTCCTGGGGGATTTTAATTAGAAACTCTCTGTCTTTATGCTCCACAGCAGCCCAGCTTCTTGCTGTCCGTGCAGGGAAGCCTACCTGCACGCTGACACTGCAGCCATTTTGCTAGCATGGAGCAGGGGAGCCCACCCGTGCGGTGCCGCCTTCAGCCGCTGCCCGGCCCGTCCTCACCGCTTTCCTTCAGCCCGAAGGAGGTCTGCATCGCGAAATGAATACGCTGCTTTACAACACGTTGGTGTTTTCTCTGCAGGGAGTTTGCCTGAGGCTCCAGGATGCTGTTAGTTGCCTTATATTGCCTCTCTAAAGCACACGCAAACAACGCAATCCTGTCTTTGAGCTCATTTCCATAGACTGATCTGCACTAGAGGAAGAAAAAAAAAGTCTGTATTGAGTTTGAGCTAAAAGAAGGGGAAAGCCACGCACCCTGGGCTTAACTTGAGCTGGCAACTGGAGTTACCCCCACTGAGGACTGAACGGGGTTGAACTTTCGCTGCCCACCTGAGTTAAATCCAAGTCCTTTGCCTCCCCAGCTCGCTTTCCTGGCCATCCCTGCTGCTGCACCAGACCCAGATGGTTTCTCAGGGCTGCCCTGGACCAGGGAGGGCTCTTGGCCCTGCCTGCCACGGCATTGCATTTCTCACCTTTCTCTCCTTTGGGGTATGCGCCGCGTCCCGTGGGGACCTGCAGAGCTGGAGGTCAGGATGTGGGGCTGGCGCTGTGTCAGCTCAGCCTCTTCTCTCCTCTCCCGACATGCTGGAGGTCGTAGCGTCCTCGCTGAAGAAGGCAGGAGACTCTCCGAGTTTCCAGCCCTTTTGCCGGAGGCTCCTCTGCTCCTCACAGAGGAAAGAAGCCATTTCCATTAATTTCACAGGCTGTTTCCACCATATCTGTGTTTGCTGCTGCTGGTGGCTGAGGATGAGTCTCTCTTCCCACGTTCGCAAGAAGAAACAAAACCTCTAACAATGGTGCCTAAGCAATCTGCAGAGCTCTGGAGACAGCCTGGAGGGTCAGGGCTTTGTTTCCTGACAGGTACAGGGCTCCCCTAAACTGTAATTTCATTGTCACCGGGAGCTGACATCTCTTTGTTTTACATACTGGAAGGAACTGGCAACAGAGCTGGTTTCAGTGTGCGGAGCGGAGCTGCAGTCTCTTCCGCCTGAGAGAGCACAGCTCCGCTGCACGGAGGAGCCGCTCTGGATGCGACAGGCCGGGCTTCGCTCCCTGCCTGGAGCCCTGCGGGCAATGAAGGGACCCGGTCCTGCTTCTGACTCCTCTGCTCAGTGGCCTGAGCTGCTGTGCCCCAGCTTTGCCCTCCATTTCCCCCCTCTAGGGCGAAGAGTCTCCCCTTGTGCCTGCACCTCCCCAAAACTGGGTGATGGTACTTCAGGGAAATCAGAAGCAGTTGAGGGGTAAAGTCGGACTCCTTGTCCACGTCCACTCTGTGCAAGTGGAGCTGCTGGCTCCTCTCCTGGGGTGCACAGGGGAGCATCTGCGTGGCTTCCTGGATCGTGCCCGCTCAGAGTCTTGATGGGCTGCCTGACCTTTTTGCTGGTAATCGGAAATCTTTCAAAGGCACCGTGTTCTCCCTGTGAAAAGCTGAACTGAAGGGACTGGTGACTGCACTGGCAAGATGTGTGCGGGGCTCCTGCACTGCCGCTGCCTGCACGGACCTCTCGGGGAGATAAAGCAGCCACCTGACCCAGAGGAAACCGTGCCTGTGTCTAGCTGAGCTTTTTGCTTTCAAAGCCATGCCGGGCCCTGCTAGAGAGCTCAGAGTGAAATGGTTTCTCGGTGCTCCTTTTTCCCAGATACAAAGCTGCCGAGGTGTAATAAGCTGAGGGGAAGGCGATAAGCTATTCGGTCAGCTCCGCGTGCTGCAGCAGCACGTGTGCTGTCATTAGCCTTTGGAAGCTGTATCTCATGCGAAAGTCACTTGGGAATGAATCGGCTGCTGGTGCAGCTCCTGTGGGGAGATGGCTGTTGCACCTTGGCTCGTCTGGGCTTGGGAGCAGGGAGAGCATTTGAATCGTCATTGCAGCTAAACCCCCTCTGCATGGCCAGGGACCCTCAGTGCTAAATCCTGTACCTAAAGCTGGGGACAGTCTTTATGCCAGAGATGAAGCAACAGAGGAGAAACGATCCTTTAGAGGAAATGAGGTACCGAGATTAAATGATTTGCTTGAGTCGTGCAGAAGATATAACAACGCTTGGGTGGCGTGCTTGAGGCGGTGATGGGAACTCTGGGTTGAGGTTTACAGTTTGTGATGAGGCTTAACAAGCATTGGCTGGAAGAGCTCAGAGGGAGAAAGCAGCATTGCAGAGGGTGCTAGTGTGGAGCCCTGAACTAAATCTAGTCAGACTGGGTTGTGTCATGTTTTGGGCCAGGCCATCCCAAGCCAGAGGCTGTTAAAGCTGAGAACTGAGCCTGGGTCTGCTGAATCCACTTAACGAAACTCTGCTCCTGGGTGTTGGTGTTCCCAGCGCTGCTGTCGAGCTCTGCACAGGATGGGCTTGTGTGACAAGGGATAAATCTTCCCCTGATGGCAGCTGGCATACCTCCATCAAAGTCAGCAAGGATGAGGGACATGTTTCCCAATACAGGGCTCCAGGAACTGTGGCTGTGGGTCCTGACGTTGCCCGAAACAGGAGGAGAATACCTATCGCCCACCTATGGTGTCAATACCACAGCCAATTGATTTGTGCTCATTTACACGAGCAGCCCCAGATCAAAGTGGGCTTTGCGACTTGACATGTGAAATGATTTCCTGTCTTACAGGGCTGTGCAATTATTTCCAGAGCTTTCCCCTTTACAACTGCATGGAGAAAAGTTAAGTCATGAGACTAGCAATATTACAGAAATAAATTAAAAAAACTAACGTGGAAGGAGGTGGAAGAAGTTCAGGGCTGAGGTGGCATTATGATTAATTACAGATCAGTTGTTGCTACATATGTGTGACAGGGAAGTTGTCTTTGTTGCAGAGGGCTGTGTGCACGCTGATGTGGGGAAGCCTAGAGAAGGCCTGGCACAAGCTGCCAGTGAAACAGGAAGGCATTGAGCCGGGAAGGCATTTTCCTTCTGTCTCCCTTACTGCTGCCCTTTGCTTTGGGCTTATCTATGTGCAAAAGGGCTTCTTGTCCATTAATAGAGCTTCCGAGAGAAATGAGGCACTTGTGATTGCATTCTGTCCATTTATCCTACTCTTTCTACGCCAGTAATCTTTTAACACATTAGCCAATTTGAACCGCATTTGAGAAAAGAATCAAGGTCTTGGAGATGTGCTATTTTGTAACTTAACTTAGTCTTTCTGTTGACTTTTGTTCTTTTTTTCAGTGCATGCTTCATTTACTCTTTCTCTATCCCTGATAAGGAGCAATAGAAAAAGAGGAGTCAATCACTGAGGTCGCTGGGACAGGGACAGTTTTCCTGTTCTAGAGTTGTTCTGCAGTCGGTATGAAGGAGTACTAGTTGCCTGCTGCCATCCATGGCCATATCTCAAAGCAATTGATAACAAAGGGTCTAAGAAATAAGATAATCTAGAAATAAGGGTATTTTTTCCCTCCTTTGTCCTTTTCTTCTTAAAGAGCCCTTACCTTGAGAATCACTGCCATAATCTTTCCAACTAAAAACTGCTGACAACTCCTGATCAAGCAGCCCTTGCCTTCTGCCCCCTTGTTTGTAGGATGAATGCCGCGTTCCACAGCCTCTTTTCCTGGAGTTGCAGCCTGTCCTTTTGCCAGCAGAACCCTCGCAAAAACCCAGAGAAAAGCATGTTTTAGCAATTCCTCTGGGTCACCCCTGCTGAGGAGGAAGCGATGTTTGTTGCTAAGGATGTCTTATTCCTCTGTGGAACACATCAGTCTTTCAGCAAGTGGGTTGGGGATTATGCCTGGATCCTGAGGAGCAGCATGCAGGCATGGAGACTGTGCTCCTTCCCTGTGTCCCCAGCTCGCAGGGACCTGCCAGGCTGTGGCAGGGATGTGAGCCTGGTGACTCAAGACTTTGGCACACGGAGAGTGACTGCACAGTGTCGCAGAGCTGTGCCGGGGCTGACAGATGATAAGACGTGTTTGGAATGGAGACCTTGAAAGAGGTGGAAGACAGCAGGGTTGGTAGCCTGTCTTGTGAGAAAAGGTTTGCCAGCCCTGCTGTATCTGCAGACTCTCCTACCACCGAGGCAGCTGTGTCGGGAGAGCTCTTGCAAACCTCAAGGAGCAATGGTTTTAAACTAAGGGAGGGCAGATTTAGACTGGATTTAAGAAAGACATTTTTTACAGTGAGGGTGGTGAGGCACTGGAACAGGTTGCCCAGAGAGGTAGCGGAGGCCCCATCCCTGGAAACATTCAAGGTCAGGTTGGATGGGGCTCTGAGCAACCTTGTCTAGTTAAAGATGTCCCTGCTCCTGCAGAGGGGTTGGACTAGATGACCTGTAAAGGTCCCTTCCAGTCCAAAGGATTCCCTGATTCTATGAAACGGTGCTTGTTTTGTTTGGCCTTTTGCGCATTATGTCCTTGGGGGGTTTTGTGAGAGCAGAGACATTCCTTTGGGACAGGGCAAATCCTGATGCTGACTGATGCTTCTGGACAGCCAGATAGATCACGCTGCCCATCAACTCTATTACCAAACCACCAGCAAACTTGGAGACTTCTAGCTCTCTGAAGTCCTCCATGGACAGGAGACTTGCACATATATGTATACCAGCTGTGTTAAGGGCACCACAGCTCATCGGTTTAACTCATGGCCTACTGCAGGGCTATGGAAATGTTTGGTGCTGGTGCGTGCTGCACTTTTGCCTTCTGTTTTCTGCATAAGTGCTAGGAAAGAGCTGAGATGTGCTGCCTCTTCAAGAGAAGAGAATGGAGGCAGTGTTTGTGCAGAGAGGACTGGCTGAGGCACCGTTCAGCTTGGCCTTGCAGTGCTAATTGTGCTGTTAATGGCAAGTTAAAGCAAATATTGCTAGGAACCTTTTCATTAAAACAAACGCATGAGAATTTATCACTGTTACTGAATGCCTTAAAACATGTCTGGAGGAGGAGCGGGAAGGGCGGCTTCCAAATGGAAGTGTTGGCATGTCACTAACCCAGCTGCTTGCTGCTGGCTGGGAGCATTGCAGGGGGCTGTGCCACCACTTTAAGATGATGTTCTGTATTGCAGCCATGGTTGTTGGATCTGAATAGCTCTGAGCAATTCATGAAACACCGTAACTGCGTGTCTGTGCTGTGTATAAGCTCTCCCCAGGGGGAGAAGTGTGTGTTTGAATGTCTTGTTTTGATATGGCATTGCTGCTGGTTTTTAGCATGCACAGAACTACAGTCTGGGATCTGCCTTTGTATGAGGATCAAGAGAGATGAACCAACCTCTTATGTGAGCTTCAGAAAAATAGGCCTGCTTTTTCTTTACCCTTTTTTTTTTATTTGTGTGTGTATTTGTGGGAAGGGATTGCTGTTATTTTTATTTACTATCCTTGGTTAACCACCAGTCAAAGATCTGGTTCTTTTTTGCATGCCTAGTCCTAATTACAGCATGGGCACATTTGTTTTCTCTGAGAGGCTAAGCTCTAGAGCAATTTTCATCTGTGCCTTTGTTTTCATCACCCTGCAACGTGAGAGATCTGAGCAGCTGTCTCGGGTGCTTTGCTCAAAGTGGAGAACAAGCCCTAGTGAGAAGGGCAACTGGAAAGAGAGATTAATTAACCTGGCCTTGGTTGGCCTTGTAAACAGGGGGAGAAATCTCTCTCAAACTGCTTGTTGCTTATTTAGCTTGTAAAAAAGCTGCCTGATCTCACACTCAGTCTTAATCCAATCCACCTTCCCACAAAGCTAATTGCCAGTAATTTGCTTGCACATCTCTAGTGTCCTTCTCTTCCTGGCTGCCTTTACCAGCTGTGGACCAAGGTGATGGAGAAGTACACTTTCCTTTTCTCTGGCTACAGAACAGACAGTAGAAGTCTGTTGGTTAACTTCATTTATCTTGATAATCCCAGGAAGACACTTGTCTAAAACTGGGGAGAGGAACACAGAGCAGAGGTGGTCGTGGAGAATGTCCCTCCTGTGCTCTCAACGTATTTACAGTGTGATCTAATTAAATGAAGGCAGGGTAGCTCAGATCCATTGATTTTTTCATCAGTGGCAACCTTGCTATGTTATCAGAAGTGAGTAATCCCTTCTCTGTAAAGCAGACATTGATAGATCAATAGGAGAGAACATGCTGTACCTCCTGGCAGCTCCATCAACCTTGGAGAGAGAGCTATCAAGGGCACCAGCATTCCCATTCCCCTACTTCCAAAGCTTCATCGCTTCCTTCCCCCCAGTTGCTGCACCCTGTCTTCCCCATCATTGGTACAAGCTGCTCATCGGCCCCCGGACTGAAATTCCTCATCTCCCTCGAAGACATTCTGGTATTTCCTTCCTACCCCATGGGACAATTTGCCATTAAAGTAATCTCCCTCTTGGTTTGGCTGTGTTAATTACTGTGTTAGATCCGTTATTTCTAAGGGCACAGCACAGGAGAGTGCCTTCCAGCTCAAACTTGGGCAGGCTTTAGAAGGCAGGTGCTTGGCTTTTTGGAGAAGACCCATGGATAAAAGGAGGGAGAGAACTTAACCATGATGGGCCAAAGGTTTGGGACTGTGTTGGACGTGCTGCAGCATTGAGCTTCTGTTGTGGGAGACGCTGGGTGGACCTGGGCCCAGCTGTCTTACCGATGACAAGACTCCGGTAACAGTGAAAGGCACGGATCTTGTGTACGGTTTGAGCATATTCTGGCTTCCTCCTGAGAAATGGGACTCTGAATGTGAGACTGAAGGCTTGTAGGACAGGGCATTGAGATGAATAGTTGATTTTGATTTTTAGTAAACAAACTTAAAGAGCAGGTTTTTCTCTAAAGATGGTAGTCAGCAGAAGTTTTTATGCCATTAAGCGCTAGGTACAGAACTCAGCTGCAGCAATGTGCAGTCAAAGCTCGAAGTAGAAGGCACTTGGGACAAAGGAAAGGCATTAGGGTGAGAAGAATTAAAAACTATCAAGGCTGTTACAACCCCCTCTGAGCTCTGCTGTTGAGACTTCTGATAACGTATTTGTTTTTGAAGATTTCACGCAATGCTGCTCCTGGCTGGGGAGTGAGAAGATGTTATGCTTGCTGCAAATTGTCTTGATAGAAAATAGTGGTACTAATCGCTTTGCCTATACATAATTTGGTGCCTAACACAGCACTACAAATACTGTGATTATTCTTAACAGTCATATACAGTACATATAATTTGAGGGTGAATGTGGGAGCTGTCAGAAGGAAACGTCTAGCCTGTGAATAGCTGAAGGTCATGTCACTACAATGGTAACTCTTCCTCACATTTCCAGTTAGGTATGTGAAAGCAAATTCTCTGCACCAGGAGGTCCTGATCTGTGTGGGACAAACAGGTAGGCAGGAAAAGGGAGAGCACACGTGGCAGGAGCCCATGGGATGTGAGTGCCTGCTTCCATCAGTATTCGTTTTGGAGAAGCATGGAGCACGGTTTTGTCCTAGGAAGTTTCAGCGGTGGCTTTCTAGTGGGATGCACTTGATCAGTTCTTGCAAGCGCGACGTAAGGACAGCTCTGCGCTCCTGCCTGGGTGGGTGACGGGTGGTGTTTCCCTGGCAAAGCACTGTCCCACCTTGCCTCTACAGTACGAGGGCATGTCATGAGCACGGGGAGCTGAACCTTTTTCCCTCTGCTATGGGAGCAGAGGAGCAGTTGTTTGTGGCTCACCTGGAATTAAAACATGACAAATAATCAGCTTTGCCTCACCTTGAGTTTATAGACTGCATGTGTCTCATATTCTGTGTGATGATGGGGCTTGCTCTCCCTATCCCACAATCTAGATTTGTTTTCTACCTAATATTCCTTCCTCTGTTCTTGGAGCAGATTAATAAAATGCTGCAATCCAGGGGGTAGAGTCCTAGGAAGCATCGAAAACCCTACATCAAATAGCTCATGAGTGGTTCTTCTCTCGCACGTCTTGTCTCTCTGTGTCTAATTCAGGAAGATAATCAAAGTCAATGCCATGCTTATTGTAAAATCTTTACAGCGTGTCTCTGCAGAAGTTATACGGGGAGCCTTGAGTTGTTCCCTGGCTAAGTGAAGTCTTTTTCCTTTGCTTTGAAGCTTGCCAGCTGGGACCTGCAGCCGGTAGGACTCGCTGGGACCTGGATTACTTGAGCAGGGAAAGTGCTGGCCACGCTCGTGTTACCATACACCACTCTTCCCCCTTAGCTTCTGCCTCTGAGAAACTTGGGAGAGACCAAATATTACTAGTAAGCCTGCAAATGCTTGGAATGAAAATCCAGTCTTTTGCCTTGACTTAGCCATCACTGAAAAATGAAGCTTTGGGAATGTACTTGATACTGTGGAGAGCTGGAGGACTTTTAGGGAGGTGGGTAGGAGAGGAGGCTCCCACTTGGACTGAGTCCTTGGTGTTTCTGTGCAGCAGTCTCTGAAGGTTCAGCTCAAAAAACTGAAAAGCTCTTGTGTGCCCTGTGCCCAGCCCAGGGCTCCAGCCTGGGCTCAGCACCTCACTGTGAGGCATCCCTATGGGGTGGAAGGAGGCAAGGGGAAAAAAAAAAAAGCACTGTGTGCGTGTGCAGAGCTTGACTGAACCTTCAAAACATTTCCCATGATGTGTATGGAGCTGCGACGAGGAAGAAACACCCCCGCACGCACGCTGTCTCCGCACTCTGGCTGTCCCTCGCTCCCACGTGCGCTTTGCAGGAGAAGTTTCTCATATGCTGAGGTTGTGCGTGCCACGTTGGCTCCCCAGAGATCCCTCCGGCTCCTCCTGGCCCCGTTGGCTAGTGCAGGGCGGGATACCTGGCAAAATAGTGCTCCTTCAGCATCAGGTGTGCCTGGCAAAGGTGAGATAAGTGAAGGGTGGATGTGGAGAGTGAGTAATTGGAGGCCAAGAGGCAAAAGTGTCTGACAGAACAGGATTGATTTGAAGCTTTTCACTGGAACATTTGCAAAAAAAATCAATGCTTATTCCCTGGACTCGAGAGCGTGTTTACTGTATTCAGGAGCTAGCATTAAAAGTGAATTCCAGCAATTGCAATTACAGCTTTCTCCTTCGTTGCCATCCCCCTCTCCCTCCCCCATTCCCTGCTCCCCCTCTCTTGCTGGCTGGCTTTCGTCATGTTTTGGAGCCTAAGGCAAAGCTAATGCAGTCAAACTGAAAGTGGTTTTATAAATTGTAAAGCCCACCTTCCCCTTTCCTTTCCTTTCCCTCGGGATCTTCTTTTCCTGAGCACTGTCAAACTTGATTCAGCTCAGAGCCACGGAGGTGCCTTACCGAGGAGATTGCAAGGCGCTGAGCCTGGCTGGAGCACGGCTCAGTAGCGAGGCAGCGGGCCAAGGCATGTTAGTCCTAATGCTCTCTGATAAGACCATTTGATTTCCTACTGCCTGATGGCAGAAGTCTTAAACACGGAGTTTTGGGGATGGGGTTGTGTGAGGAGGCAGTGGGGGAGGCGATGCGATGGGACGGTGATGGGGAGCTGGGAGGAAGGAGCCTGTGCAGTGTGCGGAGAGGGTGTGCCTCTGGAGCGGGTATGGCACCTATCCTACACCAACCTGGGCTTCCCAGGTCCTGGTACATCCAGCCCTTCTCCTGGGAGCTTGCACAGGGTGCCAGCCCTCCCCCATAAGCCCTTCTGACTGGTCCCAGTAGAGGGCACTGATGTCTGCACTCTGCCTCTTCATTAACCTTTAATTAATGTGCAGGTCCTGCACCGGTCCCAGCTCTGGACGGTGTGGAGGCAGGGGCTGTCTGCCCTACCGCACAGGGGCTGCGGCTCAAGCATCGGGTGCCGCGCTCATTGCCGGCGTCCCCAGGACCGGCTCCGTAACAAGCGCAACTTGGGGAGTCATCCTGAGCCAGACAAATGAAGTTGGTTTTTTTTCTCCCCCCCCCCTTTTTTAAATTTTCTTCTTTGCAGTGTGGACTGCAGCTGCAGAGGAGGGAGACGGAGCCTCTCCTGCCCTGTGTGTTAACGAAGCAGTTGCAAACGCGGCTCGGATGTGAGGATCTCGTATTGGGAGTTTGGTGGCCTGTGAAGTGGCAAGAGCTCAGCTTGACTTGCAGACCCCACCCAGGCTGAGCTGGGGGGGGGGGGGCAAAATGCACTTGCTGTTGCTTGTAAACTGAGTGGTTTTGATCTGGAAGTTGCTGGTGGGGAAAATAAAATATGGGAAATCAAGCATTCATTGTTCCAGCTCTGCTTTCCGGACTGTAATGTTTTTGGTTTGTGTGGGTTTTTTTTTTTTTGCATGTGATCCTGTGTGGAATAAGACAAGGGACTACCGACTGTATTTTGCTTGTGCTTTCTATCCATGTATTGATCTAGTCTGCTCTTCGGAGGAAGTGTTTCCAAAAGTGCATAAACCTGCTGCTTTTGGGTATAACAGAAGCTTCTGATTTTTTTTTTTAATGCTTCTGCCAGTTTAATCCAAAGGACCAAGCTGCTTCTCACCAAGCACGTGGGTTGCCACTTGCAGGGATTTCCAGGGTGTGCAGCCAAGACCCTGCTCAGCCCTTTGTGCAAACCTGCCAGGAGAGGTGGTCTGCAGTTCTAATCCTACTTCTGTGCAAGCTGCTTCTCTCTCCCTCCTGTGAAACCAGGGTTTATCCGTCTCCCAGGGAGTGTGGCGGTGGTGGATGCCAGTAATGCTTGTACACAGGCTGCCTGAGCGGTGCTGGTGTCAGGTTTTCCTGTGCTTGTTGCTCTGGATCTGGCAGAACCTCTGAGATGGATTTTGTCTCGCTGCCTGTGACTCGCGTTGCAAAACTCCCAGCAGCGTCCAGTGCAGAAGAAAGCACTTTGCCAGATAAACTCCTCATGTTCGAGTGCCTGGGTTTGTAAATGCCTACAAGAGGACAGTTAAGCAGCGGCAGTATTTATCCAGCTCGCTTTGATAAACACACTTCAGAAACTTCCCTCGTGAGCTCTTGCTTCTCAGCACTTGGCTGACCGCAGCCGCGTGGGGCTGGGCTGGGGGACGGGAGCCCTTGGCTCTAACCCTGCCTTTGCTGTGGGCTGCCTGCACCGTCTGTCAAGTTGTTTCAGCTTCGTTTTCCTCCAGTCCCATCTACTGTATGCATTTGGAATAGGAGCTGTTACTGGGAGCTGTGTTGGGTTCAAACCGGGTTCAAACCACGTACCCAGCTTTTGGTAGGCAGTAACAGATCTCGGCATCTCATAGCTGATCAGCAGAGATGTCCAAAGGGTGAGACAGTTTGATGCGTGTGGGCTCTGTTGGCCTCTGCTCCCGTCCACGCACGTATGCAGTAGCTATGAGAGCAGCGTCTTGTCTTCATGAAGGCTTGTTGGCACGACAGTGACAATATGCTGGGTTTTTGTTTTTTTTTTTGTTTGTTTTTTTTTTTTTTTCTCTTCTCCTTTTAAATTGGAAAGGAGGAGCTGCTCTGCAGAATAACAGTTGGCCCAGCCAGGGATGGGTTCAGGGCATGTTGTCCCTCACTTGTAACTTGAAAAGTTAAGTGGGAAGAAGCTCTGGGCAAAAAAGGGGAGACCAGTAAAAGGCCAGAGTGTGCTTCTGCGGCAGCCAGAGAAAGCACTGGTGGCTGTGAGCAGCCTGTCTGCCTTGGGCAGCCTTTGGACAGGCAGCTTTCGGAAGTGTTCAGTCCCTTGAATTTGCTCTGGGTCCCGAGTGCTTTGCAAGATCTGGCACTTAATTCCAAACCCAGAGCTTGAGGGAAATGATTCTCCTCTTGATTTTGAGGGACATTGAGCTGGGGACTGGGAAAGAGACTCTGTGATGGCCTGTCATGAATGAATTCTGTGCTCTGTTTTCCTTGGAGATGCTTTAGAGATGGAGAATTCATGCTGAGCTTTTGAATGAAGCCATTGTGCCTATTTGCATGTATAAAGCATTAAGCAGGACTGGGCTAGGGTTGCTGGCTGCAGACCCTTTTGCTCAGTCTAAATTGCCGGCACCGTGCACAGAAACAAATATTATGTTGATCGTACTGACTAAAGTCAATAGCATGCAATTCCCTGGGTTGCTAGCAAAAGCAGCACGTGCTCCAGACCTTTCCACAGCAAGTCATGGGAGATGTTGCTGTCAAAACCCTCTTTTCCCAGGCAATGCAGTGCAGGAGTGTTTGCTTTCTTGAGTACCTAACTAAAGTTGCCACATACAGCAAATGAATATTGACTTAAACACAGTTGCTAAGACAAGAACCCAGCAAAGCTGAGGAATTCCTTTTACAGCTGTTTGCAGAAGCAGGCGATGAATAGGGAGAAGGGGGAGCTGCTGCATGTGCCCTTTTTCACCGCTTTCCCTGGGTATTTGTGACCGGGGACAGAAATGCCCCCATGGCCTGTCTGGCACTCTGAGGCTGTGACAAAAAAAATGCATGAAAAAGTTTAAGTGGTCAAATCCCTTTCCAGCTTGGAAGAATCATCTTCATTTGCCTTGAGAGGGGGAAAAAATAGACAGCCTTGGGACTGGATTGCTCAGCCAGGGCAAAACTGTCTGTGCATGGAGAAGGCGGCTGCCTACCTGCCGCTGATCCTTCTCTTCCCAGGGATGTTCCTGCTCCCTCCTGGAGAAGTTGTTTGGTGCCAGACAGCACACAACACACGATCCCCAGAGGCGTCTGCTGAGCACACATAAACAAGATGTTTACTGGCTCTGGAATGGATTGGAGAGGGATTTAGAGACTCGGAGCTCGGCTGCATGGCTCGGAGATCCCCCTGCAAGTAAGCTATCCTCTTTGCTGATACCGACGTTCTCTTCAGGTCATGCTACTAAACCTCTGGATCCCAAGATAAATCACTTCCTGCTGTAATTACAAAAACTCATTTGTCCGTGATTAAGCAGTTTGGTGGAAGGTGTCGGAAAGGTGGTAGCTGAGCTCTGCCCGGTTGTGCTTTAATTAGGATAGAAGGGCTTCCTCTCTTCCTCCCGCAACTCTCCCTGGGCCTTCCACCAGGTCTGACAGAGGCAAATTACTGTTGGCTTGACCCATTGCTGACTTAAATGAGTTCATTCAAAGCAGTGCAAGCTTTAGGCTGTAAATATGCTTTAATTATACAGCCTAGTGTTTGTACTGGCATGATTACCCCTGTCCCTGCTGGGCAGCAGGGTGTTCTGCACCAGGTCTCTGCAGATCACATCTCCAGGAATGGAGGAGGGTATAAAACAGCTGATGGAGGTGAAGAAAGGATGGCCTGGAGCTTTGAAGCACTGGTGAGCAGAGTGTGAGGCAGTGGAGGTTCATCCCTTTGCCGTCAATTGTCCTGGACAAACTTGCACAGGTCCCTCATGCAGACCCGAAGCAGGGAGGGAATTTGAGGATGTATGATCGCTGTGAACTCAGTGGGAGCTCGGTGGGGTCTTGCCGAGGCTTGAGACCATGCCTGGTTTTTTTGTCTGCCAAGGATGGTAACCATACTGCCTGGTCTTCTGGGGTGGTAGCATGTCGGATGGAGACTGTGAGGATGGCCAGGCCTGGCCTGGAGGTGATGGGAAGGGCTGAGAATCAACGATGGGCCCTTTTGCCAAAATCAAAGAGTGGAAAGAGTCCCCTGAGAAGGACTGTGCAAACGGAGTAAACCCAGCTCCTTCTGCGTGAGACTTCTCTGGCCTTCCCTGGGAACTGGGAGCAAAGTCTTGCAAGCAAGGAGAAAAACACTAATCTGCCAGTGTCAACAAAGCAATCTGAGTTTCTGTGCTTGTGCAGAGCATGTTCCCTTTAACGTCCCGCACTCCCCAATGGGAGCCCTGGGACACTAATTGCTTGCGAAGGCTCTCTGAAGTGTTTTGCTTGGTGGATGTATTTGCGTGATCTCTAAGCAGTACTTGTGAAAAGTGGCAATCCGTGTCACCGATGAACCGTCTGATTCATCACGAATTGATTTTCGTTGGCCGCAGTACATGACTTAGAGACTGTCAGAGCCCGCAGTGCGGGGGGAGAGGAGAGAATTGCTCTGGGTTGAGATGGGGAGGGAAGTTGTTAAAAACCAATGCTCAGAAGAGTCAAGAGAAAGCGTAGAGTTGTAGTGATCCCTCTGGGTCCACTGGCTTTTATTTCTTTCTTTCCCCTCTCTTGTGCTGCTGTTCATTCAATGCGACAAAGCTTTATGTGCAAAAGGACCACCAACCTTGAGTTTTTTCTGTGTGTGGATCAGCCTGCAGCTCTGCATGAAGCTTCTTGTTGAGGAAAACCCTCTGCGTAGGTTGGAGAGCCTCTGAGTTGGATAAATGCAGACCTGGGTTGTGATGGGTTCCCAGCCTTTTCCCAAGGATGGCCGTGTACAGTGTTTGCATATGTAACTGGGGTTTTGACAACGCAGTTGCCAGAGGTGGCTCTAAGAACACAGCCTCGGGGTACGTGGCACCTCTTTTGGACAGAGGCTGGATAATTTAAACTGAAAGGAGCTGCTGGGACGAGCAGATGAGTGATCCTCTTGTGTCTGTCTGGGAGATGTGTCAAGAACTCTGGTGCTTTTGCGGCTTGCCATTTACATCTGGCCAGTGCAGGCAGGTTTCCCTGGATTTCATTCTCCTGCAAAGCCATTTGACTTTTCTAGCTAATAAAATCTGTGTGTTTTATTAGAAGGAAGCATATTGTTTTCCCTCGTCATCTCTGTCCCTCCCCTCCTCCCTGTGGCCTGGACTAGAGCTGTCGGAGGGCTTTGCAAGCTGTTCTTTGCTGATGTGCGTGGGTTGCTCCCTCGTCACATTCTGTCCTTCCTCTGCATAACCCAGCTGCAGAGGGCTGAAGAGTCTGGACTTGCACAGGGCTGCGAGGTGATACATCCTCTCCCAGCCCATTGTAGGAAGCTATGGACCTGGGCTGTAAAGATAGAGGAGGAGAGATTGGATTAGCCCTGTTCAGTATAGCAGGGCAATGTCTTGTACTTGCTGGGACCCAGGGGAAATGCTTTAACCTCCCTAGCTCTTAAATTTTCCTTACTCTGTGTGCTGGGCACGAACTGTACTGGGTGCGAGGGGAGGTTCATCTAGCATTTGAAAAGCCCTTGGGGTTGGATTCTCAGCCTTTGGAGACAAGAAGGTGACTGTATAAAAACAACCCCTTCTTGCTTTGTCCGTGTGGGCTCCTCTGTACCTGTGTCAGCCAGGTCTGGTGGCTGCAATTTGTCCGTCCCACTGGCTCCGCCGAGCCAGCCGTAGGTGCCGGTAGAGGAGCTGGCTCCCTGCATGCCTTCTGCAAAGCAGCCAGAGCAACTTGCTTTCACATGGCAGGATACCCATTACAGGTGGCTGATCAGAGCCAGCGAGATCAGCCTTTGGCTTTCAGATCCCAGCAGGAGCGCAGGGCTTGGGCAGCAAGGCTTACGAATGCGGGAGGGTTTTAAAGGAAATCTGATTTGGAATTGCCAGGGCAAGAATGCCCACGGTGGCTCTTGCAAAACCTATCCTCAAAGCTGGGCTGCTTTTGAACACCAATTAGTCAGTAGTGAAGTTGTTTTCACCCCCTGCAATGGTTTTAGCAATTTGTGGTTCACTTCTAATTCACCTGAAGCCAGGAGTGTGTTTTCTGTATCCTAGTGTGCCCTCTGAGTTTTCCTCCGAGTCAGGCTGGATTGCCGTGTGCTGCTGCTTTTCTGGGATTAGGAACTTTCTGTTTGCTTCTGGCTGGTTGCACAGGACAGAAACCTCCGTGGTTCTGCAGAACTGCATAGAGACAGTGAGCCTTTGCATGGGCTGCCTGACTGCTGCGGATGCAGGGCTCTTGAGACTGGGTAGGAAACCAGTGGGAAGGTTGTTGCCCTTCCCCCTCCCTTTTAATTCCCTTTTTATTTGTACTAATGATTCCATTCCAGCAGTCCTAATAATGATTAGGCTTTCTTAAACTGGAGCTATCTGTGCTGGCGGGGAGGTACTCTTAGTGGATGTGAAAGATGCTACAATCTAAACAGAAAGATGGGTAGACAAAGGATAAGAGGGAAGCCAAGGGACAGCAGATCAGTGACAAACCCAGGACGTGACCCTGAACCGTGCCTCAGACCAGCTCTGCTTCCATCTGTCTGCCGTGGCCCAGGTGCCAGCATGGAAATCTCTTGCTTACGCCTTGCATCTGGAATTAAGCTGGCTTTCTCCTCCTCCTGCAATTCTGGCCTCATTCAATCTTACCCAGAAGAAAAACCGTTTTAATAGCGCATGTGCCTGTGCTGTTGTGGCGTGTTCACGCAGTCAGCAAGGCGCGAGGGTCCCTTTGGCTCTGGAGTGGAAAGAGACCTCGTTTCGAGTGTGGCTGCAGGAGGTGGCTGCGTCACCGGTGCCATCTTCGAGCACCCTCCTGTGTCCTTCACGGCTGCCTCCCCGACCCACTCTTGCAGTGAACAGAGCTGGCAGGGACCTGCCTGGGGATGTGGGCGTTGGCAGCGCTGCTGCTGCCCTGGGGTGTCCAGGACCAGAGGATGAGGCCAGCGTGTTCCCTGTTACCTAGCGGCTGTAGGATGCATCTTTGCTTTCCTCACCAGCCTATGGGTCTCCTTGTGTTCAGGGCTGGCGGGAGGGGATGGGACGGGACACATCGCTATCTCAGCACAGAGGTAAGAGAGAAGGCAGAGCCGGTTCCTCCCTCTTGCTGGTGACAGCAGTAAAAAGAGGGGAGCTGAGAGCTGTCTTGCCCGCTCCCCAAACAGAGTCCTGGCAGCAGCGCCCAGCTGGACAGAGAGGGCAGAGTGCTCGTCTCTGCGCTCTCCCTGCATGAACACCGACTTGATTTGCCATCCAAGGCCTGCCCTCAGAAAACGCCCACCCTTTCCTCTCCTGTGAGCAGCCTCCAGGCTTGCTCCAGCTCCCGAGAGGTTTAAAAATGCTCTGCTCTCCCAGGGAGAATCCCCGTGGCAGCCCTTCCCGGTGCCGGCTGAAGCCAGTGCCAGCGCAGGAGCTGCTGACCATGCCAGGGCACGGGGAGAGGATCCCATCTGTGCTCGGATTGCGGCCTCGTGCTGGCTCTGTCCCTCCTGTCTCTCTGTTCCAGAGGATGTTAGAACGACACGTTAAATAACTTTGTCTTTGGCACCTCTCCCTTTTATTGGCTGTAAAATGATGGCAGAGAGAGAATAGGTGGTTGTTTGCAAAAACAAAGCGGCACCCTAAGAGGGCCAATCACTAGAGGAACAAAGGGGCATATGAAATACCTATAAATCTCCATACTGTGTTTAAATGGTGCAGGATTATTATTTTTAATGTCCCTCCTTTTTTTTCCCCAGTAAGGTTTGTATCCTAACAGATAGGCAGCATAAACTGGAACATCAGTCATCAGGCACTGGAGAAGGGCAGGATTTTGTTAAATACCTCAAAGCTGAAGTCTGTATCCTAGTAGCTCTGTGATTTTTTTTTTTTAATTTTATTTTTTTTCTTTTTCTTAGGACTTGCCAAGCCAAGCCTGGCTTGGTTGCCTGATGGGTGTGGGAGGGTGTAGGAGGAAATCTCCAGCAGGAAAAAGCCCTTGTTGGGGCTTTGGCTGTACCTGGGTCAGCAGGGTCCCTGCGGCACTGCAGAGCAGAGACCGTGGCTATGGAGGAAGGCACTGCTCCTGCCTTGGATGGACCCCCCACTCCAGTTTTCCTTGGGATTGACATTGGTGCCTGGCTTTTGTCTTATTTCTGCTCCTCCCTCCCTTGAAGCAGCAAAAGCCTGCTTCGTGCCTGTCGCTGCTGTCAGGCCGTTCAGAGCAGCCTTTCCAATTAGGCTCCTTGTCTGGCTCCAGGAGCCTCAAAGGGCTACGTGCTTTCCTCATCGACCTCCAGTTCTGTTATGCCTTTGTGTCAGGCTGGTAGGGTTTGGGACAAGAAAGACTCTAGATTGCTTATTATAGATTAAAATGCCATATTGTGAATTTCTTTTTGAAGGGAGAGTGTTGGATGCCATGGACTGACTACCCTCTCTGTGCTGAGGAAGCATCCTAGGCTAACCCAACCCTAGACTGGGGCAGGTTTTGTGGTACCCTACACTGGCTTTGTGGTACCAAGGGCTGCAGATCCTGTGGCCTGATGCTCTCGGCACTGCTGGGGCTGGTCCTGTTCAGTTTAAGCACTTTTAGGTTTTTATTTTTTAAATATGGAGCTGGGGTAGGCACTGAGCTGATGACAATCTCTGGCTATTTGTACCCTTTTCCTCCTGCCCATTTGACTGGAGAAGCAACTTGAGGGTCAGGCTTGTTATGAGAAGTTCAAATCCCCGTTGTCCCAGGTGCTAGGAGGATGCAGAGCTCACACTTGGATGGGACAGGGGAGCCGACACGTGGGAGAGCAGCACTAGCATCATCGTCATCCTGCATGTGCGCAGGGGCTGAGGTGTATTTAGGGGCTGGGAGCAAGGCCAGCCTCTTCCCCCGCTGTTGGTCCTGCTCCCAAATCTGCATGGGAGCCCTCAGCTGTGAGGAGTGGGTGGTTTGTCTCTGCTTTTTGGAGGCTGTGGCTTTCAGCCAGTCCTG
Organism: Ciconia boyciana; assembly: GCF_034638445.1. NCBI lineage: Eukaryota > Metazoa > Chordata > Aves > Ciconiiformes > Ciconiidae > Ciconia > Ciconia boyciana. Next base: position 4,610,163 of record NC_132956.1, on the reverse strand, counting down.
TTGGGTTAGAGTGAGCCCTAAAGGGCTGAGGAGCTGGAAGTGCTATGTTTTGTCTGTGTATCCATCATTGCCTGTAACCACCTCCTTCCCATCTTTAGCTGCATGAAGCATCTGCCCTGAATCTGCACAGTAAATCCCCAGACCTCAGTCTCTAGTTTCTGTTAGCCTCCTGCCCCATCTTCCCTCAGTCAGTCGACATTTGCATTGCTGCAAGGGGGAAGCTGCCTTTCCAGCCAAGAGCCAGGTCATCTCTGCGACCACAGGGAACAGCAGCCCGGGACTGAAGCCACAAGTCCCCAGCGACTACAAAACAATGTGTGAACATGTTTTAATGTCAAGTTTTTGTTAAGAGTGGATGAAGAGATTAAGATGTTCATCGGCCTTGCAGGGAGTGACTTTATAAATCTCAGCTTGCGTGTGCTCACAGAGCGTTGTTAATCTCCATACTAGATCCAGATCGTGTGTGCATGGACTCTTGTTTGTGGAAACCTTTCTTTCTCCCAGCAATGAGAGCTGGGGCTCAGCGAGCCCTCCTTGGGTTTAATGTAGCTTCCCACTGACACCAAGCTCTTGAGTCTCTTTCCCCTTTTCAGACTCCTGCACTGTCCTTTTATGTGCTACCACCCCATGGTTTGAAGACCCTGCCAAGGAGCTGTGCTGGGGTCAGCAGACCCATGGCTGATATCTGCCGTATCAGCAGACCCACAGCTGATATGAGATCCTGAGATCTTGTACAGGACATTGTTAGAAGCAGCTTCAAATGCTGCGAGGATGGTGATGGCCATTGAGAAGGCCTTTGAAAGCAACTGGAGTGATACTCTCTGCCATGCTGAGTTGCAGTGGTGGAAGAGATTTAGGAGCATCTGAAAATCTTATCCTTTAGCCTCTTTCTTAAGCATGCAATAGTCGTCGAAGGATTGGAGCTGCTTTGGCAAGAGGTGATTTGATTCCTGCCTTTTCTTTCTTCCTCTGCTTGTTTTCTTCTCCTATAAGCATTCATTTAGAAATTCCCCTTGGCCAAGGTTGGATTGATGGCTCTGGGACAATCAGTTGTATTCTGCTGCTGTTAGTGGTTTTAAAGGCAGTAAAGTTGGGTCCTTGAAGTGCTGTCAGTAATCATTTTTATGGTGGTCAGATTGCTCATTAGCACACTTGTTTTCAGATATTTAAGCTGGAAAGAAATCTATAGTCCTTGCATTTTTAACTTGATAACCACTCAATAGAACAAATAGAGTTGGAAATTAGAGCAGAGCTGGACTGGAAGAAATAGTCCTGAACACTCACCTCTTACCCCAAAGGTCTATGGAGACAAGTGCTTTGAGAACGCAGCTTGGGGGAACACATATATTCCCAGCCTACAGAGAGGTAATAACAGCTCAGGTTTACAATGGTGATTAACCTGTAGGATGGTTGGGGTCTGGAGGTAGAACAGGTATGTTGAAAGCTTCTGCTCTGAGTCCAGGAGGAAAACAAGGACTGGATCAGAGCATTCATTTTCAGGTCACATATCAAAAGAAATAGCCCAAGAGGTCCTACACGATCGTTCCCAGAACTTGGAGGCAACTGCCTGGAAAAAATCAGAGGACGTGGTGCAGGAGTGGCTTTTCCTAAAGGCAGGGGCCTTGGCGGCTGGTTGGAAACTGCTCCGTGTCCTGGTACGCAGTGTGGGAGATGTCCTGGGGGGGTACAGGGTGCTCTGGCCCAGAGCTGGGCACAGCTAAGCATCAGGATGGCTCAGTATTTCCCCCACCACACCTTCAGTTCGGGCAATAAAAGAGTAAAGGGCTGGGGGATTGTGTTGGGATTTTTTTATTTTTTGTAAAGCATTTTGGGATTCAGTTGGAGGCAAGGTGCTGTGCAGATGCAAGCTCGTTAGAAGATCATTATCATTATTTACCTGCTGTGTCTGTCTGTCTCTAAATAGCATTAGCTGTCAGCCTATTTATCCATGTTCCCCTCTTACCGTTATACTGGCAAAACACCAGCTTGCCCCATCTCCAGCCCCTCTGCACCTCCTCCCTCCCCATTTCCCATGCCCAGCAACACTGGTCATACTGGGCTGCGTGTTATGGGAGCTAGAGGGGTATGAAGCCAGTCTGTGCCCTGGGTTCAATCCATCCTGTGCTGCAGGGGAAAATTCAGATTTTTTTTTTTTTTTTTTTTTTAAGCCTTGAAATGCAACGAGTGTGACCAGGCGAAGCGTGTTTCCCCTCGGCAGCCAGCCTTCGCCCATCCCTGCATGTCCCCTCGGCAGCCTGTGCGGCTCAGTGCCGCTCTGTGTAGCATTGTGGTCATGTTGCTCAGAGAAGATAATTAATATGAGGAAGCTAAAAAATTTTGTCTTGCACTTTTACAGCCTCTAACCCTATTAGTCAGGCCATTTGGAGTCCAGGGAGGGTTGTTTCTTGCCAGAATAGATTGCAAATGGATTGAGTTCCATTATGTTGTTAATTAAAAGGAATAGAATAAAAAAAAAGAAGGGGGAGGAGAAGAAGCAATGGAGTTGTCTGAAACTTTCTAAGGAAAATTAAAGCCTCTTGGGTATTTTCCACTGATGCATTCACGTGCATTGCCTTGGGGCTTCGTCCACCCTGGGTTTTTTTGCTCTTGAGCATCACAAGTACTTGTGTGTCCCACTGCCACCCCACCTGGGGAACCCCAATATCCTGGCTGAAGCCCAGCAGGGTCCGTAGCACAGCGCAGAGAGAGGCGGCAGGGCTGAGCGCCGAGGCGGTGCAGCCAGCAGGCCAGGATTGCCACAGAGGAGCCGGAGGAGGAGGCAGCCAGCCCAGGTTTGGAGAGCCCAGTCCCGCAGTGGGGCTGCCGGAGGGGCGAGCGGGTGGTGCTGCCAGGGAGCCATCCCAACTCCATACATCAAGGCAGTGCTGTTAGACTTTCATGAGCGCTATCGGTTGCCCAAAGCGCTCAGTGCACTTACTGATTTTGTAACACGGTCCCGCAGCCTGTGATGTGCTAGACGTGGCGTGTCTAAGAAGCCGGGCTGTTTCTTATCAGCTGTTCGCACTGTCTCAGAACCCTTCTGCTAAGTGTCTTTTGTCCCCTAATAAACTGATAAGCTCCTGGTAATCCGCCGATCGCTGATAGGCAGGGCAGCCCTGCTCTCCCGCGCCTGCACAGATAAGGCAGCTCTTTGCCAGCGGGCAGCGGGTGATACAGCAGCGGCCCGCGGAGCGGTGAGCTGCCCGCCAGCAGCAGGGAAAGGGTGGGCTTGGGGGGAGCGTGTGGCCTGATCCAGCACTCCCCTGGCTTGTGCTTGGAGAGGGGATGGGACTTCGTTACAGAGCAATGAGGATGGACTTGTCCAGCACCTATCTTAGCCTGACGTGGGGGTTTCGTGTCTCTTGGGCGGGTGGGCTTGTGTCCCGAGTCTGTCCCGCAGAGCGCGGGCACGACCCACCCTCCCAAAGCCACTTCCCGGTCTGCTGCGAGGCTGGGAGCCCACAGTGGGCCAGGGCACGGAGTCCTACTGACTGCCAGCACCACAGCGGCTTAGCAGAAGATAATTTAAAAGAAACAGAAGGAGGGAAGAGAGCAAGGGAGAAAACATGTTTTTTCTCCTCTCCCCTTGCTGTTACAACGCTGTTTTGCTCGCTGCTGTCAGGAGATGGGCAGGAGGGAGCTGTGGAGCTGCTTTCGGTGTTAATTATCTGAGGTCTTCCCTGTGTATCAGAGTCGCTGCAGTACAAGCAGCTCCCGTCCCAGGACTGTTGGCCACCTGGCATGTGGGGGAGCAAAACCATCTCCAGTCTCCCTGCATCCAGAGCCAGCATGGGGCAGGGGGCTGAAACACAGCATGGCTTCTCCTTGGGCACCCCGTCCCGGCTTTGCAGGGGCCGGTACGCAGCTACCAGTCTGCCTGGGCCATCGGAGGGTGCAGTGGGGGAAGCCCCCCAGCTCGGGCAAGGGACCACTGTGCCTTTTCTGGTCACACATGCACACATCGGCGTCATTTAATTTGCCGCACGATAGGGAGGAAGGGAAAGGAGGGTTTAATTTCAAGTTTACTGTCTTGTCAGCATTCTCCTTGGGGGCAGCTGATCTTTGGCCTGTTGTAGCCACAGCCCTTGTTTAGCAGAACCTGGGCTTGTTCTCCTTGTTTCTTACAGTGGAAAACAACTCATTAGCACAAGGTATGCTGGAGCCCTGGAGACTCTCCTATTCTCCTGCTTTTTTGCACAGCGTAAGGATGGAACGTCTTTCTCCTGGCACTGAGCAACGTTATGGGCTCATCTCTGTGTCCTCCTTCCCCTCTGCTCACATGTTCCAGGGTTAACGCTGGCTGCTCCCTCTCTTTGATACAGGGTTTTGAGCTGGGGGCATAAAATCAAAAGCAGAATCAATTTTTCCCCTGCCTTGTCTCCTTAATTGTGTGCATTTATGTATTTGTTTGCTGCTGCTGGAGCGAATGGGCTCAGCCCAGCAACCTGCTGTGTGGGGACTGGAAATGAAGTATCAAGAAGATGGTGACAGCCGGCTTGCGAAGGCTTGATCAATCAGTATGTAATAGAAAAATGGCTCTGGCTACTAAAGGGAAAGGGAAGCAAAGGATTTGATTAAAAAGTAAGACAGTAGCTGGTTGGAGGGGACATCTCTTGGAGGCGGATAAATCATCAGGTAGTTACAGAGAGGGGTTTTGGGTTGAGAGCAAAGTGGGGGGAATTGCCCGCACCCTTGGGCTGAGGAGCAGCGTTGCAGATCACTGAGTCTGTCATGGGTCTCGCTGCCCGTTTCCTGATGGGGATCTTGGGTTAGGAGAGGCAAAGCTGTGGATGGGAGATTGCCCAGGGGCTCTGGGCAGAGCCAGGGGTGGGTCTGCACCACAACAGAGCGATGCTGCCTGGGCTGGACCCGGGGAGCAGGGCATGGGCATTTAAACTGGCAAGCATCAAACCCGAGGCCTGAATCCACTTGAAAAAGAGACCGATTGTACCCAGATGGCAAACCCCGACGTCTTGAGTTGGTGTTAGAGACTGGCTGTGGGTCCCTGCTGCTGCCTGTGAGCTCTTGGGGACGGAGCTGTGCTGGGCGCCCCTCGCTGCGGGCAGAGGCTGGGTGCAGGCAGCCCGGTGCCTGCCCTGCTGGCATTTGATGTGGGCAAACAGGCACTAAATAATCGGCAGCCTATCGATCCAAGGTCACCCATGCCAAGGCGTGATCAATAGAAACGGACAGCTGAGTGGTTCTGTAATAAAGTGCCTTCACCTTAGTGGATTTGGGAGAGAGCAAGGGTATGGGAGATTAAATCCTCCTGTCATCGACAGCTCATCAAGCAAAAGATATATTAGTGAAGAAAAATTATGCTTCCTGAGCCCTGATGGGAGGAATCGAGCTGCTGGGAACTGTTTGTGCTCTTTGGGGGAACATCAGCCAGGAGAGCAGCTCTGCTGCCTCCCACCACCCCGCTCCCAGCACCGGCTGGCAGGCAACTTCCCGAGCAGCAGCAAAGCCTTCGAGGGCTTTGAAGGGATTAGGGAATCTGCAAGGGAATTTGCCGTGGCCGCTGCTGCAGCCCAGCGTGAGGCTGCTGGCCAAAGGGCTGGTGTGGATCTGGCTGTGCCATGCTAAAACCCAGATGCCATGGATGCGCTTCCCAGCCCGGTGGGCTGTGACGGGCAGTAAAGGGCATCGCACCGCAACCTGGCAGTGTCTGGGCTGCCCTGGAGCCCATGGAGAGAGAGAGGCTGGGAAGCACCACGTTCCCAGCTGGTCCTGGGATCCGTCCCCATCCCCAGTGTGTGGAGGGAGGGGAAGGCAGTCTCTGGACAACGACAAGGTCTGGTGGGATCAGGCTGCTGTTGTCTGAAGCGTACAAAATCCACATGCAGCAGAGAAATGAAAGGTGTGGGGTTAGATCCCAGGCTGCCCTGTCCAGCTCTTGCCTGCTAACCCCCCTTGCCTGGCTGTAGCCTTGCAGCAGGAAGGAGAGAAAGTGAATAACACTTAAACCCTTGCAGGCCTGGGGTGGCAGCAGTCCTCTGACATCTCCTCCGCCTGTTTTTCAAGACAAACTTTCCGCTGTGATCCACATGCCGCTTTATTGAGCTCTATTTCCTCCAGTCTAACTACAGAAAGAAATTGGCAGCAAACGCTCTCGTGGGCAGCGTGGAATGGCAGCGGCCGGCTGTCAGGGCCCCTGGGGTTTTATTGCCCTGCCAAACACCTACATCATGGTGACACGTACATAATTACATATCGGACTGGGGAGGATGAAGCGCCCGGCACCTCCTAAACGTGTCAACATGATTTGAGAGGTTTGGGCTCGGCTGGACTTCTCAGGCATTAGATTTTAGACTCCAATCACACGGGCATCCGGAGGATCAATAGCTGCACACCCTAAAGCAGCTGGCTGGAAGGTGAGGGACTGGGCTGTTGGGCATCAGGGATGACGATTAAGTCGGTGTCTGAGTTGGGTTTGGGGCTAGCCACTCTTCCTTCTTGCTGGGAAGAGGAAATCTTGTGGGCAGACTGCGTCTCAGCATCTCCATCCCACCTCCATCCCGTGTCAGCAGTTGCGAGCTGCCCGTGGATGCTCCGTGGCCCTCATTATGCAGCGAAGCATTTCCCAGATTCACCAGTAATCCCATGTCTCAGATCCAGACATGCTACCCCATGCCGACAGCAAACACCTGTCGGGAAGAGAAGCAAGCGTCCACCGGCTGAGCTGCCTCCGACAGCAAACGCAGACGGCTGCCGGCCACGCTGCTGGCGCAGGGAGCACGGCATCGCCGTGAGAGATGCTACAGGTTGTCTTGTCTTTGGTCCAAGATTGAACAACAGGAGGGAGCAGACGGAGCTGTGATTTCAGGCCCTTGGGTGGGTTCTTGCTGAAGCTGTGAGGGGTGGAGCTGCCCTGCTTTGGGCAATGCTGCCCTCCATGCACGCCATATGAGCTGCCCTTGGAAAACGGGGGGAACTGGTGGTGATTTGTGTTATTGAGGCTGGGTGGGAGAAGAACAAAAATGAGAAAATTCTTGAACAAAACAAGTTGAGATTTGCACTGAGTTTTCTTGCAGTGAGCTTTGGGAATAACTGATTTGAGGTCTTATTGAAAAGAGCTGAGGTTCCTGGAGTTCTCGTCCTCTCCAGCTCAAACTCATGGCATTAGGCACATGGGACTTTCTAGTGACTGACGAACAGTTAATTAAAATATCCATTGATTACTCATTAACCCTGCATGCTCTGCTTTGGGACAGCCCATTCCCTCTTGCCTGGGGCAGCTCTCCTGCCGCAGGACCCCTTGGCCCCTTCCCCCTCTTTGAACTTTCTCACCTCCCGTCTCTCAGATGGGCAAAGAGCTGAGCGTCCTCCGCATCCCTCTCCGTCCTCCGCATCCCTCTCTGTCCTCCGCATCCCTCTCCGTCCTCCGCATCCCTCTCTGTCCTCCGCATCCCTCTCCATCCTCGCCATGCCCACAGGACCAAGGTCTCCCCTCCGCACCGGGGAAGGTTTGCACTTGCACGTGCGTGAGCCCCTGTGTGCTGGCAGGTTGTTCAGCCCAGTCCATAACTCACCCCATTCGTTTGAAGTGACAAATTAATTTCCCCGATGCGGAAGCTCTGCTTCGGCCCCGTGACTCGCCTGTCATGTCTCACAAACCGTCCCCAGATCAGCCGGCGCCGAGGTTTGTGGCACCTGTCTGGGGCTCCCCTGCACAGTCTGCCAGCCCCAATTACACAGCGCGACTTAAGGGGAAAACACCTGCAAACAAATTGAATGTTTCTAAGCGCAGACTGTTTTTTCAATTGCTCAAGATTTGAAGTGGCACTACTGCAAAATAACATTATTTTTAGGGCAGGTGTCTTTGGAATACAGATTTTTTTGGGGTGGGGGGGGCTTGTCTTGGAGGAGTGCGTTGTGTGGGGCGGGCAAGGGAGCTGGGAAGAGGCACGTGGCTTGGGTTGTTTGGGGATGCTGAGTGAAACGCAGTAAGTTTTTAGCTGGCTCCTGACATTGCACAAGGAAGGCAGGTCCCGGGCGGCTGGTTGCATTGGGATGTCTTGGATTGTCGTCTGGAAAGAGCCGGCGGATGAATCTCGCACCTGCACTACTGGCCTCATCCACTTCCAGATTGATGCTCACGTCGCAGGGAAGGGAGGAAACATGGTACCCTGGCGTGAAATGAGCTGAGAAGTGCCTGTGCACAGTCTCTGTCCTGTTTAGGGGGATGAGAGGATCCTCTGCTCTTGAGGGGGTGACCTTGGACCTATACCTGATAGATACAAACTGATGGATGCCGATGCTGCGGCTCCTGGCAAGGCTCTGAGTGGAGTCCAGCACCGCTCCAAACTTCCCCTTCCCCTCTGCGTGCTCTCCACAGTCTTCATTTCCACTAAATCACCTAAATCGGTTTCACTCAGTGGTAGGAAAGCCATGTTTGGAATATAATGGTTGATCTTTTATGACATTTACCGCCACTCATGTCAGAGCGAGCGCCTGTTTAATTCACTTGTTGCTATGCCATCCGTCAATCACTATAAATGTTATAACAGCAATCTGTCACCGGAGGGGTGTGCGCAGGGATGGGGGCGGGGGGAGGGCATTGGATGGGCCTGAGAAATGATGTGCCACCTCTGAAATTTTTTTTGGGAGGGGGCGTCTGTGTCTGACCAGCACTGTTGGGTCCCCTGTCACCAACGCGTCTGCCTCGGCAATGGGCTGGTGCAGCAAGCTTATTTATTTGCCGTCTCTGCTGCTCATCCCCCCACCCAGCAAACAGCCCCCCTCTTTTGGGGAGCGGGAGGCTTCTGATGAGATTTCAAGCGGTGAAAGTTTGCGTGGTTTTGTGGCAGTTTGCATCCCCAACAGCCCGTGTAACAGCAGTCATCAACAACAACAAGCCCAGCAGCAAAACAAATGAAGACAAAGTAGCCTTAGGTTTCTCTTCTTGCCCTTTGCAAGAAATTATATTAATACATCTGCAAGCTTGTGTAATAACGTAGATGAAATTCCAGTGACACCTTGTTTGGGTGAAGGCAGGCTTGCAGGAGATGTTTGAGCTCGCTTTTCCTATGAAGAGTCAGCATTTTGATTGATCTTTCAGCAAAGATATGAAAATGCGCCAACTTTGTGTGACTCTTATTTTTTGCGGTGACATTCTGTATGGCTCCCGTGCGTGCTGATGTAAAAGAAATAACACGCGATAATTCCCACTGTACGTGGCTATAACTCCACAGGATGATGCCGCTGACATTATAAACACCCGCTTAAAGCTCAGCATTTCCTGCAGCACCAATCTCACTCGAATGCGGATCCTGGCTGGCTACCCGTGCCGAGCTAACCGGGGCAGGGAGAAGCCCGGCGCGGGTGAAGGCAGGTGAACAGGGCTGGCAGCGGGACAAGCCCCAGAAGGCCGATCGGAGCAGGGTCCTGCTGTCAAAGGAGGTGTCGGAGCCCAACGTGACAGGTAAAAGCCCTGTGCCTTCCCCTCCTGACTTCAACATGGAAAGTGTTTCAGATGCTCCTTTTCCCCTTGCGCAGAGCTCTTTATTCACGACAACTTAATGAAAAGTGGCAGAGTTAATGAAATACTAATTGCCCCCAAACTCACATCTGCGCAGGTCTCTTGCTGCCTAGTGCCTTGGCTCCCTGGGTCCCCTGAGTGGCCCCGTTCCCCGGGGAGAGCTCTGACTGCTGCGCGGGGACGGTGGGAAGCTCTTGGATGAGAAGCTGGGGAAATCCTGCGGTTTGGGAGCCAAGAAGCTCTCCCCTTTCTCCTCTGACCCTCACTGGTTTGATTTTTGGCCTCAACGGGTCTCGGATTGTCTGTCTGAGCGAAACTTTCCTTCCCCCTGCTGTGGTGACACCAGCTCCTCCGGCCACGCTTGGGTTTTATTCTCTTCTCCATAGGAGTGCTTAAAGGTGCTTGTCTGCATCGGAGGCAGGGGGTGAGCAGGGACAAGGCTCTTGGCTTGTCCCACATCATGGGAGCACAAAGGCAGCTCTCCACTCCCCCGTTATTATCCTGTATTTCCTCCTTCCCGCTTCCCCCTCTGCCCTCCCGGACGATGCTCAGCTCTGTCATCCCCACGATGCTGTTCCAGCTGTGAGCAAATGGAGGAGCAGGGCAGGGAGACGCAGACCCCATGCAAACAAGGAGACACTCAGCCCTGTGTTTCCACCGGGGTTGTGTCTGTGCCCCAAAATCTCCTTTCACAGGGTCTTTGTGGGTCAGTGGCCAAGAGCTGAGCCACGGCCCTGGGACTCAGCACCATGGGAGGTGCTCTGAAAGCAGGTTGGGAGCATCACTGGGCCAGCTGCCAGGGCTGCTGGGCAAGCTCTGAGTCTGGCACATCGCTTTTGGGCCAGGAGCAGGTGTTTTGTGCCCTTGCAGATGTTTTGAGCAAATCTCTAATGCTCACATCTGGGCTTTGAACCTCGAAGGCTGTTCTTACTCACCGGCACCTCAGACGTGAGGCTGGCTTGGGAATGAACTAATGAGTGTTTCTGCTTGGTTTTGTGGTCTCGGGTTTTGAGCCTCTCTGAGTGGTGGGTTCTCCTTTGCTCCCCAGTCCCAAGAGACAGGCTCGCCACCTCTTTCCAAATGAAAGCCGAGACCCTCGCCCCTTGTCTGAGGTTTCCCAGGTCAGCCGTGCCAATGCAGAATTGCCGGGCAGCGGCAGAGGGCACGGGCTGCTCCAGCGCAGTGCTGGCACCGGGATGCTTTCATCCCCTCGACCCAGTCCGCATAGGAAGGCACCGTGTTACACCTGGCTTGTAGACAGCTGGGATTTACCCTCCAGAGCTGCTGGTCTGTGGGTTCTGAGTTTGCATGAGGGGGCATTGCAGGGGGATAAAAAGGGGAGGAGAGCATTAATGGGAGCGAGGAAGCAATCACCAGCCCGAGTAGGGGGATGTTGGGCTCCAGCCGGGCTGAGGGGGCTGCTGGAGCAAGTGCTTGTGGCTGATTCCCTAAACCCTTGAACATGAGGATTTATAATGGAAAGGCTGCCAGAGCAGGAGCGTAGCAGGGTGAATGGAGCTGCTCTAATGGATATTAAGTGATTTGCGAGCCTGCTGCTTGCAAACACAGCTGTAAATAGAACAAGAGGAGGGGGGAGCAGATGAAAAGAGGCTCAGGCTCTTTAGCGGCGTAGTGTGAAAAATGGGGAAGGTTCCTGTGCAGGGCTCGGGCAGCGAGAGAAACAAAAGCCGCGGCATCTATTTTCATATCTTTTATGTCTTCCTTGCACTTAATCTTGTTTAGCTCTGCAATTAAATTTTAAGACGCATAAGAGTGTTCGCTTACACACTTGGATTCTTCGCAGATTGAATTATTTAATAGAGTGTGGAGTGGCTCCATGATCTCGGAGCTATGGCACCAAACGCAGCCAAGCAGAAAATTAATAAACACTGCCTGCCGTCTCCGCACCTCCCGCACTCCCCTCTGCCATCCTCCCTCTCCGGCACGCTCTCCTCCTGCCAGCCGCCCCCTCTCCACCCCCTTCTCCAGCCTTTTCTCTGGGGTTTCCTTCTTCCCTCCCTCTGCTGCTTTCTAGTTTGGTTTTGCCAGTCGTCCTCCTGCTCCCCCCCCTCTCCGGTGTCTGCATTGCAGCCCCTCGGTTGGGTCTATGGGCTGCTCTGCCCGTGCGTCCCGTGGGCTGGAGGGATGCGCAGGGTGAGAGGGGATGTCCAGCCCATGCTGCTGCGGGCGGACACGTGGGCTTGTTGGACCCCCGTGCAGGAGCTGAGATAGCTCGATCCCCGTCAGCCGTGGCTTCACAGAATCACAGAATCGTATAGGTTGGAAAAGACCTTTAAGATCATCAAGTCCAACCGTAAACCTAACGCTACCAAGCCCACCACTACACCATGGCCCTAAGCACCTCAGCCAAATGGCTTTTAAATACCTCCAGGGATGGCGACTCAACCGCTTCCCTGGGCAGCCTGTGCCAGTGCTTGATAACCCTTTCAGTGAAGTAAAATTTCCTAATATCCAGTCTAAACCTCCCCTGGTGCAACTTGAGGCCATTTCCTCTGGTCCTATCACTTGTTACCTGGGAGAAGAGACCGACCCCACCTCTCTACACCCTCCTGTCAGGCAGTTGTAGAGAGCGAGGAGGTCTCCCCTCAGCCTCCTTTTCTCCAGGCTGAACAACCCCAGGTCCCTCAGCCGCTCCCCATCAGCCTTGTGCTCCAGACCCTTCCCCGGCTCCGTTGCCCTTCTCTGGACACGCTCCAGCCCCTCCACGTCTCTCTTGTGGTGAGGGGCCCAACACTGAACACAGCATTCGAGGTGCGGCCTCACCAGTGCCGAGTACAGGGGACGATCACTGCCCCAGTCCTGCTGGCCACACTATTCTGTATCATCCTGATACAAGCCAGGATGCCATTGGCCTTCTTGGCCACCTGGGCACACTGCCGGCTCATGGTCAGCCGGCTGTCGACCAACACCCCCAGGTCCTTTTCCTCCAGGCAGCTTTCCAGCCACTCTTCCCCACGCCTGTAGCGTTGCATGGGGCTGCTGTGGCCCGAGTGCAGGACCCAGCACTGAGCCTTGTTAAACCTCATACCATTGACCTCGGCCCATCGATCCAGCCTGTCCAGGTCCCTCTGCAGAGCCTTCCTCCTCTCAAGCAGATCAACACTCCCGCACAACTTGGTGTCATCTGCAAACTGACTGCGGGCGCAGTTTGCATCTGCGCCGGGGAAGCCCCTCCGCTGCAAGGAATGGGACTGGCCTGTGCCTTTCTGCAATTGCCTTCCTTGGCCAGAAAAAAATTGCATTTCAAATGCTGTTGGCTTTCTCTCTCTCCTCCCTTGCTCCCCAGCCACCAAAGTTGTTCTTTTCTCCCTTCCTTTCTTTTTTGGTAACCTTTCCAGGCAACAAATTGCAGGGGGCAATTATGCCGTGTGCTAAAGAGAGCATTAAGGCAGCCACAATTTCCGTAGAGGATGTTGCTCAGCAAACAGCAATACAAAAGCAGTCTATGAAATTCATTAAATTGCCTGTTGGATAAAGCCATACATTTACAGTGCACTTGGAGCCCTTGTGAATTATCTGAAGAGAAATCAGTTTGTTATTTTTCCTTTTAAATTCCCCTTTTTACAAGGAACCAAATAAAAAGGTTTGAAAATTGCTGCTAAAGAAGGGGTCTGGCCTCTCCTTCCTCAGAGTTGCTGGCGGTTTTCCTCTGTCGATTCTTGGCAGGGATATGCTTGGGGTTTTATGCCTTTTAATGCGAGTCTCCATCACTCTCTTCCACAGAGCCTGCCCTCCCGGCTCCTGCCCTTCATGCTGCTCTTGCGACGGCTGTTGGACATCACGGTGACATTTCATGAGGCCACCCAGCGTGGGTGACGGCAAACAGAGGCACCAGCAGGTTAAACTGCGTGTGCCCGCGGAGCTGAGCAGTCTCCGCATCCCGGCCCCTTGCCCACCACCTTTGTGGAGCCACCGCCTGCGATCCCCAGCGCCGCTCTCCTCGTTGAGGGCGGAATCTGCTGAAGAGCAGCCTTTCCTTCTCAATAGCCAAAGGGGGAAGCTTCCCCTGGATTGAATCGAGATTATTTCTTGTCCTTTCCAGAGTATTTTGCTTTTTCCAAAAGCTGCCTTCCCCACTCCTCTCCGAGGCTTTTCGGCAGGAGAGAGGGCTGGGGCGTGGAGCTGTGGGGTCGGGCAGTGATGCTTTCCCGGCCTCGCCGCAGGGTGGAAATAGGTCTTGTGCAATTGAAATTCTGGAGGGAATAACAGGGACACAGCAGAGAAGCAGCTAAAACACCTCTCTAATTGCTAATCAATAAACTAAAGAAATGTTGCCCTGGCTGAAACCTGCTCCCGGGGAAAAAAAATAAAAATCCACATGATTTGTTTCGTGATTAGAATGAGATTTTATTTGTCTGCCTTCTGGTTTGGTTTTCGCCCTTTTCTGTCTTTCTGGGCCCCCCACCCCCATTACGCTCAGGTCTCTGAAGTTATCACCCGCTCCTCGCTTCAAAGCCTCACTGAGAAACTTTTGGCTCTGCAGACAAACCGACACTAATCTTCTGTGTAATTGAATCAGCGTGGATATTATTTGGCTGTTTTGAAACAGTTCTGTTTCTCGAGTAATATTTTTATTAGCTTCTGGTGCGGTTGTGAAGTGGGGGTTTTTTCAGTAGTAATATTATTTTCTTGCTTTCAAATGCTGTCTACAGCGTAACTCTTTATTGATGTGTTACTAGGATTTCTGTCTGTCTGAAAAAATTCTCCGCAGGCATGCGGAGCTGTGAATCCCCCACTCTCTAACAGCGGCTGTCATCTCTCCAAGGATGAGCAATTAAGGGATATGACCAAGGAGAATTTGCCTGCACTTAGCAGTCACCGATCTCCTAACCCACCAGTCTGCCGGCTGATTTGGGCTAGTTTGCAGCTCAGTGGGGTTATCGCCGTTCCCTGGGTGTTGGATGGGATTTCCTCCATCCTTTGGGGATGGGAAGGTGGATGCATGGGGCTCCCCTAACCCCAAGGGCTCTCTGCAGCCTGGATAAACCTCTCCCAAAATACAGCTCCCATCCCAAGGGAGGGATGATCTGGACACCAGCCCCGATGCTCCTGCCATCAGGGATTGCTCCTGGGGAAGAAGAAACCCTGGACCAACGTGATGTGCTTTGACCCAGATGGTTCATGGCAGCTTGGAGAGAAGAGTGGGGAAGGGGCCAGGCGCGGAGCTCGGGCGGTCGGGCTGAGCTGCTGGGGGCTGCGGGAGGGATTTGTTGAATCCTGCAATTGCCTGAATTCATTTCAATTATTGGCAGCGCTTCTCTACAGAACTAAATAAAGTAAAATAAATAAGGAAAGCAGAAGGCAATATAAAGCAGTTAAAGAGGATCAGTGGTGAATTGAATAATTCATTCAGGAGAGAAAAGGAGCTATTTGCAATGTCAGTCTTATCTTGATTGTATTTATAGACAGGAACTTTTGACAAGGAAATTACCGGTAAATTCTTCTTTTTAGTTTGTTGTTTTTTTTTTTTTTTCCTTCCTTCATCCCAGAAAATAACAGGCAAGAAGATTTCCTGCAGGTTTTTTTTTTTTGTTTTTCTGAGGCAGTTTGATGGATTTCTGAAAGAACATGAAATCCTGTGACCTCACCGCGAGCGCAGGGGAAGCTGCTGCTGTGATGGAAACCGAGATAGCGGCAGCTAGAAACTCAGGAGGGGAAGGAGACACAAGTGTTCCTTGGTGCTTCCAAAAAGGGATGGGGGCCACATGTTCATGTTTGGTCAGCTGGGTTTTGGAGCAGGAGGGGGTCCCTGGCTCCCTGTTTGCTAGTAGGTGAAAATCGCTGTTCGTGTCTCTTGAAAATGGAGATTTTGGGATGGGGGTTTTGCAGCAGCGTTGCCGGTGGCAGGGAGGCTCCCAGCGGAGCGCCCGAGCCAGCACCCGTCACTGCCAGCGGGACGCTGCCCGCGGTCTGGGTGCGCGGCAAAGGTGCCCAGGGTGTGAACGTGGCGCTCGGCTTCCTGCGGCCCCGGGGATGCTGGCAGGGAGGAGGAGAGGGCGAAGGGCAGCCGGGCCGGCCCGAATGCCTCCGCGAGCACAGCTTCTCCTCCTGCAAAGCCGCAGCCTGCCAGAAGTGTCGTTTTATTCCTGAAGACATCATTTGGAGTGAAAGATGGTTTGGAAAAAAATTAATCCTACTGAGTTCCTTTGGCAGAAAGACCCCCAGGGGCTTTAAAAGCTCTCGTGCCTCGTAGTTGCTCTTCCCTTTATTGAGAGATGGGAGACTTTTGGGATCACACTCCACTTTTCCACCCTAAAAAGTGGCCCTGGAGTGAGCTCACAGAAATCCAGCCCAGGACAGACTCTGCCAATACAGAATCTCCAGTTCTGCCTCTGAACAGACGTTGTTGTAATTTGTTTTCCAGGCGGTGTTGGGGAAATGCGTGTTGTTTGCCGAACCTCCCATTTGCATTGAAGGGAAGTTATAATTTGAGCGGAGCATGAAATACTCACGGCGAACTTCTTGTCTCCGCGAGCGCGCTGGAGCTCAGCCTCGTGTATAATTGAGTTGTTGTAATGAAGTCTGGATTTGGTTCTTCAAGAAAGAATTTGTTTTGAAAAAAGACTTTCGACTTAATTTAGATTTCATGCTATTTCCTAGCGCTTGATGTCAGTGTTGTAGGTCTTATGGGCCAATTTCTCCCTGGGGTAATTCCACAGAGGTCAAGTGGTGTGGGGATGTGGCTCTCCGAGTTGCTTAGGGATGTAATAACCAGCAAGGGGTCCCTTGGCAGTAATCGCAGAGGATCTGAGCGCAGGCAGCACCGGCCGCAAACAGCGGCGTGCTGAGGTCTGACCCTGCAAAGCGCTGGGAGCTCGACGAGGCTGCTGTCTCCAGGGGATGGTGACAACCTGGGGTCCCCAAGGAAAACGGAGCTGGGGGTTGCATGTGTCTCTGCCTGGCGGGGCACGCTCTCAAGGCGGACGTAGGGCTGGGGAAAAGAAGAGTTTTCCCTGTTGTGTTAAAACTGAAACGGAGGAAATATAGGGATGGAAGGGGCTGACCCTCCAACGCCTCCTTACGAAGGGAGACAACACAAAGTACCAGGCTTTTTTGCTGTGCTGCTCTCCTGGGAAAGTCCCCTTCCCGCAGAGCTGGTGGTGAATACGTTACAGGCTCCGTAACTCATTAGCATCTCTAAGCAAATGTAAAAGCAACAAGCAACAAGCTCCCTTTCCTTCGTTTGTGCGTTTTGGTTTTAAATATTACGTTTCCAGGGATAAACGTTGGCAGCACTTGAAATAAGATGTATTAATTAATGAACGAAGCACTTAATTTAGGTTTAATAGGATAATCCTTTGCTGCATGTTACATAAATAGTAATTGAATATTAAGAATGCATTGAATGAGAATTAACTACTAGGGGAGAGATGCAGTTTATTGCATTCTTGTTAAATGCGTGGCCCCGGCCTGGGTCTCCAGTGTGGGAAAGCCGGATTCAAAGGCTCTGAAAGTCAATGCAGAAACTGCTCTGAAATGTGCGTGGAGCGCAGGGTGAGAAATTCAGGATTAGGCTTTTGTTCTTTACCAATCCATGGCCTGACCCGAAGCTCAGCTGAACAGGAGGGACCTCCTTGCATTGACTTTGAGAGCAGCTGGATCATTCACCAGGTGAAATCTAGCCATCATCCTAAACACATGCCCAGCTTAAATGTAATGCCTAGTGTGGAGGATCAACAGGTCTGGCGGCACAGGGCTGCTTTAGTCATTACCCAGAGCCATGGGGCTCTCTGCCATGGGGCTCAACAGCTTTGCCAGGTCTGGGGAGCATCAGACCCAGCAAGGAGAGGGTGACTGAACACCGGCGATGGGCAGGACGGGACCCTGACATCTCTTCTTCGCAGCTTGAGCTGGGGGAGAGTTTTCCCCGGGCAGCGTGTCCCTCGGCCCCTGGGTTGCCCCGATCTCCTCCTAACCCTCCGACTATAGCAACCATGGGAAATGTGGTCCTGTATCCTTGCTCTCGGAGGGAGATCTGCCACCTTCATTTTATTCTGGGATTTATTTATTGCCACTCGCTCAATTACATGATTGCAAAGTGTGAGTGATAAAACCCTTAAATTACTTATAGCTCATCCTTGTTTAAGGGAATAATTAGTGTGCTTCTAAACAGGGAGCAATTCTTCACAATGGGAAATTTAGTCTTTAAGGATATTTCCCCTGTAACTTATGCTACATAATTTAGCAGTGATTATACAAGTATTTTATTCTGCCTAGCTCTAAAACTTTCCCTCCTTCCCATGCCAGTTTACCTCGGCGCTGCGGGTCATTGCACACTGAAGGTGTTGCAGATCTTGCTTAGGGGACTTGCCGAGGGCTGTTCCAGCGACCCGTGGCAGGGCAGAGAAATGATACTGGGTCCCCCAAGTTCTCCATCAATGGAGCAGCAAACCCCAAGATGCTCCCGCTGGCTGCACCCCTGGGCTGTGCCCACCTGCAGCAGCCGTGCCAGCTCCACCAAAACCCTCAATGCATCTCTCGGCTAAACCCTAGCCTGACACTGGAAGTCAAGTTGGTCACAGAGTTTCTCTAGCTCTTATTTTAATTATTTTTAGCCCTGGCCAGAAAAACTGCCTCAAACCTCAGCCGTTTGCCTGTGTCACTTCAGCCCGTCCGGGTGATTTATGCAGCCAAGGAGAGGGAGGTTATTTAGCTATTGTTTCAAAACCAGGTGCAGGGGAGCGGGGGGGGATGGAGACATATTTCATTTGTGATTCAGATCCTGCCAGCTGGGAGAGACTGGGTGACAGGTAAGGAGAGCTGGTGTAATTCATCTCCTGGGCTGGGAGGAGCTGGAGCCCGAAAGCAAATCTCATGGCAGGAGTTTGGAGCATCTCCGTTCCAGTTGGGGATGACGCCTCAGCTGGCATGAGGGGTTTTTGGGTGGGAGGAGAGGTGACAGCCCCGCAGCCGGGGGACCGAGCCGGGGGAGCCTCTGCCCCGACCCGGTGCCGCTGTTCCTGCATTGAGGCCGGGAGCAGGAGACTCCCAGCAGCTTTCTGCAATGTGTGGTGAGGCAGAGCACGGCGGTTTCCAGTGCAACCCAATTCTCCTTCTATGTTAATTAAATGGGACAGGAACATGGACTGGCTTCTCTGAATAAGAAATCAACTGGAAGGTGGCTCCTTTCCTGAGCCCTGCTGCTTCAGCAACCGGACTGGGGGGGGGGGAGGCGGGAGGAGAAGAATATCCCTGGGTTAAATTTAATGAAAATAAATATATTAACTCTGCTAACAGCAGACAGGGCCCTGTTTAGGGAAGAGCAAGTCCAGCTCATTCTTCAGGAGCTGTAACTTTTGCGCTGGCTCAGAGCCCATTTGGTGGCTTTGCACAAAGTGTTTCGGGAGGTGCAGGAACGATGCCTGGGAGGTAGGTGAGACAGCCTCGAGACAATGATAGATGAAGTAATGCTTCACGAAGCTGGCATATGCTTGATGATGAGCCTATTATGCTGGATGCTAAACACCAAATGGTGATTAAATGGTGATGGTGCAGAAGGAAGGGGGTGGAGAACGGAGAGTTTGACCTGTCAGACAGCTCCCGGAGTTGCACAGGGGTGTGGGGGCTTCACGGGTCTGTTTGGTCCTTGGTTTTGTTATACCCGTATTTTTAATAGCCTAAGCAAAACAGGGATTTCCATAAATAGCTGAAAGTAAGTTGTTCTTCTATGGTGCTCTCCCAGGTTTCTTTAGCGTGCCATAACAGCTGGCACAGGTTCCTCTCCATGGTGGGGAGACCAGGACCTACCTTCTCTCCCCCATCACTGCTCCTGCAGAACATGCAAGATGGAAGAGGTGACCAGGATGGGAGCTGACCTGCCCCGAGCTTGGGCTGCATTTTTGCAGCAAGGAGTTATGATATACCTGGGGCAGCCCCTTCCTCAGGTCATTAATGAGAGGTTTGCTTGTGTCCTGTCGTGATCTGCTGGACTTTGTTTGCTTAGCTGCACCCTGCCAATGCTCTGGGCTGTTTACATGTAGGGATTTGATTTCAGGTCCATCTCTAAGCCTAGCAGTGTCTCATGGTGACATTTCCCTTGCTAAATATCAGAACAAGGATGTTTGAAAGCCAGAGCGAGGAAGGACAGAGCGAGAGATGCAGGGTGAAGGATGGGAAAGGGCTGGAGGAGAGGATTAGGGGAACAGTAATAGGAAGTGAAAGGAAAACAAAGTCCAAATCAGGCCCCATGGAGGAATAAATACCAGGATGGTTGGGTGGTCAGGCGAGGCTCCTGCAGAGGTTGTGGGATCATTTCAAAAAGCAATTAAATGCTTTCCTGGGGGAACCGGATTACTGGAAAGAATGAGCCACTTTGGACCTTTTCCAGTCGCTGCTATCTTTAATAATCTTCCAGCAACTTGAGCCAGCTGGTGGCTGAAGGCAACAGCCAGGACTTCCTAGAGGAGTTGGGCAAAGCAGCGAAGCGTGGGGCTGCAAGCAGGTTGTTTGGTATCGCACAGCTCTGCGAGCACGGGGTGCTATGGGGAAACGCTGCAAGAGAGGAGCTTGCCCATGAATCTCTGCCTTGGTCCCTAAGCGTCCCAAGAACCCAGACCCCACAGTGTCCCGGTGAAGACCAAGGCGATGGTCTTGCTTGAAGCCATGCGGCGAGTTGATGGAGGGTGCCGGCTCCCCCACTGCTCCGCAGCGGTTCCCGATCCTGCAAGCAACGGTTGTGGGTTTTACTCTCTCCCCGTTACGTTGGGACTAAGAGCCTGGTTGCACCGCACCGCTGTGGGAGGGTAACTGGGGGAGACGGGCACTGCGAGCCTCTGCAAGCATCGCGTGGGTAGGTGGGAGGATTGCAGGGATCACTGCTCGGGCATCACTGGAGAAACCCAGTGGCAGTGAGGCTGGAGACCCTCACTGTGCCTCTGCAGTGCTTGCTGCAGGATCCACGTTAGGTGTTTGCTGCCTGCGATCACTCTCCCCTCTCCCCATGGCTTCGCTGACCTGCGCAGGGCTGAGCCCTTCGGGTCTACGGGCTTCTTCCAGCAGTAATTCGTGTGCTCAGTGCTGCTGTGATACAGCAATTGTGAATCAAACCCAAAGTCCTGGTCCCAAGGGTGTTGCTGGCCACAGACCTACCCTTGCTACGAGATGCGAGTGTCTCGTCTTTCCCTGGCATCTACCCTGGTCACCTTTTCTTTTTCTTTTCCGCTCCTATAGGAACAAATTATCTGAAAAGATCTCAGGAAATGTGAAAACAATAATTATTAACTTCAAAATAGCATTTCTGGGACACCTGATCTCCACATCTTGTTAGAAAATGAGGCTGTGGCAGACTGACACCTTTCACAACACAGAGCTTGGAGGGAAGCAGTCGGGCTGGGAAACGCGCCGTGTGCTGAAGCGGCTCTTTCCTCTGTGCCGCGCTTGCTGGGGCTGCGCCCGCCCGGCTCCCCCAGAACGGCCCAGCTATGGCACCCTGTCCCCTCGGCAGTCACCGTGCCGGTTCCTCTGCCGAAACGCCGGGGCGGCAGCACGAGGCGCCGTGTGCTGTCACACCTGGGAGTCCCGGGGCTTCGATTTGAGCGGCTGTCAAGCAGCCGGGGAGACGTGCAGGAGGCAGCAGGCTTGAAGTGCAATTTGCATTTTAATAAAGTAAGTTGTATTTTTTCAGTAATTTGCATTTAAATCAGCCGTGTTTCATAACTGAGCATCCCTCTTAAAAGATGCTCAGGGGGAAGGTTAGAGGAGACTTTTACTTATCCTGCTCAAACGGGGGGCTAATAATGTCACTTTTTTGCTCACAGGTGGTACCTACTGACCCTTACCCACGTATTTCAGTCTGCTGGAGCATCCCCAAGTCCTCCATGGTACCGACAGTGTCTGTTCAGCCCTGGCATGAGCACGCAGAGCGGAGGTAGCACAAAGGAGACGCGGGGATTTGCCTGGGCACAGGAAAGGGGACCCTGTTAGCAACCCAAGCAGAAGCGGGGTAGGTGCAGGCATGCCCAAACCTGGGTGAAACTGGGGAACAGTAGCAGAAGGAAACATTTGTAATGCAGAGAATGTAAAGAAATGATAAATTTTTAAAACTGTTTTGGATGAACTGAAGTATTCTCTTTTTAGCAAATTTGAAGCTTTTCTCCTTTCAACTACTTTTTGTACTAAAACCATTCACGCTCCAGCACAAAACACAGGATCTTGAAAAGAGATGGCACTTCTGAAGGCAAACAAGAAGGAGATGTTCTGTTCTGAGCGTGCTGGAAAGCTTCTCCCCCTCCAAACATAATGAACTTTTACTGCTGTTGAGAAGTTTCTATAAAAAACCATTTTCCAACGCAAAAAAAGGTTGCACTGGAGGCCTGTTGGGCTGGGTCTCCGGGTGACGGAGCTGAAGTTACTCGGCGCTGCCTGTTCTGCCTCCTGAGCCTGCCCGCAGCAGCATCTCCCCACCCGGGGATGCCCGGGGCCCCCCCTGCACCCCGAGGAGAGCACTCAGCGAGGTGCCGTTTGCTTGCAGTCGCTTTTGTTTGCAGACAGTGAGTTTTCCATCAAAGCCGCTGCTGCCTTTCATCCCTGGGGAAAGCTGCCTGCGAGAACAGCCTTTTAACCACAGCTGATGTAGGGGATTGGGAGCCTTTCATGGTCCTACTTTTATCTTGGGGGTGGGGTGGCTCTCCTTGTAGGATGTGGATTCGCGTGCTTGGAGAGGGAGAGAATGATGGGGTGTGGGCTTTGTCCTGCCCCCCTGGCTGCTCCAGCCGTTGGTACCATGAAGACGGGCTACAGCACCTTCACGCTCTTCCCTTTGGAGCAAAACCTGCGATGAGCTGCTGCTATTCATTCATTGAAGGGCAGAAAGCTCAAACGTTGATTTAATGTTTAATGCTTGTCACCGAGGTGAAAGCAGAGGGAGGAAGGGGATTGCTTCCTATTCAAGCACCTCTGTGGGATGCCAGGGTGTTTAGGTGGGAGGCTTGTGGGCTAAATCCCACCCCAATTAACTTCCACACCGCAGAGTGAGCCACGCACCCTCCAGGGAGACGGGTTCAGAAGAGGATTAGGCAGCGCAGCCGCTGAGCTGAGCACAGATACCTCTTACAGCATAACCTGGATGGGGGATACGCATTGCTGCCGACAACGCGGTTGCTAGCCGAGGAGCTGCAGGGTCTCTATCCAGGAGGTGATGGCCACGAAGATGTGACCTGGCTGTCCCCCGTGTGCTGCTGAGATGCCACAGCAGTGCTGTGTCACGGCCGTTCCTTTCCGTAAAGGATGGGAGAGCTGCAAAGAGGAGGTTGAGTAACAGTGGGTATAATTCAGGTTGATTTCTTCCCAGACTCTTCATTTGCTGAACATGTCACCAGCCGTGTAGTATATGGGGTGCTTCATATCAATTTTCTGCGATGCCAGGCCATAAATAAAGAAAATAAATGTTGTGACTGTTAATCAGTCGCTGCTCACCCAAATGAGTTCCCTATACATTTTCCTGTTCTATAATTACTTGTCACCTATTGCTAGTTTGTAACTTTTTGGTCTGTGATTCTGTTAGGTGGCTTTTTCTCCTTCTTTTGACAGGATTAATCTGTTAGTTGTGGGCTTGGTTTTTTGGTTTTTGTGTGGTGGGGGTTTTTTGTGGTTGTCTTTTTTTTTTATCCCCAGGCAGAGGATGTTAAA
Source organism: Ciconia boyciana (assembly GCF_034638445.1). NCBI lineage: Eukaryota > Metazoa > Chordata > Aves > Ciconiiformes > Ciconiidae > Ciconia > Ciconia boyciana. Next base: position 4,587,035 of record NC_132956.1, on the reverse strand, counting down.
AACCTATTGATTGGTAGCGGAGGTTTCTTATGGGTTAGAAGCTGACGGAAAACAACCTCCCATCAGAGCTGTATTTTTAATGTCCAGAACAAATACTCGATGATGCCTGGCGCTGGCACTGTGCAATTCGTGCAAACAGACTTTTTGCAAGTGTACGTTGATTTAAGCCTGGCGTCGTTGCTGGGAGGTGGCCGCAGCGGTGCTACCAAAGCAAGAGCAGATGCTGAGTACTCTCCCCTTTTTCTGTCTGGCTTGTTTTCTACAGCTTTCCAATGCTCTGGAGATGCTATGTCTTGCAGCACTCAGCTCCCCGCCCTGGTCTGCATTCCCCCCACGCTGCCCCTCCTCTGGGATTTGGGTCCGTTGCCCCGTTTTGCAGGTTGGGAAGCGGAGGCAAGGAGCCTTACTCACGGTCATCCTCTACATCAGCCTCCCGACAGGAATCCTGACTCCCCATCCGGCAAGCTGGGGCGGGAGGCGGAGGAAGTCCCCCGTGAGTGATCGCTTCTGGTGAGGACCGCTTTAAAATAGATAAGTCTAATGGTGAGAAACAGCTGTGAAAGCGAAGTGTAATTTTTCAGCCAGGCCCTCCAAGCTGGAAAACAGAGCTAACTTCATCTCCCTTCCCCTTGCACTGAAAATAATTGTAATTTACACACCAAAGGGACAGATACGCTGGAACATCTTGTGGCAGGAAAGTATTAACTGCAGCTGTCATGTGGAGCCGCCCCAGGGACGGGTATATTAGGGGGGAGGCTGCTGAGATGGATTTTTGGGCAAGAGTGCAGGTAAAACGAGCGCAGGTTTGTGGCGAATGCATCCCTCGTGCCTCTCTGGGCTGCCTGGCAGAGCTGCCTGCCGCATGCGGGGATGCCTTGCGTTTTATATCCATTGAAACCTTCCCGTACATTCATTTGCCTGGCAGCCTCTGCTTTGAAGGCAGAATAAAAGACTGAAATTTCTAATGCAGTAAAGGATAAAACACAATGGGGAAGTCGGTCTGCTGTACAGGAGGAATAATAGGTCTATTAGGTGAATACATTTTCTGTGCACCCAGCCAAAACGTTTCATTAAAACAACGGGGCTCCTCCCTCCCCTGCTAATAAATTAACCTCTGCGGAGGGGATGGATCTGCTGAAACGATTCATTTTCTAAAGCGAAAGGCGAGCCTGCATCTCTCGCAGGGAGGGCTGCCTGGTCCTCCCCTTCGGGGGGGAGCTTGGGTCCCGGCTGGAGCCCCCGGCACGGGATGCTGGGCACTGGGATGGAGGCTCGTGTAGGGGGATTCCTTCTTTTTACCTCTTTCCCCCCATTTGAGGTCTGCCCTTGGTTTCGGACAGTTGAGTACCTCTTATCTTTGCCCTGGGTCCGTCTGGGGTCCAGCAGCAGCCCCAAGGCAGGAGCCTGAGGGACTGCAGAGCCCACCCGAGCCTCCAGCCTGTCCTCTCCAGCCATCCAGCAGCGAGCCAGGACAGCGTCCTTCCTCTGGCAGTTTATAATCTTGCAGGGTCCAAGGATGACAGACATGGATTCGGGGCCTCTAGTGGGATTTGGAAGGACAGAGTCCAGCCATCCATCTGGCCGTGAGCTCGCCACCATCACCCAACCCCCAGAACGCCTCCGGGCCTTGGCACCTCCGAAAACGAGGCATTTTTGTGAAAGGCACGTGGGATGGAAAATTGTTGTTGGTGTTCACAGAAGCTGGAGATCAGATGCTCTGAGCCGTAAACCAGCCTCATGGCTCAGGGCAGCGCTGGCAGAGGGAGAAGGGACTGCAAAAGCATCTTCTGAAAGGATTCCGGTAGCTTTCCCTGCTGGAGCAGCCGCTGCTGCAGGGGTTTTGGTGGCCAAGCTTGATACGACAATTCTTCTTCCTTCCTGCACAGCCGGTCCCAGGGCCACCAGCAGATCACTGAACCCAAAATGCACAAACAAACCGAACCTCCTAGAAGGGTTTCCATCAGGGCTGTGCTAACGTTGCCGATGTCCCCACGTACCTGGGGACAGCAGCCGGCCACTCACCTTTCGGGGGAACCGGGGACTGAGTGATTATAAACACAGACAAGGCTTTGCAGTAAGCAGACTCAGTCCGGTTGCAGAAAAGATCGTATTGCAAGTCTAGTGCAGCCTTACGTTCCTCCACAAATTATTTATCAGGATAAATAATTATATATTAGGGCCACAGTGGATGCAAATGATTTAATTAATAATACACGCTTCAAGAGTAATTTGCAATTTAAAGTGCTGTGTAAAAGCCCAGTATTAGCAATACTTATTTTTATTTATTAATTGCTGGCTCTCAGAATCTCCATGGTGAATAATTTCCCATCTTTTTCATTTTTAATTTATTTCTGTGGCTCTGGGGAGAAGAAGGGCGACCTTGCAGTGACCTTGTATGGAAGGTGGTGGACTGGGAGTCCCCGGCCCTGGCGCACCCTTGGCTGGGCTGTGGCTTGTTTGTTTGGCCTTCGTTGCTGGAGACTTGGGGATTAGGGTCTGTGATCGTATGATAGTTTTTGTTCACTTTTTTTAGCTTGCAGCTGTTACCTGGGAATGCCTTGCTGCTCTTTCAAACTGTGCATTTCGCTGATGTTTGGTGAAACTCTTTCCAAAAGAGGGATGTGGTGCTTGTGCTGATTTCTTCAATGCAGCAAAAATGAACCCTGGGTGGGATTTATGGCCTCGGAAAGCCCTACCGTCTGCCTCGCAACAAGTGCTGTGCCCCAAAAGCCCGATCTCTGCTTCTCCCTCCAGCTAACATCTCCAGTGCATGGAGACCAGGACTCCAAACTCTGCCTTTCTGATCTGGGAAACGCAGCCCCCCTGGTATTACATCTGCCTTTGCTGCTGGAAGGGGCTTGACTGGGAAAACCCATGGAGGTAGAAAGGTGCTGAGCATGAAGACGGCCTTGATGAGGTCAGGAGGGGCAGGAATGGGTGCCTTTCCCCTTCGCAAGGCGTCCTGAGAGCCGGTCTCTCTCCTGGCATCCCCCTTGGCTCGAGCATCCCACTGAGCGGGACCCCGGGCAGGCTGCCGGGAGGCACGTGGCAGCTTTGCCCTCTTTCTGATATCAAAGTGCTTCGTGTAACATGCGAGTCCTGACACTTTGCTGCCTGTTTCTCAAAAGCCGGCAGAACCTGGTGGGTGCTCGGATCCGTGGCATATGGTGTGAGTCACTCCGAGCGCACCCAGCAAAAGCAGTCTCGGGGAGATGGGTCGGGGAGCGGGGGAGGAGGGAAGCTGTGCCGGTGCTGCCGGAGCCTGTCCCGCTGGCAGCCGCCTTCGGGAAGCGATGCGGTAACTCGGCCAGGCGGGGAGCGCGAGGGGAGCTGCTTTGCGGGGTCGTCAGTGAGTCTGTCCAGCGCCACGCGTCGCTTTAGCCATGGGGCTGCCGGGGGTTTTGCCAAGTCCCTGGGTTGGGAACCCACCTTGGTGATGGGTGCCGGCCACCGCTGCTGACTGCGTGCCAGGAGGTGCCGGCTGGTGTCTCCGAGTGCTGCGATGTCCCCCTGCTTGCAAGGGTCGAGGACCGTGTCTCTGCGCATCCCATCCCACAGACGGAGCAGCAGGCTGACCTGGCCTGCAAGCAGAGGGCATCCGAGACCCAAAACCACCGGATCCGGGTGCTCTGTGTCACAAAGTCCCACGGCCTCTGCAGCAATGCTGTCTGCAGAAGCCATAGCTGCTGCGGCGCGGAGGATTGGTACCGGCTCGGCGAGGGAGCGCGATGGGACGGGGGACTGCCAGCGGGTCAGTGCCGAGCACGGCGGTGACGGCGACGCAGCTGTTGGCCCATCTGGCAAAGCAGCTGCCGGCGGGAGCTGGGGCTTTGCGTGCAGACGCGCAGGCGGCTGGAAACAGAAAGCGGGGAGAGAGGAGGCACCCGGCAGCACGAGACCGGCCAGGGAGCGGGGGGAGGCGTGAGGACTAAATCCTGCCATGTGCCGCGCTGGTCTGGCACTGGTGATGTGCTGACCAAGCTGGTGGCTCTGGGGGCGAGCGGAGGTGATGCTGGGACAAGCAACAGCAAAACCCTCTTGGGGTTTTGGCAGCTCATAGGAGACCCGGTTGCTTCTTGGTTTCTCTTAGGACCTTGCTGCAGCACGGGGGGGATGCGATGCTCTGGGCAGGGTGATGGTGGGACTGGAAAGAGTCTTAGCAAACATGTGGCTTGGACCTGGGGCACAGCCGTGCTCTCAGTGCCAGGGGCTGGGGGAGCTGGCCTGCCTGAGGAGCGTGTGGCAGGCTTAATTAACCTGATCTGGGTGCATGGGTTAAATAGCTCTGGTCTGGGCTAAGGTGCTGTTTTAATGCTGTTTCTATGTTGGCAAGGAAAAAACGGCACATCCTTGTGTTTCTAAAGCCTCAGCAAGGACACAACTCTGCCGCATGTGCCCTATCAGAGGCCAAAAGCCATCTCTTGCAGGTAAAGATTTCTGCGCGAGCAAGGTGCAGTGCTGCAGGTATCTCAGCATGAGCTCTGAAGCATGCACGAAGCCTTGGGGAAACACACGGTGCACAATAACATCCCAGCTCACTAGCGAGGATGCAGGAGTGGTAGCGGACCCGGGAGCCCAACGCCAGCCCGCTCATCCCTACCCCTCTGCGGCTGCTTCCCCCGAGCCGCCGCAGTGCTTCGGGGCACGTGTGCCGAATCGTGGCGTGACGAGGACGCCCAGCTCGTCTCCATGGGGCGCAGGGAGAACATGGCAGGCGACAGGCCTGTCAAAGCACTTGGGATTAGAGCCCGTCACAGCCGGCGCGTTGACGTTTTCATTTCCGACAGCCGCCTGCCGCTCCTGCTCGCGGCCCCGGGGAGACGGCTCGCCCGGGAGCCGGGGCTGGCACGCTGCGGGCTGTCCCTGCTCCGCAGTCCGCCTGCCCGCGGGAGTGCAGGCAGGGCAGGACCCTTCCCTGATCCAAGCCCCTGCGTTTCTCAGAAAGCCAGCTTTATCAGCTCCTGTCTCACTAGGCAATTTTTTCCTTTTCATCTGGCACTGCCAGCAGGTCCATTAATCCTCCAGCAGCTGAAGCATGGCGTGTTTTTCCAGGTGGAGTTTGGTCTGGGTTGTGAGGTCCTGACGGAGCCTGGAGGGATGGATCTGTCCAAGACCATCCGGACTCGGAGCTCCAAAAATCCAGAAACTGTCCCCAGCCATTTGTCGGGCAGTGGGGAGGATGATTCCCCTCCTGCCACCGGTCCAGCTGCTCTAGGGAGGCCAGAGATCAAGGAAAGTCTCTTTTAAAGTAGGTTGGCTTTGCTTACCCCAACTTTTTGAAGTTACTGTGGAAGTTCAGTCAGATTTCTGTAGGGATTTGTCTTCTGCAGCCTGTCATCTAGGAGCTGAGATCTCTTGGCTGGATCCTTCTTGCAGTTCGTCATCACAAGTATCATTTGGCCTCCAAAGTCACGTCTTGCTTTTAATCAGTCGTTACCATTCAGGCATGCTGCAAACTGCTCCCTAGATGGCAAAGTGTTTTCCTTCTTAACGAGCAGGACCTGGGGGACATGGGAGAGCAGAGCAGCCCATTTCTCTTCATCACCACCAACAGATCAGAGCAAATCAGTTTTGCAACAACTTTAATAAATTGATTCAATTTGGTGAGCCAAAAAAAAAAAAATAAAAAAAAATAAAAAGAGGAAAAGATTAAAAAGTAAAGGAGGAAATAACATGGGATGCTCCCAGCTATTGTGGTGGATGGTAAATCTCTTCTTTATTACTCCTTTATTATTTCCAGAATCTGAAGTTTAAATAATTAAGCAGAATAAATGGTGGATTAATATTATTTCCAAGTTTTATTTATTGATTCTTAAAGGACAGATGTACACAGAGACCCAAGCATAAAGGAAGCTAATTTCTCCAGTGGTGTAAATCAGGGTAGGATCACTAATGTGAATGCCATTTAAAGGAGATTTACACTAGCTGAGCATCCAGCCTCCTAATTTTGGAGGAAAATATGGAAGACTACGTAGATTTTAATAATTCTTTCTTCTGTCTTCTGTGCGATTCATTTATTTTCCAATTTAAAAGCACATCAGGTTTGGGTTTTGGGGGATTTTTTTTTGGTGTAATTTAAATACATTTGTTGACAGTGCTGCTCACTCTAAAGATCTTTTCAGGAGCCTGAGACTGGAAAAGCTTTGGGTGCCTGCGGGTTTGCGCTCACAGCATCTGCAAGGCCAGGGCCGGTAGCCTGGAAGGGGAGGATGTGCTGCACCGCGCAGCCGGTGCCGGACTCCCGGTAGCCGCCTGAGTCACGAGATCCCGGGGGCTGCTGGACGCAGGTCGGGGCTGGGAGCACCGGGGGCTCTCGCCTGGGCAGGCTGGGAAGGTCGGGGGCGTTTGCGATGCCTGGGTAAGGATTTCCCAGGGCCAAAGGCTTCGTTCCTGCTCAAGTCTGATGTGCACCTTGTTCTTGATAATATCTACCTTAGCAGCATCTTTATTCTCTTAAAAACACAGATGAAACCCCAGGCGCCTGGAGTGCAGCCCTCTGTGCAGTCCCGGGTCTGCCACGGTGCCAGGCTCCCGAGGCACCGGGTTGTGTTTGGGGGTGAACATCTCGTTGCGTCTTCGCTGTTCTTAATTGCAACTTCAATCTCAGGTTGCCGCTGATCTGTCGTACGCACGGGGGATCTCACCTTCTGCAGGAGATCTCCGGCACTGGAATATTTTTGGCAGGCAAAGGAGAAGGAGGTGGCAGCTGCTACAGCAAGAGCAACAGAGGCCTCGGAGAAGCAGAGGCATGCGAGCTGGTATTAACAGTGGGGCCAATTAAGGAGACCAGGAATGAAGTCAATCTGACACCTGTAAGTAAATTAACCCAAAGGAAATACGACATTACATGAAATTTCTGCTACACGGGGAGTGACATATGGATAAAGCAGCCCCATGAGCAGAAAAATAGGTGGTTCCCTTCGTTATCCAACCTTGCCCGTGTGTTAAAACCAATTAGGGCCCATCACCGGTGCAGTTGTAGCTGATGGTGATGGGCACCGGGGCGGGGAGCGCTGTCAGTTTTCAGGATTCCCCAACTCAGCTCACTCCGGGCGAGTTTCATCATACGAAGTCTCGGCATCACGAGAAGGAGTTTCTCGTGCTTGAGAAAGTCCTGAAATACAAACACCCGGAATGCGAGGCTGGGTGTGCGGCCCCGACTTTTATGGCTTCATTCTCCACTGACAAGCTTGGATGGGGTTGTGGGAAGTTATTTTGTTCCAGCAAGATGGGGAGAGTCTCAGGCGTCGGGAGCTTGGCTTGGGTCCCTTCTCATCTATTACCAGCCTGGAAATGAAAAATCTGGCTGTGATTTGTAGCTATTGCAATGGAGCAGAAAAGCTGTTGACACCTCCGATCCATCGCTGTTCATTTTATTTCTGTGCTCCCTGATAGGACTGGCAATGGGTATTTGGGGAGCGTGAGAGAGGTGGTGTGCGTGGCCTGTTCAGCTCCACCAGCAGCGCTTGCTTTGCAGCGTGCCACGAGGTTTGTTTGGGCAGACTGAAGGAAAATTAGGGAGTTTATAAGATGTTTCAGAGGAGCACCTGAAATTTGGGACCTGCCATCGCAGGGTGCATTTGCTACCAAATGAAGGAGGATCCGCTCTTGCCCTCGGAGATGTGTGGGTCTCGTTATCTCCCTGCCTGGGAAGCAGGCTGGAAAGCCGGGAGGATGAGCTGCGTTCCTGTCTCTGCCAAAGTATGTCAAATTAATCTATCTAACATCTCTGCGAAAATTTTTTGCCCAGCTTTAAAACGGGGACAGTCGTCACCTGCCTTTTTTAGAGGAGGTTCGTGTGTTTAAGAGGAACTGTGTGTGGGACCGAGTTTTGCTCCCACGCTCGCAGCAGGGGTGAGATTTGGTCCTTCAAAATGTCACTCGATAAACAACAAGTAATGATAAACACTTATTGTTATTCTTCTTTTTTTTTCCTCTGTGGGAGTAGATGATATTGCTAAGTGACCGAATACTCATTTGACCCTTGAAAATGCAAGAGTCATGTTTAATTCATGTCTTTTATTTATAGATTTGGGCTCCTCTGGTTTCTCTCCTGCGATGCGTGGCTGCTGCTCCGGAGCAGAGGGAGGGTGTTCAGCCGGAGCCTCTCTCAAGGACCAGCCTTCAGGACCACGCTGCAGCAGGACCGTGATCGGGTGCTGTGTCGGCTCCCTGCACGCTGTAGGAAAAGAAATATGGGAAGGTTTGCAGCTGAACTTCATGGATGTTTTTGGTGGAGAAACCACAGCTCGCTGCCCACCTGCCTGCCATCAAATCAAGGGGTTTCCGGTGGTATCGGTGTCAAGCAAGTCCCTCCAAGGGACCAACCCAGCAGGATGGGGAGGAAGGGAGCCGTGCCTCCCCGTCCTTCACCCCACCAGCCCCACGGTGTCCTGCTGAAGCCGAGGGTTGAGCCTAAGGGTTGGAGCAAACCGGGCTGGGGGGGAAGCTCTGCCCCTGTGCCCACAGTCCAGCAAAGTCATGCAAGGAGCAGAGTGCAGCACAGAGATGCGTGAAGCCGGGAGACCATTAATCAGGTTAACGAGGACATGATCTAAAAGCCACATATTGATGGCAAAAATGAGCGGTGCTGGACAGAAACAACACGGGCAGAGCTGGCTCTGGCGTGGCCTCTGGGATGAACGCTTGTTGTTAGCAGGGAAATGCAGTCCTGGGATGTGTGACCGGAGCACCCGAGCAGAAGGCAGGGACATAATCCTTTCTCCCAGCACAGCGCTGGTTAAACCACTGTAATGCAGATAGCTGTGGGCAAAGCATCACAGAAAGGAAATGGAGAAGCAGCAAAGGGAGGGAATTGCAGCCTGGAGGAAGATAAAGGGTTTAAAGAGGATGGCTGTGAAGAAAGCGATTAGAGGAAATTAAACATGGACAGGCTGGAGATGGAGGCTGGGGAGGGGGAATCTGGCCGTGCTGGTGCAAGGGCACATTGCAGAGCGGGGGAATTGCTCTCCTCACTGAACCGTGCAGGCGCTGGGAAGGCAGAATGGCATTAAACGGAGCAGGAGGCTTACACGCGTCAAAGGCCAGCCGGGCACTCTGGCACGGGGACCAGTTCTGGGCTGAAACCAAGCAGCACAAAAGCAAAAGGGGGTTGGAGAAGGCAGGAAAATGTTAATTCCTGCCTGCTGAAGCCCTAGTGTACATACTTCATGAACCCAAAGGAGCTTTTGGTAGAGCAATTCTGCCTCTGATTTTTCAACCTAGCGATTAAATGTCCAGCCTGGACATGCCTCTTCCCTTGGACAAACCTCTTGCAAGGGACAGACAACCCAAGGCCGAGTTAGTTGCCTTGAACTTGGCAGCTTCTTCAGCTGGGAAATGCCACGGGAGATGGATGTGTCGTCCCCAGTACTTTGACACGCTGGCTTGAAGCTTGCCTTGCCCTAGGATCTCTGAAGATGCTGGAGGACCCATCCTTGTAGTGCAAACATCGTTGAGGGCAGGGTTGGAGTCTGGGGACGGATGAGGATGTTCTTGCACGTCCTAGCAGGGCTGTCAAACACACGCGTGTTGCTTTGGTGAGGGAGAGGACAGATGGGCTCCTGGGTGCTCTCTAGTTCACTGCTGCTGCTCCTGGGAGGAGACCTTGCTTCCCAGAAATTGCTGCCAACCTGTGGGAGCTCTGACAGCGGCAGTGTCACACCAGTGCTGCTGTGGTGATCACAGGCAGCTGTGCCAGGTCTCAGGAAGGATGAAGAACGACTAGGAGAGCTGAGAAGTTCACCGCAAGCCTTGTCTGGAAAGGATGCTGCTGAGAAGGGAAAGCACCAGATCGTGGTTTGACCCCTGGTTCTCCTCTCCTACTGCCCCTTTTCTTCTTAAAAAATAGGAAAGAATTAAATCCCATCAGTGGCTTTTAAAAGCCAACTGAAAATGTCCTTTATTAAATTACCACCCTATTGATCCAGCAGTCATCCGAAAGGGAATTGATTGAGGACTTAAACAGACGCGCAGCCAGGCCAGATGTTCAATTAATGTGCATAAACGGGCAGTGGAGAAGCAATTTTCAGAGTAATTCAAGCAAAAGATCAATCCTGTTTTGCATTCCATGCCAAAGTTGCTTCTGTATTTATTTTTATGTTATTTCATCTTTTTTTTTTCCTGTCCCTCTTACGATAAGCCTGTCGTTGAGAGGCAGCACTCAAAGCACAGCTCACTCCACTCAGAGAGCCATCGCTCCCTTCCTTCAGGCCTTGGGGAGGACACGTTTGCAGAAGGGTTGGGGAAAGCCATGTTGTCTCGAAGGACTCACACCTGAGGGTGTTTTTAGCAATGTAAATCCCAGGTTCTCCATTGAACTCCTACAGAGAAGGCAGTGTGCAGCAGAAGACCTGTCGCCTGCTTTGAGTATTCACGTGTCTGATGAACCTTGAGTTGTTCTTCCGAGCCTGGGGAATATTTGGGGGGAAAAACCCATCCTCTTTATTGGTTGTTTCCTCCCACCTCTTCACCATATGATAATACCAGCTGGCTGCCAGGGGCAAAGCAACCGTGATGGATCTACAAATATTCAGCATCGCTCTGGCCTCTCCTATGAGTGCTCCAAAGAGAGCCCGCAGACACGGCCGAAGTGTGGGCCAGAGGAAAGCATTTGAAGGCAAATCACTGCTCTGTGTCTGGTCGCTCTGTGAGTAAACTGCAAGAAATACTCCGGGTGTGTTTTTTCTCTAGACTTAGCAAGAATCCCGATAAGAAATTCTGGTCTCTGAAGGCCTCCAGCCCAGCTCCGCTGGCTCGAGGGCTTTGCTCCTCATCTCCCCTTAAGCCAGAGGTAGGTGGCATCACCCACGCGCGTTAAGGGGATCACCTGCGGTTTGAAGCGGTCTAAGGAGAGCGCAGAGCCAGGCTACAGAGCCTCGGCGTGTGGGGAAGGCTGAGATAAGGTGTTTCGTGGCTCCAGGCAGGTCTGAACCGCGGACCCAGTGAGCTGGAGGTGCTGAGGTTTCCCTGTGCCTGATGCACCATCAGTGCAGACCCGCCAGGTCCTTCCCTGGGGAGCCAACGGGACTTCACAGCAGTGATGCTGGGGACCTTGACTGTGCTGCTGGACACACCGGGGCAGAACTGGAGCCCAGTCCCCTGCTCTGGTTTCTGGTCACTCAGCTTTTGCTAAGCAGTGGCCGAAACTCCTGCATCTCTGTCAAGCAGCAGAATGGGAATTTGCTGGGGCGAAGGACTTTTGATCTACTGTGCTTGGGGAATATGGGCTCAAAACCATCTGTGAGCGCTCTTCCACCTTCCCTTCATTCTTCTTCTTGTCCTCTGCTCCTCCTAGTTGGGTGGACGTGGGGACCCCAAGATCTCCATGGTTTGGGCACATGGAGAAGGACATTTTCCCCTTGCCGACCCGAAGCCGAGCAGTCTCCTCCTGCCCCACCAGACTCAGCCGTCCCCTCGTGCTGCTGCTGCTCCGTGCGACAACGTGGCTTTGTGCATCTCCTCCTGCGGGAAGGGGGGGACCGCGTCCTGACCTGGCATCACCGGTGAGTCACCGCGGCAGATAGCCTCCCCTTTCCTTAGCGGCATGGCCCTGGCCCTCGCAGCTCCTTCCCCGGTGCCGGCAGGAGGGAACGCGCTCGGAGCTAAAGCCATAATTAGCAGGAGCTCGTTGCAAAGGCTGGGACCGAGGGGCTTTTCCTGTCTGTTACGTCTCGAGAAGCCTTTCATTATGTGGATGGAGAAGCGTTATTTCTCTTCCCCTTTGCACACTGCGGGATTTCCTCTCCCAGGCGGGCTGTGCCGGTCGGAGAGCTGTGCCGTGTGGAGGGGTGAGGGTGCCCTGGGGTTCGCTCTCCTCCTCCTCCTCCTCCCTGGGGAAACGTGGCTGGAGCCACTCATGGCATGGGAAGGAAGGGGCAGGAGGAAGGGACAAGAGGGACTACGGGGGGGACCAGGGGAGGAGAGCTGGAAGGACCAGTTCAGTCTCTGTTTGTTCAGTCCAGTGACTTAGGAGCCAAAAAAGAGCCGGCGGGGGCAGCAGGAGCGCAGCCCCTCTCCCAGGTTTCGGGCCGGGGTGCGGGGAAGGTGAGCGGCGCGGGGGGCGCGGGGGTCCCAACCCATCTCCTCTCGCAGCCTGTGGTGCCCATGGGGAGTGGCGGAGGGACATGGAGCTGGCGGCTCCTTTCCCCTCTCTCTGTGCAATACAGTCACTTTTGAGGAAGATAAATTATTGAATGGGTGAAATCTTCTGTGAAGAGTAATAAAATGTATCTTCAGTTAGAATGTGCTGGGGCTTTTTACAGCCCCTGAATGAGAGCTGCTCCTGCAGCAGATAGAGACCTCTCATCTCCTTTTCCTTTTCTTTTCTTTTTTCCTTTTTTTTTCCCTCCTTTTTTTCTCCCCAAGATCGTTGTTTCTTCCCTGCTTAAGAATGGCTGTGCAGGAATAGATCCACACCCCAGCAGCAGGCAGGAGCCGTGCCAGCGGGGGGGAATGGATGATCTCTTTTAAACCAAGAACTGGTCAGCAGTGAAAAAGATTTTTTTGTGTTTGTTTTTTAATTTTTAATAGCTCTGCTTTTTGGATTTTTGGAGCCAGTATTTTACTTTAGTGCATTACTTTGTCCCTGGTAGTACAGGCTGTAATTTAATGTGATTCTGTGTTAATAAAAGAATATTCCTTCTTTCTCTCTTACTTGTTCTTCCTTTGGTAATAATCAAATAAGTGGAGCATGTCATTAATGGGCTGCGAGCACCGGAGCGTGCCTGGGTGCGACGGGGCCCCCATCGCTGGAGTGAGGGCTCGCTCCGACCGGTGCCTGCATTCCCTGCATTCCCTTTTCCTGTGTCGTTACAGATGTTGGGTGCTTTTTCTCCGCAAAGGGTGGTCCCTGCAGCATTCCCACCAGGAATTCCACTCCAGGACGGAGACGCCGAGCACTTCGCTTTGTGGTCTGCTTCTCCACCACGCGGCTTTTGGGATTTATCCAGCGCCCTTCCAACCACCTTGGGCAGCCCGAGGTGTGGGACGGTGGGCGCCGGGGTGCTGGTTTAGATGCTGCCCCTCAGCCAGCAGCCTGGCAAAGGTCCACCACAGCTGTGGGAGCACCCAAAGTCACTGCTGGGGGCAAACTCCTCCGCTGGGGTCTCCTTGGGGTGCTGAGATCATCCCAGCTGCTCCTGTGATGGCGAACGACCAAACCGCTTCCCTTCCTCAGGGCAAACTCACCAGAGCTCATCCAGAGCAGCATCACAGCCCTTTTGTGACTGTGAATTTGGGGGGCAGGGGGAAAGAAGTGATTTATATGTATAGTTGGGATTTTATTTGCATTTTAAATCACACTCTCTGCTAAACTAATGGACCCCCTATTTATAGATGACTCCAACATAAAGTGACTGCTAATTACTACAATTAATATAGCGTTAAAGGCTTGCAAGCCAACTCCACTGCAACTTGTATCGCCTACTCATTTTCAATTAAGGCACATTGACAAGTAAAATACGCAGTTATTAAGAGCAGAGCCCTGTTGTGTAATTACATTTTTCTAAGGCCATTAATCTCCTGCAATATTCAGTTTTGCATCCGATGGCCGGAGTGGGGGCAGTTTTGAGGGATGGCCCATCAGGGGACAGTGGTAGCATCTAGAGAATGTAAAAAAAGGTGAGGTTGGTTTTTTTTTCCATTGTGCCCTCAGGCTGTGAGTGCACATCCTTGGAGAACCCATAGGACCATCGCATCTGTGGCCAACGGGTGCCCTGCTAAGCAGACCGTCCCTGCAGGGCTGCACCCCTGGGAGAGCTTTCTGCATTAGGGTCAGGCAGAAAAGCCCCGTGGTTGTGGAGCTCTCAGGTGGGAGCTATCCTACTTTAATCAAGTTTCCATGGTTCATCCCCACGTTTATTGTTATTTCCCAAGCTTTTTGGAGACACCCAGCCTGGGCTGCCTGGTGAATATGGCTTTTTCCTCCCCCGTGACCAGGGAGCAGGACGGGAAGGGCTCCAGGCTGTACCCTGTGCGCTTTTTGGGGCCAGAGGGAGAGCAGAGGAGCTGGGGGAACGGAGACCCCCTGCGCTCTCCCCGCTGGGGGAGTGCGAGCGAGGCGGGGATGGGACCAGCTCCTGCACACCACGCTGGGCCAGGGATTACGGCAAATGCCAACAAGAAGGCTGAGTCCTCATGTTAGGTCCATGTACATTAACTCAAGCCCCCAGCAGCACAGCGCCGAGCCTCTCCTGCCCTGGGTCCGAGCCTTGCTTTTTTGATGTTTTGTGCACTTTTTGGCTGAGTGTCAGTAAAGGCGCTACCAGCCATGGAGGGGGCAACTGCTCTGTAAAGCAAGAGGAGAATAAATAAAGAAAAGTCAGTATAAAAAGAGGCTTAACTGCAAGCAAGCAAGCAAACACCCAGAGTAGCGAAGGAGCATCAGCTCCGTGATGCCTCCAGCAGCAGCCGGTGAAATCATGCGCAAAATATTGCAGCATTAGGGCACACGCGGCGACAAGGTGTAGCGCTGTGATTATAATAAAGACAGACACGGGCCTTTAACACTCTCAAGCTGATGCTTTGATTGACTGCCTGAGACTTGGTGCTGGCAAAGCGGCTGGAGCCCGCTGATTGCTGGCGTCTGCCTGCTGCGGGCAGCGGGGAAGGAGGGCTGGGGAGGGGGCTGGTGCCCGCACGGGGCTCCCCCCGTTGCTGGCTGCTCACTGGGCGAGCTGCTGGGGGGAGCTTGGATGTGCTGTGTGAGGCTCAGGGTCTAACCCAGCTCCCACCCATCCCATGGGTGTCCAAGAGCTGCTCTGCAGCCCCCTGCAATGAAGTCCTTCAAAGGCTTTGCAGGTCTTGCCTGGTTTATGGGTGGTTTTTGGTTTTCTCAGAGCCGAAGCTGCTTCTCTGAGCTCTGTCTCCTCCCTTTAGTCCGTGGTTTGGGCTTTGTCTCTGGACACTCTGGGGTTCTGCATCTCCTCCGACGCCCTGGGCGCTTTCTGAGCCAGAACTATTCGCCACGGCAGCTGCTCATCTGTGTCTAGCCAGGTATTACAGCACTCCACTGATTCCCATAACTCCAGGGTTTAAGCACCCAGCATGGCCCTTAGCACTGAACAGCAGTAAATCTCCAGGTCCTTGTTTGCCTCTGGCTTTATCGACAGCACAGAGGAATGGCCGGGGCCATGTGCGAGGAATGAAGATGTCTGAGGAGCTCTGTGCAGAGGGAGGGCTGGCAGCACAGGCTGCTTGTTTGGGCCTTGCGACACCTTTCTGCTGCTCCCTAGAAGAGGATGGCTTCTGCCCCGGACGGCAAAGGCAGGAGCAGGACCTCATCCAACCCTTGCTCACCAGATGGGGTTTTTTGATGTTTAGATCCTTGCAAAAGGTGAACACAGGGCACATTTGTAGGGACCGCGCTGTGGGGCAGGACTACTGTACGAATGCTCCGGTGTCTCCCCTGCAAACCTCCTGTCTTGCAGAGATGTCCCGCGGGACCTGGACACGTGGCTCTCACCGCAGCTCAGCACCAAACCCAAACCCCATGGCCCTTCCCAGCTGGCTGCCCCCTCGCTCCCCATCCCCAGCGTGGTCCTGGTGTTTCCGCGGGCTGGAGCAGCCCAGCCGTGGGCACCGCGGGGCTGTGGCCGTGGTGGCTGTGCTCCTCCACTGTGCTCTTTCGAGGTTGCTGTGAATTATGGGTGAGCCAAGGAGAGGAGCAAGACGGGCCCGGCATTCACCATGCCGGGACAGGCTGCTATCTGTTGATTTGCCTGGCATTTTTCTTTCTGCAGTAATCCCCTAGCTCCCCTCTATCCTGCCCATACACATAAGCACGCATTTGCTCTTTCATAGACGGGAATGGAGTCCCTGCATGGGCTGTAGCGAGACAGGCTCTTGCTGAGATGGGGAGAGCCAGACCCGAGCCAGAGGGGCAATGCCACCCGGGAGCAGCAGCACGGATGAGGAGCAAAGCCTTGATGGGAGCGACATCCGGCAGGCCGGGAGAGGTAGGGTGCTCCACCCGTCCCCATCCCTCCTGGTCCTGTCCCTTCTCGCTGCTTTGTAGTAGCTACGGATAAGGTTTACTCACATTTATGGCACTTTTGAGGAGGTTTCTAGAAGAGATGCCTTTTGCCCACTGAATTACCAGCATCTCTCTCTCCTCTCCCCAGGGCTCAGCTCCATGGCTTGACTGACACAAAAGCGTTCCAGCGTCGCAGACTGAGAGAGACAAATGAGCAATTTGCCAGGAAATCATCCTTTGGGATTCCTCCTCTCTCCAGTCAGTTTAATTGGGTGAGCTCAGGGTGGCTTTAATTGCTGCGCTCAATGTGCAGCTTCACCCCCTCCTCTCTTTTTTTTTTTCCCTCCAATCTTTCTCCTTCCCCCTCCTCCTTCCTGGCACCATTTATCTTCCTCCTCCTACAGCATCTCCCCTTCTTGTTTTTCCCCCAACATCTCTTGGAAATGGTGACAAGCTGAAAGCTGAAACGCAGTTCGAGTCCCTCTTGGTTGACAGGTTCTTTAAGACTTTGGTGCTTCCCAGAGGGTGATGAACTGGCACAGAAACGCCTTGGATTCACCCAGGGGATTTGCGACGGCTGCGGCAGGGAGCGGCAAACCGTCTGTTGCTGGTTGTGTGCCGTTTGGTGACGGTCGTGATGTCCAGTGGGATGGGGGCTGTGTTTTCACGAGCCACCTTCGTGCCTGCGTGCTTTGCAGCTGGCATCTCCCAAACGTGTCCCAGCATGGGCTGAGCTTGTAGAAGAGGCTGTAACAGCCCAGCGTGGGACTGGGAGCCCTTGGCTGTGGCTGGAGCCTGGAAGCTGCTCCCTTATCCCTGCTCCTGCTTCCCAGTTGCTCTTAATATTTTCAAGGGGTTGGAGACCACGCGGGGTTCATGGTCATCAGGTTTGCGTATGTGGTGCACAAACTATACCCACTTAATTTGTCTTGGCTTTTGCTTGGTCTCATCCCAGAATTACCTTCAGGGCACTTGCAGGGTCGGATTCTCAGTGGCGTGAAGCAGGAGCATCCTGGAGTGCTCCCTGGTACATGAGGGTGGTACGGCAAAGGGCTTGCCTAAACGGCTCTGGGGAGGGCTGCAAGGACAGGGGAGATGGAGGCATTCAAAGTCCATCTCCCCCTCCTTCCTCTGTGGCCTGGAGTCCTACCTCTTACCAACATCTCCCTCCTCTCCCCTCCGCCTTCGCCAGAAGAGCCCCGCTCCCTGGGCCCGCCTGCCGCTCTCTGCTGCTCACAAAGGCAAAGCTCATCGCCGGGGAGTTTGCAGTGCATTTGTTTTGTGTCTGAATTTTGTGTAGCGTTTGGAAACAAGGGGGAATAAGCAAGCCCGCTCCCTGGCCAGCAAACACCAGATTTGTGGCTCACTCGTGGTCCCCAAGGACACAGCACGAGCATCCAAGCAGCACATGCAGCACTATGATGAATGAGGGATAATTTAAAATGGCAGCTGAAGTCCAAATTCTGTTTGTAATAAATACATAAACTAGTTAAAAATAAATTGATTAGCCAAGGATATCCTCTTAACACTCTTTAAACGCTAACATCTGTTTGTAATAAATAATTCAACCGGTAGATATTAATGAGGAGGCCAGGCACGGTGGGAGAGAAGGATGCTCAGAAACTCCGCAGAGACACGGGGCTGCCAAGAACCGTGAGCCGGAGGAGCGGCCGCGGCCGCAGCCGTGCGTGTGTGCGTTTCCCGAGGGCTCGCCGTGTGCGCGGCAGCAACGTGTGTGTCCAGCCGTGTCCTGATTGACATGGATACGATTGCATAGGCAGAGAAGCCATGCAGTCAGCCGCACGCAGGGTGGCACGTGTGTGCTTAGCGTGCACCCGCCCGTGTGCCCATGCCCTGTGCTGGCGCAGCCAGCCCACGCCAGGCATGACGCAGCCTGATCCTTGCGTGCGGCCACAGGCGGCCCCAGCCTACGTGATGCTGTGTCCCCGTGGATTTATATGCATATATGGCCCTGCAGGTTTATATGCATATATGGCCCTGCAGGTTTATACGCATATACGGCCACATGCAGACGTTACGTTATGGAGTTTGCTGCACGTGCACGCTGTGGGCACGCACGCGAGTGGTGTGGAAGTTGCACGCGTGGGTTTTCTGGCATATCCCTGTCCCACTGCGGGATCCCAGGGAGCAAGCGGGTACCCAGCCTCCCTGCCTGGGCTGGCTGACCCCCCTGCCTTGCCTCCAGCAGCCCTGGCTGTGGGCAGCAGGACTGGCTGTCACAGGCTGATAATTGTTGGGTTTCTCCTTTTTTAATCAGTGCTAACAGCTGCTGTGCCCGATGCACGAGGGGCTGCTCCTGGCACTCACGGTGAGCTGTTGGCCCAGGACCATCTCCCCGATCAGCTGGAGGAGCCAGCTGGAGTCGGACCAAGGCTGAGAGTGAGTAACGCACTGGGAGGAGTGGGGGGCACTGGCAGCTCCAGGCGGGGGACAGGGATGAGGGATGGACCCACTGGTACCCAACCAGGCCGCCTGTGGTCCTGCAGCTGAGCCAGCGCTGATGGCATCGCTCTGTCTCTGGGAAGTGCAAATCCTTCAGCGTGGATACATCAGGAGAGGCTGTCCAGCTCCCAGTTTAGCCAGTTCCGCACCGGTCTTGCAGGCAGAGGCAGAGCTGGATGGGGCCAGGAATGCCGGAGCATCAGCCCAGGCGAGGAGCCGCGTGCGGGAGGGAAGGTGACGGGTGCCCTGGCACAGTCTGTCCGGCTGCAATCTCCAGGACTGTGTTTCGATTTCCCCTCTGCAGATGGGGAGCAGGCGGGTGCCAACAGGCAGGGACGTGCTGCAGGTTGCTGGGGCAGAGCTCGCTGTTGGTGTTAAGGCTGCAGTAATGAATTGCTCCGTCGGATGGTTTTGCTGCTGTCCCGCGGCTGTGCTGGGGTCGCAGAGCCACGTCCCAGACAGCGTCTCCTGGATCCCTCCCATGGGGTCAAATCCAGTCTTGGTGTAAGTCGCTATTGCTCCCCACAGTCCCTGCTCCCATGGGCTTCAGCTGCTGTTGGCTTTCAGCTGAATTAGCAAGAACCAAGTTTACTGCTCTAAAAACTTGATTCAGAACACATTGCCCTTTTTCTCTCTAGGCTGGATGTGTTGCCCCATGCAGAGAGGACATCCAAGGGCTGAGTGCTCTGCCATGGGTTGTGGGGACACGACTTTCCCAAAATACCTCTTGGCGATGCAGTGGTGCTTGCACAGAGGTTTCCTCATTGCACACTTGGACCTTCTTGTTCAAACCTCGTCATTGCTGTGAGGCCACCCAAAACCAGCAGCAGCAGCAGCTGGGGCACTTTATGGTCACTGTGAAATAGCAGCTGATGGTTGCACTGTTAATCAGGCTCTTTATGGCCCTCTGTGAAGCTACCCACAGGAAATATTTTGCCTCCTATATTTGTTGCTGCTCTTCCAGCTGCTCAGCTTCAGCCGTAGGGTCAGCCAGCAGCCTGCCATGGGAGCAGGCCATCCCCATCGCTTTGGGTGGCTTGTCCCCCGGCTGGCATCTCTCCCTGAGAGCAACTGGGTCCTGGAGCGAGCGTGCACCAGCCCCCGGTGTGCGTGTTTGAAGAGGCAAGAGGGAGAGAAGAGGGCAGGAGAAATGACTGAAGGGTCTCAGTCCTGCCCGTGAACCTCTGGGGAGGACCCAGAGCTAGGAGATGGTCAGGGGGACAGTGTGGGCAGGAGGGAGATGGACTTTGTGCATGGTCGTCATCTCCTGTCCCCCAGGTGTGAGGCTGGTCTCTAACTCGGTTCCTAGCCTGCCGCCTCTGAGCATCGGTCCCTGCTGCTCCATCCTCCGGTCCCTGCTGCTCCATCCTCTGCCAAAACAGCTCCCTGAGCTCCTGAGGCCACGACGAGGTGCTCCTCCCATTAATCACCCCCTCCCATCGGTGTCTGCCCAGGAATTAAACTCATTTGTCACTGCTGCCCTGTTCCCACCTGCCCCTCTCCCAGCGTGCTCGTCTCGCAGGGCCGGCTGCTCGTGGCAGCCCTATGGCCTGTGTGTCCTGATGTCCTCAGGCACCGCAGGCCTTATCCTGTCTCCATCTGCTTAGAAATGTCCTAGGGCATACACAGAGCTATTTCTTCTGGCCCCCACCTCTACAGCCCCATCATGAATTGGGACCCCCAGAACCAGCTGCGTTCAGAGGCAGCCCCTGAGCTCACTGATGCTGATGCACCAGGGCTGAACGAGGCTGAGATGATCCATTTACTCCACCAAAACCCACCAGCAGATGCCAACAAGCCTCTTACGTCCTCCCTTTCCCAGGGCTGAAGTGGGAATTTGGCCCGAGTCATTTTGCAGCCCATCCCTGTCCCTTCCCTGCCCTAAGCATCTCACCTTCCCGTGCCCCACGGGCAACCTCGGCCAGGAGCATCGCTCGCAGAGTAACAGGTTCATTCCCAGCCTTCTCTCTCCCCCCGTGCTGCGCTACCTCGACACGTTCACTCAAACCTGCCGGCATCGCTCCCCGGCTCGCAGCACGGCCCCTGGGAACGCTCCCCCAGCAGCGAGCAAGAGCGGCTTGTTAATTAGCCTCCCGTTACTCCTGAGCATCCCCTGCAATAACACACAGCTCCTGCCTTTTAACTACTGAGAAGTAATCACTCAGTCTCCAATAAAAAGGGAAGGAACAAGCCCCTGGTCGTGTTGTTAGCAATAATTTTCCTGGCTGTTAACCTGCTCCCGTACTCTAATTTTTCTCTGCGAAGCCCCAGATGCGGTGGGGAAGGACGGGAGCCAAGCGTGGCTCCGATCCTGCTGCTGACTTGCTGCCAGCTGCCCACAGCCGCGCATTTAGCAGTCCTTATTCCTCCCTGCCCATCCCACGTGCTGATTTTAAGGGCATGGAGGGTGCATCCGAGCGGGTCTGTGCAAGGGAGACTTCCCATTGCCAGGCACTTAGGTCAGGCTACAGATTTCTATGAAAAAAGACGGAAAACGTGAATGACTGTGACTGAGTTTTTTGCATTAGTCCGAGAAATCCCGTATCGGCCTCAGAAAGGCAGTCGCTGCCCCTAAACATCTTACAGCGCGAGGAAAATACAGTCCTGTCTGAGATGTCAGCCTTGCCGGGCTATTCCCAAGGAGCCGGCTGTTTTCTTCTCTTGTTGCCTGTAAATCCCCGACACGCTTAAAGCCTCTCTCCTGATAGGGAGCCTAACGCCTGAGCCCTGAATAAACCTGCTGAAACTCTCCGGCTTAGCATGCCAAATGTAATGTTCTTAGCCAGCCTCATCGCGGCAAATCTCCATATTTCTCAGGGATAAACACTCACCTCTCCTCCCTCTGTCTTCTGCTTTATGACTGATTTTCCACTGCGGGTGCAGTGTCGGGCTGTAATTGCTGGAGGGATGCTGAAGCCACTAAAAAAGTCTCTCTGCTTCGCCGTACCCCCTCTCTTGCAGGGGGGGTTGCACACCCAGCGCGGTTTGCAAACAGCTCGTTCTTTAACAGGAGAGGGTTTTGCAAAGAAAGAAGCTGGGGGAAATACCCCCGAGCACCTCTCAGCTGGGCTGGTCCCGTCCGGCGGTGGGGACGGGAGGACGCTGGTGAGGCTGGCAGCAAGTGACGGCCGCCGAGATCGCTGCACCGTGGACACGGTGATGCTGAGCCGAGTGGGATCTCCACGGGCTCCCGGGCATCGCCGTAGCAGTAAGCAGCCATCGGTGGTGGTGTGAAAGGCTGTCCTGGGCGGGCTGCTCTCCTCTGAGGTTCATACCGAGGGTTTGGGATCGCTTGGGCTGGCTCAGGCAGGAGCTGCTCAGTTTTACATTAATTTGCCTGCATTGTCGGTGCTCCGTTTTGAATTTCAGACGCAAACGGAGGTGAAATCCCCCCCCGGCCCACACTGCTGCCTCTCCCCGAGCTGCTGCTGGTGCAGAAAACCAAACAGGACTTGAAAACCATGCACGACACAGAGAAGGCTGCATCGGAACAGGGCCAAGCTAAGCAAGCTCAGAGCTGTCCCAGTCTTGAAAACATCTGCAGTTGTGCTGTAAAACAAGGTGTGTTGGGGCAGGGTATGTCTGAGGCTGTTTCAGCAACCCGGGGAGGTCCTGAGAGAGCTGCCAGGCTGGCGTGGTGCTACCAGGAGCTAGCGGTGGTCTCCCTCGGGCTGCATGGGGCTTGCGCTGCTGCGAGAGTGGTGGGTTGGAGCTCTGGCCATGGGCTACACTTGCCCGAGGCTCTGCAGCAGCCCGGAGGTGCCAGCCGTCGGCTCCTCGCCGGGCTGGCGATGCTCACGGGTCTCCAGCCCCTTCTCGGTGCGGAGTATGGGTGGACAAGGGGAAAAAGAGATGGTGGAAGGGGAAAGGCTGGGGAGCTGATGGGAGGAGGAGAGAAACAAGCAGGGATTGTTGCTAAGGCACTGGGGGGGGGATGAGGATGTAGATCACCAGAATTGGCGAGGGACAGGCCATAAAGCAAAAATAAAAAGGTATTATAATTTATGATGCACAGTAAAAATATCCTGGGAACTGGGTTATGAAGAAGAATTCATTCTCTTGCCAACTCTGCGTATCTTTAAAGATGATAAATGACATTATGATTCTTCCTTATATCTGAGAGCTGGAAAATTCACTCCACCTTGGGGCTCTCTCCACGTCCCCTCCGTGCTCCTCTTGCTCCCCAGGTGACACAGGCTGCTGAGCCCTGACCTGGCACGGTCGCCCTGCGGGGAAGGCGTGGGCCCCCCAGACCTGGACACCGCTCTCGGGGTGCTGTGCCTGGGGTGCCGCAGCGGAGCAGGCATCTGCCTACACAGTGCACTGAGTTGTGCGTGGCCTCAGCATTGCACGTGTGTGTGTTACAGGGCTGCAGCCAGGACTTCTGCCAACGCTTTTGGGGGACTGTTTGTCCCTCCCATCCCCACACGCAGATCCTCCTGCTCATCTTCAGGGGCTGCTGTTGTCCTTTGCATGGTGCAGATGGTGTCCGAGTGTCTCCAGATGCCACGGCAGAGCTGATCAGAGGAACCCCTGGATCGCCATCCCATGCAGGGTGCCTGTTCGGGGTGAGTAGGAGAAATTCCTGTTATCACGTAGAGCCATGGGCCCTTTGAACCCAGACCCTGATCCAGAGCAAGAGAAGGGTGAGGACCACTGCCAGGGGGATGGAGCTGCTCAGCCGCCTGCTGGGGCTGACCCCTCGTCCTGGCCCCGGCTGCAGCGGGAGGAGTTGGCCTCTACCCAGCTGAATGCTGTGGATTGATGTATAAAGGTGGATTAGTTGTTCACGAGGTGGATTTAAAGAGTTAGGAGAGGAGAAGGAAGCCAAAACTTTCTTTAAACCGGCACAGGCAGCCTTGGCATCTTTTTCCTCCCCTCTGCACAGAGCCAGCCCGCTGGGTTTCTTCTTTGATAAGAGCCCTTGATGCCTCCGTGCCTCCAGGCACCGAATAAAAGGCTTTAATTACCCACTGCCAGGAGCCAGGAGCGCTGCTGACAGCGGGGAGGTGCCTTCTGCCCACACCTTGAGAAGGAAAAACTTCCTACAAAAGGAGCCATTCCCGTTTCGTGTGCAGAAGCGTCCGCTCCGCCACCGGCTGCTCTCAAGCCTGTGGGCAGAGCCCCTGCTCGGCCCTCGGCACCTCCAGGAGTCCTTTTCCAGGGAGGTGGTTTCGCTCTGCTCACTCTCTCCCATCTCTTGAACACTTTCTTGTCCTTCCGAAAGGATGGGGCTGCAGCACAGCGTCTTGTGCGAGCTCCTTGCGTGGCTGGGGCACGGGCTCTGCAGGCTTCCTGGCTGCGGGTGGCTCTTTATGGTGGGCTTTCAAGTCCCCGTCCTACGAAGCCGTGCCGAGTCCACCAGTACGGATGCCCTCTGCACAGTGATGGACACCGGACCTCTCCCCCCAGTGCTGCCGGCCCCGGCACAACGCCGCTGCGTTGCGCTTGCAGGCTGGCCATGCAGCAATGCCTCCTGCTAACGGGTGGGCATCCCCGTGGACAGGTTTTCGGCAGGACGAGTGGGATGAGATGGAGCCTGCACCCTGCGACTGCATCACCCCAAACTCTCTCACTGCCCCAGCATAGGGAACGGCAGGTCGCTTGTGCCTGGCAATGCAAACGCTCAGGGGAATCCCGTCTTTCACCAAAAATTCGTATGAGGAAGGAGATAACGAATCTCAGTTTTATCGCTCCAGCTGAGCGCTGCAAAGGTCAGGAGCTGTCAGCTGCCAGCCGGCCGATCCACCCGCTTGGGCTGGCTGCGAGGCTGGGCTTCGTCGGCACCTGGAAATTTCCAGCCTTTCCCAGGCCCATCAGCAACGCAGGCAGCTCCTCCGCTGCCGGCGGGCCGGGAGCACCTCCCGGGGCTCCAGCTAAAGCCCCGCTGCGTGACACGGTCCCCGTCCCTGCAGGGCAGAGCGGGGCCGGGAGCAAAGGCAGTCGCTTCGAGCAGCAAATCCTCGTGGGGACCGACAAACCCCGCTGCTTCCAGGTGCCCCGGTCTCTCCTGGATCCCCTCCTCTGCTCAAGCAAAACTGATTAAGCATAGAAAAGCCTCAAGTATTCCCCAAATGAGTCATTAACCAGGTCCTGGTAACAGGTGCTCCTTTAAAAAGGCCTCCGAAGCCTTCAGAAACAAGGGGAGCGGGAGTGCTTGGCTTTAATCATACACCAAAAGCAGATTCATTTTCACAGCGGGATGGCAAGCTGCCTCATCCGATAAAAACACACAATACCGCAGGGACGTGTGTGCTCCGGTCCCAGCTGCAGCGGGACCGCGTGCCCAGCCAGCGCTCTGCCTTCCCCACTTGTAATTTCTTAATCTAGTTTTGGAATATTTTATTACTCCCGGCTCTCATCTCCTTTTTGTTTGGCGCGGTACTCCTTCTTCCCTCCTCCCTTCTCGCTCCAGTTAAATTATGTGCTGCAACCCATTGCTTTCGTCCGGGCTGCTCCACCTTCTGCTCTGCCGTCTCCTCCGTCTCGGCATGCGATGCCAGCCAGCGTGGCGTGCCCGGGGCTGGTGGGCAGAAAAAGGGGCTGTGTTGCACCCTCCAGGCCACGGTCCCCGATGGGGATGCTCTTCTCTTAGGCATTTAAAACCGTGAGGGTCCCGGTGCTGTGCCTGCATCTCCTGCATCCTGAGCCCTGCTCTGACGGGTGCCTTCGCCCACCTTGGGGCTCCCTGTGCCAGCCTGAGCACCGGGGTGAGTTCAGCCCCGCCAAGAGAGCGGCGTGGGACGTCTGAAAGCAGAATTGGTGTTTTCTAAGTTGCATCAGAGTCTTCTCTCTCTGCGTTTCTCCTCTTAAGTCTTTATTTCCAAGCAAGTGATGGAGGTGACAGCAGGAATGCCCCCCGCCACCACCCCTCCTGCTGCCCGGCTCTGCCTTCCCTGCCCCAAGGTTTTCATGTGCCTTTGTCCATCTGTCGCACCGAGGACGCTGTTGGGGACAGCCAGTGACTCTGCTGAGGCTGCGAACTCAGCTGTTGATCAAACACTCGCTGTCTTTGCGGTCCTCCCCTGAGGACTGCAGCCCACCGAGCACGAGGGACCGATGCGATGTGCCAGCTCTGGCTGCTCGGCCTGGCAATTACCGAAGTATCCGTGCCATGGGGGACAGATTTAGGAGTCGCAAGCGAAGAGGGGAGGGGGTGGCTCAGGCAGGGAACGTGGATTTGGGGCAGTTCATGCCCCTGCAAGGAGGTGGTACAGCCAAAACGCCCTTTGAGCCCTGCATTTGACGCTGCGTTGGCCCACGCGGGCTGTCCCAAATGATGTCCCAAATGTCCCACTAGCTGGGAGCCCATCCCCGAGGAGTCGCGGCTGGGCTCTGCTCCCCCCGGGCTGTGCAAAGGGGCTGGATGATGCCCCCGTGCCGCCCTCCCATCCCCTGCAGCCTCCCGCACGGAGGCGGCACCGGGGCTCCCCGTCTCCTCCGCGTTTCCACTTCGCTGCTTCGTTTCCGCGCGCGCTGGTGTGCCGATCGATTCATCGACGGCTGCGCTGCGCTCTCGGCCCCGCTGGCTCCAGCTGCAAAGAGCAAGATGTTTCCAAATAGCTGCTGCCGCAGGAGCCCCAGCGAGTACCCCTGCAGCCCCCTTCTCCCCTCTCAGGGCCGTATCCCCGGGGCGTGCAGCCCTTGGGGGCTGATTTAAGAGCCACGAGGCTGCCTTTGCACAGAAGTTTTTAAGACATTGCCCAAACCCACCCATGCCCGCAGCTTGTCATAACTCTGGGGGTCCCTTCCTGGGGGCTGAAGCCTCTCAAATCGATGCTGAAGATGCGGAGCGGCCGAGGGAGGTGGCAGGGAGAGGATGTTGCGATGCGCCGGCTTGTTTTGGCAAGAGCTCCTTGCAGCAGCAAAAGGGCTGTGGCCACTTTTCTGCAGAGAAAAATGGAGAATTTTCTGCATTTTTTATTAACTTGAATTTTAACTGAAGAAATGAGAGGAGCAAAGACACTAAGGATATTTGGCAGCTGCGTGTGCACCCCTTCCTACCTCCCGATGGCTTCTCAGCCACAGAGATTTGAGCACTTGATTTCATTTTGCTGCCACCAATAAAACACACGTCGAAGGCGAATTGTGGGGCAGAGGGAGGGAGGGAAGAGAATCGTCATGAGCTGGGAACCAGCGCCGAAGTGGAGGGTGGGGACCAGTCCCATCGGTAACGGTTAAAGAGGGAGTGGGTAATAAACAGGCATGGTGGATATTTGGCAAGATAAATGATGCACAGAAAATACACTTCTTGCAAACTTTGTGGGGATAAAAATGATTTAAAGAGATGCCGTCAGGATAAAAATCATATCTATTCAAGAACAAATCCTTACAAGTGTTATTAATAGTACCCGAGCTTGTTACGCTGGGAAGGACTTTAAAATACTGAGTTTGCTTTTCGCTGTTGGTGATCCCTGGTTTAATTTCTGCAGCCTGCTTGGCCGAAGAGCGCAATGATGCCTGAGCAGGTCGGCGGCAAGCGTTGGAGCGAAGGCGAGATGGCAGGGTCACGCAAGCCCTGGTTTCCCTGCATTCAGCTCCTCGGCATCCTCAGGGACGTGGTTTTGGGGTGCAGATGCATTTCTCCACCCTGCGCTCCAGCCGTGAGCATCTCCTGCATCCCGAGCTGCCCTTGCATGGTGATGTTGAGGGTAGAAGCAGCGGGCGCTTTGCTGTGTTGATGATCCTGATGCCGATGCTGCCGGACCCTTGCACGGAGCCTCTCCCCGCTGCACCCCATAACTGGAGCCAGGTTGGGGCGAGACATCAGTGAAAGCCTCCAAGCCCTGGTGCCTTCCCCGCATCCCTCGGGAAGTTGCGCTTTGACTGCTGGATGAAAGGCTTCTCCGGCATCACAGACCTCCTCCCTGGGTGTTTAATTACAGGCTGTGATCCACTTGTCTCCTAATCTTCTCTTCGCCAACATCAAGGCACCGCTCACCCGGGTCCCCAGGCCCCGCTCGTCAGCGCTTGCAGGAGCTGGGCCGCCATCGCTGTGGTTCCTCCCTGTCGTGGCAGGGACGGAGCGGAGCGGGGCAGGGGGGAGCGGAGCTGCCCCGAGCCCCGTTTGGGGACGTCACGTTCGGCACAGCAGCAGGCGGGCGGGCAGGGGGGACAGGCTGACATCCCACCGTGCTCCGAAGGAGGGGGGGGGTGCTCCCTGCTGCCCCTCCGAGTAAGCAGATTTTCGTGGAAAGTTGGCAATAGAGAAAACCGGATCGTCCCCAGTTTTTTCTGCTTCCCCCCAGCCCGGCGGCAGGGATGGCCGACACCACAACCCCATTTGCAGGTCCAGACTTGGACGCAGCCCCTTCTCGGGGCTGGGACAGAGCACGGGGGTCGGAGGGATGTGATGAGGTTGAGCTTTGCTCAACACTCCCGCTCGCTTGTCCTGCCTCTTCCCAAAGACCCTCGACTTCCCCATCTGCCTCCCTCTCCGCTGCTTAACTCTCCACAGAGCTGCTCCTCCAGCCCAGCCTAAATCTCTCCATCTCTGACACCCGTTATTCCTTTCTGTGCACCCAGGGGACGGATTATACCTTTTCTCTCCCGCAGAGCTCTTGCATCTTTGAAAACTGTGATCGTGTCTCCCCTCTATCTTCTTTGAACCGCTCAGCCTCGGTGCTTTCCACCCCTGCCCGCAGGTCTCGCTTTGCAGCCCCCCCCAATCATTTCTGTTGCTCTCTCTGGGCTCGTTCCCAGCGCTTGACATCTTTCAGCCGTGTGAAGATTCATTTTCGCTGCCTGGCCTGCTGCTATGCCGGGAAAAGGGGGATCGCTGCTGTATTTTAAGCCGACTGGTTTGAAAGCTGTGAAAGCAGAACTGAGAATTTAATGGCACGTTAAATATACAGCTGATTGTTAGGTCCAATTCTGATTTCAAAGCAAATATGGGCTTGGGAATTAAGGATGAAGATAAGTTTTACTACAAGGTAAATAAAAATTAACTGATGGTGATATAAATATACCTGCATATTAAAAGCAGGTGTGTGTTTTTTGAAATACACTCAATTAGAGAAGCAAGAGTTTGGGGTTATTTTTAATAAAAGCTTCATAAACATGGCAAAATTTCAAGGACTTACAAACAATAAAAATACCCCCAGCTCCAATATCTAACTCTGGATGTTTATGACTATTTAGTGCACCTCACATAAAATAAAAGCACCGCCACAAATTAAGCCAGTTGCTTTTGCTGCCGCTCGCCCCTGATCTCTGCAGGCGGCTCTAACCCCTGCCCGGGAGCGAGGAGGCAGCGAGGGGACACCGGGGTGTCCCTGGGGAGGGTGCCTGGCCCCCTGCGTGCGGCGGGGTGGAGAGGTGGCCCAGGCTGGGAAATGGGGTGGAATGGAGTAATTGCAGGAATTAATTAGGGCTGTCCCTTGGATGCAAGTCCCTGGGTGCGGGTGCAATTAAGCATCACTCCCGACGATGCTCTCGCAGGGTCTATTTATTCTCGAGGGTGTTTGGAGCGAGGACTGGCGCTTTCCAGCCAGCCCTGTGCTGGGGCTGGGCTGGAGCATTGGTGTTGCTGTAGCACAAACGCGTGAAATCATAAAAACTGGCCAAAATTTTT
The DNA here is from genome assembly GCF_034638445.1 of Ciconia boyciana. Lineage (NCBI taxonomy): Eukaryota > Metazoa > Chordata > Aves > Ciconiiformes > Ciconiidae > Ciconia > Ciconia boyciana. The sequence goes on along the minus strand of NC_132956.1, from coordinate 4,558,026 downwards.
ACCAGCTTGATTTGCACTTTGCATACGCAGCACTTCTGTAAACCTGCTTCTGGTTTGGGTGCCGAAGTGGGAGCTGAGGACGACGAAATCCAGCTCTGGCTCTCCAGCAAGGAGGGCTCGGGGCTCGCGGGGTCTTGCCTGGCAGCAGGCTCTTTCTGCTGCTCAGTTCAGTCCAGAAAAACTTCCCTAAAATGAGGCGGGAGGGAGAGAGAAAGAGAAAACAAGAGAAAGAAAAGCTCCTGCTTCAGGGAGCGTTCGCCTCTGATTGTTACCAAACTTCTTGCAAACACGAAACAACAAAGAAGTGAAACGCGGAGATAATTAAGGACGTAACAGTACACACACAACTGCTTAATTAAGCTTTTCCTCTTTAAACCTGACAGAATCTGCTTACAAGGTGCGAGCGCGAGGGGAGGCTGCCCATATGCTGGGCCATCTGCACCGCAGGCGGGGGAGGCGAGACAGCCCCATCGCCGCAGCCCGGGGAGGAGGAGGTTGCCCAAGAGCCGGGGAAAAGAGCATCACGGCCCCGAATCCGGCCACGCGCAGGTGGCCGTCCATCGGTCCTGTGCGTGTGCCCGCCCGGGAGGGCGCTGGCAGGGCGCCATCTCCTTTTTGCTGCTGCAAAGCAGAGAGTCATCCCAGCTTCGGGCTCCTCTCCCTCTTTCCTGCCACAGCATCCTCCTGCATGGGATGTGGGGGAGGAGGACAAACAGACAGCAAAGATTAATAAGTGAAAGAAAAAGGGAGGGGGACACCTGACCCAAACTCCTTCCTTCTGAGATTCAAATTAAAGTCATAATGCTGTTAGGAACACGATTCAGAGTTTATGAACATGTTATTTATATTGATTTATCCCTGCAGCCCTCAAGACTTCTTGAAAATAATTAGGGTTGACATTGCCAATGCTAGAGCTAATTGTTGATATCGTATAATGAAAATTGCATGCCTCGGCTCTGCCTGGCAAACGCAGTGTGTTAAAGCAAATACCAACATCTGCAGATTGCACCCGGCACGGCTCCTAAATCAGGCACTGCAGCTGATCGTGGCACCCGGGAGGACACGTGGCCATGGGACAGGGCACCTGGAAACCCCGACCTGTGGCTCCCGCTGCCCCCAGCCCGCTCGGCCACAGGAGCCGGTCGTCCGAGGGGCCGCAGCAGCCCCATTGCCTCCGTCCCGGCTCCGGCACCGGGATACCCCCGCCTCATTCCTTCCCGCATCCCCACCGGGATGTGCAGCCCAGCCCTTCCACCCGAGGCTGCGCTGCCTGGGCAGACATCTCCGTCAAGCATCGCTGCTTTTTCTTTGCCATATAGTCGTTTTATTAAATTTTTTCCTTAACATGGCTCCTAACAAGATAGGACACGTGTACCCAGACTAGGAAGGTATATTATGGCCTAGCCTGGGGCCAGGATACACGGCTCCAGATTTAGCACACGTGCTCTCCCTATTAGGGCGATATTTGCTCGAGCTGCTGTGGAAGTGGCTCCCCGGGGACAGCCCATCTACTCCAGCGCTGGAGAGGGGCTGAGCCGCATCGGCTGTTTCTCCTAACGCAGAGGATGCCCTCCCTCGAGCTGCTTGGTTACTTTTAGATAAAACCCCATCAGTTTTCCAGCTCAGGGATATCAGTTTCTTTCACCATCACTCTTAGCAATCGGTATCGTGCCATAACTCAGCCCCGATGGAGGGGACACCGGCACGTGCTTTGTCCCCGTGCTTGGGGTGTCACATCTCACTGTCCACCCCGTCCTGGGCTGATGGCAGAGGTGAGAAGCCAGCTTTGGGATCGCCGGGATGCCCACATGCGTGGGCAGCCCCACAGAGACCAGCACATGGGGAACGGAGATTCCAGCCCAGGCGTTGCATGGCGAAGCTGGCAGGATCAGGGGAGCAATTCAATTAGGCGCCCGACGAGGCAAGGAAAAATAAGATGGGTCGTGGCTGCACCAGGGACGTGCTGGGAGAAGCAGAACCGGCGTGACGGGAAAGGGCAAGGCCTGGATCCTGGGAATATGCATCTTTAGCAGCAGTAAGCGGTAGCGGAGTTGACAAGCCTGGCAGCTCTGCTTGCCTCCAAAAAACCAAGGAAAAGCTGGCATGAAGCTGCCGGGGAGGGCATGAGGAAGGCAGGGAGTGGGGAAAGCCCAGCTGGGGGGCAGCGGGGTGAGGGAGGGGGCTGGCAGCCCCGGGGGGGTGGCGAGAAGGGGGATGAGCCCCAGCTGGGGCGATTCGGGGATTAGCAGCAGGCAGGGCACAGCCAGGGCTGGCTGCCCCATGGGGAGGTTGATAAAGGGAGAGGAGCCCTTGATAAAGGGCTGGTTGCCCCCTGAGGAGGCTTTGCAGGGAGAGGAGCTGGTGAAGCTGTGCAGAGGCCCTGGGGCTGGCAGGGTGCTGCTGGGCTTGGGGAGAGCCCACGCAGGACCTGTGCAGAAGACTCCAGCGATGGGGTTTGGCATTCACCTCTTCTGCTGAGCCAAGGCTCTTTCTGCAGTCAGGAGCTGGGGTTGAGCCTTTTGGTGCAAGCTGAGCTTGGCTCCAGAAGTCGGCTTTAATTATGTGCCGTGCTTGGTGGCATCCCTGCGAGCAGGGCTGTCGGCAGAGCCATCGCTCATCTCGCCCAGGTTAGCTGCGTCCCACACGCGCCTGCTCTTATCTTACTGTTTATTGCTGTAAATTATTGAAGTCAGGAAGGCTGACTCAGCAACGGAGGCTGGAGGAAATTTTTATACATCTATCAAAGCAACGAGTCCCACTCCTGTCTGCGTTTATTGCTGGCTGTGTCACCTTGTGGTGGGCTCACCTCCAGGCTGAGACTGGCAGTGGTGGCTGCGTGAGTGACTTGTGCCTCTCTGGCGTTGCCCAAAGTGGGGCAAAACTTGATGCATGGCTCCAGCTCTGCCGCAGGCATCAGCCCACGTGGTGCCTTGTTGGATGCAGGGTGGGATGTGTCTGGGGCGGTGATGACAGCCTGGTGTGCCGGGGCCATGAGCATGGATGAGCTGGGAAGCTGGAGTGGGTAACTCAGTGGTGGGGTGTTGCAGCTGGGTGGGGAGAAGCGGTAAAATTTTATATTATTTCTGCAAGAAGAGGGGAAAGCCTTGGCCTGCAAGGGGAGGTCTCTGCTGGAGACCCCCTGCATGGCTTGATTTTGGGGGTGCTAGTGTCCTGAGACTGCTGAGAGCTCGGGCCTTAGTGTGTCAGGATTGGGGCTGCCCAGTACTTTGGGGAAATCAGTTGTCTTGGGCCAGCTGCAAAAAAATCCCTTGTTCTCTTGGGAAATGTGGTCTGTCCCCGTGGTGCTTGCCCTGTGCCGGTCCAATCCTGGCACCCACCCATGTGTTCCCATCGTGGAAGCGTGCTCCTCTGGGGATGCGATGGCTGAGTCCCCGGGGCTGGGGGGGTCCCAGGGAGGGGAAAGTTTTGTTTCTGTATTTGTTCCACTTCAATAAATTAAAGTGGTGTGGGGACCTGCTAATGAAGTGTTGAAGATGGATTGTGGCCGGCTTGTGTTACACGGGGCTCATGGATAGTTAATTGCATTGGGAAGCTTGAATGCAATGAATACTTCATAAAGCAAAAGCCAACAGTGAATTATTCATTATCCATTTATCAGGGGCAGCTCTGATAAACCCTCTGGGACAGGGACTGAGCGTGGGCTCCCCTTCCCAGCCCTTGACAGGCACGGACCTGCTCATCTTCCCCATCGGTGTGGGACCCACAGGGGCAGGGACCCCCCGGGGCTCCTCTGGGGAGGGATTTTGGGGGAAACCTCATTCCCTAAAGCATTGCTCAATTTGTACAATCACGCACTGAGCCACAGCAGGCACCTGAAAAATTCAGCAAAGGGCTGGGGAAGAGGGATTGGAGACATAGCGAGGGAGCGGGGTCGGTCATCTCCCTGCAAGGGGAGAGCAGGGCAGGTCGTGCGCAGCGAAATGCCGTGTGTTCCCCCAAAGGACAGGCACTGGCCCCCCACAAACTTGAATTCAAGGTGGCAGCTTGGCCGCTGCTGTGGGTGTACCTCGGGATGCCCCGCTCCCTGAGGCAGGCAAGGAGCCAAGTGCCGGGAACAGAGGCATTTATATACACCTGGCCGGCTAATTTGCTTGACACATCCCAACCCAGGGAGAAATTAAGATCCATCCTGAACTCTGAATCATGCTTAAGGGGAGAAACCTGGGGAAAAGAAGCTGTGGTGGAAAACTCAGCCCATGGGTAAAGCGAAGGACTGGACAGTCTGTGAATACCTGCTCGGTGCGGTGGCCCGCATGGCTGGATGGTGCCTGAGCAGGGACCGGGCTGTCGCATCCCGGCTGCCGCAAGAAATAGGCTTTGCTGCCATCTACCTCTCCCGGGCTCCCCGGCAGCCAGCCCCGGTGCCGTGGGGAGGCTGTGGGTGCCGGGGGCTGCCGGAGAGGCCTGGGGCTGCCCTGCTGCTCTTGGGAGTCCCAAAATATCCCAACCTGAGACTGAAATGGTGCTGGGAGGCTTGCAGGGGGAGTACTTTGGTTTCTCCTCTCCGTCCTTCTGCTTCGGTCAGTGGTGGCTCTTGCACCGTGGTCTTCCTCTGGTGACAGCCCAAAGGTTGCGCTCCCCTCCAGTGCAGGGTGTAAGCGCCTCTGTTCTCTGTGCCTCGGGAGGATTTCGTGGCGGGGAACATCCCCTTGACATCCCATTTCATCAAGCATCTGCTGCCAAAAGTCGTGTCCTTCCAGCGGGGCCTCCAAGGGCACCAGGCTGTGCCAGGCACATTTTGGGGCTTCTCTGCCCCGAGCATCAGCATCGTCCGAAGCAAGACGCGGCTTTGCTCGAGCCCTGCCAGCCAAGGCAGCCTCCCCTGCCTGCGTGCCTTGGGACCTCGCCTTCCCCCGCTTCCCTCCCTGCTCCCCATTTAATACACTTTTCTGGCACAGGCAGGGCAGCCTATGCTGCACATCTGCATTGCACAGCTGGCAGGGCACATCTGGGTGGGATATTCCCCTACAATCTCCAGCCAAGCCTGTTCGCCACTGTGTCTGATCCTGCTGGATGGAGATGCAGCAGCGGTGGGATGTCCCAGCCCTTTCTCTCCCATGGCATCGGCTCTGCTGCTGCATCTTCGTGCTTCTTCAGCGCTAAGCTGATGGCAGTGCCCAGTTCAGGCCATCTCCCCCCCTTTTTTGTGCTCAATTTGTAGTTTTGTGTTATCCCCTGAAATCTGTGCTCCTGCTGATGTTCTCTAGACCTTAAAGAACATTTAACCACCTGTTAAATTATTTATCCCTCTGAGGTTTCGTGCACTCGGGGCAGCTCGCAGGCCTCCTGGAGAATTAACTAGAGCCATAAATCAAAGAGACATTTGAGAAATTTCCCATTGCTTGTGCTGATGGCGGCCTGGCCCCTGAAATGCCACTCGCAGGTTGGGAGCCGGGCGCTGCCACTTGCTGCTGTTACTTGTTTAGGAGCTTGTTAAATTTAGAAGTTAAATAGAGTCCAGGAAACGGATGAGACACACCAAGTGCTGGCTACGAGGGAAATTGGGTGGCTGCCACCCCCTAATACTCCTTTTTAAGGTGGGTTTTTTTTCAGGCTTTGCAAAGCACCACCATCAATCCAGTTGCGAGGGCGAAGGCAGCCGAGGGCGGCTCGTGGGCTGCAGCAGGGTGTTGTGCCATAGGGAATGGGGACAGCAACGCTGCCTGCTTGGTGGATGGGAGATGGGATGGTGGGACTGCAGCAGCTCCACCTGCATGGGATGTGCCCAATGCAGAGGAGGGGTAGCCTGATCCCCTGAGGAGCTGCCAGCGATGCTGGGCATGTAAAAGGGCTTTTACCTGTCGTCTTACAGGGATGGAGCAAGGTTTCTGCCATCCTGCTGCAATGCTCGAGCCACTTGGGAAGGCTGCCTGTGCTTCCAAGGGGTCCGGTGGCTGGCATGCAGCAGCGCTTTCTTCATTTGACAAAGTGAGCCTTGTCCTGGGTATCCCGGATCGCTGCAGGAGAGGGTTAGGAGTAAAAGGAGGCACAGGGAGGAGAAACCCAGGAAGGGATCAGGCTGCCAGCCTCGTGGCTTGTTTGACTTATACACCAGAGCTCAGCTAAGGATGGGAATTCAGGCGGTTTCAGCAGCGTTTGGTTTTGCACAGGGCTTTTTTGGACACACGCTGCAGCAGCAGCCCAGCCGGGCTGGAGCAAGGCAGCAGCCCTGCTCAGGCATGCATGCAAAAGCTGTTCAGTAAGGCAAGGCAGGGGACAAACCCTGGCTCTCTGATGTCTCTTTGCGGTATCATATGGAGTGAAATGTGTTTAGGAGTCACCTCTGGGCAGGGCCTCTCAGTAAACAAGCTGTCGAGCAGCGCTGCCGCGTCCTGGGCAGGGAGCTCTGGGCAGCAGAGATGTAACGGTGCCCGCAGAGCTGCGCTGATGCCAAGTGACACCCGTGGGGTCTCCACTGCAAGGACATTCCCATCTTGCTGAAATCATACAGATTGCCCTGTGCCCCGAGGTCTGCAGCTCGCTTCACACAGCTTCTGTATTTTTATGGCTCTCTTTGTATGCTTTACATTGCCTGAATGCTAACGATTGCATCGCGGGTGTGAGTTTGGGGCATCTCTCCCCTCCTGCTCCGTGCCCCCAGCAGAAGGGAGACATGTGGACCTGGGAGCTTGGGGCACCCTGGGTTTGCAGGAGGAGGCTGCTTGGCCGCAGGGCTACCAAGACACCAACCCCTGCCACCCCAGCCGTGCTGGTGTGGGCTCTCCATGTCCCCTTTGGGTGGGTGTGGGATCTCCATTTGTAGCCCCTAGCTCCACAATGCCTTTTCCCTTGGGTCCCCCGATTCCTTCCCATGCTGGAAGCCTTCTGCAGGGGTGGCAGACAGGCGTTTCGCCTTTCCCGAGACATCATGACTTCCTCTGCCATCAGCGTTTTTCCAGCAGAAGCCACCTGCATCACTTCTGCTCCCGAGCAGAAAGAAGCTGCCTCGGGAGACTGATTTCACTGCTGACCACAGTGCAAATCACTTCTGTGATGGCTTTCCCTCTGCCATCAAACCCTCCTGCTCCCCCTGCACCGTCTCGGTGAGATTTGAAGCGTAGTTTGTCCTTATTCCCTTCCTGCATTAAATCTCAGGACCACCCCGAGGTGCACGGCAGTCCCTGGGACAAGCCCAGCTGCACCCACAGCACCCGGGTCCCGGGGGACTGCGGGAACCCTCCTCCCCCTCGGGACCAGGGCAGAGTGTCCAAAGAGAGGACACGATCTGCTGCCATGCAGTCAGACAAGCCCCAACCCCACCTTCCCTAATAAATTAATTCATTTGGCTCCCCAGGTGATGATGCAAAGCTGCAGACACACCCCAGAGAGGGTTTTTGTCCCCTCCTGTGCTGCCCTCAGCCCTTTGCAGCCTGCCTGGCTCGGTCCTGCTGTTTATTTCTCATAGAAATGAGAATTTCAGTTTATCACAGCTGCTTGGCAGGCAGCAAGCCACCAAGTGAGTGAGAAGGAGCCTGCAGCAGCCAGGAGAGAGCTGGGAGAAAGCGCTAGGTAATAGAGGTATTTATTAAAGGAGGGAGGAAATTTATATGCTATTCCTGCTTCTTCAGTTCTCATTCATCGCCAAGGGGAGAGGAGGAGTGGGCAGCTTGCACACGAAATAGCCAGAAGTCTGTTTTCTGCCCATTTGTCAGTCTGATGAACAAGAAAAATATAGGCAGTCTTGATGAAGGAGAAATAGAGTCTGGAGGAGGCTGGCGCGTGTCTCTCCATGGCTGTTCACAGCCACGAGCAGCCCCGGATGCACGAGGAAGCCACCCTGGACCCCCCTGGGCTGGGGGCTGGTGCTGCGGTGGGGCTGGGGGGACCCGAGGCTCCCACGCTGGTGGCAGCAAGCTGTGCATGGGAACGCAGGGAGACGGCAGGGACGAGGAGGGGGTGGATGGGGTGGGGAGGAGATGGGAGAAGGGGACATGGTGAGGAGTAAAGGGGGGCTGATGGGGATGGGCTGGGGGTGGTCTCGGTGTCCGGAGCCATCGCCGCAGTCCATGCATCTCCCCTTAGCAAGGGCCCCCCTGCCTCTTAGTTTACCTCAAGTGCTTGGCATCTACCAGAGAAGAGCACTAGGGAGTAAAAAACCCACCAAGTATTAAGTGCTAATAATTCCCTACTTTTATTTGCAGTTATCCACCTACATGAAAGAGGCTGGGTTTTTGCTGACACTTTCTTGCTGGGAATTGAATGCTGCCTGAATCATCCATCCAGGGCCATTTGTTCATAAAGGTAAGGAATTGCTGTTTGAATCTTTTTATTGCTGCTAACGTGACACAGGCAGCGGTGATGGATTTGGGGAGCCTTTGCACAGGTTGGGGATGTCCATGCTGGGAAGTGGCACAAGTGGGTGTTCGTGCACCCTTCTGCTTGGGTCTCCCCGGGTTCAGCCTCGTGGAGGAGAGGCTGTTGGGGCTGTGCAAAGTGCCCCTGGCACTGGCAGGGGGAAATCTTGGCCTCTCCCAGGGTGTAACCCCAACAGTTTTTCCCCGAGGGGCAGCTTCTCCCCGTGGTACTGGGGTCCATGCGCCCCGGAGAGGGGCTAGGGTGGGATTTGGACCCCGCAGCCCTGTGAGTGTGATAGCACAGAGGGAAGGGAGGAGTTTTTTAATCTCATCTTCTTGTTTCCAGAGCTGCTGGCGTGGCTGGACAAGGAGATGCTTTTCCTTTGGCAGAGACAAATAGACAGAGCCAGACCCTCCGGCATCCCGGCTGCCGCTTCTGCACTCAGACATGATAAATATGTCCCAGGAGAAACCCCAGAAAGCAACGTCCCAGCCTGAAGGGGATCAGCCCTGGGGCAGGATGAGTGCTGCACGGCATGGCACCGGGCCAGGACCCCGTCTCAAACCTTGCAGCCCCACGCCCGTCCCCGTGTTTTGGTGCAGGGTCTTGGTCTGTGCCCCGCAGCTGCAGGGGACTCACGCAGCCACCACGGGGCAAGGACCAAAGAACGGCCCCTTGCTGAGATCTCCCTCCTCATCCCTGCGGATGTCTCCAAATTAGGGATGTTATTAACTACAAGCTGCTTTTCCCCCGACTGCTGCTTGCACAAACGATAACTGATTTAAAATGAATTGAGCCAATTACTGCAGTTTTCCTAAAACAGATGACGGCAGTACTCGGGTAAGGAGGAGCAATCCCAGCTGCAGCGGGGATAAGAGTTAGACACTGAAATGCCCTTTGGGCCCGAATTTCCAGCTGTCTCGGTTTCCTGGCTAAGTCTGGCTGCTTTCCTCAATTGCATGTGAATTTAGGTGGTAGCAGCCAGGGGCTGCTGAGCAACCTCAGGCCAACAGCGCTGGAGAAGGTGACGGTGCCTGCTCTGTGTGCAATTATTTGCGATGAGTGAGTGATGCTGGAATGATCCGTGCTGATTGCAAGCAAGCAGTGCCTGAAAATATCGATGTATTTATGGAAAAGTGGAAAGAAATAACTCCTGAATGATTTTTCAAGGGTGGGACCTTGGGGCTGGGTTTGGGGATCTCCCAGTTCCTTGGGGCTGGTGCACGTAGGGATTTCCCACATGGGAAAGGTGTGGGTTGTCCAAGGGCTCCTAAAGGCTAGCTCCTGCCTCAGGTTATTTAATCAAATGTTTGTTTCATAGATATGCCAAGCTGGTCTGTCATGCCCAGATCCGATCTGCAGATGAAGTTCATCAAATTTTAAAGAACAATAATTGTCACCTGATGTCTTGTCCTTGTAATATGAGGAGCTTTAGTGAAAAGGAAACATAATGAAGATGGATTAAGGCCTCACTGTGTGCAAATGAGTTAAGGAATCTTGAAATCAGGTTCCCATTTGTCTGCCTTTCCAAAGCATGGGAATTATTGATTTACTTGTGCCAGCAGCAGTGACAGCACGCCACGGTCCCAGCAGAGAGGGTGAGGAGTGACATGTGCCACCGGCTCTCTGGGATGGGGCCGGGTCGAATCCTGCGCTGCTCCCCAGCCGGCTCGGTTTGCCACAAGGTCCGAGCCCTCGGCAGGTTTGGCCGGGGCACGCAAACACCGCAGGCTGAGCTGAGGAAGAGGCTGGGCATGACTTCCTCACGCCAAGGGTGCTGAGCGGCTGGTGCCCAGGCTCTGTCTCGCTGAGGATGGCGGGACCGAGGTCGAGCTCTTCCCTGTGCCCATTGTGCTCCCCGGTTTGGCTGCGGCCCCCCAGCCCTGGGATTCCCTCTGCCGGGGGGTGCCCCTGGACAGGATAGTGCCCTTTGATGCAGCACACACAAAAGCCTTTAGAATTGAGATTAGATGAGCTGTTGCAAAATCAATTAGTGATAAAACCCTGTGGGCAAAGCGCACAATTGTATCATTTTATTATGTTGCCATCTGAGCAGTAAAAATACATAGATATACATGTATAAAACAATCTGAAACACTGGGTCAGAAATCCAGGCTCCTGCTGCTTCCCTCTTAATCTCCTATTAAGTAATATATCTTCTGATTGCTTTTGTCAGCTCTCTAAATTTAATAACTGAACTAACCATCTTCTCCTATTGTTTGCATATAAATAAGTGTTGGATCAATAAAGAACATCTTTAAAAGCCCCTGGACTTGAAAAACAAGGGGAGCATGGCCTGGCGGGCAGTTGCAAGCAAATTATGACTTCACACCTCCAAAAAACAGAGTTTAAAACAAGGAGGGGAGGGACAAAAAAGAAAAACCCCTTCAATTAGATGCTTTCTGCTACTGAAAGGTTGAATCGATGAGGGCTGGATGAGGTTTCAGCTTTTGGTTGCAGATTGCCTGGCTGCTGCACTCCTCCCCTACCCCTGCCTGGCACAGTTTTGGAGAAAGCAGTGCTGCAACTTGGATGCTTTAATTTTTTGCAGGGATTTGTTCAAGAAGAGGCGAGCATCATCAGCTGCTGCTGCAGGGCCACCTCGGCTAGAGAGGGGCTGGAGGCAGAAGAAGAGAGCTTGCTCTCTTGGGATGGGTTTATCTTTTTATTCCCATCTGCAGCCTCATCCCCAAATGAAGCAGCTCCTCATTCGCATCGTGGGTGACTTCAAGGTGCCTGATTTCAAGCCGCCTGCCCCTCAGAGCATCACTGGCCAGCTGCGCTCGGGATCCCGCAAGCGCACAGCCTGGGCAACGTCCACCTCGAGAAGGCTCCTTGCAGCAGGGTGGCTGCACCAAGGAGGTCAAGCTATTCTGCAGGAGAGAATTCCCTCTGCAAAGCATCCCTGGGGCTGCAGGGGCAGGCCGGGTGCTCGTGACCGCCGCCGGCTTTGCAAATGAAGCTTGCTCCTCCGCTGCGGCGTCGCAGGCGGTGACGCTTCTGGCGAGGCAGGTGAGGGTGGCCAGAAGGCATCGCTGCCAGCATCTGCCACTGCCCGGTGAGCCGCAGCACCCGGGCTGGGGCCCTCGGCTCCATCCCTCTCGCACCCGTGGGAAATTCGGCTGCAAAGCCTCAGCCCGCGCCGAGGTGGTCCCCGGCTCTCTGCAGCTCCCTGTTAGGGGTCATGGGCTGCTGTTATCCCCCTCCAGGGTCTGCTACATCGCTGTGAATTCTTCCAGCATCGCTGCACGGCGACAAAAGGCGAGCAGCCCTCATCTATAACTGCAGCATTTAAAAAAAAAAAAAAAAAAAAAGTGGGGGGGATACACAGCCAGGCACCGTGCTCTGTTCAGGGCGTGCGGCTATGGAGGGTTGCGTTCCTGAAATATTGCACTCAAAAGTCTAGGGGGTGAGATAAGCAATGCCGAGGAGGCCTCCTTCGCACGCGGCGTGTTCAATCACTTGCTATAAAAAAGCGCCAGTGCCTCCGCTCCTCTGCTGCTCCCTCGCTTCAAAGAACAAAAGGAAATGGGCTTGTTGCTTTGTAGGCGAAGGAAAGGAGGCTCCTGAGACCTGGGGAGAGCGGGCCATGAATTATTCAGCGTAGCTGTCGGTGCAGGAGTGGTGCCGAGACCTGCTTCTGTGGTGACCCCAGCATCGGGCCCTGGCCAGGAGCCCCAAATTTGGATGGATGCAGGCGTGGTCCTGCTGGGTCTGGAGGCAGGAGGGTGCTCGGAGGGCTGGGGCTGGGGACAGCATCCTTCCCCCCTCCCCAGGGCACGGCTGTGCTGGTGGTTCGGAGCAAAAGGTGGTTTCTATTCCTGTATCCCCATCCCAGCGGTGAGCCTTGGGCTTCCCACTGTTTTTGGCTGCTTTGGACCAAAAAAGGAGGAAAAATGCCTGAGATGGGGCACGTGTGTGCTGAACAGGGACGGTGGCAGAGGGCAAGAGCCCCAGCAGCGAATGCGCTCGGCATTGCTCTCCAGCCAGCTCGGTAACAAATTCACTGACACAGGGAACAATTTTTCCCTGACTCTGCCAATTCCTTAACGACGCTGACTCGAAGAGCCCCGCGGGAAGGGGAACTTGAACTCTGAAAAAAGCTCTCTGCTGAAGCTTTATTTAAGGCTACATGGGGGATGCTTAAATATTAAAGGCCAAAGAAATAATGGCTGGTGGTAGGCTGGGCAGCGAGGGCCATGGTACAAGCGGTGGCACCGGCTGCCCTGTGCCCTGTCTGTGCCTCTCTTTGCCCCTAAACCCCTTCGGTGCTCCAGCTAATGGGGCTGTCACCTTGCTGGGGACGGTCACTGCTCTCCCCTCTGTGATCTAGGCTGGTCTAACCCACAGGTCCCCTTCCATGGCTTTCGAGACAGCTCCGGGCTTGCGTCTCCAACGGCAGCATCTCATTTTCTCGGCTGGATGTCGGTGTCTTGTCAACACAGCCCAAGAGAAAGGACAAGGACTGAGCATCTGTATTTTTCTCTGTGCTGCTTCTGTTTATTTCTTATTTTTTAATCCCTACTTCTTGACTGTAGAAGTCCTTGTGCTGACACGGTATTATTTATTTATAAAATATGTACAGGAAAGCGCTCGGGTACCGGTCCCACCCTCCAAGGTTGGCCGTGCGTGTCTGGCCGGCAGGAGCGGAGGTGAAAGACGGTTTCTCTGCCTTGGAGTCGGGAGGACGAGGAGAAAGGAAAGGGCTGAGAAAGATAGAGACTTCAAAGTATGTGAGCAAATATTTACAGGTTCCAAGACAAAAAAAAATATATCTACAGTGTTGTCTTGGGGATACAGGGAGTCGGGCTTGAAGCGAAGCCCGCTCCCAGCTCCATTTGTTATATTGATTTATAAAGACTAGGGGTATTGATTTCCATCGGCAGTGCCGGCAGCGGGGTGCGCAGCTCCGGCGAGCCCCAGGCTCAGGTGCTGGCAAGGGGCAGCCGGCACCGCTCCAGCCACGCGTTTGTGCTCCTGGGGTTTTTGCAATGGTGCTTTGTCTGCATACTTAGTTTTTGCAAATGAGGGTCGAATGCTTCTGCGACACTCCCTTGAGCGCCAGGGAAAGGGGATGCTAGCAGGGAGCGTGTTTCAGAGCAGCAGTGAGGAAAATATTGCAGTTTGGGGTTTCCCACTGGCTGCTGCTGTTTTAACACGATGTGAACAAAGCAGGGGGTTTTGCTGGTGCTTGGGGCAGGTAGGGACAGTCCCCAAAAGCTGACCAGCTCCTGGGAGCTGGGGAAGGGACCTGGGCTCCCCTGCAAGGGGCTGCATCAGTGTGAAAGAGCTCAGCGTGCCGTGTTTGCACCCATGGGTGCAGGGGTGCCCCAGCGAGTGTGCCCAGGGCCGGGGGTCTGCATGCGGGGGGGAAGCTACCGCAGTACGTGCAGAGCTAACTGCTCGCGCAGGGGAGGGTGTCGGTGCACAAGGGAGTGACTCCATGAAATGAGACTGTGGGTGCATGGGTATCTGTCTCGGTCCCCGAGCTCAGCAGGTCGCCCCAGTTCAAACTGTCCATGGTCTATGCAGGTGATACTTGGCTGGAGGAGACGGAGGAGACCTCGGTCTTGCTCTGGGATACGGTGGAGGAGACTTCTTCATCCCCAAAGGGGTTCTTGCCACAGCAGATGGTGGTGATCATGCAGTTGCGGAACTGAAGGAGGGAGAGAAATGGAGAACGATGGCACTGGGGGCCAGCGGGGACGTGCTGCCGTACTGAGAGCCGCTGACAGCCCCCGAGCTTGCTGCTCGCCCCAGGCTGAGATGCAATCACTTATGGGGAGGAGCAAGGCGCCTGTGGTGACCCCAGACATGCTGGTAAGCCAAGGGCAGAGGCTCACCCTGCATGACTTGGGGCATCTCACCTGTTTGTTCATGAGGACGTAGATGATAGGGTTGTAGAGGGAGGAGCTCTTGGAGAAGAAGGCAGGCACTGCCATGAGCGTGGCGGTGAAGTCTGCTCCCTTGTTGGTGAAGATCCAGAATGCCACCACGGCGTAGGGCGTCCAGGCCAGCATAAACCCCAGCACCATGAGGATCACCATCCGCGTCACCTCCTTCTCAGCCTTCTGGGTCGTGGCCGACTCCTGCTGCTGGGCAGCTGCCTGTGGGCAGGGGGGGTGGTGAGGGGCACCCCACAGCTTTCTGCCCCCAGACCACCTCCCTTCTCCTGCCTGCGCTGCCCACCCTGTCCCCATTCATACCCTCCCGACGTTACCTCTCGGACTTTGCAAATGAGGCGCCCGTAGGAGAAGAAAATGACCACGACCGGGATGATGAAGTGGATGATGAACATGTAGAGGACGTAGGACTCATTGTGGTAGTCAGGGTTGTGGGTGTAGTAGTCGGGGCCGCAGGAACACTGCATCCCCTCCGGCATGTACCTGCCAGTGAGAAAGGTTAGGATCTTCACCAGGATCCTCCCTGGGGACAACAGGAGGGGTTCAACCTGGATTCCCCAAGGATGGGGAATGCATGTGTGCTTTGGGTGAGCTCCTCCCCAGCTTCTCCTCTGCGCCCCATGCTCCCGGCCTCGCTGGCTCTGCAACACACGGCTCCTTCGGGGCCGGCAGTGAGATGTGCCGACACGTTGTGCTTCGGCAGGTAGCATCGGTTTGTTGTGACACTCGCTCCCTCCCACGGGGAACGGGCTATTTATTTCCTTCCTACGTAGCTGAGTACTTGCCTGCCAGGAGCCACCTGCTCTCCCTCTGCGGACGGAGGGACGCTGAGTGGGGATGGGAGCCGCTGGCTTGGTGGGTCCAAGCTCTTGAGGGCTTCGTCCCTGCTGCTGCATGGGGTGGAGGGATGCGCAGCCTGGTCTGGAGGGGCCCTGGCTCAAAGGGATGCAGCTCGGGTCTGCTTGGGAGCCAAGGACTGGCTGCCTGGGCACGGATCCCAAGTCAAGGCTGGAGAGGGACCAGTTCTGGCTGTGCCTCATCGCAGGTGGATGGTAAAGGGACTTTGCTGCCCCAAAGCCACCTCATGCACATGCCCAAAGGGCTGGTAGGGGCTTGCTATGACCCCATAGGACGGCTCTGCAGTGGGGTGTCAAGAGGGGCCGGAGCTGCAGCATTAGAGACATTACCTCCATCTCCTCAGCTCCTCCCTTATGCTCTGGGTGGCCTTTGGCTGCTGCATCGGCTCCTGGCCAGGGATGTGGGTGCACACAAGAGTGAGACATGGGCTTTAGCTGCCCAGAGGACATACTCGCTGGAGCCTAGTGAGCAGCTTGTGGTGTGAGCAGCCAGCATTGCCTCTCTTATTGTTGGGGGGAATTGGTTGGTGGGGGGCTGAAACGTGCTGCGGTGCTGGGAGCAGGACAGATGGGTTCATGGGGAGAGCGGGGCAGGGGTGCTGGGAAAGGTGCTGCAGGGCTCCCAGGAGCAATCCTGGGGTGCCAGCACGTCAGCAAGGCCCGGTTTGCCTCCCCAGAGCAGCCTTGCCTGCTGGCCTGGTCGTCCAAATACTCTTTATGGTCTGCAGAGAGAAAAGGGCTCTTCGCAGCATGGGTAAGATGAGCCGTGCCCATCGAAGCCCCTCTTTCTCTGCAGAACATATGGGAGCAGGAAGGGCTATTGCAGCTGGAGGTGCTTGGTTAGGGGACACCAAGCCATCATGAGACTGACAGCTGAGGTCCCATTTCTGTTCTGATTCGCCCCGTTGCCTCTCGCCCGGAGCCCAGGGATTTTCACGTCTGAGCCATGAGTGCGTCTCCTGTCCCAAAAACTGGGGTCTTTGCACAGCAGCTGGGGCTGCCGCTGAGCATCCTTTGACTCACCTGGACCAGCCAAAGAGGGGTGGAGCGGCACAGGAAAAGGCCATTATCCAGGTAAAAGCAATGCCCATCATGGCATGGGTTGCGGAGAAGCGGAAGTTTCCCATGGGTTTGCAGACGACGATGTAGCGCTCTATGGCCAAGACAACCAGGGACCACAGGGCGACTTGGCCTGCGGGAGGGAGAGAAAAAGAGAGCGTACGGTGGTGGTAAGAGCTCCTCTGGGCTTGATCTTCCCTTCGTGGTCTCGTGGTCACAGCAAAGAGCAGAGGGGACCGAGGGGTTGGGGATCAGCAAGGGATAACCGCCATCCTATTCAATAACTGAGAATCTCCCGGCCGTAACATGCAAAAGGTCTGGGAGCAGAGGGGAGCGTCTGTGCCGCAGCAGGATGCTGGTGATGGAGGAGGGGGATCATCATGTTTTTTTAATAATTTAAAAATCAAGGGGGTGTAATCCACCTGGGTGCGAGGAAGCACAATTTCCGGCAAAGATGCCAGATGCGTCCAAACCTGTTGATGCCTTTAAATGTGTATTTCATGAGTCTTCCGCCAGTGCTGGATCAGGGGGAGGTGTACGGGGGAGGCTGTGTGGGTGGGCATACGTGCACATGTATTTATAAGGGATAATTAAACTTCAGGGGATTGGGAGCGTTTAGACGGTGCTGTAAGCCTGCTAATGCCCCCAGCTGTGATAATCTGCTGATAACTACACCCTGCGCTAGGATTCGCTGGAGACCTGCTGCTCGCACAGTGACTGCTTCCCATCAAACTTTCTTCCCTGTGAGCAGGAGCCTCCTTGTTCTGTATTAGGTACAAACATCGGACGGGCAAGTAACGCTGCCTGAAAGCCCACAGGCTCGCTTGGTCAGAAATGGTGCAGACCCATATGATCTTCTGACCCCGAGACCGAGCCCTTCCTTGGTCCTTGGCTTAGATCAGGACATTTAGCTTTGCTTTTGCCTGGCAGAATATCCTTTTTTTTTTTTTTTTTCTCCCAGATCAGCATCATTGTGGGAAATTGCCCCATTTAGGGGAAAAAAAGTGAAGTCCTTGCAGTAGTTATGGATCTCTGCAGCAAGGATTAGCGGTTGTCAGATCCATCACGAGGTGTCATGTGGGCCTGGCTGGCTGCGTGGGCACGGGGTGCAAAATGAATTTTCCCTGTTTTGCACGGGGGCTTTCTGCAGGGCGAAGCGTTAGCGGCTCTCATGTCCCTGAGAAGAGGAATAAGGAAGCTCCCAAGGGTACCCAGATCGGGTGCAACTGGGACAAGAGCTGAGCAATTGCTGCAAAGCCTGGGCCTGGTTTCCCTAGCTCTGTGCAGCCCTGAATCTTCCTTCCCCTCCACGCTGCTGCTCTTCTCTTCTGGTTAAGAGCTGCCACATCTTCCTTTTGCCCCTAGATAAGCTGTGACCCTCTCCTTGTCTTGAACTCCTCCTCTCCATGCCTCTACCCCTTCTGCAGGGTCCCTCTCCCAAGGGATGTCTCTTCCCTCCCTGAACCCTCCCAAATGCTTCACCTTTTCCCAAGAAAAGGCTTTTGGCAAAGATGCTTGACGTAGATTCAAGGACATGATGTGGTCATCCCCAGCAGGTCTCTGCAAGCCATGCAACTTTGGTGTAAGACCCCCTGAATGCACGCTGGGCTGTGTGGCCAGGTCTTGATCCTGCAAAAAAGGCTTGATCCTGCAAAAAAGGATCCCTTCCTGGCATTCATTTCCTTGCAGCTGCCCCGCTAGTCGTGAGATGGGCACTTCTTGGCATCAAGATCAAACTTGCCTAAATCTCTCTGTTTATCCCCGTCTTGAAGCCGCATGGAAGCAGCGCCTTGCATGGTGAGCTCTGCCCCATGCAATGAGCTGTGACACCGCAGCGGCATGCAAGATGGCTTTCTGCAGGGGAGGGATGCTGCATGCATCGCAGCCATCCCAATAGCATGATGAAGAGGTGGAACTGTGCTCCTAAAGCTGTGAAGAAGCAAGATCACCCACTGGCAAGCCTGCCCTTAGACGCAAACTCCCACCCCACAGCACTTACCTCCCAGCGTGGCGAAGAAGCCCTCCACGGCACAGCCGACAGGTCCGAAGACGAAGTAGCCATTCCAGGCAGTGTAGAAGGTGACCGTGAAGCCAAAACAGGCCATGAAGAGGTCAGCCACCGCCAAGTTGACCAAGATGTAGTTGAGCGGCTGCCGGAGCTTCTTGTGTTTGAAGGTGACCAGGAGGGTGAGGAGGTTGATGGGCAAACCGGTGGAGATGAGGAAGAAGATGTAGCAACACACGAGACGGTATTTCCAGGGCTCGGCTAGGTAGTACTGGGGGTACTCGAAGGGGCTTCGCACCACCCCTGTCTTGTTGGACATAGGCACGTAAAAATTGATACCTTCCGTCCCATTCATCCTGCCAATGTTATGGCAGCTGCTTTGCTTTTACGGGTTTTTTAAAAATCAAATGCTCTGATTTCGTAATTAATTTTGCTTCAACCCCAATTAAAATAAAAAAATAAAAGGAAGCCCCACCCCCCAATGTGGAAAAATACCCAACTAAAGGATTCCCCCCCCCAGTCAAAAAAATAAATAAATTAATAAGAACAACAGTAAATCCCGAGGGGACGGGAGGTGGTGCGCTGCCCCTGCTCCGCGTCGAGGGCTGGCGGTGCCCGCGTGCCAGGGGAGGTTTTATATCCTTCGGCCTCCTCGAGGGAGCGCGGGGGGAGGCTGGATTAGGGGCTCGGCTAACTTTGTATGACAAGGGCAACGGGATTGAGAGGGGTTGATGGTTTAAGCACCCTCTAAGCAGCCAGTTGGCCCCAAAACCTGCATTAAATCGTATTAATTGCCATTAAGTGTTTAATATTGTTTAAGGAGTTGGGGGGAGGAAAGGATGGGGTGGGGAGCCCTTTGGAAGAGGGGCAAAGGTAGGAGGAGCAGTGGTGAGTTAGGGAGCGGCTGCTTTGGGCGATTGATGGGGAAATGGGTCCGTGCTCGGGTCCACTGTGGGTCCCAGCCTTTGGGGTGTCCCTGGGTGGCCGAAGGACTCCATGGGAGCGTTTGGGGACTGGGGAGTGCCCGGCTCTGCCCCACTGACCTTGGGGAGATCGCTGGGGGAAGACTGGACCGAGCTCTGCGGGTCTGAGCTGTTGGCTCAGCTCTGGCCGGCTGCTCTGTGCTTCGGGTGCCTGGCTCAATCCTGATATGGATACGTGTCCCCATCACAGAGCAAAACCGGGCTCTGCTAACATGGCCAAGGCCACCTCTGTGTACGGACCTGGGCAAAGGCAGGAGGGGAAACCGCTTCCCATCCCAAAAGCTGCAATCTTGGTAAACACAGCATCTTGGGGGCAGGTCTCTCGGCTGAATTACCCCCTGAATTGTGCCAGCGTGCAAAAGACTGAATTTCCTCCTCTGCCTTGCCTCCTCTCTGGGCTGAAGGATATATGTTATTCGGCTGATCCTCCAAGGATCTCTGGCAGGACAGGAGGGAGTATGCTATCTAGCAGGGATGGATGTGGCGCAATCAGCCCCGCAACTCCCTGTCTCCCGGGGAGCTGCTGGTGAGTGCTTCCCACCCAAGCCTCCTCCCCATCCCAGCAAGCGGGACACCAATCTGGGCTGCAGCTTTGCAAGGACTGGCGGGGTTTAGGGAGGGTCCTTAGCCACAGCTCTAAAACCGGCCTGACAAAGTGCCACTACTTGCTGGAGAAGCAGCGCCTGAGTGCCCCGGGGAGGGAAAGTAAAGCCTCAGCAATGCTGATGTCCTGAATTCCCTCCAGAGATAGTGCAGAGAGACCAGCACCAGCCTGTAGCCACACTGGGAGAGCAGGAGGGATGGAAAGAAACTTCTCCCAGTCTCTTAGCACTCAGTATGGGGCGTGGGATTCCCATCCCAGCACACACGAGACTGTGAAACCCTTCTCAGCAGGGTCGGTGCCAGCTTGGAGCACCAATGTTCCATCTCATCCAAGCTGTTTCCCCATTTCTTCCTTCTGGGTCATGGGTGCTCCTTCTCCAGGAGACCTGCCTAAGGCGCCTTAGCGAAGCTCTTCCATTAATCTCTGACATCTGGTGGCGTTAATGGCCCTGATCTGTTAATGCGGTAAGCTGTTAGCCTCTTTCTCACCGCTGTCCTCCGCCACGACAAGGTGGATGGAAAAAGTCAATGCTGTCTTGCTGGATGAATGAGGTCTTCTGCAAGACTGGAGTGTCTCGGAGCTAGAGGGCAGGAGCGGAAGGCTAAGGGGTGTGGGTGGGATGAATGATGTCCTAATCGCTGACCCGCTGATCCGTCTGCACAGGTCCAAGAGGGGCAGAACTAGAATGTGGCGAGAGTAAGTGGGTCACATCAGCCTGAGGTGCCCTGGGACAAGGAGTCCCCATGGGATGTCTGCGCCTCTCAGAAGGTATCTATCTCACCGCATGTCCTACGAAACCACCAGTCATGAAATTCCCAGTCCAGGTCTTCCCTGAGGGGAAGAGCTTCTTGTGGAGAAGTCCCATGGCCTTACTTCTCATAAAGCTTCCCCTGGGGGTATTTCATGCTTCTCCTGGCCATAGTCAGGCTTCTGGACCTAGAAAAGTTGGGCACATTTTTGCAGAATTAGTTGAATATTAAAGGAGAACTCAGAAATGCTAATACACATAAACAGATGTGCATCTCAATTCCAGTGTGTCCCTCCCAACTTCCATGGTAGAAGGCAACTCTTTTCAGCTAAAAGATTTCACTATGATGGTCCACCTTCAAAAGACTTGGACCTTGCTGTCAGTGCCAGCAGCATCTGAAAGCTCTGGTGCTTCTCCAAGGTTTTGTATATGAACACGGTTATCTCATGGGAAAGTTAATTTTCATCTCCCAGAAAGTAATTTTCACCTCCCATCTCTGTGAGACTTTCTGCCATGTCTTTGCAGTGTCCTGTCTTCTCCTGGAGAGTAAAGAGTTGTACAAATGAAGCACAGCTACATTTGTAGGGGAGGTGAAATGACAGACTGTTTTGGGTGGTGGAGGAAAGCATCAGCAATAGTTTTTGCCCAGAGATTTTTTCCTTGATCAGTGCAAACCCTCTCCACTCCCTCTTTCAGCTAAGCTGTGGTCCAACTTTGGCTTCATGCATGGTACCCAGAAACCTTTCATACAGAGGATTGCCAGCAACGGACCAAGAGGACTTTCACCTGACCTTCAACTAGATCGGGACCAGGACCTTTCCTCTTTTTGGGAGCTGAATATGGAGCAGGTAAGCCTGAGTTGCCTCTGTCATGCTAACAGGGGTTTGTCCCTTCCCAGATGTCCTCGTGGCCTCAGCTTTTCCCCCCTGTGAGCTGAGGTCGGTGTTTCGGTCGATACCCCGAGGCTGGTGGATTTAGAGCTCTCCGCAGGTCAGCCACAGCCGGAGCAATGCCGAGGGCCTCGAATAAACCCAGCGTAGGAAAATGACACCAGAAAGGATAGCTGGTTCCTCCAGGACGTGTCCTGAATGCAACCTCGGTTCCCTCTGTGTCTCTGTCACAGAAATGGAAAGTGATGGCTTTAATTTGGTGTCTCTTAGCAGGGAAACTTTACGGGCTGTCTCCCAGAGAGCTCTCAATTGTTTTCTATGCTGAGTCTACGACAAAGAAGGCAATAGCAAAATTCAGGCCCTGTTAAATGCAAGAGGAGAGGCTTGCTTTCTTTGTGTTTGCCCTTAAGAAAAGGAAGGGTTTTCTTCCTTCTTGCAGGTTTTTTCTGCTTTGCTAAGCTCTTTGAGATGAGATTGTCTCTTATTCATTGTTTGTCAGCACATTGCGTGACGGAACCCTGAGCTGCTCTGGGCTTTCATGTCCTGTGTAAAGCAAGAAATGATAATTATAATCAAATAACTAACTTGCGCTGAGCTGATACGGTTGGTTCGCTGGGCTCGAGCGACAGGCAGAGCAAACCACGCGGATGTGCCAGGGAAGGTGGGTTTCCCAGAGCGGTGGCAGCTGGGAGTCCTTTGCGGTCCCTGTCCCCATCCCTGAGCAAGGCTCTTCATTGCTGCTTGGGCAAAGGCACAGGAGCGACTTGACCAAGGGCACACAGGGAATGATTTGCAAAGCAAGGTGTAGAGAAATGCAAAAGCAATACAAATCAGTCATGAAGCAAACATCTGTCCTTGAATTCTGGTGATAGACTAACGTACAGGACCTTGAACCGTGGCCCAGCTTGGCCTCGGCTGAATGCAAAATGGTGCTGAGCTCGCTTTCGTGCTTTTGGCTGGTTTTGTAGTGTGCTGCCCTGACTCTCCCTTCTGGAGGGGCTCGTTCCACCCTCGTGAGCAGGCACATACTGCAGTGCCTCCCGATAGCCCCGGCTGCCCTGGGAAGACCTCGGTTTCCCCATATCAGATAGCAGCCACGCGTGGCCGCTGCGCTGAGCCGCTTACGCCAGGCTTGTGAGCTCCCTTGCCAGGAAAGGGGTTAAAGCAAGATAAAGCCGGAGCGTTATAGAGACCATATGGAGGACCCTTTATCCTGTAATTGGATTCGTTCCCAGCGGCTCCCGGCGGAGGTGAGGCTGAGTGGAGCTGACAGGTCGTGATGGGCGAGGCGCTGCCAGCCGCCCCATCCAAAGCAGGATGTGTGTGCACAAACTTGTAGATCAATCCATTAGAGTGGATCAAATAGATTTAAATGTGTGGCAGGGAGAAGGAGGACACAGATGTATTTGCAATTTGGTTCGGTGGGCCGTTCCTCCCTCAACGGGGATTAACCCGGCCGTGGCTGGCAGCTCCGAGGAAGCAGCCGTGCCCTCTGCCGGCAGCCACGACGTGCCGGGGCCGGCTGCCTGCTGCTTCTCCGGCCTTGCACGGCTGCATCTATCCAGGACAAGGATCTGGTGGTGCAGAGGGAGGTTCTTTGTGCCATGCACTTGCTTCTTTTCCAAAAAATAAGGGTGCACGGAAGCCTGTCTCCTGCCTTGCTCGCAGCCCCCCATGGGCTGCAGCCACGGGCTTTGGGCAGGAGGAATCCCGGCTCCTGCTTTCCGTGCAGGTTCCCCGTCACAGCTCCTTCTCCAGGCTCTCCCCACCAGCACAGCCTCGCAGGGGGTGGATGCACCAGAGCCAGAAGGCAGCTGGGAAGTGGGGAGAGCTTCACCACTGCCAACCTCGTCTCATTTGCATGGTATTCGCAAGCAAGCAGGCCCCTGTCACCTCCCAGGCTTTTCCTCCTGCTACTGATCCAGGTAACATCCCTGCAAGCACCGTAGGATTTCCTTGGAGAGATAGAAGGTCTTTGGGACCCGTTATTTTCTTGCCAAGGAGCTGAGCAATCCTGGCTCAGCTGTGAACCTGCACCACTCCGTGTGGTGCTGTCAACACTTTTAACTAAGTGATAAACCGGGGCTGTAGCAGAGTAGGCAGGTTTGCAAGACAGTCTCATCGGCCACGCAGCACCACGGGACGAGCAGCCAGCACAGCCCAGCAAATCCAAGCAGCACAAGCACATTTCTCTGTATGTGAGCAGCTGTGCAAGGGAGCAAGCCATCCTCCGATGAGGGTGATGGCCAATGCAAGGGAGAAGATGCTGGCTCCTCCTGTGAGATCTTCCTGTCTTGCAAAATGCAGTCAAACCCTTGCTGGATTTTGTTCTGTTTTATGGGCTATTTGAGCCAGGTAGTTGTTAGGGAGGGCTTAACAGGGAGACCTGGGAGTCGGGGATCTGTTTCCAGCTCTTCTCTCCAAGCTCTGCTTTGCCCAACTAGTGGCAGGTGCTTAACTGCAAAGTCCAGAGAGGCAAGAGGAAGGCTTTCATTTAATTCCAGAGGGATGCAAGAGCACAGCTCCACCACCTTCGTTCTGCAGCGTCCAGCAGCGCCCACTGTGGCCCAACTTGGAGAACGGCTGAGCAGTCAGAAAAGGGGGTTTAGGCAAACAGAAATGATCCAGCCCTTTTATTTTTAATTTGTAAACCTCATTTGAAGTTGAACCTTGTTATTCCTGAGGGCCTTATTGTGGATGTTTGTAGCCCTCTGCAGCGATGCTTTCTACATGCTGTTTCATTTTGTCATAACTGGGTCAATGTTTTTTTTTCATTTCTAGTGCAGAGCCCTTGGTTTTCTTTGTGGAAGCCTGGAGACTGCTGTGACATGGCCAGCTGGTTTATAATCTTTTTGGGAAACAGTACAGAGGAAAGCTGGGGTTTGCTTGCTTGTTTTCTGCTTTCCAGCAGGGCCTGGCTGGGCTGCTCCTTGCTCCAACATCCCTACAGGATCGTGAACAGCCAACCTGGTGTTCCAGCTCCCAGAAAAGCCACGTCCTGGTGGTACTTCGGATCTCCCAGGGAGAATCCCTCACGTCACTGCCCTGGCCACGCTCTCAGCCAGCTGAAGAGCCCCATCCCCTGTCTTTTGCCCCATTTTGAGGGCCCTATTCCTCTCGGTGGCAGCTGAGTGTCCTGCATTGGAATTTGTTTTTGTCCTTTTCTTGCTGTCCCTGCTTTAAAGCCTTCTAGGGGTTTGCTCCAGACCAAACGTGTCTTTTCTCTGCCTTTGCCCTTCATCCTGTAATTGGATTCATTTCTTCCATCCAGCCCACCCCGGCCTTCTCCCCATCCCTTTACGTAACGACGCTGGCGCTGGGCTGTGCCAAGCCCCGGCGCTCGGGGCTTGACCTGCAGCCACTGAAACCAGTGGAGGGGTTTGCACCGATTCCTATTGCACATTGAATCCCACATCGGTACAACAACCTTTTTCTTCTGCAGTTCCTGCTCCCTTCCTGTTTGCTGCCTCTTTTTCCTTTCCACAGGCAACGTGTGCTCCCTCCAGCCCCTGCGTTGCTCGTGCAGTGGCTGCATCTCCGCATGAACCCCCTGAGCGCATGGTCCTACGGCACAAGAGAAGAGGTAAATGCAACAGCCCTGCACAGATGAGCAATGCAATGGCAGGATTGTCTGGAAAAATGATTGATTTTTCCACTCCTTTCATTAATATTTATTCTCCTTAATTCCCAGTCTTTACTATTTAGCTCTCTAAGGCCTTAGTGGTTGAGAGGCTTTCACTGAGGTTGCTATTCATCACCTAAGCAAAATATCCATGGATTAAATAGGCATTTTATCAAATTTGAGCCCTGTGCTGGCATCAGACTTGGCTGGACAGGCCCAAATGTCTCTGCAGATCTTTCTGCTGTTGTCTGAGTTTTCCGTTTGGTTTTCCTGGCCCCATGTCCCAGCCAGGATGGATGTGCCACTGTATTTCACTGATCACCAGGTTTCTCCCATGAGAAACACTCCCCAGTGAGCACGTACATTGACTTGCCATGTGCGCTGTCTCTTTTTCGCCCTGAAGGCATCTGACCCTGTTTTCTTGTTGCCTCGCAGAATGAATTGGTGCCTTGAAAGTCTGAAAGGAGATAAAGCAGCAGCAAACTCTTCTCTCCTGTTGCAGATAAACTGCTATTAACTGCTGAGGGTTTCTGGAATGAGAAGGGTGACTCTCCATTGAAAGCGCTGATAAATCCTGGGCATCCAGCATAATCCAGTCCACTGTATCAGGAAATCTCTTGGGAGCTCACAGCATTGAGCGCAGCAATGCCTTTTCATGCTACAGTTCTCCCATGGACGGATAATCTCCGTGGACAACAACTGCAAATGCTGGAGGTTGGATCCTGACTGCTTTTACCTCCCCTTCCCTTCTCAGCAAAACAACCGCTGCCTTCTGCTGCGAGACAGGGCTTTACCTGCAAACTTCATCTGCAACGGTGACCACAGGACTGAATTTTGCATCCCGTGCGTGAGCAAGAATATCATATATTGTCCTCCTGCTGATTCGGCAGTGCAAGCGGCCCTGCAAAGCAGCGATTTAATGCACTTCTTGGTGACTTAGTGTTTCGTCTTGCTATGCTTAACCTGATATATTGTTGTTTGATAGGGGAACAGTAGGAGGGGTAAAAGGAGGTAATAAGAAAATAAAAGGTCAGTGGGTGACTGGTGTGTGTAAAGGCTAAATTGCTCTTTCATCAAATCTAATAAATATTCCCTGTGAGTGGGGTAGGGAGTTCCTTTGCTGAAATGCTAGGTGATTTCCCTGCCTCAGAGTCTCAGCCCAGGACTGGGATTGTCAGACACAGGCAGGGTCTCCCATGGCCGGCCATGGCACCTCGCCTGCCCCTGGGTCACCGCCAGCCAAGCCCCGCGTCTGCAGCATCCCGAGAGGCCAGGGCCGCTGCGTGCGAAGGGAGAGCAGCCGTCCCCGAGGGACGAGCCAGCCGCAGCCCCTCGCTGCACATGAAACTGCATTTTTCTACCATTCCTAAAAATATTCCTGAGCCTTCAAGTGAAAACCCGGTGGTTTGGATTTGAAAACCAAAATGGAAACAGATGAGATGCATCCCATCTAGTTTTCTCACCTCCTCTCCTTTCTCTCTTCACTCGTTCCAGATCGGGGAGAGAATGGCAAAGGAGTGACCAAAAATGAAGAAAAACAAAGCGAGGAAACATTTTTTCTCTTGTTTATTTTTTTCCTTTTTTGAGAGACTAGAAAGTTTTTATAATCTGTTTTATTAAAAAAAGGGATTTTAAAACAATTTTTTTTTAAAAATTCCGATGGAAGACGATTCCTATAGGAAAGGACACTTTGGCCAGTGCCTGTCTCCTCCACCACTGGTAGAGAAGCTAAATCCATCCAGGCTATGGCCAGAAACATGTGCTTTCCTCTTTCTTTTCCTTCCTTTCATGTCCTTCCATCCTTCCATGGAGAAACTGAGGCAGCAGGCAGAATTTCCAGGTGTCCCCAATTTTGGGGTGTCCAGATCACATCAGGCCCAGTTTCCAGAGAGGCTTTGGCGTTACAGGGTACAGCACTCATTTTCCAGGCTTTAAATGCCTGTGGGAAGCTCTTGCAGGTGCATTGCAGACCCAGAGGAGCTCAACGAGCTGCTGAGGATGTAAATCGGCGTGATGCCCCTGGAGATGGGTCTGCTGCAAAGATGCGCTGCTCCATCTGGGC
Source organism: Ciconia boyciana (assembly GCF_034638445.1). Taxonomy (NCBI): domain Eukaryota; kingdom Metazoa; phylum Chordata; class Aves; order Ciconiiformes; family Ciconiidae; genus Ciconia; species Ciconia boyciana. The sequence continues at coordinate 4,530,977 of NC_132956.1, read as the reverse complement.
TCCCTTGGAGATGTTGGTGCTGAAGAACTACAGAGCATTGCATTTACAGGTAAAACGGAGATCGCTGCCTCTGAAAGGTGAGCGGTGGGATGCTCCCTACCCTCTGCTGCACATCCAATCCTTCACCTCCTTCCCCATGTCTGACCTGCACCTTATCCACAGCTCACTGCCATCAGCAGGAAGAGCCTCCGGTCTCTGGGTTGGCTGTAGAAACCAGGCAGAGTGGGAGGAGAGAGAAACAACGCAAGACAAATTCCCCATTAATCTAAGAGATCATTATTTGCTGCTAGAACCAGGAGGGCGAACTGTTTTTGGGAGTCAGCAGGAGTTAAATCCTTGCTATTGATTCTCGCCCAGCCCGGCTGCGCAGCCGTGAACTACTGTAAATTACACCGCCGAGCAGTGGGGAGAAATTGAAGTGGGCACCAGGCAAGCGTGGGGACGGGAGGGGGAAGTCTGCGCCCTTAAAATATTTATGCTGCAAATTAACATGTGTTTTAAGCCTGTGATTCTTCAAATATTTATCTAGCGTTAATATTTTGAAAACCGCATTAAAATTTGCCACTGGTGCTTTATTCATTAGGAGCGTTCAGCAGTCACAGACAGCAGCGCCTGCTAAATCTGTAATGTGTCCATGCAGAGACAGCAGCTGGAGGATGGTGCCTGGGCTGTGAGAAAGAGCTTTCGGCTCCTACTTCCAAAGCAGGGAGCCTAAAATGAACTCCTTACCCACATTGACTTCAGCTGTGTGATTGCAGACGTTCAATTCAGCAGAGCATGCGCCGTGTTTTTGACCCATCTGACTCCAAGCAAAAATAATTTAATGAGAGCGGAGGGATATAGATATTCCCGCGGGCATCGGGAAGGGGAACTGGGGCTGGGGACACATTTTTTCCAAGCCTGATGGCGGCTGTGGGGCTGGTGGGGCTGTGACAGCAAACTGGACATGCACGAAGCCATGTCCTCCCTTCTCATATGTGCCAGCCCCATCCAAGGAAGCTGTCAGATATGGGGGAAGAGAGGGTGATTTGGCCCGCCAAGGCTATCAGGGCTAGTGCTTCGGCTCTGATGCTCACCCCGAAATTGGAAGCTTTGCTGGGGGACACCCCAATGCCTGACCAAGAGTCAGGCGGAGCAGCACTGCAGGATTTCAGTCTTTCACAATCTCCCCGCATGCTCTCCGCCCGCTGTGTTAGCCTAGGGCTGAAATTCAGCTTCAGACTCGCATTGGCTTCTATCTCCTGTTTTTTATGCAACCCACTTGCCAAAATACCCCGAGCACAGAGCGACTTGGAGGGAAAGGTACAGGACATGGAGACAAATGCTCAGTGTCGCTGGCACAAGGAGCTCATTTTCCCTTGATTCCTTGACATTGCAATTGATGCATGGCTTAATGGACTTTACTACTACTGCCAGTTTCCCGTTAAAATTACTCCCAATTATGCCAAACGTTTAACTTTAGGTACGAGCAGAACTGCAAGCAACTCCATTTTGTACATCATATTTTTGTTAAGCTTCTAACCTCTGCTGCAATTTTCCTTCATAAAACAAGGAGAGTTTCAGGCGGCCTGCAGATTGCAAATGGTCACAGGGACTGCAGCAGATTTTTTGCATTATAATGCTAGGGAGTGAGTTTTCCAGCTGTGATTATTTTTTTTTTTTTTAATTTTCATTTATCCTCATTTTGCATTGGCAATGGGGACATGCCAAAAGCTGCTTTCATGGACTGGACAAACCTAGAGCAAAAAGGTGCCTGTTGCTCCTACCCACTCTGGTGCTTCCACTGAAGAAGCCTTGGAGTCAGATCCCTTATTTTCAGCTCTCCGTTTCCTTTCCTTTTTGAGTACTCTTGCATAATTAAGAGGTGAACCTGGCAGACAGCATCCAACTAATACAGATATGATTAATTTTCATCTTCCCTTTTTATTTTAAAGGTTGCCCTTTCCAATGCAGAAAGCTTCATCACAGATGGATGGGAAACCTGCCAGCCAGCCACATTTTTGAGGTAAAAGGGGACAAGGCATGGGAAAGTTTACTGCTTTGAAAAAGTGACCTTTCTTGGTAATTAATTTGTCACTTCCCAACACCATCTGCTGACTCGTCAGCTGCATCCATCATAACCATGCAAAAAATACTGGAAAAGTCAATTAAAATGAGAACCGGTGTCAAATGGACTTTGCACAGATTCTTTAGCAAAGGGGGGGGGGGGGAATAACCTATTGTGTAATGCCCTTTCCATCGACACACATACACATGGTCCCAGGGAGAAAAACTATGTTGACCTCTCTGGAAGTTTTATAGCTAGGGCCACTTCATTGCCTGGTGATAAGCAGCAGTAAATGCACAGGGATCAGAGAAGCATCTTAGCGACCGCCACGTTTTTTAAGGAGGGGTTTGGCCCAAATTGAGCATTATTGACTGTAGTGACAGCAGCAAGCCCCTTGTGAGGACCAACGTGCAGTGCAGTGTGTACACGTCGTGTTGACCAGCTGCCATGGAGCTAGGTGAGAAAAGTTATTTTATAGGCTTGGGCAACGGCTCTTTTCCCCTTGGCTCCAGCAAATGCTGCCAGTGCTTAGCTTTCAACCAGCCAGGCAGGAATGCCGCTGCACACCCCTGCTCTAACATCCCATAAAGCCATTTGATGCAGGAGGATTTCATTGCTTCCCCAACTCATTTTTTTTCCTCTTGCATCTCGCCTGCTTTTGGCTGGTTGCTCTCAGGTTTCCTCGCACGTAGCCACCCGTCTGTGAGAAGCACCAGGGCGTTTCTGGCCTGATCCCAAACCCTCCAGCGTCAGCTCCTGTCTGCTGGTCTTGGGAGACCAAAGATGAGTTCTTACGCAAGTCACTTGCTCTCTCTGCGCCTCATTTGTCTGGAGAGAGATGTCAGTGCACAGTTTTGTGTCCCTGAGGGGGTTCAGTGCGTCCCCAGGACTGTGAGATGCTCAGTTACGGTGGTAACAGGGGCCACACGGAGACTTAAAATGGACAGATAAATCCCCTGGACTGCTTTGATATCTCCCCACTTGTCTGCTCAGTTTATAAAGCTTTTTGGTCATAGATTTAGCATGCATAGTTTTATTTATTATTTTAATATTTAGCTCTAGATTCTGCCAGGGGATTTGTTACCTTAAATCTATACTTTTTGTAATGCTGGTGGGTCCAACTTCATTCTGCATTATGCTTATTTTGTGGCAACTTTGTTATTATTGTGATTTGTCCACATTACAGTAGAAATATAATTAAGATATAGCCGTTGTTTTACCGCTGGTACACTCGCATCATAAACCCTTCATCCTGGAGGGCTCATGATCTAAAAAGATAAGCTGGGAGAGAGGAATTTCTCCGTCTTATAGATGGGGAAACTGAGGCAGAGAGAGATTCTCCTGTCCAGCTGTGGGACCCACCGAGAACAGCTGCCAGCCTAAAGACAGAAGCCTGGGGAGGGAGGAAAGGGGATCTTCCTGGAAACGAGAAACTCTTAAAAATCCAATGCAGATAACAATGTTCCCTGTCCGGCAAACCCGTTTCCATGCACGCCAGGTAGCCGTTCGTCAGCTCTGCTGGAAGTGTGGGCACCTGCACAGGTAAGTGATTGCGCACCGGTGCCTCTACCCGTGTATAAAGGGTGGGAAAGCCAGCAGGAGCATCCAGGTGTGAACGGGAGCAAGAAGAGGTCTGACCTCCAGCATCCCGTGGCTGCACTCGCCAGGTAGGTGCTTGGTCTCTGCTCCCAGTTGCAAGCTCGGTGGGGTGGGCACTTCGTGGGTGCCCAGATAGGCACTGGTGCTACCAGCACGTGTTGGCTTCAGCAGAGAGAGCTCTGACAAGAAAGGGGAAACTAAATCGATGCTTAAATAAGGGGCACGGTGCTTTCTGCTCATCTCCCATCGTGGGAGCATCGATTCCACCAGCTCCTGCCTCCCTGCTTGTCGTGAGCACCCAGCAGACACTGAGGCGTGCTGCAGAGGCGCGAGGAGCCCTGGGTGCCCTCTGCACTCGGGGAGCTGCTTTGAACAGACAGAAAATGAGTCACAGACAGTTCCTATTGACAGTAACGATTTGATTTTTTTGGAAGACAGCTCGGTAGATAAATGTACTGTCTTGTCACTGTGCTCACACCAGTATCAGGTGGATGTTCACCCCTCCTGCCCCCAAATTGGCATCTCACCCCATTTTACACAGGCATAAGCGGAGCTGGGCAATGCTGCACCCAGCCCCATGCGACCACAGTACTTTGTTGTGCTGATGCTGAACTTGGGATCTTCCTGCTTTGTGCTTTCTCTTTGTAGCTGGGAAGCAAATTCACTAACAACAAAGTATGCATCTGCCTGGAGAGGCATTGAGCTAGAGATCTCAGGTCTGAAAGACATGTCCTGCTTACAAAATAAGGAAGGGACATTCAGAAAAGACATTTTTTTTGACTGGAGTAATGTGTGGGGGTGTTTCTCCGGGGGAAGAAGGAGCAAATCAATTCACAAAGGGATAGTCAATGAGAGATGAAGGAGGTGACTGGGTTTATTTCTTTGTATATGGCAGTGTTTTATTGCGGTGATAGAATAAATGAAAAGGCAATAAAGATTGATGCTACTGAGATAACACCGTGTTATCAGCACATATGCGTAGCAACATGCCGTATTACAAGGGGAGAGCCTGAGAAATCCTCTCTCTTGATCACTGCAGCAAAAGGTACATCTGGCTGGGTCACCCGGGGCGATGTCCCAGTGCAGCCGATAGCTTTGATGACCCAGTGCGGGTGGGCAGGGGCAGATGGCACCGGCGTTGCCCTAAGCAGTGCCAAGGGAGAGGAGAGGGGCTCCAGCCGCCTTCGCTCGCCGTCAGCCCTCCCCTGGCCCAGCACACAGCGGAGGGATGTGATTGGCAAGTGCTGCAGAAAGGGAATATTTATTAACTTCCACTGGCCTTTGGTTCAATACTAGCTGATATTTATGGGAAATCTAATTTAGAGGTCAAATTTGACCTAACAATGTCTTTTCAATAACATCCAAACCAAGAAGTTTCTGAAACTAATTAAGGATCAGGCTCCAATCAGGTAGAGTAGTTAAGCTGTGGGACCAGACTTCATTAAGTTTGTCCAGAGAGAATAGTTTAATATTTAAAGAGAACATTTAATGTTTACGTAAGTCGTCTTCTGACGTGAAGCTGCTGTTAAATCACTTCAGAAGGTAGTTTTTAAAGCCCTTTATACTAGGCTGTTATGGAGCCAGGCTGGCAAATGCCCTTCCCAGCTCTCTTGGACCCAATGAGGCTTATTAAAAGATTCAGTCCATCAAGGCAGGTTTTCAGGGGTGAGGAATATGAAAACAAAATTTAACAAAACAGCTGTCTTAAGGTTTTTCTCTCTTACAGCATCACTCTGTCTCCCTTGCTGTCAGCGGGATTGATGGGAGCATTTTGCTCTGGATGTGTGCGGGTCTTAAACCAGTACAGCTGGAGGGCTAAAGCTTGCAGAACAGAGGGAGTCTTTAACAGTGCTGAAGGGCTGGGCTTGAAGTCTCTGGAGATATTGCTCAAGAACAAATCTGTTTACAGAAAAAGGTTTGAGAGGAGAATTGTCAGTCAAGACACTTCTATTCTCAGCTCAGGAGCAACTGGAAGAGTAAATATACCTCTAGTTAGCTGGTGGATAAATTAGATTGCAGCTGATCAAAAGCCAAAGGGATTTCTTGTCAAATGGCCCTCTCCACTGTCACCCTGGTATCTTCTTTCCTGTGTCGTTCAGACTCTCACGATGGTTTCAAAGAAGGTGGTGGCCAGTTTGCTCTTGGTGTATGTGGTGTCTATGCTGGCTGAACAGACCAAAGGCTTCGTGCCCTTTTTCACCCACAGCGACTTCCGGAAAATGCAGGTAACCCCTAAGAAACGTACTGCAGGGGCTGGAGCCCTGAATAAACCAGGAAAGGTGTTTCTTTCTCCCTCATCCCCCAAGCTCTGCCAGTGCACTCCGTGCCACTGGCATCCCCATCATCTGCCCCTTCTGTTCAAACAGGAGACACAATGATACTGGCAGTCCCTCACTCATCCCAAAGTTAAGGGCTATGGGACAGGGCAGAGACAACTTTTAAGATGTGAGACTAGCAAGGAAGAGCCTGGACTCCTTTACATAAGGACCAAAAGACCTGTGTGGATTATCATCTGCAGCTAGTGGGTCTCGTTTTTCTTTCCTCCATGCTAGTGGCTGTAATTTTTATAGAGAAGCTGCAGCCTCCCATCATCATACTGATGGGTCTTTTTGTTGTAACAAATAATTAACCATCCTCCAGACAGTTGTCACCTCTGGGATGTGCAGAGAGGAGGATGTTTTTTCTTTTGATGTGAAACTAATACTGTTGAAAGGTGTCAGGCAGGCAGCATCAGAGACTGCATCTTCTTAAACACAGCCGAAGTGAGCTTCCCCCGCACAACGCAACCCATTGATACTGGGGAGAAATCTTGTTTCCAACACCTATCCGCTCGCTGGATAGCAATTGCTTTTTGTGGGGAGTACAGTCATCCTTCAGCCTCCTTGAGGAACATGATGGGGACCCACGCACGGTCCCCAGATCGATTGTTCATACATCACAACCCTTGTAGCTATGTGTCTGCTAGTGATTGAGGGTCTTCTAGATGTACGTGGGTGAAATCAGTCTTCCAAAGGCTGCCTCCTCTCCTCCGAGCACGCGTTCAAACCAAAGCAAGTGCACAGCAAGGAGTTTGACACTGAGCACAGCCTTCGCTGCACTTTACATGTCCTGTAGCGTCTGTCATATCCCAAAGTAACTTTGGCTTTTCTCTTTGGGCTGGGAAGAAAGGGAGAGTCCTGAAGCCAAGTTTAGCCCTATAAATGGGAAAGGACTGACACTACAGACCTGCAAGAAAGGCTGCTGAGACGTAACATCTGCACAGAGCTCTCCATTTGCAATGAGGCTGTGCAGGCTTTTATTAAACTTCATTGCCACTGCTACAGAACAGAACCAGGACCAGGCCTCTGGAATAGCTCTGTAAGGTCAGCATACTTGGCTACCACATCCTGCTGACAGTGTTATCTTGCACAGATCAAAGGAGTCGTCTATGAGTGTCACGTTTGCTACAGATCTTTACACTCAATCCTGTAACCAGACCTTACACCCAACATTGCAGCCTCTGCTGCGTGTCAGAATTACAGTCCCCAAGGCCATGGTGACCACAGCTGATGAGTCCCTTCCCAGTGAGCTGTGGCCCTGGGGAAGGATGCCGCATTGGCTCCAGGCAGCGGTTAGACCTCCAGTCCCTCTGGTTTTGTGCCCAGCTTTGCAGCCTTTGCAGGCTGCTGGGCATCGCACTGTTGGTATGGTGCAGAGCAGGTTTGGTACCTGCACACTGCTGCATCCCAGCATCACTGTCCCATTTGCTCTCTGCTGTGAAGTTGCAGGAAAAGGAGAGGAACAAAGGAGGGCAGAAGAAATCCCTGACCTCGCTGCAGCAGCTGGAAGAGGAAGGCTTCTCTGAGCAATCTGGTGCAGATGTCAACAAGGTCAAGACCATCCAGGTACGTTGAACCACGCGACTCTAAGGAGCCCACGAGGACACACGGGGGACAAGTAGCCCAAGAGACAGCCCGCAGGGCCTGGCTACAGAGGAGTATTTGGTGGTGCTGCATGAGAAGACAGCGGGTGTTATCGGGAGCTCACAATCTATATAAAGGAATACAACCCATTTCCTGCCAGCCCTGCCAGGCATCTGAGCAAGGTTGCATCAGAGAAAGATTTTACCTTCACCCTAAAAATTATCGTGGACATTCAGCAGCCTGGTCACCCCTCAGACCCACCTGGCTTCTCCCTTAGGAAGATGGAAAAAACATGAGGTCTTTCTTTGCCATTCAGTGAACACCAGCCAACTGCAAGGCAGGAATTTGAAGCTCTGCTTCAGCTCTGGGTTTAACTTGTCACTTTTTCACCCAGCTCCAGATTAGCTGCCCGGTGTCACCTCCGATCTCACAGTTCTCTGCACTGGCAAGACCTTATTTATAAACTTGGGCCCATACAGCCGCACCCCCCAAAGTCTGTATACAGAGCAGAAAATTGCCAATTTTAGGGATTTAAGTGCCAGTCTAAGCCCTCAAAGGCATGCTTACCTGGTTAGCCAAGTCTGAAAATTGTGCTTTTCCACTTGAAAACAGGGAACTCTTTGCCCTGTCCGTGCAGCCGCTCCTGCGGTGAGCTCGGCCGTTCTCTCTGCCAGCAAAAGGAGTGTGTAGGTCCACCCCAAACTGCAGGATAGACTGAGTGGGACAGGCAGCGGGACTAGCTAGGCTGGAATTTGACCAAGACTCAGGTTAATGTGCAACTACTCTCGCAAACGTGGTGCACCAACAACCAATAATAGGATTTAAACAGCAAGGATTCACAGTTCAAAGCATTAAATAACTGGCACATCCCAGTGTTTAAACACCACCCCCCCCCCCCCCCGCAGCCCTCCTTTGCCTCCAGCCATGACCGGAACAACTCTATTTACTTCGGGTACATCTGAGCCACAGCTGGCTCAAAGTCAGTCAGTCTGGAGGCAGGATGATGTCTCATCCTCAGTCTTTACTAAGGCAGGGTGCTTCACCCGCATCAGTAAAGCTGATGGCTTGAAGGGTCAAGGTGTGAGATAGTGGAGGATTATAAGGTTCAGAAATTATTTTCTTCTTTACAGTCTCTGTTGCCAGGAGGTACCTTTATCTGTGTTTCTGAGTCAGCCCATAGATGATCCAATGCATGAAAACTTTGGCATTCTGAACAGCATAAAATTGCATTGACTTAAAAATGCTGCTTTTCCCCACATAAGAATCATCCTCTTCCCTTCAAATCAGCCGTAGACCCTCTACTGACTTGAGCAAAGTGGGGTCAAAGCAACCCAACCTGCCTCCCTGTGCTCCCCTCAGCTTCTCTTTCTGACTTTTCTGGCTTCCTCCACAGCTAGTTGTTCCTGTCAAAGCCAGGATGTGGCTCACCCCAAGGCAGCTGGAAAAATACCAAGATGTCCTGGAGAAACTGCTAGCAGAGATGTTACAGGACACCCCAGACGGTACTGTCAGGAGGTTGATTTCTGCCTTGGGAATTCTGCCTTTCCCTCCTCTCACCAGCTCATCATCACGGAGATATTTATATTCCTCAGAAGGGCTTTTGTGTCATGTTTGCTCACTTTACAGAGTCCTCAGATACCCCACCCGCTCTCATGTACACGCTCTTCTTCTGGGAAGGTTATTCACTCTCTTAGGGTGCCGTCTGTGCCCTAGAGCTGATATTGACTGTTAGCAGCATTGCAACACTTCCCAGCAGCTCTCCTTGGCACTGCTTCCCACTTCCCTACTCATCCTCCCAAAAAGTCCTCAGTCTTCAGGGCGCAATTTCCAACAGAGTTTGTAACGCAAGCGACACCTGCGAGGCAGCTCAGCACCTGCAGTCAGACCCGAACACCTTGCTCCCTGCACAGGGGCTGAACATTAGCAATTACAGCTAGAATTAGCTGCAATTCAAGGTGCTGAGTGCTAACAAATCCAGCCCTGGGCTTTGCTCTTCGTGTATTGGAATTGCAAAAGGAAATATCCAGGGGCAGTATGTGATGCAGCTATTCCTGCCTGCAGACTTGGGGGGTGGTGGAATGGGTCTCACTGGTGGTATCTCTGGACCTTTGTCTTATCTGGGCTTAAATGTCCCAAAGAAGAGGGTCCCCTCTATCCCTGTGCGAGCTGTTATTCTGCTTTGGCTGTGCTGATTTCCCTTTGCCTTCTAGCTTTTTAGTTGGGGAGCTGAGGAGGAGGAAACAATATATAAAGCCTAGGAAGGACTGAATGACAAATTTAAGGACACTTGTTCTTTCCTCTCTTTTCTTTTTAGCTGACTGATACCTGCAGAATCAGAAGAGAAAGCGAAGTAGCGTGCTAAAGCTAAAAGACTCCACTTATGTAAACGAAATCTGTAAAAGAGATTAACAACAAAATCTGAGGTGAGATAATAAAATGCGCAGTATAATTAAATGGAGGATTTGTGTCTCCTTTTCTGCATGCCTCTCAGCCAGATGGCAAGCAGCAAGTGTGGGAAAGAAGAGAGGGAGGGTTTCCAGTTCTAGGGAACATCACCGTCCTTCTGAGAAGTGCAAAGCATGTTGCAAAGCGTCAGTAATTAATCTTTGTGGACTAATACGTTTTATCCCACTCTTTTGGCAATGAGGGGAAACTGAGGCAAATATTTACCTGATCTCCTAGCCAAATTGGTGACACAAGTGTGGGATGAGGAGTGCTGGGTGGGGGACCTGGGTGTCCCTAACCAGGCTCCCGGCTCTGGACGCGGGAGGGCACTCTCTCCCACACTGCTGGAAGAAAGCAGGAGCCCTGATTTGCAGTTCCTACCTGTGCTCTTAACCCCCTCTTACTCACCCAGGCGATATAAATCTAAATAACATTGTGAGGAGCACCTCTCCCATAGCTATGATGTGAACAGGCACAGCGTGTGTGAAACAAGGCAGAGCTCTGGCCTTATTTCTGCCTCTCAAACAAACCTAGAGGTGAAATCGTAATTCCACTTGAACATATTGCTCGCCATTTACATACCTTTGGCTTATTTTAGAGCTGCTCCTCTATATTGGCAGCAGGAAATCCAACATATGTAAAGTAAGGACGGATGAGATCAATGGAATGTATGTGAATATATCCAATTTCAATCCAATTTTATCCTCCCAACCTAACACAAATTCTGTTCTCACTGTGGCTCATTTGAATAGCTGTCTTTGTGCTAGAACAACACTCCTCGGTATGCTCTCTGCTGCAAGCCATCCCTTAGGAGGAAAGAAATCTCCCAACGTATAATGCAACATCCAGCACGGAGTGGATTCCAGCTTTAACATTTGATTCAAAGGCATATTCCTAGTCCATGGACTGATCAGCTCAGCGTAACTCAAAGTTTGCAGGGATTATTGCTGAGGCAGGTTGAGCTATGAAATCACTATAAATGAGTCTGAGTGGTTGGAAGATAGAAAATAATACATTCTATTAAGCTGAAAGTGAAAGCAACTGCATGTATTGCTGGGCTATAGGAGCTCAGCCAGGGCAAATCAGCCTGTAGTGGAGTGATACCCATGGGAGATCTGGCATGGAAATCACCGGGGGAGCTGCACTGCATTTACACCAGTGTACAGCAAGATCTGAGACAAGACTGTTTGCTTCAAAGGAGGCACTGTTGACTCATTCCTTCTGAAAGACCCAAACCTTTACCCCAGGTTTAAATTTGCCCTGTCATGGGAAAACAAGGAGAGTTTCCCCTTGAAGGGCAAACTGCTCCCCAAAACCCTAAAACCATAAGCTCCACTGCAGGTCAGAGCAGTCACTATAGCATCCCCTCTTGCCCAGCTCTTTCACTCAAGTGGTTTCCTGGGCTGACAGCTCCGCTGTGCCATCCAGGAAGGAACATTGCCCAGTGACAGCAAGAAAGTGAACACGAGCCTCTTGGATTTGCTTCCTGGACCATTTCCCACCAGAGTAGTGGTGGGGCTGATGCTGCGGAGACTTCCATAAGGAGATCCACCAATGTGACTTTGCAGGGCTATCTCCCTCTACTCTTACATTTTGACCCAGACAAGCTGCAGCTGCAAAGGTCTGCTTTTAGCCTGGCCATCGCTTGTGCCAATGGCTCTATAGTTGACCCAGCTATAAATGAGCTCATGGATGCATGGCTGGTTGTGACAGCAACTGTATGAACCCCCTGTCTTGTCCTGCAGCAACAACTGTGCTGTCCAAATAGGCACCAAAGTGCAAGGGGGCCTTCAGCTTTTGGAATTAGATTCCTTCCAGCCTCAGGAGCTTGACTAGTGGGAAAGAAGCAGAAGGAGAAGATGGATGGACCCCAACCATCCGCCCAGGCGTGGCTCCTGCTGCCAGGGCTATATCTCTTGTTAAGAAGCAAAATGGTCTCCAAGTTGCAGGACAGATCTGTATCCCCAGTGCCCTGGAAGGCTGCTTTGGCAGCCAGCAACACCTAAGTCCATGCCTGCAAGCACGTAGGAAGATCTTGCTGCTCCAGAAACCGAACAAGAGTTTCGTGGCAGGATGAGCAGCCAAACGGTTGTGGAAAAGAGGCAGGGAAAGGAGAAGGAGAGAAAAGAACGAAATCAGCACTGACTTTCTAACCTAATAAGAAGCTCGGCAGGCTGAGGACATGACATACGATCGGGAGGATGAGAAGCGGTGTTCTTGGGTCACACCTGTGCCGTGGCTGTGAGTGACAGGGTGTTAAATCGGCACAGTTGGCTTCCAAGTAAGATTTGACACTTCCCCTGGTGACATATGCAGGACTGTCGTCCAAATGCCATGGGATAAGACAAGGGGGTGGGATGGCGGGTTTTTTTCAGCAGCCCCTCAGTCAGGGGTGGAAGGGTTCATCTGCTGCCCATGCTTTTCGGGGTGCAGCACGCTCCCCTCTTCAGGCACCTTATGAAGATGGCGTAGATCTATTTCTGCCCCCCTGCTTACACCAGTCCTGTGTTGATACTTCAAGAGGAAAAGCAGACGGCATGGCACGCCTGCTCTTCCCATTCGATATCTGAGTCACTGCCAGCAGGCCTAAGGCAGCTTCTGGGCTTGCAGGGAAGGTGGAGGCTGTCCCCTCCTCGCTGTCCCATCTTCCCACATCCAGCTCAGGATATTTACAGCCAAGATATTCGAGAGCTGCACTGTGGGCTGGGAAGCTGGCTTTTCACAGCCGAGCATCTCTCAGCATCACAGCCCATCTGCAGTATCAGCAGGCCTGTGCTCGCCCCAGCAGCCTTTGCTGCTGCCCAGAGCTGTGGGGATGACGAAAGGGCTGCAAAAAAGCAGAAACTCCACCATCAGCCTCATCGTCGGCACTGTGGGCAGGGCGACGGGAATAAATCGATGCTTGTCCATGGGGCTATAAGAGAGAGCCCCTGTCACATCTGAGAGACAGGGCTGTCTTCTCCTGCTGCCTTCTCTGTGGTGTCCAGGTACCTTCCAGGGAAGGCAGGCATGGTCCCGAGGGTTGTCTTGCTAGAGAGGGGTCGTGGATTTCTCTCCACAAACAAGAGGCATCTGTTCCTGCTGAGCATCAGTGCTGCCAACCTCCTTTCTGCAAAGGACTCACAGCTTTTCCCCAGCCCTCCAGTTCTCGAACATGGCTCCCATGTTCTCCACTCTGAAGGTCATGCAATGAGGCTGCTGGGCCAAACTCTGTCCTGATGCAACTTCCCTGACATCCAGAAACACAAGAAGTGGAAGGGTTGGGTTTGGGTTTTTTTTGTTGTTGCTGTTGTGCTTTTTCTCCAAAGCAAGAGGAGCTCACTTAATTCATGAGCTTGTATCAGCTCAGGCTTAGATGCCAGCATTCATCTGCATGTCTAGGCAGAGCTTCTCCAAACTGAAAGCTGTGAGCTTACAAAAACTGTGTACTAAGAGCATATTCTAATTCTGTATTTACATTAGACAGTGCTCCAAATTATTAGCTGTCAGTTGTGCTTTCCAGTTAGTGAGCAGGGGAGGCTCGGCTTAGCACGTTCACACTTCCCATCGGAACTGAGTATGTTCTTTTAATGGGCTCCCTGGCCTCTACTAAGTGTATATTTGTTGTTGCTAACCAGATTAACAAATCTCAGCATCTTGTTGCTGCTTTCTTGCATAAATCAGGAAGAGCGAGACGAGCTTTGCCTGATGCCCTAAGAAGAAGGGCACGGCAGCAAAGTGAGCGTGAAAGGAGGGGTATCCCTAAAGAAGTTTTTATGTCGTGAAGGCACAGTTTAGCATCTCCAGCCTCATGGTAGCAAGTGGTGGGTGCCCACCTGAGCTCTCCCGGAGCCCCCTCCAGCTCCACTTGCTGCAGGTCCCGGTCCTGCGGGACCGCCAAGTTTCCACCACTCCGGTATCATGTGTCGATCATAAAAACAGCAATGCACAGACAGCCTGCGTGCATTCATCACTACTTTTTCATCATCTTTAATTAAATTCTGATATTACGCCACAGTATTTCAGCCACTTTCATTACTTTCTTTATAGGCGGCAGCAAGAAAAAGCAATTACTGTACATCACTGCCTTGCCAAAATAAATTTTCAAGTCAGCGGTTGGTTTTGCCTTTTTAGGCTGCAAAGTATGCAAGGAACCTCCTTCCCCGGCAAATATCCCAAGGACCCTGATCCTGATCCTGCTGAAAGTGGTGGCAAAGCTCCAGCCCGCTTGACGGGTGCCAGTTAAGTGACTCCAACTTGGCAGCGATGAGAGGGATGAGGAAAATGTATGTGGGGGGTGGCAGGTGGCTGAGAAAGACACTTCTTTCTCCACATAAATGTCCCTAAAAGTGTCAAAATATCGGTGTAGCTCGGTCGGAGTGAGGTGAGAGGTGCTCAACCCCCCGCGCTTGCTCCTGAGAAGGGTCCCCCAGAGTGATGGGGCGGTGACACTGGCCAGCCCCAGCTGCTGAGGCTGCTTTTGCCCTTCTCTTTCTCCATTTCTTCCCCCTTTCCCCTCTCCTGAGATGAGCAACAGCTCCCACCCAGCACCATTCCCGCTCTGAGAGGGCCCCTGACCTCCCCAACATGGCGGAATCAGCGACCCCGCCTTCACAAGATGGCGGGAGCGGTAACGGGGAAGCCACGCTTTCCCTCGACCTTCTCAATATGGCGCTCACCCCCGCCTCCCTTATCAAGATGGCGCCGGCCGTGCGGATGGAGGAGGCAGCAATAGCCCCGCATTTGCCCTTCCCAAGATGGCCGCCCGAGGGGGTTGGGGTGCGGCGGGCCTCTCCCAAGATGGCGCCTGCGCTTCCCTGCTCGCAGAGCGCTTCCGGTGGGGCCTAGTGTCAGCGCCGCGGCCATGGCGGAGCTGACAGACGCGGAGCTCCGGAAGCAGCTGATAGCGCTCGGCTACCGGCCGGGGCCCATCACCGCCACCACCCGCAAAGTCTACGTCAAGAAGCTGGGCTGCCTGCGGGCCGAGGTGGCGGCGGCCGGGCGCAGGGGCCGCGGCGCAACACCGAGCCCGGCCCGCACCCCCGCCAGGCCGCAGCAGGCCTCGCCTTCGCGGCAACGCTCCGGCTTCCACCCACCCGTCGGGGCCGCCCGCGACAGTGAGGAGGAGGAGGAGGAAGATGAGGAAGACGAGGAAGGGGAGCAACCGCCCGCGTCCCGCTGGAGGACGTCTGGGGAGGGTGGCGGGCTGTCCTTGGGGGACTCCCGGGGGTCCCCCCCGCGCTGGGGCGGAGGGCTCGGCCACATGCCTGAGGGAGGCCTGTCCCGGGACAGCTTTGGGGGGCTGAGCCCCTCGGCGCAGTGGGGGGCATCTGTAGAGAGAAGTGGGGGGGCTGGGGCTGGGCTGGGGGCGTCCCAGGGTGGGCGTGGGGGGCTGAACTCCTCCTCCCAGTGGGACACATCTATAGAGAGAAGTGGGGGGCTTGGAGCTGGGCTGGGGGTGTCGCTGGATGGGCTTGGGGGGCTGAACCCCCCCTCCCAGTGGGGTGCATCCTCAGAGAGAAGTGGGGTGCTTGGGGTTGGGTCGAAGCCTTCCCTGGATAGGTCTGAGGGGCTGAGCTTCACGTCCCAATGGGACACATCTGCAGAGAGAAGCAGGGGGCTCAGCGCTGGGCTGGGGGCGTCCCTGGATGGGTTTCGGGGGCCAAGCTCCACGTCCCAATGGAGCACGTTTACAGAGAGAAATGAGGAGCTCAGCGCTGGGTCAGAGCCATCCCTGGATGGGTTTCGGGGCTCAGACTCCTCACTGCAGTGGGGCACGTCAACAGAGAGAGGTGGGGGGCTCAGCACTGGGTTGAGGCCGTCCCTGGACAGGTTTCCGGGATTGAACTCCATATCCCAGTGGAGCTCATCCGCAGAGAGAAGTGGGGGGCTCGGCGTCAGGGCTGGACTGGGGACATCCCTGGGTGGGACTGGGGGGCTGAGCTCTACGTCTCCCTGGGGTACCTCCACAGGCAGGAGTGGGGGGCTCACCTCCAAACCCCTTTCCAGCGATGAGAGTGGGGATCTGAAGTCCAGGAGCCATTGGGGCACGTCAGGAGGAGGAATTGGAGGGCAGAGCTCCCGAGCTCAGTGGGAGACAGCAGGGGAAAGGAAGGGGCTCTCCCCTAACAGCTCATGGAGGCGGGAGAGCGAGGTGACGCCCAGCACCCACTGGGGCACCTCAGTGGGACCTGGGGGGTTGAGTCACCAGTTTGGGAGAGGGAAAGAGGACTTTGGTTCCAGTGTTCGGAAGGAGGCAGACAGGGAGCTGAACCCCGGCAGCCGGGGAGGGGGGTTGATCCGGCGGTTCCCATGGAGGGCTACGAGCAATGCAGGGCTGGCCTCGGGGAGCCGGTGGGAAGCATCGGGAGCAGGGCAGGGAATAACCTCCCGCACTCACTTGTTGCGGTCAGCCCCCAAGCAGCAGATGGAAGGAAAGGGCAAAGGCCTCGAATACTACCTCTCCCACTTCCTTTGCATCGCCAGCTTTGTGCTGCTGCTGATTTTTCTGGGCATCCTCGTGGTGAAGATGATTGGGTCAGGCTGGCTTGACAGGAGAGAGGAGAACTGTACGTGCACTGGTTTAATCCTGTTTTTAAACTTTATTCTTCACCTTTCTTTTCTGCTTTCCCTTTATTACTTCCATCGCCATCACATTTATCATTCTCATTGCTGTAACCTGACATCTTTGCTTCTGTCCCCATTTCCATCTCCCCTTGCCCATGGGAAACCTTGTTAGTCATGGGAAGTAAGTCAAGCGTGTGCTTTCTCTCAAATGAGTTTGGCCTTTGGTTCTTCAAAGCCCTGGGTTTTATGGAGAGTGACATTCCTGCTAGGCCAAGGATGTATTTTATGATTGTCCATTGTGTAACATAATGTCTGTGTAATTGCCCATTGTGTGTTTTAATGTTAGCCTCTGCAAAGCACGGTCCTTCGTGGCCTTTATCCTGGCCACGTGCGAAGTACAGCGGTTGAGTTGGTACTTTGGCACTTCAAGTGTTGCAGAGCTTCGATGAGAAGTGAAAAGTGGCTTCCCTGTCACCCAGTTTTTAAAGCAGAGTTCCCCAGCTAGAGCAGATGGAAATAATGTCATTTCATGGCTTTGAACTGAAAGAAGAAGGGGTTTGGGGTGTGGTTGGGAAGTGTGAGTCCTGAAACTCGGCACACTGTGCCTGTAGGTGTTTGCATTTTACATGGGCTTTCTCAAAGTCAGAATAAAACTATCCAATGTCATTGAATTTCCGATGCACCCTTTACAACTTTGTTTTAGATATTTCAAACCCAATGGTATTTTGAAGCAAGAAATCTTGCAGCACAGCTGCAAATTCTTTAAATTCTCAGGTAGTTAAGATTGCTAGAACGTACTGCATGGTGGACTGTACTGCTGGTGTATATCTAGTTGTCGAGGCGGGAGGGAGCTGTTAAACCAGAGGCCATAATCTGCAGAGCTAACAGCTCCAACTAAAATAAATCCGCTGCTTTTGCCTTGAGGAGGCTTGATTTAAATCCCTGTTATCACTGTGATATTTCAGGTGACCATGGCGTGCAGCGAATGGCATTACTAGATTGTAAAAGATCAGTGCAAAGCAGTGGGTAGTAAGGGAGCGTGGAACATCTGCTTAAACAGGGGCTGTTAAAACCTTCAGACCCCAGTTTTTACTTTCCAGCTGAACAGGGTTCATCATTTGCGCCCATTTTATTTGTTTTGCTTTCCGTGCTGCCTACCAGAGCAGTGCTTTGAATTGGCTATTTGCATAGCAAGGTACTGTGTAGAGTGAGATTAAGAATAGCAGAATCAGGCTTTAAAGTAGAACCTTCTTTTAAAAAGATAATTACTTTCTTGATCAAAGCTCTTGTTTTGCAGCCAGCTAACTCACCCTCCCCTTCTCTCTCATAGTTAAGCTCTTGCCTGTGGATTGTGACAAAAGAACGGATGATGTAAGCATATATTTATTTATCTTCAAGAATTGTGGATAGGGGATTCTCACAGAAGAGTAATTATTCTAGGCAACTTCCACCAATATCAGTATCACTGTAAAATTATTAGTTCTATCATTTTACAGAAAAATTGTGACTTCATGAGTTGGAATTAATGGGCCAGATTAAATTAGGACTGTATATGAGACTCTGAAAGATAAAAATTTAAATTCCCAATTATGTGAATCAATTTCTTTAATAGTTGTAACAGAAGCGATATTGGTTTACAATAAAGCTGTGTTCAGCTTTAACGATGCAAGATTTAATCCAACTAATTCCCTGAACTCCATCATAAAGTGTTTGTACAGCCCTGTTTCTTTTATCATAATATGTTATTAGGAGGGAGGAAAATTTCATATTGGATTCAGAGTTATGGTTAGTCTCCTGTGACGTTCTGGAGGCAAAGAATCCATCTGTGGTCGGTCAGATGGGATGTCTAGAGATCGCATCGGATGGGATGTCTCCTGTGACGTTCTGGAGGCAAAGAATCCATCTGTGGTCGGTCGGATGGGATGTCTAGCGGTGCCGCCTGGGCTATGGGCTGGGGGAGTCGGTGGCACTTTCAGAGGATGCGCTGCCTCGCTTTTGACTCAGAAACTGTAGATCTTTGTTGCAGGTGTGTTTAATTTGAACTAGTGGTGCATGACTGAACCAAACCCCACTGCTGGTATTTTGTTTTGGTATTTTTAGCTACTCTGACCACTGTCCTGTTGCTGCCGGTCTATTCATGTTTGTTACCTGTTTCTGACTTGCAGTTCTGTCAACCTAAACAGAAGGACATAATACTGAACATACTGCACGAGTTGGATAACTACTTGTCCCTCCAAGCTGGTAAGTTCCAACTGTCATTATAAAACACTTATGAGCATTCAGCAAACTGCCTCTCCCAGCTGTCTGGACATTTTTAACCTCAGTTTGAAGAGAAGGGTTTATGGAACAGTGAGTTCCACTTGAAGAACTCTGAGAAAGTCGGGTAATAGAAAAATAGAAAAAGATGTGTTTATTTTTATTCTGAATAGTGCTTAGCTAATGCACTCATATCACTGTGCTCTTGTGGAGTGGTCCTTATTTGCACTTGATATATTGGGAATTTGAGGTAGAAATATTCAGTTTTGTGGTTCTTTTCTATCAGCATCTTGAAATTGTCTTCAAGACACTCAGAGCCAGTACGTGTAAGCTTACAAATAAAGTTAAAGCAACTTAAGAAATTGACAGCTCTCTGCTGCAATGTGGCAGCTGATTATGTGAGTGCCTCTATTTTTTTCTCAGTACAGAGTAAGACAGCCTATCTTAGATGAGGAGCTAACTGAGCACAGTAGTTCAGCCAGTCTCTACTATGTATGAGCAAATCTGTTCCATAACTAGTATTTTGTGATGGAGAAGGCTGCTAGAAATTCAGTGGATGAGTAGAAACTGGTTCAGCAAGATGTATAATGGTGGTAATGAGTAAAAATGCTTAAGTTCCATTTTCTAGATTTCAGACCTCAGCAAGGCTGAAGCCTTTCGATACTTAAGCTTCACAGAATTTCTAAATCTTTTCAAATCAGACTTCGGCACCTGCAGAATTTCCACCAGTTTTACATAGTCTCTCAGCACACTTGTTTAGTCAACTTTGTGAAGCAAGATTTAGTTCCTCGCCAGCATTTCTCTGCCTGGGTAGAAGGTAGAGGTGCAATTTAGGCTCCTTAGAAGCATTTTGAATGCTGATTGTTAACTCCGCAGTCTTTGATACCTGATGGAAGGAGTCCCTCTGCAGGGCATTAGGTCAGAGAGGTGGTTATCTACTCTGCAAGGGGGAGAAACAATATTTTTCTTTTCCCCTCATTCTGTGTTGAGTAGCTCACACTGAAGCATGAGGTTTGATTGCCCTGATCCAACCTATATGCAGTGGCTGAGCATTTTATTAATAGTCATAATCTTGTCTGCCTACAGTATAAATCTTGCCTTGTAATCATTTTGCCCAGAGCTATAGCCAATTTTAAAGTGTAGCACTTTCAGACAGTTCAGTGGGTTTCTGAACTGTTTGAGGGCTTTTTTAAAAAACATTACTTCTATTTGACTTTTTTTACCAGGTAATTTTGAATGCGGAAACCCTGAGAATCTAAAAAGCAAATGCGTTTGGGTCAGTGAAGTGAAGGATCATGTGTTGGTGAGTAGGCTGTGAACAGCTATTGTTATAACATAGTGCTTAGTCTCTTATAAGGCAATAAATAATAGATACTAAAGCAATTCACCATCTGTTTTACTTCCTCATCCTGTTTTGATTCTTTCCCATATCTCTAGCTTCCCCTTTGGCCAGTCCTGTTCTCAGCAGTTCTTTTGAAAGTAATCTTCTACGTCTCTGATTCAGCCCCTGTAAATCTAACTTAATGGTTTGTTGTTTCACCATAGTCATCAGTCTTCTGAAACCAGAAATTTCCCTGGATTGAGGGCTGGGCAGAAGAAGGATTTTTCTATACCCCAAAGTGTCAGAAGACAGACTGCTTTGATCTAGCATTCCATTTCTTTCATGGTAAACTGTCAGTAAGATTATGTTGTATTTAGTGGTTAGTCTTAACAGTCTGGGCTAGTGTTATTTTACAGAGTGCTTCATGCATCATCTACCACAGTCGGAAGACTTTAGTCCAGACAGACCTTCAGATTTAGTTCTCCTTCCTCCAGTTTGCAGAATTATGATTAGAATTAACCTAGGGACAGACCGTATAGAATGAATTCTCCCACTACTGTAATGAAATAATGTTATTCAGTATTTTAAATGAATGGAGAACTAATCTTTTATGGATTCTTTTGAACAGAATGTAACTGGTAGTTCCCCACAGAAGTTTGAAGCTGCCTTGCACTGGATACTAAACAGTAACAAGGATTTAGGAATATGGTAAGTAGAAGACCACTGTGTCAAAGTCATGTTTCTCGGTGTTGGCTGATATGTAATTTGACATCCTCTGTGGTGTGCCCTAAAAGCTCCCATACCTTGTTAGATTTCAGAAGATAATCTGGGACTGGCTTTGTCAGTGCTTGCTGGGCAAGCTTCCAAATGAAAAGTACAGCCCTGCAGCAAAAATTGGCAACTGAGCTCATTCCTTGGGAGTCTGTTTCCCAGCCTTTGCACTGGGGGACATTGCGTCCACAAACGCGCTGTCTCGCAGATGAGGCGTAAACCTGAGGTCAGGCTGCTTATGGCTATTGAGTTATGTTGTGCTTCCTGCAAGGTTTAGAAGTAGTGGTCCTGGTGTCCTGCCCGCAGTCCCGCGACTACTGTACTCTTGTTAAACTTGCCCATATACTCACTTTTCCCAAGATACCTTTTCCTCAGTACAGTTACTGTAGGCAGTGCTTCAATATTGTGTGGAGCTGCATCCTTTGACCAAAAGGTTTATGGGACAGCAAAGCACCCTCTTCAGTAGGTAACATCACCCGTGCTTTGGGATCCTTTGGAGCAAGTCCCGATGATGAGGAGAGGAAAATGGATTGTTGAATGGTATCTTTTCTTCAGTGTCAGTTGTCTTTTTGGCAGAACACACAGTACGTGTTGAAATGAATGGTCTGACTGACTATGTAGGGTGTTGGTCGGTCATTGGTGGGGCTTTTTTCTTTCGAGTTTCTCGGCTAGCAGTCTCTTCAGTACGTGAGAAATAGCAGAAATGCTATTTTTTTCAGGTAAAAAATACATCATTCAAGCCATAATCCAATGAAAGACTGTTATCCAGAGTCCGCAGACATCATTATCTTCCTCTGGGAAGTGTGGGCTGCCTCCAGTCTGTGTTAACTCTGAAGTCTAACATTTGTTTGCATTTTAACATTGCTAAATGTATCTCTGATTAAATGAATTGTAACAGTAGTAACGCTGGAGTTGGTGGGCATAGCTTGTATGAATTCCCACTGCTCGATTTTTCTCTAAAAAAATTCTGCAGCTGCTGCTGTGATCTAAGGATCAGACAGTGTCTACTGCTTTGATTATTGGTGTGTGGCAAATTCCCAGGACAGGACATAGTTTCCTTAGTGGTAGGTTTGGATTTGTAGGTGGGCTGGGATCCAGAGTTTTCAAATTCATATCTTTATACAGGAGCACTGCTCGTGTCAGGAGCTGTGTGATACAATATACTCCCATTTTTTTATTTTCATAATTAGCGACTCTGCCGGCTGTTCGCCGAATGGATCCACTTTCAGGAAGTCTGCATAGCGTGCAGAATGAGTGCTCAGCATGCTTAAAAACCTGCGGGTGGCATTTTTTAGCAAACGCTACGTGAGATTATTTTTCTAGGTGCTAGTCTGAGAGGCAGAACTGAAAATGAGCTCTGCACTGGGTGATTCTGCTGCATATTTTAAATATTTTCATGGAATTTGGATTGTAAATAAGACAAGGGGGTGGGAAACAACTGTGTGTCTCCAGCTACTGTAGAATCCAGTAACCAAATAAAAGATGTCAGCAGTTTGTGAGCTGTGCACTAGTAAATTGAGAAAATGTCTTTGTCTTACAGGTTATTCATTGCAAACCTAGAATGAATTAGTAGCTTAAAAAAATAAAATCCCCTCTAGTCCAATTCCTCTGAATCTGATGGCTCTCACTTGGATTACTTGATGCCTGTTGGCTAAGAGTATCTAATAATGAAACCGCATCAGTGTAGATCTGTATATAAAGAAGTGAGTAAAAGCATATCGGGTAGCACAGCAGGTGTGTAGAAGTGATTTTGCAGGAGGATGTGTTATCGATTTTGCCATGAATGCTTTCCAAGGGTGTGCCTGTTTCTCGCTGCAGATACAGTTGATGCGTTGTCACTTTTCTAGCTAAACTGTTTATGCTCATCTGTACTGAGGAAAACAGCACAACCTCCACGGACATTCGCAGTCTCCCTCAACTGCTCTCTCTGCAATTGCTGATGAGTGACTCAGTAAACATTTCCATTTCTCTGTGCTGGGAGGTGGGAATCCAATTTAAAGTTTAATCTTCTGCACGCTGAGAGGTGCTGTCAAAGAGTCTGCAGAGGGAGACTTCAGTTTACCAGTGGGAGTTCCAGCCCTGCTGCCTTTTCTAAAGCCATATCCATTCCTTGCTAAGCAGCCAGTCCCAAAATGTTCTGGAAAGAGGAGCTGCAAGGATGTTGGTGTATTTTCTATGTGGTATACAGAACGAGTTACTGCATCCGCAGCCTGTCTGTTCTCCTGTCTTGATTAAAGACTGCAGTTGGAGTGTCTGCTCTCTTCTGTGAAGATTTTTCTGCTTCTTCCCATCAGGTTGAAAGGCAGAGACCTTTCGGAACCTGTTACCAAAGTGGAGGAAGTGTTCTGTCTCGAATCGGCCCATCCTCAGATGGGGCTTGCCTGCCGTTTCCGTCGGGCAGTGGTCACTGCCATTATGAACCTTTTCCTGTTTTTCTGGAGTAAGTCGTTGGTGTTAGTAATCACCTTCTCCCCTTGCTAGCTGTAGAGATGGACCTGTGTGTGCGCACACGTTCTCCTAGCCATATGAAATTACTAACAGAGGTGAAATAAATCTGCTGATGAGTTAATTTCTAATTAACCTTTGTTCTGGTAGCAGAGGGAGACCTGTAGACCTGCTCTTATGCTGTGAGTGCTTAACACTTCCTTTAAATCAGCAAGCTGATTAGCTGTCTGGGTATTCCTCAAGTACTCATTACTATGGTCTGCAAAATAAGTATGTTAACCTACCTAAAAGATTTGGTTTTTCTTTCTTTTCTTGCACTAAGCTGCAAAGTCTCCTAGCCTTTTTAATCATGACTTGTAGCATTTCAGTGTTAGAGGTTTTATTGGAATAGTCTGTCATGCCCCAGCTGAGACAGAGGTCTTACTGAGCGAGGTGATAACGACAGATGAGTGTTGACTAGAAGAGTTTATAATCTAGCCAGACAAGGTGGAGGTGAAAGGGGATAGTTATGTTTATTGTAGAGACTGAGATACTAAAGTTAGCTCATGTCGTAAGGGGGCCATTTGTCAATGCTAAACCTTCAGTATAGATCTCCTGAATTTTGGGCTGGCGCTGGAGCCCCAGGCTTTATTTCCTTATCAAGCAGCTATCTTCGGAGCAGTGGAGCTTGACAGTCTTCCTAAGTGATTATTGTGGGGGAGGCCTCTAGCAAAGAGATAGCTCTGGGACTTGGAGAATTGAAGCCCTGTGGTTGTGCTGAGGTTTCTGATGTGGGGGAAAAAAGCCCTCTGTGATGAGGCCTTCCAACCACCTCTTCTCACATGCATGTATGCGTGCTTTTCTGCTGCAGGTGTTGTCAGTACCAAGGTTTTTGTGGGGTGCAGCTGCACTAGTGAACAAAATGAATTGCTTGGATTCAGTTCCAAGCAGCCCTCGGTAGCAGGGAGTAAAAACTGCCTCTGGGGAGAGGCACTGTCAGAAATAAAACTGCTAGCATCCAGCAAGAACATGTCTATCAGTTATTGAGTTCCGTTTGTTTTTACTCTTCTAGGTCTGATAACTCTTTGGGGGATCCTGATCTTCCTTAGATATCGCTGGCGGAAGATGGAGGAAGAGGAACAAGCCATGTATGAAATGGTGAAGAAGATCATAGGTAGAATCCCGTAGCTGTGTAAATGCAGGTAGCCCTGTTCTTCTCTCTGCAATGTTGAGGTCTCTCACCGTTTTGTCCTCCCACCCTCCAGCTGTTGTCCAGGACCACTATAAGGAATGGGAACGGAATTTGGAACGTTACCCCTACGTCGGCATTTTCCACGTTCGGGACAGCCTCATCCCTCCCCAGAGCAGGTGAGCTGAATTGTATTCATTAGGGAGGGCTGTCAGCGTGATGTTATTCCGCTCAGCTAAAAACTGCAGTTACGGGGCAACGGACCACGATCAGACAATTGATGGGAAGCTGGACGGCAAGAAGAGTCTGTCTGGCCTTTCAGTTTATAAAGGATTTTGACATAATTCAGGCTATGTCTTAACCTGCTGCAGATTAATGTGACAGTTCCAGGGCTGATATTTTGTGCGGTCACACAGGTGTATTGTCATTGTTCTATCAAACAGTAATTGGATTTTGTTTTGCTTGGGCATGGAGCATCTGATTTTCTCTCCTTCATCTAATGTGTGTAGGATGTTATCCTCTTTCTCAGCCATCATACCTTATGCTCCAGATAGGTGCTGTGCTTTTCAGAACAAACCTTCCCACAAGTTGAATAGGGCATTGGGCTCCTCTGAAGTGGTTGTGTATGTTGCTGCCTGGAAAAGTTACCAGTTTGAGCTGGGCAGCTTTGAAAGGGAGATGTAGTGAGACGGCTGGTCTTGGTGCTTTTTCAAAAAGGAATCGTGGTTGAGATAGTTGCTCCACGGGTGGTGG
The DNA here is from genome assembly GCF_034638445.1 of Ciconia boyciana. Classification (NCBI taxonomy): domain Eukaryota; kingdom Metazoa; phylum Chordata; class Aves; order Ciconiiformes; family Ciconiidae; genus Ciconia; species Ciconia boyciana. The sequence continues at coordinate 4,505,724 of NC_132956.1, read as the reverse complement.
GGCCAGAGGATGGCAGCCTGGTTCTCGGTGGTTTAAGTGCCACTTGCTCCATCTCTGCAGGAATGTTTCTTGTGTTTTGGTTTACGTGTGCTGCAAAGTCTTAAACATTCTCACCCTTTATCAGTCACAGTACCACTAGTAGGAAAAGGAATTATTTCAGCTGTTTTGAACCAGTCTCTGTGTGTGTGGTGCCCAGAATTATTAGATGCTGATTCAAAACTGGGGTGAACTTCAGTTTGTCTTCTCTGGTCTGAGATTTCTCTGCATGCAGGAAGGGTGAGGGCAATTTGCTAATTGAGTCCTTTCGCAATACGAATTGAGCTTGAAATTCAGGGCAGTCATTGACTACTGGTACTGACAGAGGGTCTCATCTTCCCCCCCCACCCCCAAGCAGGACCTGTGTTTTTATGTCCTGGCCTGAAATCGCTTCTAAACCAGAATTCTGGTTTAATCTCCTTTACTGTCAGCACAGGGAACAGGAGGCAGCTAGCAGTAGCTTGGTGAGCAGCCATAATTGCTGTAAGCAGGAAAGCACAATGAGGGTATGATTCTAATTTATTTTCTTTTTGTTGCTGTTTCTTGCAGAAAAAAAATGAAGCGGGTCTGGGAGAGAGCTGTGGACTTTCTGGCTTCAAATGAGTCACGGATTCAGACAGAGTCACACAGAGTAGCAGGAGAAGATATGCTTGTGTGGAGATGGACTCAGCCTTCTTACGTCTCAGATTCAGAGCACTGAAGAGGAGCAGAAGTTGAGCAGCTGATGATATGGACCTCTGCAAGGGGACAGTCCCTTCTCTGGTGGTGGGAAAGAGCAGGTCATGGTCCTAATCTCCTAGGGCTGGGGATTGCACGTATCTGTTTGCTCTTCTTTCTGAAAATCTTCACACACAAAAATTCAGGGCAATAACGTTGGCTTGCAAAGAAGATGGGCTTGAGCTGGTGGGAAGCTAGAATTGCACCAAAGTTAGCCTTCCAGCAGATATCTGGCTTCCGTAGGCAAGCAAACCTAGAACAACTTTTTTTTTTAAAAAAAAAAGCATACCTAATATTGAGGGACTTATGATCTCTCTGACAAAGCTTAGGTGTTTAAAGTTTGACCTCAGTTCTGCAAAGGCCAACTGGTGGCAACGTCCATCGAGGAATGTGTTTAAAGAAGATTAACATTTCCCATGGAAACATTAGGGTGGCAGTTAAGATGCATTTTGTTAGAATTTGTTTTTATCAGTACAAAGTGATGAAACCACTTGCTGTTTCCTAACGAGGAAAATGTTTGTGTCGGCTTCACCCTTTAAAAATGGGGAAGAGGGGGAAAAGTCGGGTGAAGGTAGTCCTAGAGGGAGGGCAGTCTGACGTGCCTTGGTGGTTTGGGCTGGGTTGGGAGGGATGGAAGAGTAGTTGTGACCCTGTTAACACTTTCTAAGTCTGCAGTCTGTGTGTTTTATGATTTCTGGGGGGTGGGGGGAATTTGGGTGGAAAATAAAAGATATAGGAAGCTTCAGAAAGCGCTTTCTTGTGGCTACAGCCGAAGGGACTGCTTCATGGGCTATTAAAGAGCAGCTTTGGAAAGGCTGTGGGCTGAATGTACATGTTCGTCCTGGGCAGCTGCAATGTGTGCGCTGTGTGTCAGAGCAGAGATGTACAATGCACGGCGTGTCAGTACAGGGATTGCCAAGTCAGTGTTCCTGCAGCCTCACGAGAGGTACAAGGAGCAGCGATCAATCCTCCATTTGTGCTGCAGGCACCGTATTTTGTATCTATAATCATTTGGTTACTTAAGTTTCTTTTTATGTCCAGCAAACAAGTGTTTTTTTCAAAGAAAATAGCACCAGTGTGTGGCAGTTTAGGCTAGGCAGAGATACTGCTAATCTACTCTTCCCAATATTGTAAAACAGCTGTCCAGCTCACCACTAAGACAGCAGGGACCAAATTCATTTCTGGCATAAGCTAGTAAAACCTGCAGAGAGAAGCCAGCGTTGATTTGAACCCCTGTAAGCAGTGGATGTTCTCCTTGGCATCACAGGTATGGTGTGGATGCTTGCATTCGTCTCTGACACTGGGTGCACGGAGAGCTTCCTCTCCAGGCTCTGGGTTGGCTTGGGACGGGTGCCGAAGCCCTGCTCCCTGCTTTGCAGGCTGCTGATGCCACGTACAAGGTGGGTTCCTTGTGCCAGTCCCTGCTTACCTCCTGGTATGGAGTCAGCACTTCTCCACCCCGCTGCTGGCTTTGGTGGGGTTTTCCACCTATGCACCCCACAGGCTGCTGCAGAAGGACTGCAGAGACTCCTTACAGACCTCCTGGTCATCAACCAAAACGAGGGGAGAGAGCAGATTTCTCCAGGAACAAAACACGGGGAGGTCTTTCCCATTAACTGGGAAATATCCTGCGTGGGGTTGACTCTTACCCCATAGTTTCTTTTTGGTTGCAAAGGTAGGGTGCTCGAACAGACGAGGAGACTCAACAGCTGTCTTCAGGACAATGACCAGCTTCTTCCACTGTTAATAAAATAGGGGATAAAGTGAAGGCAGCCTTGATTCTTCTAAAATATTGTAACAAGATCATCACTGCTGCCATAGCAATTTTTACAAACACCGGTGCCTACTTTCTTTACAAACACTGGCGTTCTTAAGCCTTTTTAAAATATTTGTGGGGTTTGGGTTAGCTGTTTTTTAACCGTCCAAATCCAGAAGTAAAGTGTCAGGCGTTGCAGTCATCTTTTTGTACTAAACTTGTTTTTGTAGAATAAATTTCACTGGCTTGGTGCTGTTTATTATATGTTCAATTTAGCTCTGTAAATCAATATATAAAATAAATTTATTACAAATAATTTGCTACCTCTATTTTTATTGAGGAGTCACAGATTGTTCCAAGTGCTTTCGCTCAGGCAGATCAAATAGATCCTGCTCCGGGGAGCTCACGGTTTCTAAGAATAAGACTGAAGATGGCACGGGGATTGCATGACAGCCTAATGAGACAACGTGGATCCTTGTGACGCTCGGCGATCTCGCTGCAATAGCCAGCAGTCTCAAGTATTTGGCTGCAAATTAAATCTGTGTTTTGGGAATAGTTGGCATTAAGCAGAGGTGTGTATGAAAAGCAGTTAGCTTGTTTAGCTGCATTTTGAAGAGATTGACAGCTTGGAGGGTTGTGAAACTGTAAATATGCGTTTAGCAGGTTGATCAGTATTCCTGTGGCCCATAATAAAGCAGTTATTTAAAGCAGGGGATGGGATGGTGCAATAAGTCTATGGAAACTGAGTGAGGGTGCCTCAAGCTTCATGTGTTTTGCACTTGTTCTCCGAAACGCAGATCCCTCGCACGTTGAGTGTCTGAAGTCAACAGCCGCTGCAGAAAATCTTGACACTGGTCCAAGCTGCTCATCCTGTGTATTGTGGCATCCTCGGGCCGTGGCTAGCTCGCCTCTTTTTTGGGACGTGAAGTGCCAGGTGATGGTATAGGAAGACTGGGAAGCAATGAGGGTGTTGGATACAGCGCTGGGGTGGGAAGGGTGTCCCTTCCTCCCCTTGCTCCTAGGCTGTTGCTTGTCACTGGACACATTGCTTCCCTCCTTGTGTCCCAAGGGTTAATACACTTTAAGCAAGGCTATTACAAAGCACTATAAAAGGGGGGATATTTATGTCAAGGAAAAAGGCAAAAAGTCAAGTCTTAGACTATTTACCAGATCCCCAAGGTTTCCAAGGTTGCCTGGTGAGTAGAAGACACATAAGCACATCTTGATGGCGGGTCCAAGTTGTCCTTAGAGTCCATTTCCCTGAGTGTTGTCAATTCCTCTCTCACCCAAGTGTCAGTGACTCAGAACATGTGCTGCCGCGAGTTTCAGCTTCTTCAAAGTCTACTCCTGAAACGGCACGAGTAGTCCATGAATCATCGTTGTGTAACTTCTGTGGACATGGTTGACTCACTCGTGTTAGAGAAATGTTTAATTAATCTTGTAATGTAGGTCTGGATGACAAAGGGGGACATTTCCACCGGCACAGAAGGAGGTTAGCTTCGCGGCGGCCGTGGAAGTCGGTGGGAGCTGGTTACCTCCTCTCTGGCGCTGAGTTGTTGCTAAGGTATGGGAACAAAAGGGAAGCAAGGCTAAATCTCTCCTCTGAACCTGCATTCCTCTTCAGATGCTTTTACCCAGTCTAGGTTGCTAAGTTACAGCTGAAATATATTCAAGGTTAAGAAATAGTCTTCAGTTTGGTGTAATTACATGTGCCAGAGGATGTTTGCTTTCAACCAAGCTGCCATGATGTTTTCTGCGATAGTCTTCCCCCCGTGTCCCTTCTTTCATTTGCTATCTTGAGAGCAGAGAAGACTAGTTTCATGCCACGCTCACTGCCAAGCTCCTGCTTGCTCTGTACAAACCGTATTGATAATTTCTGTGGTACTAGCAGTTTTCCCAGAACCCCAGGTCCATGCAAAGAAGAGGGAATAGCTGGGTTCATCCCCCTGCCCTGCTCTCCTTACAACTTGCAGTCGCTCAACCAGAGTTGCTAGCATCCCCCTCCCACTTTCCTGCAAAGTATTAAGTTCCTATAAATAAATTCTCCAACGGTGGGCTGATAAAGCCATTGCATCCCCTTACTGTCAGAAAGGAAAATATGTACCAACAAGGAATCTAAAATAAAATTTGCCCTTTATCTTTTCATTTCCTGCTTCCATTTAAAGCCTTTCACATTAAATGTTTTGTCTCCTGCTGACATGACAGCTGATGCTGTGCCTTATTTATGGGGCGCAGAGTCAGGGCGCTGTGCCAGTTCTCCTGGAAAGATCAACGTGAATCAGAGAAGAAAAAGCACGGCCAGTGAGTCCTGCCCGAAGACATGGCCCCTGTCCGAAGCAATCACTCCCCAATGCCTGCCCTGGGATTTCCACTGTGACTTCATTCAACCTTTAAATAACAGCCGCCAGGTAGGTGTTGCAAAAGGTTTTTGTTCGTGTTCATTAACGGACCCTCGCTACAGCAGAGAGCGAGGTGTGAGTCCTGTCCCACCTCCCTCCCCCTCGGAGGGCTGCCAGCAGCTGCAGAGCAGACTCCAACATGGGGAGCAGACCTCTGCGCTAACCTCCAAGTAGCACGTTATTTTTGTAGAGACACTTCTGTACGGCTGGTGAGGTCTGATGCAAAGCCCACGGGTGTCTTTGAATTGGCTCTCCCAGGTGAGGAGACACCCAGTGGGTGGTGGAAACCTTGCTTGGCTTCGAGCTCGTCTCGCCCAGGGGCAGAGCGTGGGCTCTGTGCTGTGGGAGCCCCCCCGTGCTCCCCCTTCCCCGGCTCCTGGCAGAGCAGCGGCTCCCCAGGGACGTGCTCTCGGGTGGCAGGAGGACTCCAGAGCCTCCGCTGATCTCCCCTCTGACGGAGGAGACCACCTGCCGTGTGTCACTTTGCAGCGACCTGCCGTAGGGCCAGATTCAGTGTTTACATCCCGGCTCCAAAACAGCTCTTGGCATCCAAACAGCAACAGCAGAGGAAAACACCCTAGGGTGGCAAGGAGCTGCTGGTCAGGGGCATGGAGCCACTTCCATGTAAAACAGCCCAGAAATGGGTCCCAGGGGGCTGCTCCCTCTGGGAGAGCAGCACCGGCTTTGCTCCCAGCTGGCGTCCCAAAGGTGCCACCAGCAGCAAGGACACCTCGACAAGGCTGTGTTTGCCAGCCGGCGGGTGAGGCTCCAGCACCCATCAGCAGCACGAAGGGTATTTCCAGCCCCAGGGCCGGCTCGGGGCGAGGCAGGGAGCCAGCCTGGCTGCCTGGCCCGGGGGGCTGTCCTGGCAGCACCGTGCCACGGCTGCAGCTCCCGCCTGGCACCGCTGCCTGTCCGGGGAGAGAGTGGAGAATAAAACAACAGCAAATACATGAGGATGGTCCAAAGTCTTTGGAGATGCAAAGGGAAAAAACCTGCGCTGTTGGTGCCTGTGCAGGAGGGGAAAGGAGGGGTGCAGCACACAGAGCTGGTGTCAACTCCCTGCGTGTCCTCAGCAGTTTTTGTTGGTCTTTAGTTGCTTTTTCTTTAACGTCCAAGGCAAGCCTCAGTCACGCAGTTTCACTCCAGCTCTCCCGCAGATATAAATTTAGTCCTTTAATATGAGAAGGGCCCGGTGCAGGTCATGTCAGGATCAGGCTCGGTTGTGCTGAGGTTACCCGGGGGCTGGGGACCAGGCAGCCCTGGCTCACTCGAGGCTTGGCCTCCGCTTTTATTAATGACAGCGTGCCCACCCTGCCTCCAGTCCGTGCCGGGCTTGGAGAGGTTCGGAGTCAAGACTGAGGCTGCAGCTTGCAGGCTAGCCAAGGGTAATAATATCTTTGTGCCTGTAATTAGTTCCTAATTAGCATAGTTTTAATATGAGACAGAGTTACTCTCCCCTTAGAGCACTCTGCTTTTTACAAGAGGCTGAGTAATTGCCTCTGCGGCTGCTCGGCAGCGGCAATCAGCCCGGCTGCCTGTGTGGGGACCCCGCAGCCGCTCACAGGCTCCGGCTCGGGCATCCTCCGTGCGTTTGTTTTAATGGAGCGATAACTGCAAAGGACGTGTCTCCTGGCCTGGCAATACGCCCGACGTAAAAATGACATTGCTTCAATTAACACATGCATTAAAAATACATACAATATCCAGCAGGATGGGCTTCTGCAAAGGAGAAAGGTGTGTGTTGGTGACGTGCTGCAGCAGCCGGACACCCGTGCTGGGCTCCCTGGGGCCACAGGGCAAACCTGGGTGCTCGGTCCTGCCTCTCACTGAGCCCAAGGGACCCCCCCAGCATGGGCCTGGCCCCCTCCTAGCAGCTCGATAATGATTAGATTTAAAGCCTGATGTGTTTGGGGATTGCATACTGGCTCAGCTTCTCTTTTGGGGGGCTTTTGGAGCAATGTGCTATAGCGCGTGAAGGACAATAAGGGCTGTCGGGACCTGCTGCTTGCCCGTTCCACCCATGTGGCAGGCACAGCAAGGGGGAGCTGGCTTGGAGACCTGCCCTGCCCCATCTGTCCTGGAAAAGGAGGAGGAAACATCAAGACCAGCCTGACACGCGGGACAAGAGAAGGAAGAAGCAGATGCTGGGAACCAGCATGTTCCTGCTGCTGGGATGGTCCGTGATGCTGAGCCGTGGCCCAAGGACCCCTCGTCCTGCGACGCTGAGCCCTTTCCAGAGACACAGGAGAGCCGGCTGCTGCCTGCTGCCTGCAGCCATCACCCCTGGTCTGCTGAAAGGCAAGAGGTGCTTCAGCCCTGGGACAGCTCTGGGCTGTGCTACCTGTACCCCTGTCCCGGGAGAGCCAGGGCTTTTGGTGGTAAGCCTAGCAGGGACCACAGCCCAGGTGGGATGGAGGAGGCAGCAGCTGGGTCCGGGTCTGCATCGGCATCCCCAGCTGCGACTGCAGCCCCAGGTCTGGGCTGGCCCTTCCTCGCTCTGCTACCCCCTTTAACGCACCTAAACCCACTGAAAACCTCCACCTCTCACGAGGGATACGTTATCAAGCGCGAGTTCTCCACAACCCCACAGCAGCAAGGTTTAAGGATAACCTATAGCTCAGCCATTCGGCCGAGGGGATGCGATCAGGGATGACACGGTGGCGAGGGGGAGGACGGGAGCGTGTTCCCCATCCCCGAGCAAGGCGCCCTGCCTGGAAAGGTCGCTCAGTCTCCCCCAGCCATGTGTGTTTTACTCCCAGCCTGTCCTCTCCCATGGCCTCTGGCTGCTCCAGGGCCTTCACGGCACAGGCGATGCTGAGGAGAGCCGAATCGTGGCTGGGGGACATTTCACCCCACCGCTGGAAGGTGGCGAGGTACCTTAGGGGAATTTACACCCTGAGTTTTTGACACCTGTATTGCGTTTTGCTGAGATTGGCCGATGGGTTCAGAAATTGTTGGTGGGGGATGCACCGTGGCTGGCCTTGCAGAGTGCCCACATCAGCTATTTTTCCTTCAGAAACCAAGATTTTAAAAAAGAAAAAAAAAAAAAAAGGCACTTTCCTGAACTAATATCCCAGCATAAAGCAGAGTGAAGTCAGGGCTCTGGAAACAGGGTCTTTGTTTCATCCTTGTCTTTAATCTTGGCCTCTGCCCCAGACCATCAGTTCGATCCCTCTGGTCTTCATAAGCCTGTTTTCTCCCCTCCAGTTAGCAAGAATTACCACATCCATCAATCGTTATCTCAGCAGCGAGATTTTCTTCCCAACCTCCTGCTGTTTTGCTGCAAAGCCCTCCCAGCGCCTTCCCCATTGCAGCCTGCGGGGCCCCAGTCGCGGGCACTGGTTTGCTGATGTCCTCAAGTTACTGTTGGGGACCGGTCTGGGTCCCCTGGGACGGGGGGAGGAGAGCAGGCACCACCCCCTGCTTGTCCTGGGGGATGTCTGGATCCCCTAAATAATATATGGGTCCTGTCTTCTTGGGATGCACGGGGCTGGCACGGCATGTCCAGAGCACGCCTACCCTTGGCACGTGCTGGAGAGGATACGGGCAGCGGGTGTCCGGAGAGGGTCTGCAGGGGGCCGGGAGGCACGCGCTGTCCTTGACTTGCTGGAGGAGACAATTTGGCCCTGGCAGGAAGCTCCCCGGGACTTTTCCATTCCCCCACCGGTCCCAAAGCGCCAGGGTGTCATTTTTCCCTGCACGAGGCTGTTGCAGGGTCGGGGCTGGGCGGCTGCGGGCTCCGCTCCCTGATCCACTCACCCGCTGCATAGCTTTGGGCAAACCCTGGTCTCGCCCTGTGCCTTGCCTCCCTTGCCATAAACAGCTTTTCTTTGCTAAACCCCTTTAGCTCAGCGGTTCGGTCTGTCCCACAGTATCCCGGCTCCTCTCGCCACCTCCCTCCAGCCATCGCAGCCCCTCTGTCCCGTCCTCCCCTGCATCGCCCCGGTGTGTTTTCCCCACGCAGGGAGCAAAGAGTCGGTGGGTTTCTTTGCTGGGAGCTCCGTGAAGCTGGTGTCCGTCCCGCTCCCACCGCCAGCCCCCTGCCCTTTCCCCGCCGGGGAGCAGCCGGGCTCCCAGCCCGCTCCTGCGTGGAGGTGATAAACACTGGTGGGGCCGAGCCGGGGGGGCTTTTACAGGCGGTATGGTGGAAAACAGGCTGGAAAAAAAGCAACAGTTGTTTTCCTGAAGAGGTGATTACGCAAGGGAGCCAGAGCGTGGCCACGCTTTCTGGAAAGCCTTGCACGCGGCTGGCCCCTTCTCCCTCCATCCTTAATCCTCTCGCACACGCAGCTTTGTTTTCCTTTAACACCCAAGGGTGTCTCTCCCCACTTTAAAGCTCAGCTGTCAGCTGGACATACCAGGCGCTTGCCAGCATCGACGGCAGCAGTCAGGTGATGGCCCAAATGTCCACAGCCTCTCCCCGCTCCCTCATTTCTCATACTCGAGCCACACCAAGAAGCAGCGAGAAACCCAGCCCGGGCAGCACCCCGAGCCCACGCTCGCTGCCGAGCCCAGACCGGTCACATACACCCAGCAGGTAAGATCCAGGGCGGCTTCTGCATCAGCATCGGCCGCCTTCCAGGGCAGGATGAACAAACACTTGATTTTGGAGAGTGAGCGGGATATTATTAGGAAGGCTCCGAGCGCAGCCGTGGCTTGCGGGAAGGGGTGGGAGTGAGGGGGACAGCCGGCACCTGGGGGGCTACTGCAAGCCCCTGGAGCAACTCGGGGTCTGCAAAAAATGAGCCTGGTGGCTTTCGGTTCTCCATCGCGCTCATGGCATTGCCAGAAAGCGCGGGGATGCTCGGCAAAAGGGCAGAAGGTGTTTGGTGGTGTGAAAGGCAGAAATAGGGCAGGGGGGCAAGGGGACCCGTACCCTTTCCCGCGGGACGCAGTGGCACCATATCCCCCCGTCCCATGGCACTGCTGGCAGCCCTGAGCTTCCTACCGCGGTCCAAAGGCACGGTCCAAAGGCACGCTCCCGCGTCCCACCAGGAAGCCCAGCCCTCGGCAGCCCCGCTGCTGCCCTGCACCGTCTCCCGATGCCCATGCCAGCCCCGGCGTGGGCAGGGGGCTGTCAGCAGCCTGCCAGCCCCTGCTAACACAACTCCCATCCCTCCCCATCGATCCTGCGGCTTCCCGCAAAGCAGCCGAATCAGTCCTTCGGTGCAGCAAACCGTATCTTTGCATCTTCTTCGTGAGGGATGTGGGGACCAGTCCTCAACTTTATGAACATCATTTTCTTTCAAGAAAGGAAATGTAAGATAAAAGAGCTGAGGGTTTCTGCACGTAAGGATTTATGGCAGGATGGTTAGAGCTGGGTTTCTTGCCGAGAGCTGAGCTTTTCAATCCCAGCGTGATGCTGCCCTGCAACTATTTCTGACTTTGGCTGTAGTCGAGGGAAGAGCAGGAAAGGCAGATTTGAAGGTTCACTGAGGGTTGCAGCTGCTTGCCCGCCCTGCTTGCTTGCTTGCCCGTGCAAACAGCCCAAGTCTGTTTTGAGCCCTGCTAGGATGGGCGCTGAGCTGGAACCGGCAGGATTTTCCTTACGGCCAAGGCATCGTGGAGTTTGGAGGCACGAGGCCAAAGACTGAAGGGAAATGGGGCAATTGGGCTTTGCCCGCACCTTGCTCTCGGGCTGGGCTGGTGCTTGGTGCAGGAGCTGGCTTTGAATCCAGGTCAGCTCCAGTACCAAGAGCTATGGACGTGCAGATCTCTTCAAATGAACAGCTACGTTATTTTCTTCCCTTTTAATAATAAAAAAAATTAGCAGCACCCTGCAGTGCTTGAAACCTGACTTTGCAGCAGGGTTTGGGATGCTCCAGGGAGCTGGGTCGCCCAGAGGTGAAGGTGCTGACCACAATATGTAACACCGAGAACATGGTCCCGTGCTGACAGAGCACTTGTTTTTAAAGTGATTTTGCTTTTTAATATTCCAAAGTATTTCTGCCAAGAGGACAGAAGGTTTCAAGGCGTGGGCTTTCTGCTAGGGCCAGGCTGTCTGCATTTTGCCCCCAGCATGGTGGACTCAGAGCCACAACGTTTCTGCTTGGGATGGGATGGAGTAGGCACTAATTAAAGATTAGAGAATTTAATCTGCTTGATTTCTTTTGGCTGTGTTTAGAGTTGGGAATAAATAACCTGTTTAGCTCAGACTCTTTCGACATTTAGCCCTAAACGAGAGCAGGGCAGAGGGTAACGGTACCTGGCAATCAGTGCCCCTGAATACCCTGGCTTGTGCTCCCGGCAGAGCCGTGGTCTGGCCGGTGCCAATCAGCCCGGCAGGTCCTCGTTACATATACGCGATCGTTAGAAATGCAAGTCCATCTCCGGCCAGTGATGCTGCTGGGATGCACTGGGAGGGAAGCCGGTGTGTTCTCACAGTCACCGGGGAGAAGAGCCAGGGAGATGCGTGTCTGCAGATGCTTTGAAGTATGTCGGGGCTGGCTTCTGGACAGGGGAGTTCTCTATACAGAGAAGTATTTTCCTTCCCCAATATTTTCTGACTCATCTTCATCTGCAGTGCCTGGGATGCTTTTTTTTTTTTTTTTTTTTTTTTTAGCTAGAGGAAAAATATTCAAGGTTTCTGGTTTTGTTTTTGAGGATACAGATTTATCGGTAATTCCATGTATTTTTAGCAATATAAATATCTTCTGGCATTCGCGATAACTCGAGCCGGCAGAAGTGATGTATTTCAAGATTGTCTTGTTTCAGAGGAGCTCAGAGCAGCTCAGTAAGTGTTTGCAGTAACATTTATCCGCTCCAAATGGACGAGCTGCTTCAGAACAAAAACTAAACGAAAAGAGCCCCTTTCTCTTACTGCAAATCTTGCTCCGAGTTTTGCTTAAGGGAAAACAATAAGAACCTTATCAAATTGTGGGGGTTTTTTTCCCCCAACTCTCTTCACAGTGCCAAGGTTGCCAGAACTGTAAGTGTGTTATGTCAGCCGAGTTTCAGCCTTGGACTGTCTCTGAAGCAATAAATACTGGATTGAAGTCATGTTGTGCACTCTGCTCCAAAGAGGTGTTATGACAAATCCACTTGCTTTTTGCTTTTCTCCTTTTTTAAGCAGGGAAGGAGGGGGAAGAAAAAAAAACCACAACAAACCTACAGCTTTCAAGGGAGAAATCCTCTTTAAAAGTTGCCGCAACTTAACAAAACGCTAAATGCTTTTATTAACTTCTAGAAAGGCTCTGAAGAGCTGCTTTCTTCCCCAGCTGAAAAGTACTCATCTAAGTGGCCGGGCTTTGTTCCCTCCACGCCGGTGCAGGCTGGTAATTGTAGAGTAGAAATTCCTCTCCGAAGTGCGCGGTGACGAAAGAATAGAAAAATGAGGGGGGAAAAAAACCCCACCTTGGGGGAAGGTAAAGGAGCTGCTCCCTGTGTTTTGGAGGTAGGAGTGTTTCTTCTCCCCTTTCTCTGCCTTCAACCCACTTCATCCCACTCCTCCAGGCGAAAAACAAAATGGGCACCTGTGCCGAGTGCTTGTTTGCTCGGTGGTTTAATTGCAGCAGGAGGCACATGAAGGGGAAATTTAAGCAGCAGAGCTTTGGCTTTTTGTTGCGGGATGAGGAATACGCTGCGTTTTAGTGGTTAAAGCTCCCAGGTTGGGCTGTAAGCGCTGGCACCGGAGGAAAGGCTGAGCCTGCGCTCCTTGCAGAGACCCGGGAGCAACCTGGCAGCCAGTTGCCCGCGATGGGAAGCTCCGGGTTTATTCCGGGTGTGAGCAGGGAGGTACCACCGTCCCTCTGCTATTCGGTGTCTGCTCGTCAAGGAGGGGGTGATGGTGCTGCCCCTGTCCCAGCAAGGCGTGGGGCTGGGAGAGGTGGTGTCCCTCACACCCACCAACACATCCTGGAGGCTTTGGTAGAGAGAAGGATCTTCCAAAGACGTTATTATCTACTGCACTGGGTAAAAATCGGATGCAAAACTCCCCGAGCTTGGCTGAAGGTGGAAGAACAAGGAGCAAGTCACCCGTGCTAACGGGCAGGCAAACCAGGGCTCTGCACACCCCTTTTTGAGGGCTGCAGGAACATGGACCGGTCCTCAAAAGGATGATTTTTTTTTTCCCCCCATTGCTTTTAGTTTGGGGTCTGGAGTGTCTTCCTCTGATTTTACTGCCTCGACGGTATGAAGCCATATTGCTTTTCCAGTGTAAATATTAGCTCAGCTGCCTTTTTGTCTTCCTCAGTGGCTATGGGATTCCCCTGCCCGATGTCCACCAGAGCAAGAGCCATCCATGGGCTTCTTGCAAAGAATAAAGTGAAGGGGTGGGTGTTGCTGAGGGCTTGCAAGAGAAACCAAGGCAGTACAGCACAGATGTGGTCCATGTCTGTGCTTTTCTTACCTTACTGTTTTAGAGCCAGGACTTTTTGCTGTTTAAATCAAGGAGGAATTTCTCTCGGGGCTAGAATCAGGAGCGGATCTGTTGCTGGATGCTCCCCTGGGCTGTAGCAGAGGGCAGGGCTGGAGAGCTCGGGCTGTGCTTGCGTGTGAACCGTCTTGGTGCTGGTTTGACACGTCCTCGTGCCATGTGTTAGCACGGTGGAGGAAACGCTCCTATTAGTGCTCTGGTGTTAAATGACAGGGAATGTCCCAAACTGAGGTTTCTTTAGAAGGTGCAGAAAATGTTGCTAACCCCATCAGCAGTGTTAAGAGGCAAGGGACTGCCCAGGGAGGTGAGCTTGCAAAGGCTTTATTAATAAACCTCCTTTGCAAGGAATGTCCTAGCTTGGGAAGGACTAAGACCATCATTAACACTGTCTCGTAAGGCAAACTGGGGCTATTTCCCAGCAAGGGGTGTCATTAATACAGCATATTAATAACCCGGCGTTACTGGTCCAAGGAATGCCCTGATCCAGCTGGTTTGACCAGGCCACCGCATTAACTTGATAGCTCTTCTCGATCATTCCCCTCTGTTTCTTTTGCCCCCAACAGGTCTAAATTGGGTCTTTTCTGGACTCTGCACTTCAGGCTGGGGCTCCCTGCCAGCCCCTGGGCACCTAAAGATCTCATCCCACCCGGCTGCGCCCTCGATGCCCAGCCCCGGCTGCGGCACAGGCTGCCGGCGGGCGACACAGGGGCACACGAGGCCAGGCTGAGCTCCCAGCCCTGCCGGGATGCCGGCGCAGATGGTGGCTTTGCGGTGCCTCGTCCCCTTTTCTCACGCTCCCCCATACACTCTGTTTTGCAGACACCGTCGGTGAAAACCCAGAGGGGGTGTTAACTGGCCCAGCGCGGTATGTCCCAAACCCTGCTTCCGATCCCCCTTCGCTGCTACTAAAGGGGAGCGAGCCCCCCTCCACCTTTCGCCCAGCACCATGGTGGGGCAGAGCCCCCTGGACCCCAGCGAGAGCAGGACTGCCGTCCTCCTGGAGCCCTTCGTCCATCAGGTGGGCGGCCACATGAGCATGATGAAGTACGACGAGCACACGATCTGCAAGCCCTTGGTCTTGCAGGAGCTGAGCTTCTACGAGTCGCTGCCCTTGGCCATGAGGCAGTTCACGCCCCAGTACAAAGGTAAGGGGAGATGCTGGGGAAGGAGCGAAGGGCTGGCAGTGTGGTCACCAGGATTAGTCCCGAGATTGGGATAAGGGGCTAGTGGCAGCGCGGGAGGTGCCGGCTGGCTCGGTCGGGCTGGGTCTGAGTTGTGGAGCCCCATCGCTTGTGCAGGTTTTGTTAAGCAAAGATGCTTCCCATGTGAGAGTGTGCACACGAGCAGGTCTGTGAGGCTGGGAGGGTTTCCTGGCTCTCTGTGGCTGGGGGGAGTCTCTGATGTCTAATAAGGGTTGAGCGCTGGCTGATGGCACCGAGATCCTCCCCTCTTGCCATCCCCTTGCTGCCACGGTCAGCCTTGGTGACACAGGGGACTCTCATTATGTCAAATAGGGCTGAAATTGGTCTGTTCTTGAGGGGGACAGGCATGAGAAGGTGGAGGCTGAGAGCGTGAACACGATCCCCTCCCGGGGAGCCAAGAGCCTGGGCAGCGCAGGAGTGGGACAGAGAGGGTAAGAAAAAACACAGAACAAGGGGCAGGAATAGGATGGGGTTTCCCAACGGTGTTTGCTTTGAGGATTTTGCAGGTCATGGCCCCAGATAAGTTGGTCTGATGGCACGTGAATGGCGGCACTGGATAGGTGCAGGAAAGCAGGGACTAGGAGAGTCTTGTTCAGAACAGGATTCCCAAGATCTGACACGTTATGTGCTCTGTTCAGTAGAGCTTTGAATTAGCATCCCCTGATAAGAAAGGTTTTCTGTACCAGGAGCAGAGCTAAGGGTGCCTTTGCACGATGTGCATGGCCCCATTGCTCCAGGACTTGGTTTTAGAGGAGGCGAAGGTTTGTGTCAGAGGCAGAGAAGTTGGTGAAGGCAAGGAAAGGGTCAGGGCTGGCACTAGCACAGGCTGGGGGAGGGATGGTCCTTGGGGCCAGCATGAAATACCGAGCCTGAAAAAACAGCCTAGGGATGCATCAAGCATCACTTTTGCTGGGTGCTCCACCTCAGCCAAGCCCTGCTCCCCCCAGCACTCCTGTAAGCACTGGTCCCTGGAAAACCAGAGGCACAGACACTTAACTTCTTAAAAATCAAATCCAGGCAGCTGTCCTGCCACGAGCGAGACCTTCCCGAGACAGGGAGGAGCCTCCCGCCTGCCCCTCTGCTCGGTGCCCCCATCGCTGCCTCGTCCCCCCTTCAGTTTCCCTGTCCCTCAATCTCCTCGCCCTGAGCCGCCTTCCCAGCTGACTTTCTCGGCTTAGCTATTGAAAATCAGCTCTTGGTGTCTGTGGGGGTCCTAGCATTTTTTTAAAGCCACCCTCCCTCCCTCCCTTTCTTATTCCCTCGCTATTTCTGCTTTTACTGCCAGACTTGTGCTGCTCATAAAGCTCCTGACCCTGGATTTTTGCGAGAGGCGAGAAGCTCAGCTGTCACGTAAAAACTTAAAATATCTTTTGGTCCTTCAGCGTTACAGAGAAGAGCTCAAAGTGTCAGCCGCGGTTTCGATGCACTTCCAATCCAATCTCTCCCTTTCCCAGAAAGTCAGGGGCCTTTGTAGATTTATGGGACAATATTAAAAAGATGCTTAAGAAAGAAAACAAGGCTTCCTCTAAGCAATTTTCTTTAGCAGGGGCCAGGGTTTGGTGCTGGAGAGCTGGGCCCTGCTCTGTCTCGCTAATAAAGATATTAAGCAGTCCCAGCTTATCAGTTCAGGGGTGGCCCGGTTATTAATACCTTTTTGTCTGCTTTTTCTCTTCTATTGCAAGTCCCAGTGAGTTTTGCGACAAGGGGTAATTAAATAGCAATTCTTCTCCAATTTGGCATTGGGCACACACATTTTTTATTCTGATTATAACTGTCCCAGCCCTGAATGCCAGGCAAATTAAAGAGGTGGAACATTTTCCCACGAGGGTGATGGGGGGAGATGAGCATCAGGGGGAGTAATCCTGAGGTCTTCATCATCTGTTCACATGTCTCCATGTTCCTCATCTCTATTCTTAGGCCGCGGGGCGGGACGGCTCGGGGACCATTATGTAATGATGACATTATGATGTGCAATGTTGATCAAATGTCATCATTCAAATCTAACACCGAGTCGGCTGCTTAAAAAATGTCTACCGCTCGCTTAACCATTTCAGGCAGGTTGGTGACCTTGGGACCGGCTTTCCCTCCACCAACCCCTTGCAAACCCCTGCCTGCCCCGAGCTGAGCTTGCAAGGGGATGCTGGACTTGTTTTCAAGCCCACTTCTGCTCAGATTCCTATTGCACATGGCAGTAAATAAATGCACTTGTAAATTTAAAAATAAATCCTTGAGGGTAGAGCTACATAGCAAAACGCTCCTGAGGATCACTGGGATGCCACTAGCATGGCGACAGCACCCGTAAATACCCGCTGGCTGCCTCGCTGGTGCTGGACAGGAGGTGGATTGCAGTTTTGGTGACACTAAAAGGCCAGCAAAGACAAGTTCCTAAATACATCTTTGCTCCCAGATTGATGTTTTCTTATTGCAATAAAAGAGAAGGTCGGTAGCCATGTGTTATAGATTAGATTAGTTTTGCACACATAGGTCACTTGCAGGACATATGCAAAGCCCGTATGGAAGCACACCAGGAAACAAAAGCATTTTTCAAGCCGAGACGTAGGTTTATGAAGGCAGAGTTTTCAGCTGGAAGGAGTGAGAGGATCACATTCCCTTGCAATTTAACGGCTCATTCTTGCCTTTGAAAATCTCCCCATTAATTTTCATATTAATGTAAGATACTTAAGAACTCTTAGTTTCATGCTATATATAACGTTTTTAGGGCCAGATTGTCAGCACTATGTAGATCAGCACAGCTCCATTGACTTGCAGATATGTAATTGGGACAGTTTTTAAGGTTACAGGCTGCTTTAGTGCCGTAACTGAGGCATAGTGCTAGATTTGGAATCAAGGACTCCGTTCGCCTCGCAGTGACTTTTTAAAAATAAGAAGGGTTTGATTTAGGCAAAAGATACGCTGTCTTTTTTTTCCTGCCTACCTCCCCTGAAAATTCAAAGCAGGCATCCAAGCTGATAGGAATTTCGCTTGCTCTCAGTTACCTGTAATATGGATTTTTTACGAATGGGACTCAGTGGAAGATCAGCTGGGTAACGTTGGAGCCTGAGGAAGACAGAGCTCCCTGTGCCCACCATGACCATCAGCAAAGGACTAAGATAGCTAAAAATATTACTTACCCCCTAATTAAGGTTTCCAGCCCCCCAGCTCCCTTAGCAAAGCAGCCTGTGTGTATTCCTCCCCCATTCAGTGCAAAATTGGCTGATTTAACCGAGCCTGCCATGCCACGCTGTTTGGGTTAATGCTGATTTTACAGCAAAAGGGAGCAGAAATGGTTGTGGTACCCGAGTAGAGGGGCTGTACGGAGGGCGGGAGGGAAGCGCATCCGAATACAGCTGGAGCTGCAGGGTTATGGGGTGCAGGAGCCGGGAAGGGATGGGCACCCCGAGTCTCACGGAGGTGGCCGGTGGCTGCAGACACACGGGGCTCCTGCAATTCAGGTGGTGAAAACCTCTGTCAGTCAGCAAAACCCAGCGGGCAGGACTCTGCGCACACACAGAGAGGGCAAATCCTTCTGTCTGTGTTTACTTACTATAATTTCACTTGAAATGGAGAGAAGGGAGTTTGCATATTTATTTGCTTTGGCAAATTTGCTTGAGAGAACAGAGCTCCCTTGTTTGTTAAGCTGCCGAAATGCCTCTCCCCGCAGTGCCCAACAGACCAAGTGAGGGTACCCTGGGGACAGCTGGATAAAACCCAGCTCCACGTGTTGCTGGGGTCTTTCCAGTGACGAGTTTTGCTGGTCCAACAGCCTTGACCGTCCTCTTTTGGATCTGCCTTACTGCAGCTAGGCTTGAAAGCAGCAGGGTACGACTCATGCGGCTGGCATCCCCTCTGAGACCCAAAGGGCGATGCTCTAAAAATGCCTCTGCTGCCTTGAGAGGCTCAGACAGTCCTGACAGAGGGCTGCGGGAGCAGGACTGCGGTTAACAGCCTTTCCCAGAAAGGTCAGAGCTGTCTGGTACGCAAGCCATGGCCCGCTCTGTCATTTGAGATGCGGAGGCAGCCGTCCCCATGCCAGGGATGGGCTGAAACTGGGCTAAATACGTGATGGGCTGAATGGCATTTGAGCCCTGTGATTCCTGTTAGAGTCCGCGAAAATTGCAATGCTAAAATACATAATGTTTTAAGCACTTATGGTGGAAAGTAATAATCCCCGTTCACAGTCATGCTTCTCCTTGTGCATGAACGCCAGACATGTGAAGGTCCGGTTCCCCCCATCGGCCGTTTGGGTGCTGGTCCTTGGCGCCTGGGGAAGGACACGACCATGACAATGTATGGGCATCACGTACGCAGGCAGCGCTGCCAGCCCATGCACATGCCTCTGCCCTTGCTCCTGGGGGCTCTCCAATTAAAGGAAGCAGCTGGCATGCTGGTTGTCTTTGGAAAATTCCTGGTCCCCAACCCTCCCTTTGCCTCCTGCCAATGAAACGCATTTCCAACCTTGCCGTTGTCTCAAAAAGTGAGACCTAAATCCCTTGTCATAAATAAGCCAGGAGCTCCAACGCGGGGGTCTTTGCTGGGTCACTTGCGGCATAGCAGAGCCTGGAGGGACGGAGGATAAAGGAACATGATGTTCAGAGGAGGCAGGTTTCAAGCCGAGCCTTGAGAGGAGCGATCATTAGAAAAGCCTGTGGCTGTTTTCCAGGGTCTCAGACTGATGGTGTTTATTGGGCCTCAAATCAGAGTGGGATCAGTGTGAGAGGCCACTAAAATACAAGGAGGCAGCCGTCCTGCTGAGTGCCAGCCCTCTCAGGAAGGCTGGACCACCTCGGGTGGTGCAGATGGTGACCAAGCCTATACGGTAACCCTATACGGGTTGATCTCATTCTGGTTTGTTTTTCCCCCTTTCTGTCCAGGCATCGTTTCCGTGCACCTCAAAAAGGACAGCCTTGGCAACCTGACCCTGATCGCCAGCCCCAGCCTGCAGACGGAGAGCTGCGGCCGGCTGGATAACGCCATCGGCGATTCCTCGGTGACGATATGGCACAAATGCAAGTGGGCTGCCAGCACCGGCACCGGCAGCGAGCACACGCTCGTCAGGTGGAGTCACACGCAGCTCACCAAGACCTTCAAAGACAGGTGAGGGTCTGCTGCTCCCTGCAGACGTCCTCCTGGTCCTTGCCTGCCGCTTTGGGTAGGGTCTAACCAGGATGGTTTTGGTGGCACAACTCCTGGTTTAAGGCAAAGTGAGCAAAAGCAACACCCAGCTAAGGTGAAGAAAAGCAAAGCCCACCTTGGTGGCTTCATGGTTCATCCCTTCCCCGGCTCGTGGATGGAGCGGGGCAGAGCTGGCTATCGCTGAGATGCTGTTGCTCAAATATATGCCTGAAACTCTGCTTTAAACCTGTTTCCTTGGAGTGCAGCACGCTCCAAAAGGAGAGGCCCCATGAGAACAGCCACCAAGCACACAGCACGTAACGGCCTTCTGCTGGTAACCAGCCAGAAGTAGCAGCCCTGAGGTGGTTCGATCCTGTCCTCGTCGCAGGGGAGAGCTGTCTCTGAACGGCATTGCAGCGCTTGCAAGCACGCCGCGACCTTAGGGCTTGCAGAAGCTTTCCGCAAGACATCTTTCATCTCAAACTGGTTCAGAAAAGACCTAGGTCGGCTATGACTGAAGGGAGCAATATTGCTACTGTGAAAATGCTGCCCTCGGCGTGATGGGAGTTATGGTTTTTGGATGAGCGAGACCAAGGAATGACCCTCCAAGGAGAACAAGTCTCCTCCTTGCTCCCTCCCTCCCCTCCTCGAAGCCAGCCCCTCTAAATTGAGCATCATTCCTATTGTCGGACAATTTGCCTGTGTTGTGCCCGTTAGGTAGATAAATAGAGATTCCTGGTCACTGGCACTATGAACGGTGCTTTTCACAGGAGCCAAGCACACTTTGAAATTATAATGAAAGAAAATATTGGCACCCAGCAATAGCTGGCTTTCTGAAAATTACTTTTATGGAGTAACAAAGGATCTCCGCAGGTTGGACGTGATGAATATGTTTCCTTTGAGAGTCCCTGAAAATTTACCTTATCAAGTTCAAGGCTCTGCAAAAGAGGAGGGGAGGGAATATTCTCTTCTGGAGCTTATAAACCAAACGTGTTCTTTTGTGTGTTTTGTCTAGCTGCCCAGGGAAGATGCTATTGAGGACAGACCTTCAGTACCGCACAGATTCGCTTTTGGAAGATGCAAACAGAAACCAGCCAGAAAGAAACAGCTACAACCCCTGGGGACTGCACTGTCACAGGCAGCACCTGAACCGCATGTCCTCCAAGTATAATGAGAACAAACTTCATCGTATCCTTTTTCCTCTCTTCCCTCCAGCATAGTCTTGGCTACAAATAACAGCTCGTAATCAATGTATGTTTTATTGCAGGGGGTATGCATCCCTCCTCTGCCCAGTCCCTGGGAAAATACAGAATATACAGAATATTGTTGCGCTGTTATCTTCTCCCACTGTTCAGTTGGACTAGAAGATCATTGTAGGTCCCTTCCGACTGAAATATTCTATTCTATTCTAAAAAAAAAAAAAAAGAAAAAGAAAAAAAACCCCACTTCCCGTAAAGGGTATTCAGCATAAGTCAAGGATCCCCTTGGCATACATCTAAAAACAGAACTATATAGGAATTAGCAGCTGCCTCGCCTTTTATTTTCCTGTTACACTTCATTACCCACCAGTCGTGAGTAATACCGTTTAACAACTTCTCCCACACCCACTGGAGTGAGTACAGCACCAAGGCAAGGTGTCGGCCTGACAGCCCAGGGCTACCGTGTCGCTAGAGAACGGAGCTGTTGGTGCTTTAATTGGTAGGACTGTACTACAGTAAATTAACTGAAATTGGCAGCAAGGGGCCTATAGCAATGACACGTTGGTAAAATTGGCTCAGAAAGTCTCATTACAGTCGTGAGCTATTGTGGAGAGCGTCAGCAGTTGCTCTGATTTAAGACCTCTCTCAATTAGAATTTAAAAGTATTTCGTTTCCCTTAACTCATGTTCAGAGTTTCTGTTGCTTGAAAATGTGGTATCAAAATACAACTATCCCTGCATCCTGGACTTAAAGATGGGAACCCGGCAGCATGGCGATGATGCCTCGGAGGAGAAGAAAGCCCGGCACATCAAGAAGTGTGAACAAAGCACATCTGCGTCTCTGGGCGTTCGCATCTGTGGGATGCAGGTAAGACGGAGCCTCGGTCCTTTTGGTGTTTGCCTGACACACGGCTTGAAACCAAGCTGGAAATCTAAAGGGACTCTTTCCTTTGTTGGTGTAAATTGAAGCAGTTTCATTCCTGTCTCCCTCCAAATACAGGCTGTAAAGAACTGGCCACTCGGCTGTGTGTCCTGTCCTCGCGCAGGCGAGGATGCTTAGGGAAGAGTATAGAATATGGCACGTATAGGGTAACCCTTGCCCATATCCCCTCTTTGACGTCTGGAGATTTGGCTGCTTTCACAAGCGGTGGCTGCATAAGCACCACCCCGCACCACTGGCACCAGTATGAGCAGCTGGAACCAGTTCACCCCAGCTGAGAATCTGCCTGTACATGAACACAGATTCCCCGCTCATGCTCAGCTCTTGGCTGCTGCACAAAAAAGAAAAAAAAAAAAAGCATCCCTTACTCCACTCATGCCTTCGCAGAGCTGTCTCATCCTGTCGCTGCAAGAGCAAGGGGGTTATTTTGTGCTAAATATTATGGTTCCTCTTGCTCAAAATCGCTGCCCTTCCTCCTAGAAACCGAAACCACGCATTTGTTTCACTCACACTTCTCAAGCAGGCTTCAAAATGTTGTTCTGCTTTGCCTGAAGGATAATTATGACAATGATGATTATAAAGCACATATATAGCAGCGTAAACACTCGGTGTCAAAGCCTGCGTCCCTTTCTGGTCTCTGACATCCATCTGTTGAGCAGATTATCCTTTAAATTACAACTGGCATGTGAGCTAATTCTACATTCAATCCCTCGTTTCTTACTCAGTGTTACCAGAGCCTCACATACAAATTTCTGTCTACATCTTGTCTCTCTGCGTTTAAGAAAGCAAGATTATTGCTACCCGTGCATTACGTATTGCGAGAAGGTACAAAGCTGGGGTATTCCTGTACTGCTGCAAACTCCTACCATAGCCAGAGGGGAAATGCTGTAAATCACTAGTGACAGGGCTATGACTTAACAGCTATTTGGGTTTCACAAAGGGGTAATTTATAGCAGTACAACAAGAATCTGCACTAGTGGTTTAAATTGAATAGTTTAAATCTCCAGAAAAGACAGGAGGTGGGATTCAGTGAGAAGCCTGCAGTACATTGCCAGCATTGCTAGATATTGCTAGACTGCGGAGGATTTGTGTCCCATTTCTCAGCTTGGGTCTGAACTTTTTAGATTAGGGTGAAATCCAGAGCTTTGGGAAAACTGAACAACTGAATCTGGATTGTTGCTCTCTCTCCTCAAGGTCTACCAAGCGGACACTGGCCATTTTCTCTGCAAAGATAAGTATTACGGCAGGAAACTCTCACCGGAGGGATTCAGGCAAACCTTGCACCAGTTCCTGTGCAACGGTAACCACCTCCGAACGGATCTCCTGGAGCCCATCATCCTGCGGCTCAAAGCTCTGCTTTCTGTCATTAGGAAGCAAAGCTCTTACAGGTTCTACTCCAGCTCACTTCTCATCATTTATGATGGACAGGAGCACAAGGAGAACACGGCACCCTTGGATAATCACCTTCACCTCCAAAAAACAAACTGCACCATGTCACACGGCACTAGTCACTCCAGAGTTGACGTCCGCATGATAGACTTTGCCCACACCACTTTTAAAGGCTCCAAATGCAATCACACCACTTACGATGGGCCAGACCACGGCTATATTTTTGGCCTGGAGAATCTCATCAAAATCCTTCAGAGTATCTCCGAAGGAAAATGACAAATTCTGTGAAATAGCCTGGATTTACTAGTGACCGATAGCCCTGAAAAGTACCGCATTGGGTCAGTTGTATGGGACCCTCACCACTGCTGGATGTCACGTGCACGGTTTGGAATGAGAGCATGGACAGCTTGCTAGGAAAGTGCAAAAACCGCTGCGTGCCATTACTGAACTCAAGCATAAAAAGCAAAGAGCTGAAAGAACCTGTTCTGCCTGCAATCAATCAGAAGATTTATTTTCCTTTCTTGTTTTACTGCTGTCCTTGATTTATTTGTGAGCCAAAAGAAAGCATTACTTGAAAGAGTCTTAATGATAAAATAGGACCTGCTCACCTCTACACTCACGAAGCCAAGCAGGCTAAGGAGATATTGTGCATTTGAGTGAGACTATTAAAATGAGCTGGCAGGTCTGAACAGATTGCAGCATTACTTTCAACTCATGCTCAACGCTACGGGCTGAACGCAAAGACACAAGCAGGAGAGAAAAACGCACACCCTGACATTCACACTCCACGTGCCCAGCACTTGCGAGACGGTCGGGTGTTCTCCGTACAGCGTGGGTGTTGAAACACAGACGTACGAGATGCTGCGGAGGTTCTGTGCTGCTTAAGGTGTAAAAGCAGGGGGACCTCAGACCAAGAACTGGACCTTGCACACGTTTAATATCCCTGCAGGATTGTAACAGGGTATATTTCAGACACTTTCTAAGCAACGGGCTCCGTAGGGGCTGGAAGTATGGGAATGCGATGATTCTGTCAGATATCAGTCACAAAAAACATTCACATCAAGGTATTTTTGCTTAAAAAAAAGAAAAAAAAAGAAAAAAAAAGTGTGAGATTGAGTCAGGGACTAAACGTTAAAGGTCACCTAGAAATTCTTTGATACAAATATCATGTGTGTGCTTGGAAGAGACAATAACAGAAGACTCAAAATAATGTTTACAGCTTTTGTGGACGTATTTTATTATTATGGAACAAACATAATTCCTTCCTGCATGGTGTGGGAAACGTGAAAGAGAAGTCCTTACACAAGGAATAGAGCTACAGAACCCCGTTACTGGGGAGTGGGGATATAAATAAAATTGTCCAAGTAACTCTCACCTGTTGCCCATCTCTTTTTCACTTCCATAGCATCCTTAAGTTACATTACAGTTTAGGGCTGTATGTTTTGAAGAAAGCCGTTATCTCCACAGGTTTAAACACCAGATCTCAAGGGAGACCCCTTCACTTGTATTTTACTGCATGCAGCTGGTGAATTGCTACAATTTATAGCTGGAAAATTTAAGTCATCTGGCCCAGTTGCATATTTTATTTGGCCTAAAGTCCATCTGGGAAGACCTCATTATTTACTGGATATTGTTCACAGTGTTGCATATTTCTCGCCCACAAACTCAGACGACTATAAAAACTAAGCCACAAACACGGCTTCAATAGTGACAGGATTGAGTCATCAATTGTCTTGGGTCACACGCGTGCACCCGTGGTCCTGTGCTCAGTGCTAATTGCAGCTGGTAATGGGGTTTATACTGATGGGGTTTATACAGACTCACCTCAGCGTCTCCATCGCTGCTGAGCCTCCGGCTGGGTGCGCACACCGGGACGTCAGGTCTGAAAGTGGGGAAGGATGAAGAAGCATCTAAGCATGACACCAGCAGCTGAGCCCCTCGTCAGCAGAGCAGAACACCCCCCTTGGCTGCACACCTCACCTGCCGTTGCTCCTGGAAAGAAAACAGCAACCTGTTGCTTGCATAGTGATAGAAGGCACCCCGCATATACGAGCACATAATTATCAAGTATTTAACCATTTGCCTGCCAAGAGGAGGAGCTCTGGGCCAGCATACAACCTTAGGTACTCTATGTAGAGAAGGGGAAAAACAGGCAAGACTTTCTAGGTTTTAAAACGGCCAGAAGCCAAGCATTAAGGTAGCTATTATGTGCTGCGCTGCTGGCTGCCTGGCCCGGGTATCTGCAGCACCGCAGGAGCAAGATCCCTTCGCCAGCAGCACAAAGCACGACGCTTGGCAGCGTAGGCAGCAATCTAGCAAATGAATAGGCAACACCAGGCTGCTCATCAGCTGCCTTTCAAAAACACAGGGGAGGCTGTGAGCCCCCGGGGGTGCTCGGAGCGCTGATTAAGAACAGCGTTGCTCCCTAGGCCTCGACCTTTCGGCGGCCTAGGCCTGCGGGGCCTGAGGGCACAGCAGCGGCCTGAGGGCCTCGCCTGGCAGTTCTCCCAGACCTCACCGGAACGGGAGGGAAGGTGGATGGGGCAGCCTCTTGGCAGCCCCCCCGAGCCCACCTTTTCGCTGCTGCCCGCCAGGGCACAGCCCTGAGAGGCAGCGCCTGACCCCCCTCAACGCCCTCCCGCCAAGGACCGCCCGCGCCGCGCATGCGCAGCCCCGCCGGACCCCTCTCGCCTGCCGTAGGTCACGTGATCCTTCCATGGCCGGCGCCGCCGGTAGCGATGGCGGCCACCCGGTACCGGCGGTTCCTGAAGCTCTGCGAGGAGTGGCCGGTGGAGGAGACGAAGCGGCAGCGGGACTTGGGCATCTTCCTGCGGCAGCGGGTGGCGCAGGCCTTCCGGGAGGGGGAGAACACCCAGGTGAGGGCGGGGGGGGTGGCGGGGCGGCAGGGCCTGCTCGGGGGGGGGGGGGGGCGGCGAGGCGGGGCCTGGGCCGCGCAGGCGCCTCTTCCCTCCCGTTCTCCGACGGTGGGGGGGCCGGGGGCGGTTTAGCGGTCTGTCTGAGGCGGTTTTTGGGCAGAAACCTCGGGAGTTTGGTGCTGACACGAGGTGCCCCCCGCCTCGGAGCTCGCTCAGTTGCAGTTGAGGAGAAGGTTGTGTCTGTGGTAGTGAAAGCGGTTTCCCTCGGCTCTCCTCAGAGCCCCGCAGAGCTTCCCTCGGGGCCCAGGACAGGCCGGTGTGTGAACACCCCGCTCGCCTTTGAAACACAGGCCTGAGTCAGCCCCAGTCAGCCACGTCCCTTGTTCCTCACGTAGGACAAACTGTGGTTTATACCCGATTTTTGCCCCGTTTACGCTATGTGCTTTGGAGAACCCATTCCCGTGGTTATGGAGGTGGGATACAAAACACTGTGAATTTGTCAGCACTGTGCTAGAACCTAGTTAATTAGTGTGTTTTGCTTACCATGATGAGTAGCCAGGGATCAGGTTAGGAAAGCTAGAGCCCTGATAGAATGAAATCTGGCCAGGGACGTCAAGGGCAACAAGAAAAGCTTCTATAGGTACATCGGTGATAAAAGAAAGACTAGGGAAAATGTGGGCCCACTCTGGAAGGAAATGGGAGACCTGGTTACCTGGGATATGGAGAAGGCTGAGGTACTCAACGACTTTTTTGCCTCAGTCTTCATCGGCAAGTGCTCAAGCCACACCGCCCAAGTTGCAGAAGGCAAAGGCAGGGACTAGGAGAATGAAGAACGGCCCACTGTAGGAGAAGATCAGGTTCGAGACTATGTAAGGAACCTGAAGGTGCACAAGTCCATGGGGCCTGATGAGATGCATCTGCAGGTCCTGAGGGAACTGGCAGATGAAGATGCTAAGCCACTATCCATCATATTTGAGAAGTTGTGGCAGTCCGTTGAAGTTCCCACTGACTGGAAAAGGGGAAACAAACCCCCCATTTTTAAAAAGGGAAAAAAGGAAGACCCGGGGAACTACAGGTCAGTCAGTCTCACCTCTGTGCCCGGCAAGATCATGGAGCAGATCCTCCTGGAAACTATGCTAAGGTACATGGAAAATAAGGAGGTGATTGGTGACAGCCAACATGGCTTCACTAAGGGCAAATTGTGCCTGACAAATTTGGTGGCCTTCTACGATGGGGTTACAGCGTTGGTGGATAAGGGAAGAGCAACTGACGTCATCTACCTGGACTTGTGCAAAGCATTTGACGCTGTCCTGCACGACATCCTTGTCTCTAAATTGGAGAGACATGGATTTGCTGGATGGACCACTCGGTGGATAAGGAATTGGCTGGATGGTCGCACTCAAAGAGTTGCAGTCAACGGCTCAATGTCCAAGTGGAGACCGCTGACAAGTGGCCTTCCTCAGGGGTCGGTACTGGGACCGGTGCTGTTGAACATCTTTGTCAGTGACACGGACAGTGGGATTGAGTGCACCCTCAGCAGGTTTGCCGACGACACCAAGCTGTGTGGTGCGATCAACACGCTGGAGGGAAGGGATGCCATCCAGAGGGACCCTGACAGGCTTGAGAGGTGGCCCGTGCGAACCTCATGAAGTTCAGGAGGGCCAAGTGCAAGGTCCTGCACATGGGTCAGGGCAATCCCGAGCACAAATACAGGCTGGGCATGTTGCATTAAAAGTTACTGTCACGTAGGAGTCTGAGGAGTGGCTGGGGGGGGGAACCCTCCCGTTGAGTCCCGAGGTTCAGACAGGACCCCCTTGCTTTCTAAACTCCTTCTCAGAGAGGAGTCTAGGTGCAGCTAAGTCCAGTCTTAGTCTCAGACTTGGTCAACGGTTTATTTTCTAAGGACTGTATATGTAGCCACCCATCAGTCAATGTTCGCCTGTCAGAGCCATCTCAGGGCTTTCACTGAAACAGCTTCACAAAGTTGATTAAGGTGACAGCGTTAATTTGACAACGTTATAAGTCCGGTCGTGTTCAGCGTACTGAACTTCACGATTACGGATTCACAAATAACGCGCTGCACCCCCAGTCTAGTCATGTTGCATGAACTATCATGGCCACACTTAAAGAGTCTGGTCGTGTTCGATGAGAACTACCACGGCTAGATTAATGAAGAGCGCAGTTTATTAAAGCAACAGACACACAGGTTCTTTTGGATTACTGGTGATAAATTCACTGTCTTCAAAGCACGTGCAAATACCAAGAGTATGAGTAACACTGCCAGCTCAAACCTGTTAAAAGATAATAAAGTAACTCTATAGAGATTTCTAAGTTTCCTGGGGAAGCACTTGGTATACCAAGTGTTCGACTCTTACCCAAAGGCGTCCCGATGTGGGGGAAGAGAGGCTCAGCCCGTCGACTGATCTCAGAGGTCAGTGGTATGCGATGGTGTCTTCCCTAACGTTCTCTCTCTCTTAAGCCATTTTATACTATCTTTCACCTTTCAGGTGGAGCTTGAGTGACTCTAGTCATACATACCTTTGTTAGGATTGGTGTCAAGTTTTTCTCGCTTTTCCTTTAAAGGTATAAACTAGGAGAATTCAAAGCGCAAGCTCAGTGAGGGGTGGTTGCACCTTGGAGGCGGGTAGCTTTTGGGATGGAGGTGTGTTTTGGTATTATAACGATGTTATAATGAGCAAAGTTCACCAAAAGGACAGCATTTTGTCGAAAAGATGACAGACTGTTGGCCCAGGGTAGCAAATATGCAGCTTATCAGTTCCATGGTACCTTCAAGTTCCCATATTATCACAGAGCCTGGCTGTGGTATCTCCAAACCGCTCCACCCTCTGAGCAGTTCCTCTTAGAGCCAACACACCAAGTTCCCCTGGCGTTGCCGACATCTAAGCTTGTGGGCCTAGGGAACTTCCATGGAATGGATTCCTCGCATGTCAGCCGCACGCCACCTGGGAAGCTTCTTCAATGCTGTGCCTTACCTAAAAGTGTGAATATAAATTTAATTTCTAAGTGACCTCCAGCAATTATTCCACAGGGTGGAGAATGGATTGAGAGCAGCCCTGAGGAGAAGGACGTGGGGGCTTGGTTGATGAGAAGCTCAACATGACCCAGCAGCGTGCACTTGCAGCCCAGAAAGCCAACCGTATCCTGGGCTGCATTAAAGAAGCGTGACCAGCAGGTCGAGGGAGGTGATTTTCCCCCTCTACTCCGCTCTCATGAGACCCCACCTGGAGTACTGTGTCCAGCTCTGGGGCCCCCAACATAAGAAGGACATGGACCTGTTGGAGTGAGTCCAGAGGAGGCCATGAAGATGATCAGAGGGCTGGAGCACCTGTCCTATGAAGACAGGCTGAGAGAGTTGGGGTTGTTCAGCCTGGAGAAGAGAAGGCGCCGGGGAGACCTTATAGCAGCCCCCCAGTACCTGAAGGGGCCTAGAAGAAAGCTGGAGAGTGACTTTTTGCAAGGGCAAGTAGTGATAGGACAAGGGGTAATGGCTTTAAACTGAAAGAGGGGAGATTTAGATTAGATAGCAGGAAGAAAGTCTTCCCTGTGAGGGTGGTGAGGCACTGGCACAGGTTGCCCAGAGAAGTTGTGGATGCCTCAGTCCCTGGAAGCGTTCAAGGTCAGGTTGGATGGGGCTTTGAGCAACCTGGTCTAGTGGAAGGTGTCCCTGCCCATGGCCGGGGGGTTGGAACTAGATGATCTTTAAGGTCCCTTCCAACCCAAACCATTCTATGACAAGATGATAGCACAATGCAGTGGAGTGTACATAGTGAGTACATGCAGTGTGGAGTACATAGTGAAATGCAACATGGCCTGGCGCTGTTAGGATGCAGCAGTTATAAAATTGGATTCCGGCTACAGTTGTAATTGTGTTGGAGGTTAGGCTTTGGTGCTGAAATAAATTAGATAAGCTAATACTTGACTTGGGCTGCAGACCTTTATAGGCTTGGAGGTGGTGCTGTGGAATGTAAATGTGCCCTGTCTTAGCATAAAAACATTGTTCCAGATATGCGTTTTCTACTTCAAGGGGCCATTATAGGCACCTAATTCTATATTGGTCACCAGAATAGTCTGCAGCAGACATTTCGGAAAGTGCTTATTGCTTTTTCATATGCTCAGGACAGCTGAATATGCTGCAGCAATTGGCTACAAGATCCCAAAGCTGCCACTCATCTTGAAAATCTAAATTGATGCCTGCAGCACCGATGTCAATTTGTATGTGTAAAGGCTTAATACAGCAAAGGGAAATGTACTGGCAGACAGCAGGAGGAATGTATGAGAAAAGAACTAGAACCATATAGGATACTTTATCAGTCTAATGTCTGTTTTATTCACATGGAGTAAGATTTGCTGATTTTTACGAGGGGGGAATACTGTTCCTGCTACCTGTTTAATAGCTATTTCTGCTGTCATTACTAAAACATTAGCAGGGTCATTTGAAATGTGACTGCAAGATACGTTAAGCTGAAGATCACCTGCAGTGTGATGGTGCTTACTCTTGGCAGTCTGTCTGTTCCTCTATCCTCTCTCCTGCAGCAGCCATTACCTACGGAATAAGGAGAGCCTTCCCTTAATTTTCCTAGTTTGTGCAGAGAAGGCATTACCCGCCTTGTGCTGAACCTGTGCCAATGTCCCAAGGACAGATGAGCCGTGTCATTTTATCCTGACATGTTTCTGTTGATACTATTCTTATTCATGTATCCATTTTAATCATTTATATTTGATGTCATCAAGCAGCAATGCAGTGTTCTGGTTGAGTTGGCCCCCATTGTAAAATAGAAAAACAAGATGACATGCCATCCACACTGCTAAATAGATGGCTCTGCAGGGCAGATGCACCTGTCCGAGGCACCTAAATAATACCTAAACTGAGCAGAGGTTTAGGTATTAGCAAAATCTTTCCAACTTACTTGACCAAAATAGTAATCCATATACCCTTCCCAAGCTGTTCAGTGTCTTTCATGCTGCTTCTCCCTAATCAATTATAAACTATTTTTAGCCTGCACCAGGATTTTCTAACTTCCATCCTAGTACGTTATCCTATTTGCTGCTTTAGAATAAAACAGGCGACAAAACTGGCCTTTGAGCAAGAAGTCTCGCAGATTTCACAGCAGTGGCCAATAAACATGAGAAGAAAACTGTCCAGCAATATTCTCATTAACTGTGTATGCACAGTTGATCTGTCAAATCTTTTTGAGCAGAGTTTAAGGTCAATTCTGGAAATCATGTGCTTCGTTATTCTTGTAGGCCAAGCTGCTAAGAATTGGAAGAAAATGGTCTGCATTCTGGAGCAGCATAATAGGGGTCACCAGCATCCTACATTGCACTGAGAAGTTACCTAAGCTGCTCCTTGACTGTCCTTCTCACAAGCTTGAAACGAGGTGGTTTTTGCTGTGGAGGTTTAAAATAAGACTTGTGCGATACTTTTATCCCTTTCTAGATTGCTGACCCTGAGACCTGTGACCGAATGTACGAGAGCTTAGTCAGAATCCACACCAACTACTACAAAAACAAGGTGAGCTTTGGCATTAGCTGTCGTCCCTCTTTTAGGGGGTGAGTCACCACCTACTGCAGTTGGCTGCCGCGTCCCAGCAGGGAATGTGTAACAGACAAATGAGCGGTCAGGCGGATGCAGCACTACCTGGTGCCTTTGGTCACTCCGGGAAAGCTGCAGACATCTTGGCCTCCATGACATGTATGAACAATGCCGATGATAGTTCTTGATATGTATGAACAGAATTCTTAGAGCTTGACTGAAAATGAGCGCAGACTCTACTGTATGGTGACATTTTTACCTGTTTTAATGCACTACAAGTAACATCATTCTCTCTCTCTCTCTCCTCTCACCTACTTGCTCACTTGTGAAGTATCCACGCCTGAGAGAGACAAGCTTCACTGGACTGACGGTAGAAGACTGCAAGATGATACTAGCAACAGGTACTAATACTGTGCTTGATCGGAGAATAAGAGAATAAGTAGACAAAGTACATTCCAGTCTTTGTGGTGTTCACTGCATCACTTCTACTAAACACCTGTGACTAAAGGACAGAATGGGACTGCCGTGCAAGTATAGTAGGATGTTTGTTTAATGTTAATAATTAAGGAGATCTTCAGTAATCTAGCAGGGCAAAAAGCTGATTGATTGTATTTTGCAGTGGGCAGGAACAGCAAAGGGTTTGCAAGGGCTCTTTGAGATCAGATAGCAGGAGCTATGTGAAAGAAATGCACGTTTGCTACATCATTCAAAAAAATGCTCAGCTTCTCTTTCACCATGTTCAAATTCCCTTCAGTATTTCTCCTTTTGTATTAGACTTTGAGAGAAAACAAGGTACCACGATGCAGAAATACTCTCAGCCAGATCATTTATTAAGTGCAAGGTAGGAAGCTAGTGCAGTTTTGTTCTGCTCCAGTTCCTAACTTTGATTGCAGTGCGTGGAAACTGAATATTAGTTGTTAGTGGTAAGGGACTCCCTGCACAATTGATTGGAAGGGAAAACAAACTTGCCTCAGGCCCTGAAATAGAAATTCATTAAGAAGATGAAAAGTCAAAAAAGGAAAATATATGTAAGGCAAAGCTTTTATACGAGGGCTTTCATTCCTTTGCTTTTCTGCTTTTCTTCCTCTTTCTCCATCTCTCTCTCTTCTCCTTTTGCAGACATTCTGAAACAGATGGAAGACATGAAAAAAGGGACATGGAAAAAACTGCGAGAAAAGTTTTATGCCAAGAAACCTGAAGAGGAGTCGAAGTGATAGGCTAACTCCCAGATTCTCCACTGTATATATTCCTAAAGCACTGTATGTTGCTGTGATGAATAAAACCATTTATTCCTTTTAGCAACAGCATTTTTGTTCAGACCGACACCTTACACCCTTCATATTTAAGTGCCCCCTCTTTTTTCCCCTGAAAATCTAGGGCATAGCTTAACCCATCTGTCCTGAAACCATATTGGAGCAATGTAGTGTAGAGGAAAGAACTTTGTGGTGTTAGACCTGATCCTTTGTGTTACAAGAAATGGAACAACCTGGAGAGGCACAGAGCAAGTAGGTACAACCATGTTAGCTTTAAATTTGCTTGTGAAGAGAACAATAGTGATGATGTGAAAATATAGCTATGCCTGTGTTTCTGTGTGTTAGCACTGGTAACAGTGAAATTGAGGGAGGGATAATTTTAATAATCACATTTATTTTCCTTTTGAGAAGACACAGGAGAGGACTGAGGGTGACTGTTTACTGTGCTGCCAGTGGAGCAGAGTAAGAGTTTAACTGAGATTTCAGTCAAATGCAGCGGTGTGTTGCTGGTCCAGCTAGCTATATGCAGATTTCCCTCACCGTAAGAGAAGGTTCCATATGGGTTACTGCATACCTGAGGGACAAAGATAGGTTTTAGTGACATGTTGGTATATAGGGCCATAAGGAAATCCCAAGTGTGATTACTCCATTGCTATGGCCTAATTTTATTCCTTTTTAAAGCTTTAATGCTTGCAAAGTGTCTGTTCTTGGGAGGCAGAGGCACAGGACTGTAGTTGGGGTGGCTACAGCACTGCTTGGCTTGGGAAGGATGAGTGTCTAGAACACAGCTATGCCAGGACTCTGCTTGGCTCCAGGCAGCACCAACAGCTGATCCTTTTTATGTATTTGAACAGCATTTTCCTGGCAAGTAGTGAAAGAATTTGAAACTTTGCAGCAGGCTCTAATCCAAAGCTTCAGAAAACAAGGCTGGTGTTCAAGGTAGTTCTTCATGGTAGCATTCTTCTCCATCTTCAGACTGGAGCATTGTACTACATTTTAAAGTTTAACAGCTGGAGCCGAGAGCATTGGGTTGTGGAGCACCTTGGGTAATACAGCCCTGGTTTGGCCTCAGGTCTTTGGATTGTTCTGTGTTTCTATTTATAACAGCCCCATTACATACCAGAGTGCACAGGAAGGGTGTTTTCTTTACCATGTTTAAGGTTTTATTATAACATGATTTTGTATTTAATTTATTTAAGGCAGTTTACACTTTAGTTCTTAAGTAACAGTAACAACAACAACAAAAAAAGTAAAACATTACACCAGAGATGAAACTAAAACACAGGACACCCCTTCACAGTGAACTCCTGTAAACCTGCAGTTTCCTACTGCTACTGTCCAGATACTCCGCCACAGAAGGCAAAAGACTAGTTCGCACTAGTACAAGCTTAGATATTTTAACTCATCTGGTGAGTTAAATTAACAAATCCATCTCCTTGAGTTTAGCTCCTCTTTACCATGCCACAGTGACGAACAGAATTCTTTAAATGGAGAGGGATCAGCATGGAGCAGGTACAGCAAATATGAGGGCTGGTTTGCAAAGATCCACATGTACTAGTGCCACTCTCGGAATAAGTTAACTGTTGCAGCTGTAGGTGGAGGCCATCAGAATGTAGCACATGGAGATAAAGATACAACTCTCCACATTTGCAAAATAAAGAGTTATTGCAATGAGGAATAAAAGTCTTGTATAATTTATCTTCCTACAAGGGCATTAGGGTAACATGTGGGTCCAGGTATCATGAGGAATCCTGGCCAGTCCCTGGTTCCTGAATTGCTTACAAGCGCTCTAAGGAAAATGTTGACTGTGAAGCCCTTCCGCATGGTCTGGCTTTCTCTGCTAGTGACATCCATGCATGGAACCCAGGAAGAAGCAGCCTCGTTAGCTGATACATATGTGTAGTCCCTCCGTGGGTGAAGCTGATGCGTCTTCTCCGTCTTAGTGGTTCATGGTATTCTGGACATCCACAAACCCCATCCTTTGTCTGCGCTTCCGTTGCTCTGTCATCTGGAGTTCAAACAAGGACACAAGTGAGGTAGGAAACCAAGCCGCCTGTCTCTTCACTAACATGCTCCTCCAGTGGCTGCTTTAAGCATCTGCCAGAAAACCCTGTGAGTTGGACTCTAGCTGATGAGGAAGTAAAGTATCAAAAAGTACTTGTCCCAGGTGTCCCTGACCCCCCCCAAGAGAGCTGCAGGAGCCCTTTGCTGTGTATCTGAAGGTGTACAGGCTTGGGCTGGTTCTGCCTCCTGTTCTTTGCAATCGGTGTCTATTGTGGTAAGGACAGCGGGTTTCTACAGTCAGGTGTTCTTCAAGTGTTTCTATTTTAAAAAGTGTTTAGTACCTGTTCCTTCAGCTCATTCAGCTGGGAGGTGAGATGGGACACCAGCTTCATCGTGGTGTTGAGTTTGTCTTGAAGATTTCGGATCTCATTCTGTTCCCCTTCCCCTTCGTTGCTGACCAGGGACATGGCTCGCATCCGGGGGAACCAGTCAAGGTTCTTATTCTGGAAAGGCAACCACGGAGAACGGGAGTTGGAGGGGGGTGAGGAGGAGGGAAGAGACCTGGTAGGATTTAACAGGAAGCCTGCCTGTGCTTAGGGATTAAAGAAATTCTCAAAGGCTCATCTTGTCTGTGTCTTTGCAAATTTTCCATGAATAGTCCATTTCCAGCTTTTCTCTTACAGCCTCCTGGGCTCAAGTTCAGAAGCTTTTCTTTTCTAAATTTCCTTTCCCTCCCTTCTTGCCTTGAAATCACCTTGAAGTCACACGCTCTACTGCTTGGTTCTGCCCTTGGTTCAATCCTTAAATACACAGTACAAAACATCAAATAGACAATGTGTTGCTGGCTGAGATTGCAACGAACTGAGGCACAACAACATTATTAAATATTTTCCAAAAGCTCCTTCTCAAAACTTTCTCTTTGGCAAGCCCATTGTTCTCAACTATTTCCCTGGGGTAGGCAGGTTGCAATAGCGAAAGAGCTGCCCTGAGAGGACGTGTACCTTTATCATCTGCGCCACGTAACTCTCTGGCCCGGTGTAGTCTGTCTTGTTCTTCACCCGCACCAGCACTATGAAGTACAAGTAGTTCCACATGTTGTGCTCATACTTAATATGCTCCTCAAAGGACACTGTCTTGTTGTCAAACTTGTCCCTTTCAAGTCCTGGGAAAGGCAGTCAAGAACAGAGAAGGTGGAGGGAGGAGATGGGGAAGGGAGGAGAAGGTAAGAAGTGAGCAAGCAAACAAATGTGAAAGGAAGTACAGATAATTGCATCCTCTCCCAGGTGTGACTTTCAAGAAGTGCTTTTAATAATTAGTTGGCATTTAGCACACAACAAGCATCCAAAATGGGGAAAATAACCCCGTTGTGTATCCAGGAGGCTTCTATTTAAAGGACTACTAGCTATGCTTCCTGCCTATATATCTGAAAGCATAAAATGCACCCAGTGGATCTTTTAAGACAAAACCAGCTAGACTTACTGGGAGTTTTCCCTTTTTTTTGGATGCCTTCCTATGACTGAAAGCATTCCAGAACATTTTCTGTATTTTATTTCCTTAGTAATATGGTGCTTTTTTTTTTCACTGGCTAAGTGATGGTCTCAGGAGTGATAGATGCACATCGACAAGAACTCCACAATGTGGCAGGTTTAGTTTAACACCTCATTAACAGAAGGCGAGAAACAATACAGACAATTTCCCCTCTCAGTTTGTGTCCTTGTTTAAGCCTCCTCACACTGCAGTGACCCATCGGTGAACAGATTTAAGTTTTGCTGTGAACCAAAGGAAAACGAGAAAGCAGCTGAAACTCCTTTCCTTCCCTCAACCTTAGAAGAGAGGAAGAGCTTTGGGGCAATTCCTATACACCGAGGTCCCAGCGCTCACCACATATGAAACAGGTGGTCTTCAGTATCTCTTCCTTCTTTTGCTTCTCGCTCCTCAGATCAGCAAAAGTGTCAATAATGACCCCAAAGATGAGGTTAAGGACGATGATAATGACAATAAAGAAGAAGAGGAGGTCGTAGACAACTCGAGCAGGAAACAAGGACTCCTGTAATGGATGAAAGGGATGAACGATGTCTCTTGCACACCTCTCCTCTAGCCACTCCGACCATGCTGCCTCGTTACAGGGGCCATGGGCTGAGGGTGCCAGGTGAGGAGGAATAAAAGGTGTGATAGGGGAAGAGAGGAGGAAAGCACTGGAGGACAGTGTGGGGGACAGAGCTGGAAGTGTCACTGTTTCCAGGGAGGGAGGGCAGCTGCGTGTCAGTATATGCAGCGGGATTTAGGAGAAAAAAGGGGTCCTGCGTGCTGCCCAAACTCACATCCTTCGATGGCTTCCGCAGAATGTCACCCACGCCCCCACCGTTCCTCAGGCCGTGGTTCAGGACAGTGACGATGCACATGAGCAGCGTGTCGCAGGCGCGTTCCCACTGGTCAGTGTCTGTTTCTAGAGTACCGGAGGGGGAAATAAAAGCAAAAAGCCAGAGCATAGACAGGGCAGAAGTACCAGACCATTGCAAAGAATCCAGAGCTGCGGGGATGACTCTGATGCAGTGGCAAATCTCCTGGGAGCAGATGCTTGTTTTGGATCTCCCAGCCAGCAACTTCCCAGCAGCTCCTCCAGCTTGCTTCTTGCTGTGGAGGTGTTTGGCTGAGCGCTCCTGAAGCTCTCGCTTTCTTTATGACTAAATAGAATCGACTTCAACATTTTTTATGCCAGGGTCAGTGCAAAATTATCAGGCAAGAGGCCTGCAATGTG
This sequence comes from Ciconia boyciana, assembly GCF_034638445.1. Lineage (NCBI taxonomy): Eukaryota > Metazoa > Chordata > Aves > Ciconiiformes > Ciconiidae > Ciconia > Ciconia boyciana. Next base: position 4,468,153 of record NC_132956.1, on the reverse strand, counting down.
CCAGAAAGTAGGTTGTTTGTTTCCATCTTTGAAAAGCTAGAATTTTTCTGAGCTCGCTGACAAACCAGGCAGCCAACCTACTCTGCCGCTGAGTTGACCTTTCTAATGAGCTCACTTACCTTCCAAGGCAGTGGGCACAGCAGAGCAGCTAATTTTGTCACTGCTGCATGACTCCATGAAGGTCTCCATGTTCCTTTGCATCCCCAAGGGGTCACCTGCAAGTAAAAAGAGACCACAGCTTTGTTAGAGCATCAACTTGCCTTAGTAAAGCTCTTCACTGCGGTCACAGGTGCTTTTCAACTGCCCCTTCTTGTAGCTTTCAAACTTCTTGGGAAAAAAAAGTTGCTTCGCATTCTCCTAGCCTTTTCTAGGCCTTGAATCTTTTGCTCAAGTTTCAGTAAGACCTCTACAGTGCTAAAGTGTCATTTGTCGCTGTCCACCCCCTTCTCTGCAATCACTCCCAGCCCCAAAACCCTGCTCTCTGCAGCTCAAGGTCCGTAAGTTGGCACAGGCAGCTGTCTTCTCTGCTAACCCCAACACCAGTGCTACCAGGAGTTTGTGCCAAGGGTATAAAAGCCACGATGCACGTGCACACGCAGACACGCGCGTGCTTTTGCAGCAAGGAGGGAGCAGGATCTCACGCAAGGGACCAGCTGCAGAAGGGGACCCACGCTCTGCCTGGCCCCTCTCCAGCCCAAGCACCGCAGCCAACCAGGGCAAGGCCTGAACAACCTTTGGCTTTGCTGTCCGGCAGCCGGTCCACCTCCAGGATGAAGTCATCCTTCAGGAACAGGAAGCCCACGATGGAGAAGAGGTAGACGAGGATGAGAGCCAGGAGCGCTGTCAGCAGGATGGAGCGCCCATTCCGCGTCACGCTTTTGATGACGTTAAACAAGGTCTCCTCACGGTAGATCAAGTCAAACAGCTGAAAGGACCCAGGAGCAAAGAAGTGCCGCGGGGTGCTTTTCTTGATAATGCCTGGCCTACCTATCTCCCCTTTTATCCTGAGATCTTGGATCACTCAGCAGACCTTGACTAAACTTTCACATAAAGCATTTAAGTTTCCCAACTTACTGCAGGGAAGCAGAGAAGAATGAAGTGACTTATGCACAGCAGGAAAGCCAAGAATAGGACACATGCACCCTGCCTCTGCCCTCACCAGCTCACGTTGTCTCCCAGCTGACCCAGATAAAGTACACGGTAGAGATTAGAAAGAGAGAGATAGCAAAAGACCAGGAGAGAGACAGTAATAGATACTGTCGGAAGGCAGAAAGATCAGCCTACACAAAGATTAGAGCACAGTGAATTGTTCTCACTGCTGTTATCAATCAGCCCCTGGAAGGTGTCACAGGAACCTTCTAGCTTCTAACAGAGCAGACTGGCTACCTCCGTGCCCCAAACATCTGCGTATATTGTACCAGGATGCTGTAGAAGAGTTCGTGCACAAAGAGTCCCAGGACGCTCGTCAGGATGTAGCCAACGTGGTAAAGAAATTCCACGTCCATGATCATGGCCTTGTAGCCTCGGATGAAGGTCCCACGATTGCCCACAAAGCTCACCACAAACACAATCTTGTTGGTCAGCTGGGGAACAACCAGAAATGGGAAGGAGTGGGGTTTGCTGCACTTTATGAATGCAGAAGAGCCTCCTGTGTAATGGGCTGCTATGCTATTTTTCCAGCGCATGGAGAACTTACATTGAGAGCTCCCAGTATGTTCAGAGTGAGTCCAATCCCCAAGTAATAAATCGATCGCAAGATCAGTGCCACGAGGAGCGGTCTGACGCCGTAGCGCTTAGTGAACAAGGCCATGATGGAGAAGCAGATCAGAATCCAGAAGAGCAGCGAGATCAGCGGGGAATCCAGCACTCCTGGGAAGAGAAGACCCACAGCAATTAAATGGCCTGAGATTACATGCACGCTGCCAGCTGACACTGTGCTGCTGTGCAGACTGTCCAGAAAAACTAACGTGCTGATTATCAGAGGGAAGAAAGAGAGAAATTATGCTTGACTGCAAAGACTAGTATTGACTAAGACGGTTCTTACTGATACATTTTCCTAACATCTTTTATCCGATATCTCAAACCCACTGTAAACGATGCAGGCTTTGCCTGACAGCAGGTACGTATTCTGTCATTGCTTCCCCCATGTTAGAAACAGGGAAAGCGCAGCCCAGGGAGAAGAGACTTTTTCCTGAGAAGGAAGCGGTGGGAGGGCTAGCAAGTGAAATCTTGACTCGATCCCTTCCTTTGACCAGCAGAAAGGACCTGGGGCTTTAGCAGTCAAAAGGAGACTGAGGGTAGGGGGAGTACAGGTAAGGGACCAGTTTTCCTGCATATGAAGGTCCCCTTTTTCTTCCACCTCGAGGAGCAGCAGCTGCTGGGGCACTTACCCATGGAAGTGGCTTCAACATAGGGGTAGAAGAAAGCAATGATTATGTTGATGAAGACAGCCAGGTTGAAGGAGATGCTTCCCCAGAGTGTCATTCTGCGGGAGAACCAGTACATCAGCGGCATGCCTGGAGGGAGAGGAGGCAGACACACACATCTCAGCCAACCTTGTGCCAACTGGGGAAGGCTTTGTCCTCCCAGACATCCGAAGGGCTTGGCTCAGTACAGCCAGCGGGCCCAGAGGGACCCTTGCCTCCCACTTCCTGCAAAACGTTAATAAAAGCTCCCTCCTTTTTGCTGAAATAGGAGTGCAAAGTTCAAAATGTTACTGCTCGCATTTCTTGGCTTCTCATCCCTTTGACCTGCTCTGGCACCTTGGAATCAGATCGGCTCCATTCTCCTCCTCACCCTCCTCCCCATCTCCCACCTCCTACAGCCTCGCCACTCGCGTCCTTCAAAACAACAGTGTCTTTGTGTTTTCAGCGCTGGTGCTCGGTCCCAGAGGGGACCCAGCCAGCAATTTCCCATCCATACTGGAAACTTGTTTCCTGCTGAATTCCTAAGACAGTTTTGACTGGATCTGCAAGTGTTTTCAGAGCTGCTACATTACTCCTTAGCTGCATCGCAGTATTTATAGTGTGACTACTGAGCTCCCGCTATTTTAAGCCAGGATTTCCATCCTGATGCAGCCCTGAAAGCACCTAAGCAGGTCTGCAGGGTGCAGAGAAACAAGTTTTACTTCCCCTATGTAGCTGCTAGATCCTGGCTTAGGAGAAGGCAACTGAAAACAAATGAAGAGAGTGCTTTCCACGGGAAAACACCTGCAGGTGTAATCCCAAGGAATGTGCTGTAAGATGCATTTCAGACTACCGAGGAACTGCACTAACAGGCATGGAGGAAATACATCCCTGGGATCTTGATTAACCTCCACTCCCTGCAAACTGCCAAGTGTGTTGTGCTCTACAGAGCAAGAGGCACAAGGAGCTCAGAGATGTGATTTCCACATCTGCTGCCAGGGTTTGCAGCCCTTTCAAAGCATGGCTGCCTCCCAGTTTCACAACAGGGGCTATTGGAAGTGCCCGTGCTGGCCGGGGAGAGCCCGAGGGGAAGGTCTGGTTTGCTCTTACTGCGCAGTTTCTTCTGCCATTCCATCTCGTTGTGGAGGAAGGACGACTGGTCGAAGAAATCACTGACTTTGCTGCCCTGCTCGTCCTGCTCCGTGGTGGTGAAGAGCCGGTACTTGGTCTCCTTGGTGAGGAATTCGCAGATGCCAGGCACAGGGAAGATTATCTGCTCCATGCTTCGGTCCAGGCGCACAATCTGCGGGAAGCAGGGTGAAGGGGAGGGTGCCGTCAGATCCTGCCCCTGCCACCCTTTGGCTTCCTCTTTCCTAGACCCAGCTGCGCCTTCCCCTCCTCCCTCCCACTCCACCGGGATCCAAATATCACCGGCCACTCGTCTATAACACCAGAAATCAACCCAGCAAAGACAGCCCTGGCTGAGCTGGAGGAAAGCTGAGAGCACGTGAACCCTTGCTGGCCCATCTGCAAGACCCGTGCCAACAAGCAAGGATGGGGCTGCTGAATCGGCCGCGTCCCCACTGCTGCTGGGAGGAAAAAGAAGGGTCTGGGGTGCAGCTCATCCCCTCAGCTCCTCACGGGCTCTGCTAACGCCTCCAGCTCTCTGCAGAGCAAAAGGCCCGTCTGCTTCTTGCTGGCACAAGGATGGGAAGGCTCCTAGGGCAAAGTAACCAGGCATGGGCAGCTGGAGCACACGTGGGATTCACTGACCATGTGCATACTGGCAACCCAACGACTAACAGGTCTTGCCTCAATCTGGGATGTGTGTTTCTCGTAATACGCCAGCGGGTCCTCCTCTTCTTCCTGGATCGGGGCCGTCGACTTCAGCATCTGGGTCAGCTGCTTGTTATTTAGGCTGAGCTGGGATGTGGGGAGAGGGAGAGAGGATGAGAGTGGCCTCGGGCAGGGGAGTCAGGTCTAACTCTGCACTGACAACAGCATTCCTCAAAACCTACCATAGCTGGGGAGGTTTCAGGGAAAAGCAAATGAATTAAAGCTTCCTAAAGGGGTACGAGCTCTCCCCAAGGTGACAGTCATTCGATTCCCTGCAATAATTACATCCAAATGCTGCTAATCCACAAATTACAAATCAATGCCCGTAAAACCCCAGGGAAATCATATTACTGCTGAATCTTGTTCGGGATCTAAGGTACAGCGGCAAGAAGTGACAGCAAAGGACTCAGCCCTTCCTCTTCTGAAGAGGAGGGGAGAAAGCGGGTACCAGCAGGACCCCACCAGAGCCACCAGCCTGTACCTGCAGCAAGCTGGATGTCACCCTACAGCTGAGCACCACAAATACGGCTCTCCGCAGCTTGGTGCGCACGCCTTTGGACTTGTACTTTTGACTACAAGGGCACTGATAAGTCTTTCTTTCTTTAGTCCCCCCTGGGGAATACCAAAACCCATCAAGCGTTAAACAGTGAAACCCAGGGTGGGAGACTCTTTGCAGTCTCCGGTCAGGGTGGCTTGGAGGGGCTCTGCCTCTGTTCCCGAGGCCCCTCCGTACCATGGACGAGATGCCCTCCTCCTCCTCCTCCTGGATTCGCTTCACCGGCTTCAGGAGCTGCTGCAGAGACTTGTTGTGTCGGGACAGCTGGAAGAGGGACAGCGATAGCCGGGTGAGCACGGGCTGGCGAGCAGCCACCGGTGCGCACGGCAGCGGGACTTGGGGTGCACAGGGGAGCTGGACGGCCGGCAAGCCTGGGGACTGGCTTTCCACAGGAGCCAAAAAGCACATTTCCCAGCCATGCCTCCCCAAGGAGGCCAGCCTGGCTGGAGGAAATGTAAATAAAAATAGAGAAGAAATGTGCAAATCGGTGGATGGGAGCCCAGCACGGCACGGGGAGCCCAGCATGGCAGGGACCGTGCTGTCACAGCTCAGTACCTGCAGCGCCAGTATATAAATGTTGTGGCCGACTTCCCGGGGGGAAACCTCAGCGTTTTCACACTCCTCCTCCTGCAGATAGGCCTTCTTAATCACGTCGACCTGGAAGGCAGCAGAGGGACAGTGAGCTTCTCCCCATCTCCTTGCCTTGTTTTCCTCCTCCGTCCACGAATGGCTCTGGGAATACCATCGGGCAAGGGTGCTTGTGCAGAAGGCGGTGTGTGACCAGTGTTACGGCAACAGCCGAGATGCTCATTGGATTGCAAACCAGAAACTGCATCAGGACCCACAGGCAGAAGAGGTCCAGCAATGGGCAGGGGGGAGGCTGGGGGCTCACCGGGGCAAGGCTGGGGTGTTTCACTGGCAGCCCTTACCAGTTCTTGTGGGCGGAGGCTGATGAGGATCCGCTCAGCATTTTCGCTGTCGTGTCTGCTCTCCATGAGGGCCAAGAGGAGCTTGGAGGCATTGTCCTGGCGAGGAGAAGCCATTGCTGAGGGGAGCCGTGCCCTGCCGCTGCCCAGGGCTTCGGAGTGGGCAGAAACCCCCCGTGCCTCAGTCAGCCGTAACTCCCCCATGCTAGAGGCATCTGAGCCTCACACGGCGGAGATGCACCAACCCCGTCCCACCACGCCCACGTGCTCCCACACTGGAGGACCCAACACATGCACAGTCCCCGCTACAGCGGCCACCTCGCCCCCAGCACCCCCATGGCCATGCCAGCAAACCCACGCAGTGATGCACACACGTGGGCATCCCAGCCCGAGGCTCTGCCTACCTTCAGCTGCAGGACCAGGTCCATCCGGTACTTGCAGAGGGGGCTGATGTCATTAAGGATGAGGGCTGTGATGATGTCGATACCATTGGACTCGTGGGTCACGATGCAGCTCTGGGGGAGCAATGCAATGCGTTATCCCATGGATGCCGCCAGTCCTCCCAGCTTCACCCTCCAACACAGCCCAGGTCCGAAACGGAGCCTGCCTACAGCGCTGACCCTGCCTGATTACCCCAGGAGCCCCAAACCCCCGTCTCCCTGGAAAGGGCACCATTTGCACCACTATATTATTTAACCCCTATTTGCATCACCGTATTATCTAGCCAAGCAGTAGCTCATAACCTGTGCAGCATCCCTGTGCACCCTGGCATCCTCTCCTGCCCGTGTTCTGCTCCTGTTCACACCCTGAAACCAAAAGCTGGCCCTGTCGCTGCTGCTTTCCCATGGCCCACCCCCAAATCCTCCCTTGGGCATCCCCGATCGGCGGTGAAACGCCCCAGGCACGCCGGGAATGACCCAGACCTGCAGGGATACCCGCAGACCTGGTTCTCGTGGCAGGGTCCTTGGCAGTACTCGGTCAGGGTCTCCAGGGTCTGGGTGATGAGGGCCACGTTGTACTCGTTGATGTAGAGGCCCAGCAGCCCCAGCCCCCCTGTGGTGCTGCCGCACATGATGTCGAGGAACTGCAGCGTCTCGCACACCAGGTTGTAGTTGGTCTTGTTGTTCTGGCACCGGAGGAAGTTCTGCCGAGCAAAGCCCGCAGTTACGGGGCTGAGCAGCATCACTCAGATGGGGGAGCAGTCCTGATCCCCCTCCCAACACCCCCTCCAGCTGCAGTTCGATGGAGAATTGGGTTCCAGCCACCCCTGTAACGTACAGGCCTCCAAATGCAGCACTCAGTCCCACGGACACAGTCGTGCCGTGAACGGCTCCTTCCACAGCACCAAAAGTTATCCATAAGGGATGGTGCATTTGCAGATGGAGAAACTGAGGCACAGAGTGGGTGGTGCAATGGCTTTTTGGACCAAACTGGGGCAGAGCCCAGCCTTCCCACACCCCAGTCCCACGGCCTCTGTCCTGACCCCCAGACCCTAGCAGGCCCCGTAACCAACCTGCAGGTCCCGGTTGTGGTTCTCACAGAGCAGTTGCAGGAACCGGAGGATAGGCTCCATGATCAGGACCGTCACCCCCATTTCGTTGTTCTGGCCCTGCTCCCCAGTGTCATGGCCCTTCCGAAACCCTATGGCCATCGGGTATCGGGAGGGGGTGCCAGGCATCAGGAAGGTGTCTCCTCGTCCTAGAGGGCAATCCGACCTCGTTAGCATGGGGCTATCCAACGAGACAGACGTTGGCTCTACCACGGGGACACAGCCCCATACCTTTGGTGCCAGGGTCAGGCTCGTCTTTGTCCTCACGAGGCTTGTTCCCAATGTCACTCATGTTCACAGACACCGTAGACTTGGTCTCCTGCTGTGCCTTCTTCATCCGGTCGTGCAGAACTTTGAAGAACTTCTCAGACTTCTTGTCGCTCGTCATGAGATTGTAAAAGGATTTCTGGGAGGAGGGAGGACAGTCGTTCAAGTCTGCACCACGGGGTCCAAACTGTCCCTGCCTGCCTCTCTGATTTGGTAGCCCTCCAACACTCAAGACCTTGTCTGAGATAACGTGGTGAGCAGGTTTATTTCCATGCAACAGCCCTGGATATCACAGTCCTCTTGGATTTACAAGGCTGGATCGTCCCCTGCCACTGTGCTCTCCTTTACCCTAAGCAGGGTTAGGGACAGAGCAAGCAGCAATTACAGCAGATCCAGGCCTAGAACCCTACTGTTTCTTGCGTGTACAATTTTTTGGCTTCCCTGTGATAAAGGATGCAAGATAACCCACGAGTTATCACCCAAGAGCTGCAGCCCTGAGCCATTTTAGCAATACCCGGCAGAGGGCATCAGCATTACTCCAGAAACAGCCTGCAACAACCTACCCCTTTCGCATCCAGCCCCCGAGCCTGATCCAGCCACGGAGCTGGAAAACTCAAAACCAGACAGATTTCTGCAGTTCCTCCTCTGGACGGCCAGCAAACACATGCAACCAAACAGTATTTTGGCAAAGCCTGCTGCCCAGGGGCCAACGCAGGACTGAGGACTGCCCTGCACCCAGTGTTGAAGTGCTGGGACGGTTACACTGCACACATCAAACCACGGCTGCCCAATCCCCCTGGGACCGGTGCCCACCGCGCAGCCAGGGCTCTGCACCTGGATCTCGGTGTTGCCTCCGTCCAGCAGCCGGATGGCAAGCAGGATGCTCTCTTGAAAGATCTTCTCGTTCTTGGTGTTCATGATGAGGTCAGCCACCAACTTGGTGGCCCCTTCTCGGTCCAGCCGGCACTGGACAGCAGCAATAGCAGACCAGTCCTGGTCTTGGCCTGCATGAGAGGACACGAACGGATGTGATGCTGTGGTAGTGCAGGAGAACAAGCACAGCTAAATCACTGCCAGGGGCATCTCTGTCCCATCCCTTGAGCTCCCCAAATCCTTTACTCCCATGGCGGTGGGGGCATGGCAACCAGCTGCAGACCTGATCCCATCATGGCTCAGGAGCCGGCAATTCAAGGTGTGTGTGTGAGCAGCGAAGAGACAGGGAAGGCGCAGGAGAGGGGCACTCACCTCCCCCAGCAGCATCTACAATTTCCCCTTTGGAACTGGACTTCTTGTTCTGCAGGTAATTGTTCAGGAGCATTTTCCGCAGCAGGTTGCCCTGCCAAGACAAATAAACATCACAAGTCTCCCCACGCCAGGGCCAGCAGCACTAGAGCAGAGTGAGGCTGAGCACCCATGGGCTGCAGCGGGGAGGGCACTGCCAGCCTGGGAAGTGGGGGCTGCACGGACAAGGAGCAGGGCTGAGGACGTGCCACGGGCCCATGGTGCTCACCCTCTCGCCGTACTTGTTCCTCTTCACCAGCATCTGCTGCAGCGTTCTCAGCACCTTGATGCACAGCTTCTCCTCTGTCTCCATGAGGTCCTTGGTGTGCTGCACCAGCCTGGCACAGCAGAGCCACCGTCACACAGCTGAGAGGGACAAGGGGGTCCCCGAGGGAACCGTCCCCACCATCCCTCCAGGCTGGAGGCACACACCAGCATGCGCAACCCACAAAGGGTCACCAGCCCTTCCCAGCACTCCCAGCAATCCCTGGGCAATTGCAAAGCATTCTCACTTGGACAGGAAACCTCCGCTCTCGCATCGCTGAAATGCCTCCGTCCCCTCCATGAAAAGCAGCTCTGGCCGGTGGAGGACATCCACCAGGACAGACAGCTCAGCCTCCACCAGTGGTTTCAAGCGATCCTCCAGGGCGTTGATGATGTCCTACAAGTCACAGCACACACCTTTAGGGCCAATGCATGCCTAGGAGACACGAGCACGGGAGAGGGACCCCTGCAATGCCAGCACCTTCTTGCTATCATGCACTGATCCGTGCCACCCCTACCCCATACCTGCAGCTTCTCTATGATATTCTTGTAGTCCCACTGGTTGGGGGTGGTGGAGACGCGGGGGAAGGTCCGCGTGGCCGTCTTGTAGCTGGACGTGTTCCTCTGAATGGTGCTGGTGGAGCTGCTGTTGAGCAGGGAGCTGACGTGGGCGTCCAGGTCCATGGGCAGCGCGATGGAGCGGCTCTTGGCTGCAGGAGACAGAGCCAGGGTTGGGGACAGCCACGACCCAGCCCACCCCATCGGCTGGGTCCTACCACACTGCTTTGGGCCAGGCACCCCTTCACCAGCTCTTCATTTGCAGCAGAGAAGATTTGGGTTAACTACAAGAGTAAACTCCTCTAGGCTAGTGACGGGTGGAATATTTCCATCCATCCCTCCCCACTGCAGCATAACATTGCCCACAGCCCCCCCAGCCCGACGTAGGATGGAAAGAGGCACCACCTCGAGTTTTTGGTTGGGAAAGCCGAGCGTGGAGACGTTGTAAGCACCCTGCCTCAAATTACAAAGGGAAATCCCCACCCAGTGTCTAACCACCGAGCAATCCTTTCCACACGGTGACTCAGTGCTAACAACCCTTGTCCTAAGTCAGGCAGCTACAAGCAGGCTGAGGGCAAAGTCCTGTCAAGGGAAAACCACCATAAATGCTGGCTTTGTTTCCAGGCCCTTCACCAGCAGGGACACACCAGGGATGTCCCAACCAAGCCCAGGTTTCGGTTATCCCCATGCCACCCTGGTCATGCCTGGAGATTTAGCTCAAAAAAAGCACATCCCGGAGCCAAACCTCCTCATTCCCGGCCGGCAGCCTGTCGCTGGGGTGCCCTGCCAAGACCCACAGTAGGGACGATGGCTCTCGCTCACCGCCGGAGCGGAGGCAGCCAAAGGTGGCTGCATGCTCCTAGTCGGTGGGGAGCAGAGCATCGCTCTGGCACGGCTCCTTACCGACCATGGCCAGCGTGCGGATGCAGGCTTCCACCGAGCTCTTGTGCTGCTGCTGCAGCCAGGGGCACTCCAGCAGCCTCATGGTGGACTGGAGAAGCTGCACCACGATGGTCTGGTGGGTCTGAAAGAGAGAGCAGGCAGGTACGTATCAGTGCAAGGTGTGTCCAGACCTTGTTTTGGGGGGCTTGATGAGCTGCTTTCCTCCCCCAGCTGTGGCCTGTCCATGCAGCACCTTATTACCTGCAGCGAGGTGCTGTTCTCAGAGAAGGGGGAGCTGAAGAACGCGTTGATGGTGTCCAGCACCACCGTCAGCACATACTTCTCCAGTGTAGGGTCTGGCAGGCGTTTCTCTCGCTTCTTGCACATCTGTGAGGAGAAGGGAAGATGCTGATGGCACCAGGGCGAGGTGAGCACATGTCCTGGCTGCATGCTGCTGGCATACAGCGCTGCTGGGACCTTGCTGAGCTGAAGGATGTGGCCAGTGACACAGTTCCTGGGTCTACACCAGAGAGCCCTGACTGCTCCTTGGCCTCTGGTGTGGCAGCTACACAAGTCCCCGTGGGTGCCCATGCCCCAGGCTTGGAGGGATTCTCAGTGCCACCAACCTGTGCCCATCCGATACAGCAGCCATCGCTGCTGCGTCCCTCCCACCCAACCCTCCCCACGCACCCGGGCCATGTCCAGGGTGAAGTTCTCGAAGAGAGTCCAGATGTGATTGCTGGTGTAGATCTCCTTCATCTCCACCTCCGTGTCCACGTAGCAGTGGTTGACAAAGTTCACGTAGGCCATCTTCACCTGCCGGGGAGGGAGGGAGGGAGGACACAGGCACCGTCAGGAGAAGGCAATAAGTGCAAAGCACTGGCCCCCTCCTCGCTGGGCACCTCATACCTCCGTGATGCAATCCTCGTGTGTCACCACCCGCACCACGTCCTCCAAGGGCAGCAGGGACGTGCACTTGATCTCTGTGTAGACGTTCTTGCCCTCGGCGCAGGCAGCCAGCAGGTCCACCAGTGAGATGTGGTACATCAGCGGGCTGTTCTCCTCCACCCCATCCCTGGCCGCTGTCATCATCTCCAGGAGGGTGGCCAGTGAAGCCTTGTCATTGTAGAAAACCACGACATCATCCCCAGCGTTGGTGAGCTGCAGGGAAGGGTCAGTGGTCACCACTCCGGAGAAGGAGGGTCAGAAACCTCACAAGGCAGAAAACGGTGTCCTGTGCAGCAGGGTGATGAGAAGCAGCAGCCGGTGAAGGGTGAAAGGGCCGTGCATTTACAGGAAAAACCAGGCATTTGCAGTGCAATCAAAAATCACAACTTGTGGGACTCCAAAACGGTTATTGGCTCTTGGACCTTGCATTAAGCTCCTGGAGATGTTTCCTACTCCAGGGAGAAGCCAGTATATGTCTGGGGAGGCTCTTCCTCGAGGACGAAGCCACCCATACACCTCCCAGGAGCCATGCCCTGCTACCCGTCATGCTCATGCCCCTCGGGCTGTGGGGAGAGTGCTCACCTCGGTCATGATCATGTCCTGGCACTTCTTGACGTACTTGCCCTCGGCCTTGATGATGGTGTGCAGGAAGTCGAGGTACTGCACGTGGCGGCCATGGGTAGCCACGCAGTGGATGAAGTGCTGCGGCACCGTCTCGTTGATCTCTGAGCAGAGCTGGTAGTTGTTGAGGAAGATGTGCTGCATCGTCTCTGCCTCCAGGAGCTGCGGGACCAGGGGAGCAGAGTGAGGCTGTGGGGCCATGAGGAACAGCCTCCCCTCCTGCCCTGATCCTTCCGTCTCCTCCTGGCTTTTGGATCTCTTGCTCTCAGCCCCAGAAGAGATACTGAAGTCTCTCCCTGTGCTGCTGCCTGCGACCGCCCTTCGGTCCCCTCTCCTTACCCCCGGGGTCAGGAACAGGTTGAGGTGTTTGTGCAGCAGGGCCTGGTTTTCCTGATTGCCAGCACAAAACTTCTGCAGGAACTGGTGGGTGAATTTCAGGATCTCCATCATCTTGGCATCACCCTGAGGAAGGGCAGAGAAGAGAAATCCCCAGAGTTGGTGAGGGATGGAGAGCAGCAGCAGGCTGCTGCCCCTCCTGCCCTGCTCAGCTGCGGGACCCAGCCATGCAGGGGCATCCTCGCGTCCCCCACCCCTTGCCCTGGGCACTTCAGGACCAGCCAACTTCTGCCCACCCACCTTCTCATAAGGGATCTGCAGCAGATCCAGCATCACTTTGTGGGCATCCATGTTCTTCAGAAGGCGCTGCTGCTTCTTGCGCACTTGCTCTCCGACCCCGCACATCTTATTCAGCCGCTCCAGGATCTGGGGAGAGAAGGACCATGGCAGAGGGGAATTGAGCCTGGGAGACCATCAGGATGGCCACCAGCACTGGGGGCTTGCCTGCAATCCAGATGTGCCCTCCATAAACCCAGGTGCTCCCTGCATCGCTCACAAATCTTGGCACCCCCCTCAGAAATCCTCCTTGCAGTCCCATGCAGAGAGAGCCCTCGTACCCATCACCGAGCCTCTCCCCTCCAGTCCCCCCAGTGCAAGGCTCACTCACGAGCCCTGGGGATGTAACAGGGCTCCTCCTTGCGCTGAGCTCGCAGGAACAAGCCCTGGCTTGGACTCGTTTCTACTGAACCACAGGAGAGCTTGGAAATCCCCGCCATGGTTTCACCCTTTCCCTTCTTGCTGGTGCACCCATGCCAGCCCAGGCCAGGCAGACATCACTGGCCGTGCCTCCAGGAACAGCCCTGGGGACAGGATTCGGTCTCACTTACCCCCTTGACTATCTGATAGTTCTCGCTGCTCTTCTCTCCTGGAGCAATGACCTCTTCGTCAGCAGCATGCTGCAAGGGAAGAGAAACAGCACCAGGGTCCCACTGCACCTCTCCAAAGCCTGGGGCAGAACGACACCCTGCAGGACCCTCCCTGACCCCCTTCTTCCAGGGAGAGGGGTGCATGGCCCATCGAGAGGCGTTAGGTGTTGGACTGAAGCGAGCTGCACCTCCGCCTTCCACTCCTCTCCTGCCCCAGTTCCCAGGGTCTTGCTCAGGACTCTCACCTCTTTCTTCTCCTTCTTGTTCCCCTCCACCGTGCTGTCCCCTTTGCTGCTGCCCTTCTTGTCCACCCAGAGCTCCGACTTCTCCACCATAGTGCGGAGTTTGTCCAGCTCTGACTTGATCACCTTGTAGTTCTCCACATCCTGGGCTGAGATCAGGAGCTGAACCTGCAGCGACATTCCCAGGGGTTTCCAGTTTGGAGCACGAACCCCATTCCCCTCCTCTTTCAGACCTCCCTCCCAAGGAAAGGGGCCAGGACCCATCCCATGTCCTGCACCCACAGCCAAGCATGAGCTCAGAAGTGCTCCAGAGCAGCGTCCCACCAGGGTTACCTGTTTGAAGGTGTGCAAGACCTCCTGCCTCTGGCTGAAGTGCTTGAAGAGGAGCTGCAGGGAGCCGGAGATGAGCGGTGGGTAGTCGTGCATCGTCAAGTGGATCAGCACCCGCAGAAACATCCTCCCTCCCTCGTCATCCACCTCTAACATGCTGCTCGTCTTCCTGAAGCCAGGACGAAAACGCTTGGTGTTAGCAGCCACGGGGACGCGTGCACTCAGTCACCCCTCAGGGCTGATGGGGACAGCTGCATTAGACTTTAGAGCCTCATCTTCCTCATCACCTGCAGCTTTCAGCCTTGGCGGTATGGACAGGAGAGGAAGAGCCCTACGGCCAGGCTAACTATGCACCAGAGGGGGCAGGGACTCACCCCACACCGAACATGGCTTCTGCGTGCTCGCCGATCCGGTCCAGGTTCATGGCTGCAGCTGAAGGGAGAGGAAAAGGGAGATGAACGGGGCGGCCAATGTGATCCCTGTGCATTGGCAGAAACCTGCAGGAACCAACCCAGCTCCTTGGCCCCTGCTCCGAGCATCCACGACAGACACAGGACACCTCATCCCATCTGCACAAACTCCAATCCCCCCCACGCTCCCTGCCAGCAGCAGCGGCGGGTGGAGAGCTGCAGGAGCTGTCACCTCCGTTGCCCGTGTGTCCCCAGCCTGTGGGGTTTGCTGAGTTGAAGCTGTACCAGGAGCAAAGTGGAAGAGTTACTTGTGGAGTCAAAGGCTGGAGCCGTTCCATCAGCCGCACTGTCCTGCATGGGGTAGACTTCCACAAACTCCTTCTTGAAGACGGAAAGCAGGTAGGAAATCCTGTAGTCCAGCCGCACGTTCAGGATGAACTAGAGTCAGTGAAGAAGAAGAAGAAAGCAAAAGTGAGTGCCCTCTTCATGCCAGCTGTCTCTTTGCATCAGAAACCCCTCACCACCCCATCCCATGGGTCCCACCCGCAGCTCCACAATGCTTCTCCCTCCCCACCAGCTCCAACCTGCAAGATCTCCAGGATCTTCAGCTTGGTCTCCATCACCACAATGTTCTCGTTCTCAATGCTCCTCCCTCTGTCCACTTGCTCTGGGGCAGACCCAGCACTGAGGCTTGGAGGGCTGAAGATGGACTGTTTCCTGCTCAGCACCATGGTGGACATCATCTGTCCAACACCCTGGATCGACCTCCGCACGTTCTTCCCTACAGAGGCAGCCACAGTGGGCAGAGTTAACGCAGATGGAAAGGGAGGTGGCAGAGGACCAATGGAAGGACCCACTTAGATTGCAAAACGCTGTAGATATTAGTCAGAGAACGAGTAGCAGAGACTGGCCATTTCTCTGGCATGGCCAAGGCCTCAACACCTCCTGTCCCCCAGTGCAGACCCAGCCAAAGGTTCCATGTCAGCAAACCAGTGGCTTGTTTTCTTGCAGCTAAAACTGGAAAGCACTGGGCAGACCATGGAAAACTCCTTCCTGCAGGACCATGCCTGGTTATGGAGCAGGGACTCACCCGTCACCTCGTCGTTGTAGACTGCCTGCATCATCAGCTGGGGGTTTTGGACACAGTCAATGATGCCAAGCAGTGTCCGCGTCAGGCGTAGCAGCTCACTGAAGCTGTAGAAGCCGAAGTAGATGAGGTTGTGGGCAAGGCTGACAACCTGGGGAAGGACAAAGCAACTCCAGACCTTGCCGTGCTCGGGGCTGAGCAGGATAAACAGACCTTGGGGAGAGGGATGCCAGCATGGCCACCCTCGTTGCAGAGGCAGTTACAGCCAAACTGTGCTGCATCCTGCAACATGCCAGAGACACCGGCAGGTCTCGCACCTCGAAGGTGAGCTTGTTCTTCTCCTCATTGGCGAAGGGCACTGCCTCGCTCACCACGTTGTTGAGGTAGTCCTCCACGAACTCCATGGTGCTCGCAAACTTGTTCTTCTTGTCGTCACGTGAGACGTTGAGGTTGGAGTCATAGCTGCAAAGGGAGATGGTGGGGGTGAGCTGAACGGCAAGTCTCCTCACACCCAGCCTGGAAGGAGCACTGTCCAGGCAGCTGCTGAGCCATCATGGCCAGAAGTGATGCTCGTGAGTGATGGAGACCGCTTCCTTCTGAAGGCTGAGACCTGCCAAATTCACTCCACAAATGCCTCCCTCCCAGTCCCTGCTAAAGCCAAGCCAGTCCCACACGGGATGGCATCTGCCATCCCACCTCCTGCCCTGTCCCTCAAAGCTGCTGCAAGCCCCAACGTGTCTCACTCTTTGATCGTGATGGCCGTGGGGATCTCAGTCCAGAGCCGTGCAAACTTCACGGGCATCACCAGCTCCTGGGGGTCCCTGTCCACATGCACGTGTAACATGAGGTGGCAGAAGGATGCCCGGAGATCGAAGGGCAGCATCTCATCTGCCATGCAGAGGAAGATCAGGTCCACACCAAGCTGCTGGGAGATCTCCTTGATGGCCAAGTACTGGCGATCCAGGCACATGCGGGCAAAGAGCTTCAGCTGGTACCTGCCCAGGGATGAGGGGTAGAGGGAGTGAGTATGTGCAATCCTTACATCCTCACCTGGGGAGAAGATGCCATGAGACCATCACCTGTAGTAGCTGAGGACATTCTCGTCATGGGCATTGCCAGCCCGGGCCTCCTGTGCCAGCTGCCGGATGCTTTTCTCGTGGTGGTCGTTGTTCTTGTCCGTCCAGGTGAGCCAGACCTCCTCCTCCGAGTACTCGATGCTCAGGTACTCGTGGGTCTGGGACATCTCCTTCACTGGCCTCAGCCTAGGGCAGAAAAGGGGTAAAACTGGAGATGTTCCCGTGGACGGGGAGCAGCTGCACCTCGAGGGGTGAGAAGGCTTTTACCAGGGCACCACGGGAGCTGGTGGAAGGCAGGACCAGGCACCAAACCCTCATCATGGAAAACTTCTCCCCTTGGCTACTCACTCTGTTTTGATGAGGATGTCACTGTTCTTTGGGTCCAGCACGCACTTGCAGATCAGCTCCTGGGTGACGGGGATGGCAATGTGGTTGGACACGCACAGGTCCGAGAGGTAGTCCAAAAACCTACAGAGCAGAGACAGCTCGCTGTGAGAGGGGGGTCCACGGGGGTCTCTCCACACCTCTGGTCGAGGCACATCCCACCCATCACACAGCACAAAGCCCTTTGGGACGGGGCCTTTCCAGACACGCACCGTGGCTCGCGGTTCTTGCGCACCAGGCTGACAAAGGTCTCCACCTCTGTCTTCGTGATGTGCTTCTCCAGCAGCTTGCGGTTGTTGTGCAGCAGGGCCGTGATGGTGTCCTCGGCGAGGATGTCGTAGCCGATCTGGGACTGCATCATGCCAAACTGCTTGGCAATGTGCTCCTGGAGCGGGCAGAGAGGCGGTGAGCGCATGGGGCTGGGCGTTGGAATCTGGCAATGTCCCCCTGCCCCACCTCGGCAGCCCCCCAGGGCTTTGCAACACGTGGCGGGATGGGGGTCCCCCATCACCCCCCATGCACCTGGTTCTTGCGATAGTCCTCCTGGGAGTGCCGGAGCACACGGTAGCACAGCCGAAACATGTACTGGTAGGGAGCGTTTTTCTGGTCCGACAGCTCTTCCAGCCGCACCAGGGGCCCTTCCCCACCCTTGTCCTTGAAGGGGGCTTTCAGGATCCCAAAGATCTGCCCAAAAGCAAAGATGGTAAGTGCTGTGCCCCCCTCCACACCACCCCCACCATGCATGGCTCGACATCAGCCGTGCTTGCCAGGAGGGCTTGGTGCACCACTGGGGCATGGGCTGGAGACCAGCTACACCTCCTCCATGGGGTTTTCCAGATCCCTGGCCTCCAGCACGGCCCTGGGCAGAGCAGGACATCTCTGCAGGACCTCGGCCTTGCTTGGATGCAGCGTCCTGGGGCCACTCACCTGCTTCAAGATGTTCTGCTCCCGCATCAGCTTCTGCCGCTCCCGGTTGGGCTTGGTCACCACTATGTCCAGCACATTCTGGCCATTGTTGGGGACGTCACTGACGAAAAACACCAAGTCCTCCAGCAGCTGGATCACAAACCTGCAAAGGAGCATAGTGCAAATGGGCTGGGGGGGCTGCTCACCCACCCCACGCAGCTCACCCAGATTCGGGTCCCTGCAATGTTGCCGGAACATTTTGGAGGACCAAGGAGCCCACGTTCAGGGCTCAAAAGACTGCCAGGGAAGCTGCTGGCCAATCCTCCCCTTCCTGCTAGAGGTTAATGGCTGTCCTGAAGCAAGAGGTTTTACAGCCCCTATGGTTCCTAAGGAAACTATATGTGCCAGGGTAAATGCCAGGGGCCTTTGCTCGTGATTCATGCCAGGGATTTTGCATTTAACGCCTCTGCCCCCTTAGTCACCTTTGCGGGACCCGCGCGGGGCAGGCTGGCAGGGCGGAAGCGGCTCGCTCTGTCCCACGGGGGATCTGTGTTTGCTCAGGAAGCACCAAGAACCCACCCACCTAAAAATAATACCGTGACTAACCCGGCTGCCCCTATCGTGGGGCCATCTCTCAGCCCCTCGGATATTTTTTTAGCAGCAAAGGAGGGGCCGGAGCGGGGCTGCGGCGTTATCTGGTTTCCTCGCCAGACTCCTGGGAGAAGCAGGCGTGGATTTGGGTTGTGGGCAGGAAAGCAAGACAGTGCTGGCACCAAGACCCAGGCAGGGGCCCCATCCTGCAGCGATGCTGGAGAGCCCTTGGAGGAGCCCAGCACAGCCCCATCTCCCCAGGGAAATGACTTTTTACCTCCGGTCATTCTGGCTGAGAAAACCTTCGTTCATCTTCTCCACCACACTGGCCAGCATTGAGCTGGCATCGTTAGCAAAGTCCAGGTCTCGGATCTCAGACACGGGCACGGAGACGATGGCGAAAGCTTCTTTGTCTTCTTTGGTGGGGCACGTGCCCAGCTGGGAAGCAACGGGGAAGCAGCATCACACAGACAGGGCAATGCCGAGCTTGTCCCCACCATCCACCACCCACCCCGGCTGAAGTCAGTGACCCAGTTTGTCCCCATCAGAAGGGCTGGGGTGGGCTCTAGGTTACTGGGATGGGCTCTAGGCTGGTGTCCAGCTACCCACTTGGATCATCAGGGTATTTCAGTCCCTGGGTAGAGCCTGGGCGCTCAGGAGCATGTTAAGAGCTATTGGGGCACGGGGGATAAATCCACGCACGGGAGGAGGGAGCAAGGCCGTACCATGAGGCGAATGGGCCTCTCCTCATCGATGTCAATGGGCACGTTGGTGCTCTGGATCCAGGTGTTGGTGCAGAGGTGACGCAGCCTCACGTAGGAGTTCCTGCAAATGGCAGCATCCTGGTGAGCGATCCCCACGCAGACACACCAGCACCCACCACTCCCCCCGACACCCAGCAAAGCCCCCCCCAAGAACAGACTCGCCAAAACTTCACACCACACGATTAAGCCTCCCTTCTTTATTTCAATCCCTCCATGGCAACGTGTGCTCACGTACCGCGGGACAAAGGAGTCCGTCTTCTGCAGCGTGGTAGGGTCCAGCTCGAAGAGGGAGGCGATGTCATTGCCGTGGGGCACAGCCACCAGCCGGTATTTGATCTTCTCCCCCGTGTTCCTGCGGCTGGCACGGCCGCTGCCCCCCTGCACCGGGGAAAGCGGTTTTGAGCCTGGCGCAGGGCAGCTGCCCCACCGAGCCCAGCCTCCCTGCGCACACGGCACCGGAGGAGACACGCAGCGGCTACGCTCAGAGCAGAAGCTTTTGCTCGGATGCCGGGCTGAGCCTCGCAGCATGGAGACGCACGAGGGGCTGCAAGAGCACAAGCACGGCGTGATGCACCTGAGCTACGAGGCCACCCCTTCTCCAAACCTCACCAACAGCAAAGAGAAAAAAACCCCTGAAAGTCCAAATCTCTCTTCTACCAGCAATTCCTCGTGGCCTGGGGATCCAACATGCACTGGGACCCCTCCAACAGATTTCAGCAGGGTCCTCTCGCAAGCAGGACATAGGGATGCTACTCTACAGTGCGGGGCGCGGGGACGCTCTGCTGGGCAGCGGGACAGCCTCTGGCCGCAGCCTCGGCACCAAGTGGGACCCGGTGGCATGGCGCAGGCACTGTCCCCGCAGCGGGCTCTGTTTCAGGGCATTTCCCTGCTTTCAGGCAGAATCTAAGAGACGGCGTGATTTCAGGCAGCAGCAGCAGCAGCATTTCTGCTAGCAAGGCTGCACACAGCTCACCGTGGGCGCTGCTTTGGGCTCAGCCACGTCTCCTTTATAACTTGGGTTTTCCTGAAAAGTTAAAGAGGGAGATGAAAGACAGCTATCAGTCCTCCCACTCAGTCCCTCCAAAACCCTGAGCACGGGGTGTTATCTCTATTCCTGCCTTCCTCGATCACATCGCAGAGAGAAGAAACCTGCCCAGATGGGGCTGGAGGACGTGACCCGTACCCAGCGCACAGCGCTCCGTCCCCGAGGAGCGGGACGGGGTGAGCCCTGGCAAGCAGACCCAGGGCTCTGCGTTGCAGCAAGACGAGCTCTTGCCGTAAATCCCTCGAGGCCCCAGGCTGAGGTCTCAGTGAGCAACACAAGCCGGGCAGCACCAGCCTGGGATGGGGATCATTCTGTGATCTTCTTTCCTCTGCAGAAGATGTCACCTGAGTGTCTTTTGGTTTAAAGCAGCCATTTCGGAGCCCCAGTATTTGCTATTTTCCATCCTGCCAGTGGTGGAAGGGGCCCTGGGCACTGCTTTTGGTTGTCTTCTCCAGCTAGGGAGCACCTTTGGCACGTGGTGCACCAAGATCCCCCCCGGTACATCCCTGCTGCCCTGGCAGCAAGGTGTAACACTGTCTTTCCCTTGGTCCTGGCAGCTCATTTGTGTCATATAAACCACATTATCTAAATGCAGAAACCTCTTTGTGCCTCTATCAGGAGGCCTTGAGCTGGCCTTAAATGGGAGGAAAAAAAATTTGGCAAATGATGTTTCCAGGCCCACATTTTGCCCACACCCTCCCCAGGCAAGGACAGCCCCGGAGGCTGCTGCGGACCAGAGGATGAGGATAGGCAAAATCCGATCAGGAACAGTTAAATGCAGCAGGATGAATTATCTCTCACTTCCATCCTACCAGGAGGTTGTGCTGGTACAGTCACTTGGCCCGGAGCGAGCAAATAGAGGAAAACCCCGTCCACCCCCTCCTGCCCTCCCCAGGCCAGAAGAGGAGGGAGCCAGGAACAGCAATTTTGGCAACTGAACCCCTGCACCATGGGGTGGGGGACTTCAGGGGGGAAAGCCCAGCCCTGCAAACGGGCAAACGACGATGATGCTCACAGCCCCGGTGCCAATGCCTCCTGTGAGCAAGGAGGAGCCGCGGAGGCCCAGGGCAGGACGGCTCCAAAAGCAAAGTGGAGCGTGGAGCATCCTGGGCATCGCCGCTCTGTTTAAGGGCAGCCGGGCACTGCCTTTGCAAGGGATGGTACCAGCCTCTCGAGGGCAGGGCAGGTCTCTGCATCCCTCTGCTCACCCCCTTACCTCCGCTGCCAGGTAGTTGCCCGTGGCGAGGTGCTTGAAGCGGTACAAGCCGTTCCAGTGCCCGGCTCCCCCTCGGCACGGGTCGTGGTGGACCACCTGGGAGAAGCAGAGGTGAGCTCAGTCGGTGGTGCACGGGGCTGCGGGGAACCAGGATACCGTTCCTGCCTCCGAGCCTCTGCTGACCCCGGGCAAACACGCTGGTGATAAGAGCCCTGTCCTATCTCAAAGGCAGCCGTGAGCAAACATACTCAGGGCGCAGCGCTCGGACAGACACTGGCGCCCATCCACCAGCAGCCGCCGATCCCAGTGCTCTCGTGGAGCTTGAGCCTTGCGCTGGCTTTCACCAGGGCAGTCAGGCTACCAGGGGTGGAAATGTATAGAAATAACCACTGCTCCTAGCACCCGCCCCCGGTGAAAGTGCAGCAACCCATGGAGGTACCCCAGAAGCACACGGACACGCGCTCCATCCCCTCCCCGCTCACCTCCACCTCCCACAGGGCGTTGGAGCTGGTGGCCGAGGTGGCCGACTGCCTCAGGGTGGTGCGGAGGAAGACGTGCAGCTTGCCTTTGTACTCATCGCAGGTAAGAAACTTCTCCTGCTCGGCATGGAAGAGCCTCACCACGTCCCCCTGCCACCAGGACACAGTGGTGAGACCCAGGGCTGTGGCTCTCCTACAAACCGTCGTAGCTCCTCCGGTGACCCCCCACACCCTGCAAGGGGATGGGATCCCCCCTGTGCGTGGTCCAGAGCAGAGCACAGCTCCCAGCCGTGGCTCGGCACGACCTGGGCACTGCAGGGCACCATCAGCTTTTCCAGTCCTACCTACCTGTGCTAAAACCTGCCTCTAGCAGCACAAATGCTCCTCTAAACCCGGGGAAGGGCACCTTGCATGGGCACGGGGCACCCTGCGCTCCGCAATGTCATCACTCCATTTACTCATGCAAGTCAATCCTCTCTGCTTCCCCTCTCCGGGCTGTAAAATGGGTGCAAACTCACTATTTTACACCCCTGGAGCAGGCAGAGGCTCCGCTCACCAATGTGTTTAAGGCATTAACGCCCCGGGGAGGAGGATGCAGTGGATGTGGGAAGCCGGGGATAAGCGTGGCGCCTGGGGACGAGGGTCTGTAAGATCATAACAATCAATATCCATCCAGCTGCTTCCTGGAGGACCTCAGCCCCGAACAATAGCTCCACAGGGAAAGTTCCTTTCCCAGGCAACAGCCAGCCCTGCTGCACGGCTAAACAGCCAAAAATTGTCCTCGCAGCTAGAAGCCACTGCTGGCACTATGTGTGCCTCATATTGTCCTCGAGAGCCAATAATACAATAAGGCAGAGGGTAATTTCATGCCCCCCTGGGTACCTGCTGCCAGGAGATACTAAAATATCCAACTCTAGCTTGCTGTTCAGTTCTCCAAGTGATGAATTCTCCTAGAAATTAAGGTCCTCAAGACAGGATCTCTTTCCTCTGCCCTTGTCACACAGCCAAACGTCTGTTCACACGTCCTGCCCCTGCAGGGGACCGGAGCCGGG
Organism: Ciconia boyciana; assembly: GCF_034638445.1. Classification (NCBI taxonomy): domain Eukaryota; kingdom Metazoa; phylum Chordata; class Aves; order Ciconiiformes; family Ciconiidae; genus Ciconia; species Ciconia boyciana. Next base: position 4,445,216 of record NC_132956.1, on the reverse strand, counting down.
TCCCCAGAGCCCACCATGTCACAGGCAGCTGGCGGCAGCCAAACCTTCTTCCTTACCCCTTTCAGCACTTCCTCCATGTGGTCGCGGAACTGCATGAAAAGGTTGATTTTCCAGCTGGTGTTACAATTGACTGAGTTCACCTAAGGAGCAAGAGAGTGAGGTCACGATCCCTGGCATAAGGAAAAAAAGAAAGAAAAAGGGAAAAAAAAAAAAACAACAAACAGGCATGCCCTAAAAGCCAGACCCTGCACAGGCAGCCCAGCCTCCCCGTACCTCCTTGCAGCCGGCGTTGTCAGCAAGCTCATAGTTGCTGGCGTGCAGTGGCTGCCCGGCGTTGACGGGGTTCAGGATGACTTTGTCTCCCACGACTACCTGGGGAGCAAAATGGGAAAGGAGGGAGCAAGGATGAGACTGGGTGCCTGGCAGGGAGGCGAGCCCTGGCAGGCGGCACGCACGGTGCTTTCTGCACAGCTTCATTTAGAGATTTTTTGGCCCCACGCTCACGTTATCTCCATTGCTCCTCAGCTTCCAGAAGGGCTGGATGAAGAGCCAGGATCCCTCGTTGCCAGTGGCATCCAGCGTCACCCTCATGGCATTTTTCTCGAGCAGGGCCGGCAGCCGCTTGTTCACCGTCAGGTACTTGTTGCTCTTCATGTGGAGGAGCTGGAAAGGCGAACGCCGGGGTGAGCTGCGGTGGTGCAGCCCCCCAAGGTCCCCAGGGCTGGTCATACCCAGGAGTGATCCCGCGAGCCCCTTCCCAGCAGCTGCCTGACTCGCATGTGCTGGGTCTGTGCATCTCCCCCCAAAACCCACCAGCCGCACGCAGAGGGGAGAGCGAGCGCCCGTACCTGTATGACGCTGCCATATTTCACCACATCGCCATGCACTTTCTTGTTCTCCGTCTCGTTCTGCTTCTGCTCCATCTGAGCTGCATGCTGAACGCCAAAAGGAGAAGAGCTGAGTGTAACAGCCCCCTCCTCACCCCTGGATTAAGCCCCAGAGGGGCCATCTGCACTCTCAGCTATGGGGAGGGCGGGACAGGCTGGGATACAGCTCAGCATCCCTCTGTCCCCCAGACAACACGGTCCAGAGCTATAATACGGTCCTCAGCATCCGAGAGCTCAGCCCGGGACCCTGGTGTGGCCCTGAGCAGCTGTATGAAGTCCATACAAGCTTTAAACCGAGGACTTAAAAATTAGGACAGGGACAAAAAGGCACCGAAATTCCCCAAAAACCCCAGCAGGTCTTATGGGGCAGCACCAAAAGGGGACTGTGCACGGGCCAGGCTGGAGCAATGCACCCATCTGAGCTCCGCTGCAGCAACTGTGGGGACCGGAGGCTCGCGGCAGCACTGGGACCGAAGAGCAAAAGGCACCGTGCCAGCGGTGCCGTGCCTGGAGACGGCTGCAGGTCCAGACCTGCTGCAGTGGATGCAGCAGGATGCGTCCCTGCCAGCCAAGATGCCCCAAGAGTGGATTGCTCAGCACTGCTTGCAGCCCCTCTCTCCAAAACCACAGACATTTTCCGCGTGGTGGCTCTGGCAGGCGGAGGAGTGATGTCGACGTACGTGGAGCAAGGCAGGAACTTGCTCCCACAGTGGATCTGCCTGGGAACGGCAAGGGTGCGCCGACGGCCCCAGCGCCAGCCCGGGCACAGCCCGGGCAGCCCCAACCCAGTGCTCCCCTGCAGCCGTGATGGGAAACTGCAGCGAGGGATGGAGCTGGGAAAGCATCTACCCTTTCCAATCCTGCTTTTGCCCCCTTTCACTTGAGAGCAGAAGGAATTGGGAAACACAGCTGGAATTGCAGCTCCACGCCCTGCGGGAAGATGGGGGCAGGTGGGCTGTGAGTGCCCGAGCAAGCGATGCCAGGGCTTCGAACGCGCCTGGCGTGCATCGTGGCAGTACCAACCCTTTGCTCTTTTGAATGTTGCCACCACTTCAGCTAACTCTCCATCCCCATGCAGCTCTGGGTGCCACCCGCGGGATGTGAGCCCCGTGGTGGTGGCTGCTGCCATCAGGAAAACAAACCTGCTGCCAAGAAATCCCGCACTGATGCGGAGCTGGGAGTTTAACAACCCCATGGAGCAACACGGCTCCGGCGAGAGATCTGGCACCACGGTGTGTCCTAGATCTGCGTCCAGATCTGAGCTCCTCCCTTGCCGAAAGCCAGTGGGGCCAGGAATGGGAACTGTCTGCCTCGAGCACACAAGACCACGGGGCTTGATGTTCCCAGCATGTCCCTTGGACGGGACGGGGTATGTCCCGAAGCCACGGTGGGATGGGGCGTCAGGGATGCACACAGGGGTGGGCAGCCCAGGAGGGTGCAGGGAGGATGGGGAGACATCAGCAGAGCGGGAGGAAAGCCTCCACGGCATGTCTGCGCTGCATCTGGCTGCACCTACAATTAGTCAGCCGAGAAAATACCGAGCCTTAAACCCACTTAAAAACAATGGCGCAAGAGCACAAGCTCGGAAAGGCAACCGTGAGCATCACGGACGGCTGGGCAGGGATTCTCCACTCGAGACTTGGGCTGCTTCTGCTTCAGGAAATGATCTCCGTGGGCTGGAAGATGTTTTCAGCCTGCGGGAGATGCTAATAAATCGCAGCCTGGAGTCAGCATCCTGCCAGGACATCCAGGGGCTTCGCGGCAGCAGGGGCAGCATTTTGCAGAGAGCTCCCTCCCTGCCTGGGCTCCCCCAGCGCTCGGCTCCAGATGCGCGGGAGCATTTGCCAAAAGGGCAACACCAGGAGCAGCGGAAAGGAGCAAGGAAATGACAGAATCTCTTTAAGACAAATCTTAACCAAGGTGCAATCAATCAGGTTCAGAAATGAGCCTCTCTGTCCAGTCGTGGTCAGTACAGCTGTCGACATTACAAGTTACAGTCTAACCAGAGCAGGAAAATAGTGTTTCCATACACCAGCGACCACATACAACTGGACACGGCAGGAGGCACCGACCCCATCCAGGCATCTCCGAACCAAGCCAGGATGCCCTGTCCGGACACTGCATCAGACCTCGCTCCCCAACGGCAAAACTGGGGGACCTGTGGGGCTGGGGCTGGGCTTGAAGCCTGATGAGGTGATTTGATGAATCCCTCTTGAGCTTCGGTTTTATGAATCATCCTCGGGGCCTTGCCAGCTGTCTGAGGCGATTATGCAATGTTTAACATGGGCCTTTTCCAGACCTCATGGAAGTCAACACGAGTCTTTCTCTTCCGCAGCCCTTTGGAGCAGGTCCTGGCTGCAGCAGCTCCCTCCTCCACGCCAGGCACCCCTGGGTGCTGCGGGGGGTGTGGGGCTGTGCTCGCAGAGCACCTCTCCCTGCTCTGCCATGGGCTCCTCTGCAAAAGGAGCATCAGAAGGGCTGAGACAGCAAAGGCTGGGCACGGCAGCGAGGGTGGAAAGGCAGGTGGATGTCACCTCTCATCCCAAAAGCAGCATTGCTACCTTTCCTTCCTCTCCCCGCCTGCTCAGTCCTCTGGATCCTTCTCTGCAGGTCTTCCCTGGGACATCTCCCTTGCACTGGGAGCAACAAAATCACCTGTGGCTCCTTGGTCACTGCTGTATTCACCCTGCACTGTCACGGCGCGGACCAAGCCTGGCCATGCCACACTGCCCAGGGCTCCCCGCTACACCAAGGGCATGAAAGCTCCATCGAGAGCCTGTGGCAGGATCCCAGGTTCAATTGCCTCTCACATCAGAGACCAGATAAGAGCCAGATAAGAAGGGTAATCCAGGGTGCAGCGCACATCCCTAGGGGCCAGCCCCTCTGGGGACTGCAACCCTCAGTCCTGCAGGTGCCAGCGCAAAGCACCTCCTATCTCAACCCCCTTATTAGACACCGTACGCCACGATTAATTAAGAGCCAATGGCTACAGGAGCCGTTCCTCTAGAAAAGGTGGCTGTGGCTAATGGTCGGTGGTGAGAGGAGAGCGGTGGGACAGGAGACAACAGAGCCGAGCAGAGGGAGTACAGCAAAACCCAGGGCAGGTCCTGGCCTCCCATGCAGGCTGTTTTCAGGGAAGCAAAACGTACCAGGATTTGCACGGTGAGAGGTTTGGATGTCATCACCCACGGGGACTGTCCACTCGGGGGAGGACAGTCCCTCATGCCTGCTCACCTGGAGTTTCTGCAGCAGCACCACGTCCGCGATCTTCTCCTTGTCCTGCTTGGTTTGCTTGGCCTTCCAGTACTGCTTCTGGGCAGAGTAGCGGTTCATGGGACATACTTTGAAAAGGCAATCTGGGAGGAGAGGAAGGCAAGCATCAGGCTGCAGCAGCCACGTGGTCGCCAGCCACCAGTGTGTCCCCAGGGGGGCCAATGTCACCGAGGGGCAGGAGATGCTGGCAGTGCTCCTCTGGGACACTGCTCCCATCCCAGCAGCATCGCCGGGAGAAGGTCCTCCTAACCCAGAGCAACCCCATCTGCTGCTGGGGGTCCAAGGGAGACATAGCTGGGACTGGTGGAGGCTCACGTCACCTTGTGTTGGCTGGTGGATTAGTTTCAAATCAGGGTAAATAATGAGTCCAGGAGTGACTCCACTTCTTGGACTCACAATCAGAAGCGTTCCCATCGGAAATGGCCAGGCAATGTGGGAAGGAAAACTTCAGGGGGAGAAAAAGTACTGATGAAGCCCAGCTGTACCAAAGGAGGAGAGGATCCCGCTGGGAAGGAGGGAGGGAGGCTGACAGGACACGGGCGCCGTGAGACCGGGACACGAGCAGACATCTCCACATCTCCCTTGTTACCCTGCCCATCGGACGCCCTGAGCCAGCGGGACCGCAGGTTGCGGCCTCGTGACGGCCGTGCCATCGGGATACGCCGGTTTTGCAAACAGGCTGCTGTTCTCCCGTGACTGCTCACAGGGAGCCTCGATTACCAGTGCTGGAAGCTCCGAGCAACCGCTCCTAAAAATCTGTATGTCAACAGCTGCAATTCAAGTCCTAAAAGAAACCCTTTGGGGACCTGAAGGGCACAGGTTTGCATCGCAGCTCCCCCAAACACGTGCAGCGTATCCGTGCTCCGCAGATTGCCCCAATTTGCCTGTTTTTCCCCAGGCTGCTGTGGTCGGGATGGGGGGCGGAAAGTGCGGACACCCAGATCCAGGCTTTGGGAACTGAAGCACGAGAGCAGATGTCTGGAGACGAGGAGGCACTTACATCTCCCAAACCCTCATTCAGGGCTGGAAGCTATATGGGGTGAGGGCAGGAAGGGCTCTGCAGCCCGAATCGCCCTAATCACGCCTGAAATAGCAGCCTAGAAACTTCAGACACAAAAAGGAAAAAAAAAAAAATCACTTCCATCTCTGGCCCCGGTCCTGAGTCGCTGGCAAGCACATATTTATTTACCTGGGAGTGACGAACAAACAAGTGCAGAGCACAGTTCTCACCGGCTCGGGCTGCTGGGAAGAGGCCAAGTTTCACATTTCATTCTACAGGTCTATTTGCTAATGGCATATCCCGTGCCAAGGAGGCCGTGACGCCGGGCTTTCCATCGGGGACTGCGCGTAGCTGCTGCAATGCCTGGCTGCCTTCTCCCACTGCCTCCGAGCCCGGCTACAGAAACACTGGGGCCAGCTGCAGCACCTTAAATCGTTTTCATTAAATTGTTAATTAGGCTGCAAAAGGAGCTGGTAGAAAGTAGAAACTGGGGGGAGTTCAAAAAAACCACCAACATAGCTATTAAGAGATAGGTGCAAATCAAACCCCTGGCTCCAAGCACGCCCTGCCCAGAGGGGCTGCCCGACATCCCCATCTCAGTACTAAGCCCTGTTTTGCAAGGAGGGAAACTGAGGCACAGAGTCATTTGCACACAGAAAGTCTCCAGCAAAGCTGGCATTGGAAGCCAGAGATTTTGGCACCCAGGCCTAAGCACCGACAATTTTTTGCAAGATGGATGGTGGGCGGAAAAGAGGGAAGCCGAGGAAAGCTCCCACATCAGCACTGCCCGGCGAGAGCAACCCAGCAGGGCGATGCTCGGCTGACCTGTGACAACCCGGCACGGCCACGGAAGCAAGAACCTCCTGCAAAGCCACAGCGGGGGAAGCGGGGCATTTCGGGCAGCGGCACGGCCGGGGGTCTAGCTGCCCGCTCGCCTCGCAGCCCCCGCGGCGCCTGCTCAGCACAGGACTGAAGCACTTTATTTGCTTTTTTTCCTGACGTGCCTGAACGCAGGGCTGGGAAGAGCCTTGGTGGGGAAAGAAACCGCAAAGAAAAGCAAATAACTGAGAGGTGCCAGGCGTCTCTTGGAGGGCCAAGCCCCGGTGCGACGCAGGCAGCCGAGCCGGGCGTCCCTCGCCGCAGGGACAGGCTCCCGGGCGCGTTTTGGCATTTCCAAAAAACCATTTGGACCCGACTGCGGGAGAAGGGTCCCGTTTCCTCACCGGGAAGCCGAGCTGGGCCCCGGCGCAACCCGCGTGCGCCTCACCGCAGCGCAGGATAGGGCAGGGTCCGGCCACAGGATATGGGGACGGCAACAGCACATGAAAATCCTCTTAAGCCTCTTGCTGCTGCTGCAGGCAAACAGCAGCGGCCCGTTGTTTTTACCTCCCTCACGGTGATAGCTATCGAGAAGGCAGACCGCTACTTTTCCGGCCATTAAAACAAGCGCCTGGATATCCTGATAGGGTTTGCGTGGAGCAGGGCTGAGTCTAGACCAGACCTTTGCCTGGAAAAGAGATTCAGCACCCACCCATGTCCAGGCAGGGAGACGGTGCGGCTGCTGGGACAAGGCTTGCACCGGCCGCCCCGCGGCTGCTTCCAGGTCTTCCCATCCAGCCCCAGGTGAATGTCCGGGAGTGGGACGGTTCCCTGGGCTGCGAGACTTTGGGGAGCTGTCGGACGGCTCGTTAATTAGCCCCACGTACAAATTAGTGGCAATGGCTCCCACGGAGAGGCAAGTCGCTGCTTGGGTGGGACCGGTGCCCAGAGGGGAAGGGTGCTTGCACGGTACCCCGCTGTGGGATGTTAAACCCACCCTGAGAAAGAGGTGGAGGCACAAAACAAAGTGGGGAACCAATATTTAAATAGATTTTTTTAAAAGGGGGCCTGAAATTACAGTAGCTAGGATGAAAAGAACGGCTGCCCTAAGCCAATCCCCAAATCCAACAACACGGTCACTGGTTTGGGGACATTTCCCAGCTCTGTGTACACTCCCCAGCTATATGCTCCAGGCACTCAAACCCAACCAGGATGCTCTGCTCTTTGGGACATGGCCCTTCCACTGCATTTTGCAGCGTGCCGAGCACACGGGGCCGCCCAGCACAAACCCGGCATTTCCCGGGTAGGTGCAGCGTAGGGCAGAGACGCGATCCCCCGGGGCTGGGCACGGCCATTTGCTCCCTGGGGAGCCCGAAGGCTGCGGGCAGCTCACTGACCAGCCCCGGGGCTTGCAAATGGGGGAAGGGGGAGGCACGATCTGCCTGTCCTGGCTTCTCCAGACCGTTTCCAGGCCAGGAGCCGCCCCAGCTTCCACTGACTCATCCCCTTTTCCACCTGGACCTGGCCGCTCCTGCCTGCTCCTGCCCACTCCTGCCTGGGGCTGCCCCTCGCCCGAAAGGGAAATAACGAGTGCGGCCCCAAGCACCGGAGGAGACGATGCAGCCCAAAACGTGACGGCCGAGGACAGATTGGGATTTACCGTCTCTCCCTAAACCCTGCCTGCCTCGTAAATGGGCGGCTTAATCCCCAGGCTCTCTCTGAGGTGCAGCCAAGCACAGCAGATGTAATTAGTGCTGAGTGCTAACAGGCTCGCCTTGAAATAGCTTGCCTGTTGCAACTGCCCCTCTGTCTGTCCCCTCCTGTCCCTGGCTCCTGGTGGGTAGACACCCAGCTGCCAGCATCCCTAGGGGTGCATTTTGGGGTGGTCTGGACCCACCTTTGCAGAGGACGGTTCCCAGGCACCCCTGGGCTAAGGGGTCCCAAGGACCATCCCACCCCAGAGGTGGTTCCAATAAATGCATAAATGCCCCCAGAAGCAAACAGAGGAGGGTAGGTGGTTTGGCCAAGCCACAGAAACAAGGCTATGGAGGCTGTCCGAGAACCCTCCGGGCTTCTCTGCAAAGGACAAGCAGCACTGCCCAGCCCCAGGCTCGTTGGGATAGCTGGGACCCCGGTCCCCATCCCTGGCATGGATGCTCGGGGCCAGCATCGTCCCCGAGGCTGCTCATGGCAGTGATGGAGCTGCAGTCTCACCTCGAAACTTCTTGGGCGGGTTGTCCAGGTCACCAGCAGCCGGCTCCACCACGCACCGATCATCCACCAGCCTGCGCGGGGACAAAAGCGGGAGCAGGGCATCAGCAACAACGAGATGACAGCGGGGCCTGAGCGAGCGGAGCGGCTTCGCCGCAAACCACAGCACTGCGAGGGCAGGCGTGCCACCATCACCTGGCTCAAAGCGACAACATCAAAAGCTGCGTCTCCTGTTTCCCACTCTATAAATATTTAGCACAACTACGCTCAGCTCCTGGAGCAAGCAGCCGCTCTTGGGTGCTTGCTCCGAACACGTCGTCCCTTGTTCGCCACCACTCGCCACTTCTTTCACATGTGTTTTTCATCCCGGTCCCTTGAGACAAACAGCGGCAGATACGAATGGGCAGCGAACAAACAGGATGCTTCGTGTCAGCCACGATCCCAGGGCCTTTGCTCCGCAACCCGTGCGGGAGGCTCTGACCCCCGTGTCCTGCCGGAGCAAATCCTGCCTTGCCCAGCTCCCGGCTGAGCCGGATCCGCCCCCCGGCACAGTGCACTGGCTGCGGCGTTATTCCACTGTTAATCTGGCAAAAATGTGATGAGTTCAACTTCCATTCAATGGTTCTCCTCCGGCTGGGAGCTCACCCCACGGGGACACAAAGGGTGTAGCTGCTGCAGATGGAGGTGGCAGGGACCCACTAAAACCAGTTATTAATTATTATCTGATCACAGGTGGTGGCTCTGCCCATCAGATGCGAAGGGCTTTGTGTCTCCTCCCTGCCCACCTCCTTGTTTTCCCAGTGTTGAGCAAAATCCTACAGGTTTGGCTTTGGGTGCTGAGGACCAGTTTTGAGATGGATGGGATGTTACTTTTCAAAGTTACCAAGAACAGTGAAGTATAACCTGGCATGAGGTTCTGCTCAGCCCCCAAAGTGCGGAGGGACGAGCATCCCCCAAGGGGCTCACGGTGCCAGGGCCACCCAGAGCCTGTCTGCATGGCCCCACGAGGCTTTCAAGGGAACTCGGTGCTCCAGCGAGACAGGCTGGACCCGCTCGCCGGCTTTCTCCCAGCCCCTGGGAAGCGATGCACCAAGAGAAACTACACTCCTGCCCCGGGCGAGGAAGTGAGAAGCGTGTCCCCACCTGCGGAGGCTGAATTCAGACAGCCAGTGAGTGTGCGAGTGGATGCAGGAATGCACCCATGATGCCATCCCGGGAGGGAGCATCCATCGAGGGGGCAGCTCCGTCCCTGTGACAGGAGGGAAGACGCAGCCTGGAGAAACGAGCCACGTGCACGTGGCACGGCAGCAAAGGGCACAGCGGAGCCCGTGCTGCTCCCTCCGCCGCCCAAGGGACTCTCAACCTCCCCAACAAACCAAACAGCCAAAACGTTGCTGGAGATGGACACGCTGCGCTGCAAAGAGTTGGCAAAAGCGTCAGACATCCCATTCGCAGATCCAGCCTCCTTCCCCCAGCCCAGCCGCTCTCCGGAGGAGGGGAAAATTCCTTTCAATAGCTCGGCAGAGAGGAATTTGGCCTCCACGCTGACCGATTGGGACCCCGGGGACCCCAGCGCTGCTGCGTCCTTGGCAGCGGAGGCATGGGCTGGCAGGGTGCTCTGAACACCCAGTGCTGCTACCGCCACCAGCTCCCTGCTCTCTTTAAAGCTCCCCGGCGTTGGGGGAGATTAACCTTAGATTTCAAATAAAGAGAGAAAAGCAATTTCTCTAATGCTTTTGGTGGCAGCAGAAGCTTAAAAACAATTAGCAAAGACCTAGAAGATTGCATAAAAAAACCAAACCCCAAAGCCATGAGGTTTCAGTAAACGCACAGTGTGCTGTCTGCCGGACAGGGTTGCCTTGGCTTTGCAAACGCTCGTGGTCAGCAGCGCAGGGGGTTTTGGGCTCCCGACCAGCGGCTGCCCAAACGCAATGCCTTTTCCATGGGCCATGACAGCAGGGAAGGAGTCGGGCACGTTCCCAAACTCCTGAGGGGCACGGAGCCTCAGGAGGGCAGGGAAAGAGGTAAAGAGGGGAAAAACCAGAGCGGAGCAGAGGCAGCTGCGGACAGGGGCTGTACCACGTCTCACCCCACAGGAGATTTGCAAAGCTTCAGCCCGGCACCGGTGCCACTTGTAGGCGGTTTTGGCTTCTATTACTATTATTTTGATGGGGGTCAGGGAGGACAAACACTTCCGATGCGCCTGGGAGCAAAGACCACCGAGGGCTGAGCCCCGACCAACCCATGGGTCAGGCTCATGGAGCAAAGCACTGACCCTCGGCACATGCCCCACCAGTGCCTACAAAAGCAGAGGGCCCACTTCATCTGTGCACCTTAAGAAACAAAAATCCTCCATTGTCATGGCTAGGGGTCTCCGAGGAAGCACCTGACCTGCGTGGCCCATTTTCAGTGCTGAAGTAAACAGCACAGGAGCCTCGCACCCACACCAGCTCTGCCTGCAGCATTCGCCGGCAACTTCCCCATGCCCAGTGTTACCGCTCCACCAGGCAGGATTAGAGATAGTGACCTGCCAGGCTGGAAGTCTTAATTAGTTAATGATCTCAAGGCAGTTTCAGCATCTTTAATCCTAGGATTACACGCTCTGCAGGAATGCAAAGTGTTATTTTTATTAAACTGAAACTCTGGACTAACATTCTTCAGTTAAAAATTGCTGAAAATAAAAGGATTCTGACAGGGTGGACATGAGTCACCTGGGTGACTGCTGGGGCCAGGACACGCTTCCACTAATAACCGGCATTACCGCAGCGGGACGGGGTAAATCGAAGCTCCCTCTGCTATTAGAACAGCAGGGACGCGCGGGCGCTCGCTGCCGCGCCGAGCTGCGGGGAAGACACCGGGCACACGGAGGGTGGCTTTCATTTCTCAGGTGTTAATGAGAAAACGGGCTGTTGGTGTCCGAGCGCCTGGAGGAAGATCCTGAACGAAGCAGCAGGCTGGATGCACCGATGAAAACTTCACGCTTTGCCTTTTCAAATTACCCCTAGGGAGCACGAGGGGCCGAATCCTGTGCATCAATGAGCCTGCTGCCCGCAGCCCAGCAAAGCGCGGGCGAGCATCTGGTTAGCTTTAAGCCGTGCAAGTCATCGCCGTGGTTCCAGTGGGGCTTTCTGTGTGCTTTAAAATATCGAGCACGAAGTGATTCCCTGGCCCGGGACCAGCGCGCTTGGCCTCATGCGAGGCAGAGCCTTCGCCGGAGGTCAGGGGAAAAGCAGCACGTCCAGCGCTGCAATCCGCAGCGGTCGGACACCTCGCACCTCCCCGGGGACGGCGGCCAGCTGGGGCTGACGTGGAGGCTCTGCTCCTGCAACGTGAACCTGGGCTGGGGAAGAGGAGAGAATCTTCCCTGGTCACACCGCAGCACATCCAATGCTGAGGGGAGACCCGGCACGCCACGATCCAGGGGTGCACGGGGAAGGAGTGCTCTGGGAGAAGGGGAGCCCCAACCCAGGCAGGAGCACCCCACTACAAAGCCCACCAACCCCTGGAGGTGAGGAAGAGGATGAGGAGGAGGAGAGCTCGCTGTTGGGCATAGGGCCAGGTCAGCCCCTCTGGCTTGGGGTGCAGGATGGGCACTGAGCCCACGGGGAGGAATAAAAATAAAGTGAGTGAACGCAGGGCAGCCACAAAAATGCAGCTTTTCCCCCGCTGTCCCAGTGCCGGGAGGAGGAAGCCGCTCTTGGCCTCACATGCTTCTCCTCCCCGCAGAGACAAGTTCGTCCTGACCCAGCAGAGCTGGAGTTACCCTTTAACCAGCTGCGTTTCCCTGAACTGCTCCACCCTGCAAATCCACCTGCAATCACAATTATAGCTATCAAAGGTGTTATTTCACCTTAAACAGCCAACTGCCATTCAGGCAGGTTTGCCACCGGCTCTTCCCCTCTGCAAGCCCATAGTGCCGGTCCCCGAGCCCCCGGCGGGTCCTGGGAGCCCCAGAGATGGCAGGGACGGGGCAGCACATCGTCCTGGCAAGCACAGGCACTTGCACTGCATTTCTACTCCTCTCTGGCTCCGGCCATTTGGTGCTGGCTTATCAAGGACACAAGGTAAGATGGGGACAGTCATGGCAGCGGCGTCTCCCAGGGCTCACAGCATCGCCCCATCCCTCATGCTGGAGCAGGAACCAAATCAAGGTCTCTGAGCTCCTTTCCCTGCTTGGCCACTGGTTTGCTTTGCCTGGATGATCCCCACAGGGCACCCCACATCAGCGGCTGTTCCCCCCATCCCAGACCCAGTCCCAAAAGTTCCCTCTCCCCAAGCACAGATCTCCCAGGAGTTACCAGCAATAGTCCCTAAGCAGCAAAGCAGCTGCACGTACAAGCTCCCTGCGGTGGGGTGCCATGCCGTGGCAAAGCTGCTGCTCAGCGCCAACCCCACATCCCCGACCCACGCGGCTGCTTTTGTCCCAAACTGTTTCAAGCTGCCATTTCCTCGGACACCTTTAATTTGCGGCAGCGAAGTCAGGCAGCCCCACAGAGCCCTTCCCCACCTCGCGGCCAGGTGTAGCCTCAAATTGAGCCAAGAGGGAAGACCAAACCACCCTTGGGTCCCTGCATCTCACAAACTCTTCCTGGGCACCTTCCCACGTCCCCAAAACCACTTCTGGCATCTCCGATACACCCATCCTGTCCGCCCATCTCCCCCAAGGGACCGCGTGGCTCCCAGGGCGCTGAGCAGCGCAGCCAAGGGATGCGACCAGCAGCATGGCTGCCCTCAGCCTGGTTCTCCCGACACCTCGGGGCACTGCGGCTTTATAGCGGCCAGCTCTCACCCTGCCTTCCCATGCGACTTCTTAAGTTACCTCCTCCTTTTGGGCTGTCTTTAGCATTTTAGCTAGTTTGGGTATTTTGGCTCAGTGTTCCCCCATCTAGCCCGGCACTTGGTCACACAGGAGTACTCCCCACCCTTCGGCGGGATGTTTTTCCTCCTTAAGAGCAAACGCCCACTGCAGAGAGGGTGTGCGGGAGGAAGGGTTTGTGCCCAGGGGCCTTCACCAGTGCGATTCGGGGGGGCTGGGAGCAGGGAGGCTCAGCTGGGGGTTGCAGGGCTCCCCCCACCTCTGCAACCAGCCCCCTCCATCATCCTCAGCAAGTTCCCTGTACGAAAGGAGGAAAGCACTTTAAAAGATAATAAATCGAGACTTAGTGTTAATAAGGGGCGTGATTGTTCTTCCCTGCTGAGGCGTCCCATTGATCGTGAAAGTCCAGTGCTGCGCGAGCGGCCGGTCCAGTCCCCAGGTACCCCCACGCAGCCGGGGCTCAAGGGAAAGCTGGTGCTTTTGTGGTGGAGCTGCTAAGACCCTGGCAAGCTCCTGCATGCCACCTCAGTCCCGGCTGAGACCCTCTCTGCCCGTTCCCCGCAGCCTGGGGCAGGGCTTCCCGCCGTCGCTGGAGCAGAGGGGCTCCCAGACCCACTCGCTTCTGGGCCAGACGCCACCAGTGACAAAGCGCTGGGCTTAATGGGTTTAACACGAAGTACGAGCTGCAGCAGAGCCAGGCAGGAGGAAGAGTGCCCAGCGGGCACTCTATCTCCTTCCCCACGCTCTCGGCAGACCCCCTTCCCCTTCCTCAGCCTCTCCGGGCATTTTGCAAACACGGTCGTGGAGGAGCTCGGTGCAAGCAGCTCCAAACTCTGCTGTGCCTCTCGCCAGCGGTGCATCCCGAGCACAGACAGACAGAGCCCTTTGTGGCCCGCAGCACCGCCTGTAAGCACCACCGGCTTGGTATTTAGTTGACGTTCACACCCACATCAGCCAGGACACGCCGGAGACCCCAGCAGCGCTCTCAGGAGGAGCTCGCTCCGCTGTGGGACACTGGCACAGGGATGTCACAGCACCGGGGTACATCCCTTAACATGACACTTGTGACCAGCACATGGAGACACTCCATATCATCTTGTATAAACAGAGGATCCCACTGCAGATCCTCAGCAATTCCACAGCTAAAACCAGTCCCTCTGTGAGGAAGGATGGAGGACGTGCTTCCAGCAGGGTGCTCAGCTGGGCACACAGCACCCGGCGTGGGGCTGGCAGAGCTATTTGCCTTGCAAATGAGGTAAATAAGGTCCCAGGCTGTGGCAGGAGGGCTAGGGAGAAGCACTCTCAGTGAGTCACCCAGTCTTTTATCGCAGGAGTGATTTAAGGTGTGGTTGGGTCTCCCAGGTCGCGGGGCACAAGGGAAAACAATTTCAGAGGGCGGGAAACAACCTGGAGAAAGCAGAACCCTGGGAAAGTGGGGGTGCCCAGCAAAAGCCATGCTGGGGCCTGGGAGAAGACGTTCTCCAAGCAAGCCCTGCTTTTCAGATGCTTATCCGTAAGCCTACAGAAGTTCCCAGCAAAAAGGGGGATCTGGGGGCCAGAGCTGCAAAGGGATCGAAGCTCCAAAGACTCTAAACACCTCAATTCAGCTCCTGGTGAGCCACTGGGACATGCTGCATGGGCTAATAACCGGTGTTGGGTCCCAGCGGAGCGTCCTCCAGACCCGATTTCACAGACAGGCTGGAGGGAAGCTCCGTGCTGAGCTGCCGAGGCTGCAGCCCCTGCCTCGGGATGGCTCTGGCACTGGGAGAGTGGGCCAGCTACAAGGAGACCTCTCCAAAAAGGACCGTGGGGATGTCCTCCCACCATCCAGGAAGGGCTGGGCACAGACAAGCTGCATCCTGCACATGCAGGACCTTCTGCCCAACGCCGTATAGTTGCATGCACGGGGATTTTGTGCCCAGGTCTGCACCCAGTTGCACCCAGCAGCCCATTTCTGGGCAGCATCCCTCAGCCAGTTGGAAGAAGGCTTCGGTGGGCATTAACCCAGCGGCTGCACGTGCCCAGCGGTGGGTGCGCGAACACGTGTAGGCGAAGGTATGTATGTCTTCGGTTATACACAGGCATGTGGGAGCAAGTGCATTCATCGCAGATTATAGAGCCGGGCAGCTCCTGCCCCAGGAATCCCATCCAAGTCAGCATTCCTGGCTGAGCTCAGCCTCTCTTACACGCAGCATGGAGCAGGCACGCCGGAACAGACCCACGGCCACCCGCCTGGGGCTGTGGGCAAGGTGCGGGTCCCTGCTTCGGGGTAAGGAAAAAACCCACCCGTGCCCCTGGGCACCCAGCAGCCCTGCCAGAGCCCTCACCACCGTGGGGACACAGCCTCTCCCTGCGCCGCAGGGCAAACGCTCCCAGAGGGAGCAAGCTGCCAGCGGATGGAGAAGGGCATCTCTGAAGGTCTTGGCTTGGCTTTGCCCAGGTGCTGCTTTAGCAGCACCGTTGGCTTGCACGGCAACAGTGGGGACAAGGGACAGGTCCCCGAGCTCTCCGCTCATCTCCCCAGGTCGGGCTGCGAGATCCCCTCGCCCATGCTGACATGTCCAGGGGGCTGCAAGGAGTTGGCTCAGCCTGGACCTGGCAGTGCCCTGGTCCCCCCAGCCCTAAGCAGCACTTGGTGGCCATGGGCACCCATGTGTTGGTGACCCTGCAGTAATTCCCACTGACCACCGGGTGTGGGGGACCCCGAGGAGGGACAGTGAGAGCCATCGCTGCCTGTCCCAGGGGACGGCAGCCTCCAGCCACAGCGGACAGGGCTGGAAGCACTTAATCACCCCGGGGCCCAGGAGGGATCCCGGCCGCCTGAGCCATCCCGCTCAGTCACACCCCCCCCTTCCTAACCCCACCAACCCCTCACGCTGCTGAAGCCCATTTCATCTCCCCCAGCCCCTAACGGGGGGGAAACAGTTTCTGGCCACGGCTGCCGGAGAGGGCGGGCTGCAGGGTCCCTCCAGGGCCGCATCCTGCCCCCAGCAGCGACCAGAGCCGGAGGAGAGCGCAGAGGCACCCAGCCTCCCCTCCCCAGCACCTCGGCCCATCCTTGCTGCAGCACCCAGAGCTTTCGGGCCCTTTTTCCCACCGGGCTCAGGCTCAGCACCACCTTCCCGGCCCGGCCCGGCCCGCCGCGGTGGCCGGCTGCTCCCGGGACCGGGCTCGCCGGCGGGCAGACACGGGAGCATCTCACTCACCCCAAAGTGCTGATGAAGCCATTGACGGAGCCCTCGGCGTACAGGGAGACGATGTCCCCGATGTGCAGGAAACTTGACATCTCATTCATGGTTGCCCTCGACCCGGCGCAGCGCCGCTTCTTCCCGAAGTCACCTTCCCGGGCCGAAATCCAGCATGGGGCGAGCGGAGCGTGGGGAAACCCCGCTCCGGGGGGGGGCTTATCCCAGCCCGGCTCCCGCTGGCTCCCTGCGAGCGGCAACGGGGAGCGGGACGGCAGCGAGAGCCCCACGCACAACTTCTACATGTGCTGTGCAGGAAGGGAGCCAGGGGAGCCGGGCAGCCGCGGGCGTGCAGCGAGGAGGAGGAGGAGGAAGAGGAGGAAAGGGGGGGGGTGGATGAAGCTCAGTCGGAGGTTTGCATGAGATCTGTCCTGCTGTCCGTGTCTCCGTCTCTGCACAGCTTGCTACCTGCAGCCAATGGAGAGCGAGCAGGAAGTCCTGCTCGAAAAAGCATGCAAATATTTTGGCCTGGGAGGAGAAGCGGAGCCGCCGGGGGGGGGGGGATGCCCCAAAAGAGGCCCCCCCCCCCCCCCCCCGCCTACCCGCCCGGGGCGAGCGTGGGGTGCAGGGGCCGCGCACCCCACCGCCCCCGAGCAGCCCCGCGGGTGGGCACGCCGGACTCGCCCGCAGCCGCCCCCGCTCCCGTCCCCGCGGGCTCCCCCCGTCCCATCTCCCCACGGCCGGCCGCCGTCCCGGGGCGCTCGGACCCCGCAGCCCGGGACAGAGCCCCCCAGCCGGCCCCCCCCCGTCGGGGTCTCTCCAACTCGGGGCTCCTCGGCCGGGGCTCCGCCGCCTGGAAAGGCCCCGGGCGCTCCCCTGCGAGCGCTGGGGCTCGGGGTGCCCTCCCTGCCCCGGAGCAGGAGAGCGGCGGGGGCAGCGAGCCAGCAGCGAGCCCAGCCGCGCTTGGCATCCATCAGCAAAAGCAAGTGGCCCATGCGGCTGGCATGTGCCCATGTGCCCGCTCCCCCAGCCCCCCGCGGCAGAGGGAAACTGAGGCCCGCGGCTCCCGCAACCAGTCCCCGGCCCACCCAGCCCCTCTCCTGCCATCCCAGGGCCCCACAGGCCAGGTCCTGCTCTCGCCCGTTGCTTCATCCCCCTCCTCGCTTTGCAGCAGGATCAGACACCAGGAGCCACAGCCCTGCATCCCTGTCCCCGCTCCTACACCCCAAGAGCCGCCCTTCGGCCAGCGCTTCCCCAGCCCGGGGCGGCACGGGGATCCTGCACCACCCAGAGCAGGGAAAGCCCCAGGTGAGGACAAGGCGGCTCTCGCTGGATTTTTCTGCCCCAGGCGAGCACTTGTGGTTTCCTGAAGCCCAGCTGCCTCCTGCCAGCGTGCCGCTCCCAAGCTGGACCAGTTTGTACCTGCTTCGCCTCTTGCCACCTCCGTCGCCCTCCTGCCCCCGCGCCATTGCCCAAACCTTCCCCCTGTTCAATGCACAGGCTTTCCCCCTGCTCCCCCAAACCAGGGCAACGTTCCAGCCGCCATCCAACCTGACGGTGCCGCAGGGTTCACCCAGCACCCAAGACTGCCGCACCCAGCCCACCCATCACCACCACCAGCTGTGAGCAGGAAGGAGTCCCCCCCACCCGCTGAAGCCCACCCAGTCCCTGCAGCCCATAAGGAGCCTTTCCACAGCCAACCCAACTCTGTAGGGCTGGGCAAGCAGCTCCAGGCTCCCAGTATAACACTGGTGGAAAAGGACCACGTCCTCAGAGCATCTTCTGGACAGCACAAGTGCCCTAGTTCCTCACTTTAATTAAAACTTGCCTGCTGTAAAAACAATATTGGAAGGGAAAAAAAAAAAGCATGATGCTTTTCTCATTTATTTCCCTCCTGTCCTCTTTTCTCGCAAACAAACACACGGGTTTCAGGAATATAAACCTTGCCCTAAATAGTGGTTTTTTTTTCCACTAGGAAACGGACAGGTCCCCTGGCAGAACAAAGGGAAAAAAATTAGTGCAATTCCTCCGGGGGAGATGCGAATTCAGGTCCATCAGGATTAGCTGCGTTTTCAGCACAGGACAAATTTAGAAGCCTTTATCTCAGGGCAACAGAGGGGGAAAAAGAGAAGATCATAAGAAAAAAAACTTGCTGCTGTTAAAAGCAAATGAAGGTTTCACAACAGGAGCTCAAAGAAAGCCCCCAAGGAATCAAAGACCAAAACTTTGTGCACAGATCAGCCACTTTGATCTAAGGCACCAGCAGCATCTCAGCCGAGGGGCACCGTGGCGTGGCCATGCTGGTGCCCACCCTGGTCCCACCAGCCTCGCTGGGCACGGCCAGGCCAGACACCACCTCTCCCAGCCTGGCCCAAACCGGGCTCCCCATGCACCCGCCCTCCCTTGACCCCAGGGACCGCTCACGTTTGTGGAGCGCCAAGCAGTAAAAATCATTTGGAAGTGCGAAAAACCCATCGCACTAAACAAACAGGCGTCTGGCCGGGTTTCTCCCACCCAGGAGAACAGGGAGCAGCAAGACAAAGCCTCTTGAAGTCTCCTTCCCATCCCATGGCAGGAGGCAGCTCCCTCCCTGCACTCGGGGTGGTAGACGCTGCGTCCAGTCCATGCTCGGGGCTGAATGTCCCAGCTCAGCTCAGTCAAGGATGGGGAACCCAAAATGTTTCAGGGGTGCACCCCTGCCTACCCTGCACCCTGGGGATGGTGGCACTACGTCTCCACAACTCCAAATCCTCGCTGGATGGAGCTGGGATGGATGAAACCCTCCCCACCCTCTGGCCCTGGGAGGGCAACGTGCAGCTGCAGGCCAAGCGGCTGGGACACGACAGCTCTGTCCCTGTGGTGGGCACAAATAGGGACCCCCAGCATCTGCCACCCAAGGTTTGCCAGCAGACAGGCAGCAGCACGGCCAGGTGGCTTCTAGGAGAAAAAAAAAAGTGCATTTCTCCTGTGGCTCAGTCGCTCTCAGCCTCACTCAACGCAGCTATGACCACACTGAGGCATCACGCTGCCCACCCTGCGTGTCCTGACTCTGCACAGGGTCTCTGGGCTGCTCCCAGCCCACAGGGACATTTTGTGCCTGGGCTCAGACCCCAAAATACTGTGAGGAGCTGTAAGCAGCCTGCAGCCCTCAGGTGAGTGAGCAACCCTGGCCGTGGGGATGCTCACGGGCACGTGCAGCAGGGCGGCCACCTCGCTGTGCCAGCGCTCGCTCCCCCAGGCCCCGGGGAGATAGAGTAGTTAAAAATAAGAGCATTTCCTTCCTTAACCCCTACTTTAAGCCACGTGATAAATAAAAACTGGGAGTTTCTGCCTCCCGGAGAGGAAGCGGCTGCAGAGAGGCAGCCGGTGAGTCAGTCCAGCAGCAGTCATCCTCATCCCTAAGGCATGGCCTCCATCTCTGGCGGGGTCGAAGCCACGTTCCTTTCACATGTTGAAATTCCTCCTTTGCGGGCAACTGCTCAAACTGCAGGGCCACCTCCCCCACCGCCCCCCCCCCCCGGCCCTGTCCACAGGTTGCTCCTTTGGCAAAAGCTCCTCTCTACCTGCACGCCCTTCCCACGATGGCCCTTGGCAGCGAGCACTCCCCGACGTGGATTGGTGCTGCCTTCCCAACCATGCCACAACCCTCCAACAGGTCAGCCAGGTTAGTAGCCCCCCCAGGGCTGGACAGGAGCCCAACTGGAGCTCAAGTTTGTCCAGATGCTTTGGGACCAAATATATTGCTGACGGAGAGGATGGCGAGCAGGGATGCTGGCTGGGGAGGCAGATGGGTTAGTGGTACCCGAGCAGCATCCCTGCACTCTCCCAGGTCCCCCCCTGGCTTTTGCATGGGTCTCCTCGGGCATCCAAAATCAAGGCCGGGAACTCATGGGTGAAACCATTTGGAAGAAGAAAGCGAAAAATAACTGTAGCCTTCTTTGTTCGAGGAGGAGGAAGGGAGACACTCAGTCTCTTGTGTGCGAGAGGAGCGGGGAGCAGGAAGGCTCTGCTGACAGATGCACATAAGAGGGGGATTCTTTGGCCAGGAGGCGAGTTTGCCCCCTCGTCTTGCTGGCTCCGGGTGCACCCTGACCCCGCTGCTGCCTACAGATGCAACACAAAGGCTGCCCGGGCTCTGTATGGTGCCTTTCACGCTGCCTCACCATCCTCCCACCCCAGCCACCCCACAGAGAGCAGCAGAGTTGGGCCAGGACCGACTCCAGGCTACAGCTATCAAAAAAAGGGGTTGTTTCAACCTTGGTTCTCCTTCTGGGTGAGGATTTCAGAGCCCAGAGTAACTACTACTGAAAAAAATTGCTCCTTTGGTGCAGGAGATGCTACGTGCATCTGCAGTGATGAGGGTTAGACCCCAAATCTGCTTTGCTTGAGCTGCAAACCCAAACCCCAAACCTCCCCCCAGTAGCTGTTTGAAAGGTGACCCAAGGTCTGCCGGGGCAGGGCTGAAACCTCCTCGGGCGACTTCATTAACTGGCAGAGACGAGGGCCAGTTCCCTCCTGCCTGTCCCATCTGTGCCTCCGCTCGCGCCTGGCCGTGGCTTGTGCGAACGGCCTCACGGGAGCAGCCACGCTCCCCCAAAATAGCTCTCAGACTGGATGACTTTGGCCCACATCCTCAAAGGTATTGAGGCTCTGGGTTACCTCGGAGAACCTGAACCTCCGTCCCTGCAGGGGTGGCAGGAGATGGCCTGGGAAGGAGAAGACACTGGTGCACACGTGGTCCCCCTCGGGCTGACCCTCACCATGCACAGGAGGATGCCCACACGCTGGTCTCACCCCGGCAAGACGGAGAGGAGGATGCCATAGGAAAATAGGGCAAAATAGAGCAATTCCTCCAGTCCCACGCGAGCTCCTTGCCCACCCTCCTGTCCCCATGTCCAAGCCCACGGGTGGGTGCATCCCACCCCGAGGATGGGCAGGGTGAGCAGCAAGAGCCGAGAAGAGGGGAAGGACCCCCCCGCTCCCACCCACCCTCCCTCCCCGAGAAGGGTTAAGCGACACTCGCATCGAAGACACTTTGTACTTGGATTTAAAAATACAGCCAATGTCCCGGTGGCTCAGCTCCGTGCAAGTTGCAGGTATATTTCCACACTTGAGCCAATAACCTTCCCCGAGGGAAATTTAGGCTTTTTATGATTAAAAGGGGAAAAAATAATAGTGGGGAATTAAATATAGTACAGAATGAGAGAACAATTAGCAGTTGCTGTTAGCGACACCGGGCCAAGTTTGGGACAAACGCCGTGGTTGTCTGGAGAACAGCAGGGCTGGGGACAGCCACCGGCATGGCCGGGTGCCACAGGAATGGGCCAGGTGCTCAGGGCAGCGAGGGACTCGCGGTCCTTGGCAGATGGCCCTTGGGAGCCCGGACCCGGCATGACCCAGACCCACGCGAGCAGCCTGCCGGGACTGGCCACACCTCATGGGCATGAGTTTTTTTTTCTACCTTCACCTTATCAAAAGCAAATGGAAGTGTTTGCACAGGCTTGTAGCTTCTCTAATAAGCAAACAGGTTAATTGTGGGGTGGAACAGGGGTAGGGGTTGCCAGCCGTACCCTCGCTGTGGGCCAGGATGGCAGCTGGCGGCAGGGACAGAACGGGTGAGGGAAGAGCCCCATTCCCCACCCCTTCTGGTGCATTGCCCAAGAGATTTTGCATTGCACAACCCTCCCTGGCTCGGCCGGCCGCCCGCTGCCCCGCACCTTGCTGATCGTGTGCGTGCAGCCACCATGCAAACTCCTCCAGAGCTGCACAACCGTTTTGCTCCAAATCAGCTGATCTGTTGCCTGCTACAGTCATGCCCATGTGCGAGCATCACTAACGGCTTTGCTGGCTCATCTCCAAGGGCACACACTAATTTACATCCCAGGCAAAGCCTCCTGTTATTTCCCCAAGCCCTCCTCGCTCCTGCACATCAGGGCAGGGACCCAGGCTAGACCGCCTCGCACAGTCCCCATCGATGGGCAGATTTTCAAGAGCAGCCAGCAGCTCCAGAGCAACCCTGAGCACTGCTGGAATCGGATCACACCAGTGTGTCTCAGCCCTTGAAAAAATCCAGAGGGATCCACTGCAAACCAGGCTCCAGCACAGAGGAGCCAGCAGCACAGCCTCTTCTTTCAATAGCTCTTTTGGAGATGGATTACCACGCCAAGCAGCATTTCCTCTGCCTCCAAGTGGACCACGCAGGCCCTCTTGCCTGGCTTGTGGTCAACACACAGCGATGAATGAACAACACATCTTATCGGAGAGTGGACGGGAAATGCACTCCAGCTACAGCCCGGAACGGGCACGCTGCCCAACTCCGCGCGCTGCCGGCGGCAGAACGGACTCCAGCTCCATCCCGCCGCATCCGAGCTGGGGACAGGGATGCTCCGCCAGGCTGGTTTTAAACAGGGTGCACTACTGCACCCAGTCCCGCTCCTCTTGGGGTGGGTCTGGTCCGAAGGGCGCAGGGACGCGTGGACACATCACAGAGAGGAGAAGGGACAGAGCGCAGAGGAGCTGGCTTCCCACTACAGACCTGTCCTGCCCTGGCCTCCATTTTTCCCTGTAAAGTTTCATATAAAATGGCTGATCTGAGGTTCTTCCCTCCTCCCCGGCTTTTTGAGACAAGTTAGTGCCAATCAGCCTAATTACAGTCTTCGCTGAGATAACCACATGCTTTCCTGCTGAATGACAGGCTGGGTTACCATGTGGCTCAGGGCCAAGACCAGCTGCCTCCCTGTCTGGGCCAGGCCACCACCTCCGTCACACTGGTCACGTCCCTGAGGGATGGGGGGGACAAGCAGACGCTGCTCCCCTCCGGCAATGGTGTGCTGAGAACGGGAGCGCGCAGGCAGCCTTGCCTGCAGGAACCCGGCCGCCGCAGCCCGCGCTTGCAGTTGGTTTTACGGGCTCCCTTAATGTGACAATGAAAGGAAACACGCTGCGAGCGCGGCCGGGCTGCTGCACGGGTGTTACAGCTCCAAGATCAAAGGAGATGCTTGGGGCGAGCTGGGCGATGCTGCAGCACAGGCAGCCTTGTGCCCCGCGGGAGGGGGATCCCACGCTGTGCTGTACCCCCATCCCAGCACTACGAGCCAGGAGGGCCCCAGGCACCCGGCACAGCTTGCTGTCACCTCAGATCAGGGACCGGCTACAGCGCAGGACGCTGGGAGGTTTTCTGTGCGTGCAGCGCAGCAAGGGCTGGATCTGCAAGCAGGGTCTCCCCGTGCTGCTGGTGGGCTCCCTGCTGGGGTCAGAGCAGGGCTCCCAGCACCCCCATAGCAAGGGGGACATGGGGACCCAGGTGCTCAGTACGGCGAGGTCCCACGCAGGGCTCAGTATCCTTCAGCTAGGGAATCCCAGCCAGGGGCACTGTGTGGGGAGGCGAACGTGGGGAGCAGGGCTCTGCCCATGCCCCGAGCAGGGGGGCTGCGTACGGACAGAGCTCAACCCACCCCAGGGCAGCAGAAAACCCACAGCAGGAGCACGGGACGGGGCCGGCTGCCAGGGCTGGGCATACAGGGACACCCTCGGAAGCAGCCAGCGCACAAGTTACCAGCCCAGGCTGCAAAACACGTTTTTGCTTTCATCCCAGGGGAGCTCTGTGCTCCCTCTCTCCCTCTGCTCTCAGCCAAGCCCCACACAGGGTGGGGGAGCAAGCCCAGCGCAGGGGGAGCAGCTTTCCAGTGCAAGAGCACGTGCCCCAACACAGCAAATCCCAAATGAACCAGCTGCTTACCAAAGACCCCCCCAGTGTGAGTACTCACCGTGCAGGACCCACCATGGTCAGGCCCCACAGACCCCATCGGCCCCAGAGCTGCATCAGCCCAGGCTGAACCCCCCCCCAGCTCCCTCCCCGTTAAAGGCTCCCCACCCACCACTGCAATTAAAGGGCTGGGGTGGGCTCACCTCCCCCCCCACACCTGGGTGTTGCTGGGCCAAAGAATTGGGCTCTCGGCTTCTTCCCACTTAAAATTTGCTAAAAAGAGAGAAAGGAAAGATGGCGTGTGCGGTAACGGTGCCCCATCAGACCAGTTTCCACCCTCACAGGGATGGATGCCCCACCTGAGAGGATGCACAAACCCATCTCACCGTGCTGGGGGGGTGAAGAGAGGCTGGATGTGAACCCCAGCAGCAATCAGCTTTGTGGTTGACAAACCCCCACAGTGGGTCCCAAGGCTGCTGTGGAGGAAACAGCCCAAACAGCGCCGGGAGGATTGATAATAACCAGCCTGAGATCTGATTTCAAGGGACCGGCCACATCCAGTTCTGAGAATAACACTTGCTGGGAT
Organism: Ciconia boyciana; assembly: GCF_034638445.1. Lineage (NCBI taxonomy): Eukaryota > Metazoa > Chordata > Aves > Ciconiiformes > Ciconiidae > Ciconia > Ciconia boyciana. The sequence continues at coordinate 4,420,734 of NC_132956.1, read as the reverse complement.
CAAGGGAGCGCCGGGCTCGGCGAGGGCAGGAGAAAGTTGGCTGGTTTGCCAGATTCTAGCCCGGTACGGCCACGTGCGTCAGTCCAGCCCGAGCTCCCACAGCAGGATACGCGCAGAAGCAGTGCTGGAGGACCCGGACATCCTCGCGTCCTGGAGATCAGCGCGCACCTCGTTGAGATGAGTCACGCTGCTGTGCCAGGGCGGTTCGTTAGGCAGCTTCCACCAGCACAGAGGAATGCATTGAACAAAGACCCAAAATCCCTGTTTGTTGTAGAGGGAAGAGTTAGTCATGCTTGTGCTCCACGCTGCTGAGTCACCCAGCAGCCACGGAGCTGTGGGATAAGGGACTGGAGAGGGTGGGAGCGACTGTTTACTGACTTTACATGTAAATCAATCAGGAGGTTGTGATGATGCCATAAACCAAGACAGTTACAGGCTGAGAGGGAAGAGGAATAGTTGGTCAGAGTTTATAGCTGTTAAAGAAAAGAAAAAAGGAACCATATTTTATTTGCAGGACCGGAGCCGGCTTTAAAAATTATAGGTAACATTATATTGCATTTTATATACCACCAACAGACCCAAAAGCTCTTTTATATGCTGCGGCAGACGCAGCTTCTTCCTGCCTGCTTCAGAGCAGCAGCTGGGCCACGTTTTCTGAAGGCATCAGCATCTCGGCTGGGCCGTGGCAAGGCAGCTGTAACGGGGCAGCTGATGGCTTGGAAACCCACCCGGGCCGTCCCAGGAGCAACGCTGGTTCAGTGCAGCTAACGAACGGCCCGCACAGAGGCAGGATGCAATTGGACTTTTAAAGTGGGACACAAAGCGTGTTCGTGCTGGTAAAGTGGAGTTTTCTTTATCATGGATGCCAGCTTAACATCTAGCATTTAATTTTAACACCAAAGGCTCGAGTCTCCAATGACTAACATTTCCTTTGATCAAAATCATGGCTCTGGCAAGCAAAATGCCCTGACGCTGCTGGGAGGGAGGCGTAAGCAGCACGCAGCCGCTTCGCAGCGGCTGGCCCCAGCCCCGCGCAGGACACGCTTGCTGGAAATGCTGTGTTGGATTTCTCCGGTGGGCTTGGGCCATTGGTTGTTGTTCATCGCCCCGGCTAGGAGCGTCCCTGGGGCTCTGCCGGCAGTGTGCCGGGGTTTCCCTGGGTCTCTGCTGCTTCGTCCTATTGCACAAGCCCAAGGCAGCCGTCTGGGAGGGCTATGGATGGGTGCAAACAGAAAACAGGTGTAGCCTGTATCCACAAAGGGATTTGTATCATTCCTGAATGCAAAGCAGGAATTATATCTGCTTGTAAAAGCAGCCCTTGCTCCCATTGTGGATGAGGCAGGAGAACCGCTCAGCCCATGACATGAGAATTTCCTACCCACGGCTATCTCGGCCGCTTGCCTCCAGAGCTTGAATCATTTCTCTCATTCCATGCAGAAGTCAGAGGATTTCCTTGAAAATAGAGTCTTTGTTTGGCAAATATTTCTCCCGTCTGGTCCGGGGCTGTAAGCGCTCTTTGTTGCTTAAAAGACAATCTCTTTCTGAGCCAGCACGATACCATCAGCAGAGAGAGAGGACTTTTGAGGCCCGTCTGAATTGCCAGGGAAGGGTCCGTGGCTGTGCAGACGCCCTGTGCAGAGGAAGTGCTGTGTGTGTTAGAGAACAGGTTTGTTTTTTAAAAAATACGAGGCTACATCCTTAGCGGTTTCAAATTTGGGGCACAGATTGTCGAGCTGTTCTGTGATTTTAGAGCACCTGAAATAATGGGATCTTAGGCTGGAGGCGATCTCCTAGAACCTCCCAGCCGCCATCATAATACAAATGGGTCGTAATAAAAAATAAATTAGTGTGAGTCCACAGAAGCCAGCAGAGCTCTATCCCTTTCACAGGCTGAGGATCCAGATGAATATTTCATTTAAAATATTCTATTATGTTGGCTCATATCATTGTAATATCTGAGTGGCTCACATTTGTAATGCAACTTTACAACAGCTTTGTGAGACCTGGAAATCTCAGATTGAAAATTATTTCAGGCACCAGCCATCTATTTTACTCCGTGTTGGTGCAGCATCTTGCACAAAGGAGTCCTAGGGCTTCGTGGTGCTATGAAGATGCAGAATAAGCAGAGCAAGACCATGCATCTCAGGACAAGTTGCACCGAAGCGTGGGACGATGCAGGAAATTGGATAGAGCCTCCCAGTGCCAGAGCGGTCCCACCGGCCCATCCATCTCCGCAGCTGGAACAGGCGCAGCAGTTAGAGCACTCCAGCGCTGTATCATCATCTTCTATCAGCACATGGGAAGACAACGAGGTCTGCAGAGGCTTTTCTGTCTCACAGAGTTTGTGAGCAGCCTCGCTTGCTCTAGCACCACATCAGTGTTTGTAAACAACCTTCTTAAAATACATTGAGCAGGATGTGGGAGCATCACGTGAACGTGCAGCTTCTTGTCAAGGCAACAAGCCCGATGCTGCCCTCGAAGGGTAGAGCGGAATAACTCACCGAGCTCATTTCCACCAGCCTGCCCTGACCATCGCCAAGGATGTAGGCGTCTCCACTTCCCACCTGCGCAGTGGGAACAGCACAGGGACAAGGACCGTGCTGACCAGAGATGCTTGGATGCTGTGGAAATGACTTGCTGCCTCTGCCAGACCTAATTTAGCAGATGACACCAGCTGCTTCCCAAAGAGATGGACATAACCCTGAAACAAGCTGCTATGAAATGACTCAGCCAAGGCAAACCCTTCCTCCTAACACCTCCTTGTGCTGGTGTTTGACATATGACCTGGCAGAGGGAGATTGCTAATAATATCTACATTTTATATAGCGCTTTTCTTCGGGAAATCTCAGACAGTTTTACACAGAAGTCAAGTCTATTTGGAGCTCAAGGCTTCTAAGGATGTGTCAAGGACAGAGAGTTTTGGTACCCAGGAAGGCAACATGGGAAGGGCCTATTGCCAGGCCAGATCTGCTAAACCAATCTAGCGAGAAAGCAATGATGGTTGTGGTTAATTTGCCATTGATAGGGTCCAGCATAAACACCCCAGAGAGGATCAGGGAGGGAGTTCTCTCTTTCATAGCCATGGTTTCAGGTTAGCCAGCAGAGTTTAGATGCTACAGCCCCATTTTATGATGTGCCCCAGAGACTGGCAAGAGCACAAGATGGCTGTGAAAGCATCTCATGCTGCATCTCATCCCACGGCTGGGAGCCCCGTCCCATTGCAGGAGGACCGAGCTCTGGCACTGCAGCCAAAGCAGGTGCCTGACCCTCGGGAAAGTCCGGGGAGGGAACCACAGAGGCCTCACGCACTGGGGACCGCTCAGAAATAGCCCCGAGCCGCACAGAGGAACGCCTGGGGAGAGCTGGTGCGAGCACTGCAGGCTTTGTCTCGGGCAGGTCGGCTGGGTGTGTGCTTCCTGGCATACAATTCCCAGATTAGCAGGAGCTGGGCTGCCAGCAGCTCCTCCGGCCCGGCCGTGAATGAGCTGCTCGGGGCTGGGAACCTCTGCCGAGGTCAGTGGTTCAAGCACCCAGTGCTGGCAAGCAGCTCGGGGTGGAGGCAGGGGATGGGACGAGGCGAGGATGCGGGGATGGGACATCTCCTCCCATGCACCCAAGGGAAAATGAAGGGGCAGGGGGCACTTCTCCGCCCCACGGGGACAGGGCCCCCCCAACCCCTCTCTGATACCTCTAGAAGAGGTTGGCTTTGCTTTTCAGCCCCGAGGGATGGAGACCACCACTGGCCAAACTAGACAAGGCAATCTCACCGCTCCTTTTGCAGCGGGTGGGGGACAGAGGCAGAGACCTGTCTCTTCTTACCCTGAAATTACTAAATAAAAACCTTAAAAGCTACAGAGAATAACGAATGTGGAAAATATGGAAAAGCTGGAGGGTGGAAGGGTTGGGAAAGGAGAAAAAGTAATTCAACACAGAACTGTTTAATAAGGGAAAGTGAATAATCAGAGGGAGAAGCGAGAACAATTTATTCACACTAAATGCTTCATCTAAAAAAGAAAAAAAAATATTCAAACCAAAGCCAGGCCGTGCCAGCCAGTGGGATGAGACTCACGGGTCCTTCCCAAGGAACAGGAAAGGAGAAAGCAAAAACAGAAATGTGGTACGTTCATTAAAGAGAAACATAAGGGGAAGAAGAGGAAAAAGCTGGAGCTGAGGATCTGTTTGGGACAGGCCTAAGCCCGGCTGATACCGGGGTGGGGAGCAAAGAGGAAGCCTCGATCTCTCCTCTGGGAGGGCTGCCGATGCGGGGTGGTCTGTCGGGGGCTGCTCCCCACCTCTCCCAGGAGCTGGATCTAGGGAGGGAAAAGGAGGCACCTCAGGCACTGAAGCGGCCGACGCAGAGTGGCACTGCCTCCCCCCAGCCCTGCCGCCCGCTCCCACCACCTGACGGGGCTCCTGGCACTGCCCCGTGCCCCAAAGCAGGCTCTTCCCTTCCATGAACTGCAGCCGCTGGGCAGTGCAGGGCACGGGGCTCTGGCCACCTCCAGCATCTCTCGCTACAAGACCTGGACCCATGCCGGCACGTTGCAACCATTAGCATGAAGGGAGGCTGCTCCAACACCCCGCTGGCACCCGGCTGCTTGCACCCCTCCAGCCCGAGTTACTGTCTCGGAGAAGCCGACTGCGGCTCCGGGAGCTGCGCCAGGCATGCCCCTGCCTTTATGTGCCTGTGAAGACCATGCTTATGAATCGGTGTCTGTTTGCAGACACCCCCTCAGAGGCTGAAAGGAGCTATTGTGCGGGCTCTCGGGATCAGACCTGCACCCTGGAGCTCATGGCAGATGGGTTCAGACAGAGAAGCATCCCTGTTAAACTCTGGGTGCTTTCCTAAATATTCAAAGTCTGCGCCTACCCACACACTGCAGAGCAAGGTGGCTGCAGAGACAGCTGAGCACGGACGAAAAAAAAAATTAACCAAGCAAACAACCCAGTAAAACTCCTGGCCCGCACGGCATGAGACAAAGAAACCGCCTCCACGCTCCATTTTCCAACGGTATTTTGGAGTTTCCCACCCCCCTGTTGCAGCTACTCAAGACAAGACAACACGTCTGGTCTTTGCACGAGGGAGAAGATGGGATGCTGCGAAGTGACCCCAATGCACACGTGCCCGGCGGGCAGCGAGGGTGGGCAGCAAGGGCAGGCAGCCCTCCCAGCACCCCCCTTCCCACCTCCCAGACGTGCTCTTCCTGTGCATGGAGCAGAGGAAGTTGCTTTTTCCTCTCTCCTGGGCTGTCCCTGCCTTCGGGAGGAGCGTGCTGGTGTTCAGCTGCCCGCGGCTCACACCAGCGAGGAGTGATAACCAGCGATCGGATCTGCCTTCGCAGAGCCAGGCTTGGAAACTCCGTGTTTCCTCCACGCAGGGACGGAGGGTTTCTGTAGCCAGTTGTCTGCTACTGCCCAGAGCCCTCGTCAGCCCATATTTCAGAGGCATTTAGAAATATGCCACTGATCCATGTAGTGCGTTGGAGGGGAGGAGTTGGTATGCAATCTTTTGTATAAAAGGGGAAACTGAGGCAAGGAGTGCAGAGCCAGTCTTCTCAAAGGGGAGACTTAAAACTGGGCTCATTTAATAAATAACCTCACTAAAACATGCTGCTTTTTTCTGCAGAAGCCACCAGCTTTTCTAAAATGGATTTATGGACCTGACACTATGCAATTTTAAGCAAGCTGGCCCAAGTGCCTTGCCCGTGGTCCCACAATGGCTTGGTGGAGGAGACAGAAATACAGCTGTGGCCACAGAGCACCACGGTGGCACATGGCACCAAGAGCAGTGTCCCATGTCAGTGCACCGATGGCATTTTTCTCTTCTAGACTGACCTCAGCCTTTTCCAGGGGTTCCTGCTCCACTTGCTCCCAGCTGTACCCAGCTTCTCCCAAAGCAGCCAACGGTTTCTCCTCCTCTGTCTTCAGAAAACCTCAGTTAGAGAAAGAAATACATCAGAGAGACAGAAACCCCGAGTACTACAGCAAATTGGAATACCACTCTCAATGCCTCCTCACAGCTAGGAATTGACCCGAGACGCTGACTGCTTGGCCACATCGTCACAGACCTGCAGGACCTTATAAGCAGGTTGTCCCAAGCTTCTTGCCTGCACAGAGGTCTGCTGCCACGCCTGAGCACTCTCTGTGCTGACATGCCAAGGACCTGAGAGTCTTCGCAGGGTGCTCGCAGGAGCCCCGTGCTCCAGGACTCACACCCAGGACGGGATGGGTTAGCTTTCTTGCCTGATGAGGAAAAATACCCGGGAGACCCAGAGGGGGTCCCCAGAGGGAAGGGATGGGAGCTCTGTTATTTGAAATATTTCAAATCCAGTAGGCAAAGTTGGAAGGAATTGTATGGACAGAACAATTCAGTGCTGCAGACAAAGGTGGAAAGGAGGAAGGTCTGGGAGTCCCTTCCCTCCCCTCTTGCCGGGAGCCCATACAATGACACTCAGCCCCCGCACAGATTTATCAGCCCTCTGATAGATACTTGCAGTCACAGAAACCCCGCCTCTCTTCCCATATTTATACAACAGACTATCAGAAGGTGTATTTATAAGTTATTTTTCCTAAACAGATTATAGCTTGACAGCTCTTCCAATGCCTGAAAAACACAAGCTGGCTTACGCTGGCTTCTCTGGACACGGCAAACAGACGGTTTGATTAACGTCCAACATGCTCCAATAGCTATTATAGGAACAAGGCCTGGATCTGTTGTGGGTTTTTTAATCAATTTGATAAATCTGGTGCATGTGAGAAGCGCTTTGCCTGAAGCCTCATATTCTCCCTTCATCCAGAGCCCAGAGACAGCACAGCCGTCACAATCTCAGCATGGAGACACCCGTGGTCTCGGCACGGCGGCTGTGCTCTGTGGGTGCTGGGGCATCGCAGCTCCAACCTCGGCTCCCGGGCGCTTGGCACTGCCGCCATCTGCATCCTCCCACCCTGCCTGACTGGGAAAGGCACCTCGCCTCCCCCAGCAATCCCAGAGGGAACCAGGAGGAAACTGTGGATAAAACTTGATGAACAACAGGGGTTTTTCTGTTCCTTTCCACAGTTGCAATTGCTCTCTGTACCGCAGCCGTCACACCCTGCTGAGCTGGGTGCTGCGCAGCCAGGCGAGCTGGACCAGCTCCCTCCAGCCGGGGAACAGTGGGCGGCCCAGCTCCAGAGCAGCAAGGGGAGCAGAGAGTGACTTTCCCTTAGTCACATCCTCCGGACAGTTAAGCAACGCTGTGGCGAGCCGGACTGAGCGGTTGGCGGCATGCACGCACTGCCTGCACCGTGGCCAGGGCTCGTGGCCGGACTCCGCAACCCACGGCCACCTGCGCTCCGGCAGCTCCGGGGCAGGGGTTGGAGTCCTGGATTTGCCAAGGGTTTGCAGAAGGCGAGCCTGCCCGCTCCTGCGACACCCACGCTGCGTGGGGTGACCAAGCCTGTAGGTTGATGGAAAACCTCTCTGACCCGTGCAAAGACTGTCCCTCGATGCAGCCCATCGTCCTGTCCCCGCTGTCCCCTGCTCCCCGCAGCCTGGACCCAGGTGCGGGGCAGGGAGCCAGGGTGGCCCCGCACACACCCACGGGTGTCCGTGTCACCCAGCTGGGTTAGCCCGGCCCGGCTCAGCTCCGTTGGAAGTCGGAGAGTGCCATCTGGTGCTCCGAGGACATTTCTCTCCCCAGCAGGTTCCCGCAGCTCTGCTGAAGGGCTGGGGGGAGCCAGCGGGGGGGTTCTGCTCCCCCCCTCGGCAGCAGAGGCCGGAGGAGCTCACCTCTCGCCCAGGAGCACCTCAGAGGGCTTTGCAGGCAGGAGGGGGAGAACCCCTGTTGCAGGTCTATTGGCAGCCGCATGCAAAAGAGGCTCCTCTTTGCTTTCCAGCTCCATCAGGCTTCCCGGGGCATGAGGCTGCAGCTGAAAAAAAAAAAAAAAAAAAGAAAAAAGAAAAAGATGATGTCAGAGTTGATAAAATGCCTCTGTACAACAGCTTGATTCTGATGTAACGCTAATTCCGGTAGCTGATCCTGAAAAACACCTCTACCTCTTCTTCCCCCCACCCCCACCCCTGCCACGCCAATTTATCACCCAGAGATCTCAGAGCGCTTCATGCAATTGAGTAGATGTCTCCTGGCACAGATGGGAAACTGAGGCAAGCAGGGGAAAAGGTGGCCCCGGGTCACATAGGGAGGGAGTGACAAAACCCAGCAGACATCTGGTCTCCAGGCTCCCACACCCTAACTGTTAACTTGGCTCTTGTCTCCCGTATTTTGCCAGGCAGCGGCAGGATCTGCAGCATGGTTATGCCGTATAGAAAGGAAATCTATTAAAAAACCAACTCTTTAACAGCTTCAGGCAGCTCCCCAAGGCTACTGTTAAAACACTGCCCTGGAGTCCCTCTTCACTGTCTGGAACAAAATATTGACCATTTCTCAAAGAGCTGATTTAATGCACTGCACCATCCAGCAGAGAGAGGGCCTAATTTGTCTTATATCTACATGCTGCACCATTCACACCCCACACCCACGCTCGGCAGAACGGCTTTATTAAACTACCAACCTGTCCGCCACCCCAGCTACTTCCTGCAGCTCTACCAGGTCCTGCGTCTTTTTCAGCGCCTCTCAGAGCTCTGACCGAGCAGCTGGAGTCTCTGCTCTGCTGCAGATTTGTTTTTCTGCTGCAAATATGCCCTGTTTATGTTGCCTGGGTTGGAGACACCCATCCTGCTCCATCCGTGGCCTCCTCTGGGCTTGCTCACGCTGTCTGACCGATACCTGGGGAAATCACCAGCATCCCTGGCCTGACCCTCATCTCAGATGAAGACCTAGTCTGCACAGGCATCTCTTGTTCTACTTTGGATTGTCGTGTTAGGGAGATCCAGGAGCTCTTACAACAGGATTGTTAGGGATAGCAAGATAATTTTGCACATACAGCTTGTGCCAGCGCTGCTGGGTAACCAGTTACCCTAATTAAACAACCATAGTCACAGTGGGTGTCTGTAAGAAGACCAGGAAGGGAATCCCAAAGGCCTGGCTCTTGCCACTATCCCTATTTCACTCCCATCCATCCCATCTCAGCAAACGTCCCAATACCATGTGTCACCCATCACTGACCAGCAGCATCCTGAGACCATTCCCTGCTCAGCTGAAAAGGACCACGGAGGTACAGAAGAACTTCAAAGACACCCCTGAAAGCCCACAGCCTCTGACATGGTAGTGCCTTGGCAGCGCCAGGGATGAGTCTTAGCATTCCCCACGCTAATCTATCCCTATGCCTTTTCTAAGGCCTGAGAGCACTTAGATCTGCCTGCATGTAGATCCTTCTCAGGAGTGATCACCGCCTTAACCCCATGCTCCATGTCCTATCACCAACCTCACGTGAAGTCCGTCGATGTCCATTCCACTGGGACAGCTCTGCTTTCGGGGATGCTGCACCCTCATCTGCTGTTTAAAACAAACCCAAAGAAAACAGTGACTCCCCAGAGCCGTCACCTCCCTTCCTGCACGTGGTCTTTGGCACAGCAATCAAATGTGCCCACAGTGGAGTGTCTGAAGAGGATATCATGCCAGGTCCAGATCCTCTAGTACCAGCAAAGCAAATGGAATTATTGCCAAGCACGCTGGGCATTGAATTCAGTGGGCAACTGGCTGAAGTGCCCCAGCCCCTTGCATCCCCTGGGCAATTTTCAGTGCTCTCTGCCCCGGCCCTTGGGTGCTCTCCCCAGTGATCTGACTGCCTCAGCAATCCCCCTGGTTGGTCTTCTCCAACACGCAGCTTTGATGCCAACGTTTAGCCAGCAGACAGCGTGCAGCGCTAGCCCCAAGGCTCACACCCAAAAGGCAGCATACAGACTGGGAGAAGGGCTACCAGTCATTCCTCAGGACTCCTCCCACCAACCAGCTGCCCCAGGCAGCCCTCAAGTCCTCAGGGATGGGGGGGGGGGGATTTCCTTTCCCTCTGAGCCATCCTCTCACCTTTCAGGAGCTGCTCTTTCTCCCATTCAGCATCAAAGTCCACAGAAAACATCAGCTCCGGGCTTGCACTGCAGGTAACATCTTCACCATCAGCACTCAGACCTTGAAAGAGCCCATCCCTGAGGGCAAAGAACAGTTAGGTGTGTTCAGACAAAGGCCAGCAGGACCAGCATTGCAATTTCTGACCCTCTAGCAGCAACACTAATACAGCTGGACCTGGCTGCACCCCTTGTCAGCAGCCTAGAGAGGCCAAGGACAGCAAAGGGCTATAACTCGGGTCTCTGGTGGGTGCCACAGTCCATACAGAGCCGCCTGGGGACCTTTGGGGAGGTAAGAGCAGCGCAGGCAGAGGTGGGAATGGAGCCTGCCTGCTGTGGATGCAGGATGCCCCAAAGCTCTGTGGGTTCTGGAAGCCAATTGCAGCCTTACTGGAAACACTGGGCTTATTTCAATGTTTTAAGGAAGTAAGGGGAAAACCGGGTTTTATAAAATCCAAATGAGCAGCTGTTTACAAAGTCCAAGCAAGCAGCCTTCTGCAAAACACCGGCTGCTCAGGATCTGACAAGACTGATGCAGCCAAGCCGGCTTCTCCTCATCCCTCTAGGGCATCCATATCTATGAGGACATGCTCCCTCGATAGGGACACTGAAGCAAGCCGGGCCTTTGGCCCCGTGTCACCCCCCCACCCCAACACTTACGTCTCCAGAGCTTTGTCACTGAAAGCTTCTGGCATGGCTGTCCCCTCCTTGCTGGCCACCCCGCTGCCTCCACGTTGCTGGGCTGGGCTGCTGGCAGGAGTGTCCACCACACCACCGGCCACTGCCACCTCCGTGTCGCTGGTGCTCAACGACAGGCAGCTTCTGCTTGCGCTGCTCCCCGGGGAGCCGGTGAGGCTGAGCCCCTCCAGCTCCCCCAGCAGCGGCTCCGTGCTCTCCCTCTCGGCACCCTCCCAGGGCTCCCAGCACGGGTGCTGCTGGCCTGCCAGCCGCCCTGGGCTGCTGCCGCCCCCAACTTCGCCCAGCTCTTGCCCCTCCGCTCTGGGCTCCCGTGTCCCATGCGTGCTTCGTGGGAGCCCAAAGAGACTCCTGAGGAGCTGGAGCAGGGAGGAACGGCTGGGACCCTGGGCAGTCGTTGGGGCATCCATTGGTGCCAGTGCCGGGAGCGGGGTTGGCCAGTGGCTCAACGGCTCAGAACTGCATTTGAATCAAACGGCCCCAAACTGCCCGGAACCCAGAGCTGCGGCACTGAGGCAGTGACAGGGGTCTGAAACAAGGCTGGGAGGGGGCAAGATGGAGCCCAGGGGGGGCAAAGGATGCACGACCCAGGGCTGGGAGGGGGATACAGAGCAAGCACAACTCAGGGCTGGGGGAGAAGAGGAGCCCCAAAAGGTGAAACTTCCCTTCTACCCACAGCGACTCATTCCTGCAGCATCCCCACCTCTGCCATGATTTGACCTAGCCCTGAATTTTCGCACCGACAAGGGACGGTGGGAGGAAGGAGGAGGGCTCATGAAAACACAGAAGAACTCCTCCAGCAGCACAGTACCATGGCCAAAGAGAAGAAAGATAAAAAATTACTACTTCTGCAGGCAGCAGCAGAGCAAACGGCTTTTAAAAGCAGCGTCTGCGTCTGCCATCGCAACGCGATTCATTCATGACAATAACGGCAGGAACCAAAACAGCAGCAAACTCAAGGGCCCGTTTCCCAAACTCAGGCACATTTCCAATGACTATTTTCCTAGTCCACAGTTTCAGGCAGGGGCATGATTTTCCCCACAATGTTCCTGTGCTCGACAGAGCCATGCTGTAGCTGCAGTAACACTGGCATAAAGCTGCTCTCGCTGATGTAACGTATCCCTCACAGAGGCACACTGGTAGGAGTTCAGCTTTGCTTTTACGCTAGGAGTTTCTTCTGGCTGGCTCTGCCAGTCTCTGCTCATCCTTGACTCAGCTAGTCCACAAGCTGCCGGCTGCAAGAAGGGTTATTTTTCCCCCAGAAAACCTCATCTAAAACTGCCATGTCATCATGACTGGTTGAAACTGAGATTCTCCCACCCTCCAGCTGCACCCTCCTGTTTCCTTTCCTCTGCCATCACCAGGCTCGGGCAGCCAGCGCAGAGCATGGCTCCTGCAAGGCACAGACCACAGTCCTCCTCACTGCAAAAAGGGGGTTTTCATGTCAGCCCCTTGCTCTTGCTAGCGCAAAAGGAGGGCTGGGGATGCACAGCTGAGTGCAGCCCCCTTCCCAGCAGCAGCACAGATTTATACTACACCAACCAACTGGTGAAACCACATGCTAAAATGCCACATGAATCCTGAAACCAGAGGCTCCTTCTCTGCGGCTGCCGTGCATGTCTTATTTACACCAGCAAATATATCTCTATTTACACCAGCAGAAGGGGCTGCCAGTGGATGCGGGGAACATTTCATATCAGCATCAGCGATCACAAAGCCAGTGCGGCACAGCCGGCTGGGAATTTCTTCCCTATTGCCTCAACATCTTAAACCCACTGCAATAGCAAGGCAGGCCGTCTCCACACCAGCAGAGCCACACGCAGGATTTAGACCACTCATCAAATGATTTAGATCACTCATCAAATACTTGCTTGCCACCATCATTTCTTGATGTGCATATGGGCCATTCCCATAACAGAGCTGGTGCTTTCAAAGTAATTTCCCTTTATCCCTCATATCTCCCTGCTCTTTAACACTCTCCAGCAGCCATTTGCAGACACATTGCAATACATGTCCCTGCTGCCCACCCACAGCTCAGTGCCCACAAGCTCCTTGCTGTACTTGCTGTGGACACAGAGAAGTTGTCCAAGCCTCCTGAGCAGCTTATTTTCCACAACTTTTGCTGCTCAATGTGATTAGAAGCAGCTACAAATATCATACACCTGATGCTCACCCAGTGCCACCTTCCCAGCTGATTTTCTACAGCCATGCCACAGAGGTGTTATGCAATGCATTTGAGGTGGAAGAGAAGTGGTTTGCAAAAAGGAAGAAGTATTTTAGATGAGATTTGCTTTTGCAAAAGTTCTCACCAACACTGCTGCCTAATGAGGTAATACTAAGTAAGGGATGCTAAATCTGAAATGGTTATGAGACTCAGGAACAGCCCAGATTGATGTAATGTGTCAGAGAGAAGCACAGGATTCATCCTGCAGCAGTCAGCACATCCTGCTGAGCCTGTGCCGGTATTCAGCCTAAAACCTGGGCACACATCACACTGGCTGTGCACAAGAACAGCCACCAGCACAGATTGAGCAGGGGCACTGGGATAACCCAGAGGCAGGGACATTCAGACCCAAACAGCCACCATTGCTGCATTCACCACCAAAACTCACCCCAAAGCTCAGTGCAGAATTAAGGTTGGTGGTGGGACCTCGAGCCCTCCTGGGACCATGAGTTCCTCTGCAAGCACATGCTGGGAAGAAGGCAGACCCCTTGCTACCAGGCTGATGGGAACAGCCCCCATTAGCTGATTCCTCACCTTCCTCTGCTCCATGATTAGTCTTACCCCACCAAAAGCCATCTCTGGCCAGGGCACATCTCTCCCGGCCCCTGTCCCCCGCAGTCACTGCAGGCACCCTTTGCTTCACCCTCCACAACCTGCTTTTCATTGGTGTTGATGCAGCTACCACCCTCGGAAAGGTCTGCCAAGACCACGTCCCCAAAAACCTGCATCTCCAAGGGGAGAGGACATCTCTGGAGCCAGAGCAGGGCTCTCTGCAGTCAGGGGCCCATTTTCTCCGGCAAAGCTCAGGCAAGAAGTCAAGGATTCCAAAATCTCTCTGTTCGGCTCTGGGGCAGGGAGTATCCCACAGGGCATGTCATCTCAGGGCATGAACAGTGCTCCTACCTACCATTGGACAGACAGGTAATTTGATAATTATCAATCAGGCATTTATACCAACCCCAGACCTTTGCTTATCTGGCATTTTTCAGCACCAACAGTGAAGTCCCTGGCAAAAGGAGCCAAGGGGAGCAAAAGCAGCTGGGGCAGCTTGCTGAGCCAAAGGGCCACCTCCAGCGAGCCAGGGGAGCAAAAGCAGCTGGGGCAGCTTGCTGAGCCAAAGGGCCACCTCCAGCGAAGCTGTCTTGCTCTCCAGGGTGACTCACGCCCTTTCCTCCAGCCACTGCAATTTTTTCCTAATCTCAGTGGATTTCAAATTTCCTAAATCACTTGGTGTGAACCACCTCTGCCACCACTGACTTTTTTTCTGGTGGATCAACACAGAAGATTCCTACTAGAAACCAGAAATGCTCTAACAATGACTTTAACAGGGTTCCTGGCCCTACCTGCCGGGGAATCTGACAGAGGGCAAACCAGTCCTGCTAAGAAGCTGCAGCCTTAATAAAAAGGTCAGAAAATCACTGGAGAACCCCCAGAGAAGCCGAAGACTCGGGGGAATCGCAGCGAGCAGGGTGCCGGGATGCGCTGGGCCATCCCTGCACCACCGGGCTCGGCAGAGCAGCCCCCAACCCTGCTCCCAGCAAAACCGCAGCCAGGCGAGGCCCCAGCCGCACCCCAAGGCCCTGAGCACCCCGAGGAGCCCCGCTGCCCTGCACCCGCACCGCAGCCGCGTTCCCACGCTCCGGCCGTGGAAGGTGCCTCTAGAGGGAGCTCAGCCCTGCCCCGCTCCGTGTCTGCATCTATGGTCTGGGGTTGGGTTTCTAATTTTTTTTTCTTTTTTTTTTTTTTTTTTCCTCTTTTCCCTCCTCCTCCCCGGCCTTGCTCGCTTCCTTCCCCAGCGCTGCGCTCCGGGGAGGAGGCAGGAAGGGAGGCAGCGGGGATGGAGCAGCTCCCCGCCGGGATGCGTTAGCTCCCCGGGACACCCCGGCCCGCCTGGTCTCCGCCGGGACGCGGTGAGTAGCGGGGGACCCCCCCCCCACCCCCCGCCCCAGCTTCCCCCCGGGTCATCTTTATTCAGCGGGCCCGGCCGGGCGGTGCCGAGGCTGCCGTGAGCCGGGGGAGGGATGCACCGGGAGCCCCGGGGGAGCCCGGCAAGGCGGGAGGGGTGGGCAGAGCCGCGGGGCCTCATCCTGCACCGCCCGGTGAAGGAGGTTAAAGCAGGGGTGCCTCAGCGAGCAGCACTCCGGTGCGTGCAATAGCTGGGCCAGGGCTGAACGGTCTCGCTCTGAGTTGATCATTGCCCCAAAGAGGGAATATTGCCTCTTTTAATAATATTTTCTCCAGCTGTTTTGTTTTGTTTTTTCCCCCTGCAAGGCCGCGGGGGTGACAGCCGCACCCAGCATCCCCATGCCAGCGCTCAGCGTAGGGGTTCAGGGTAGACAGGATTGTGTGAGCTGGCGGTGGGAAGCGTTGTGCCACGCTGAGGACCAGGGTGACATCCGTTTCACCCCGCTCGGGGCTGTGACCTCAGACAAGGACACGGCATGTGTGGCTTTGCAGGCTTGCTGCGCGGCTGCCTGCACAGCTTCCTGCCCAGCAGCGCCAGGGACCTCGGGGACTTGGGCGCGCGGGGTTGTGGGGGGACCCTGGCTGCAATATCTGCATCTGCTGGGGCTCGTGGGCCAGCTGGACCCTGGTGCCATGCTGGGTGGGTAAACCCCAAACTGGGCAAACTCACCTGTTTGCTCTTGTAGGCCAGGCTGGGAGGAGCAGGGCTGATCCTGCACTGTCCGTGCAGGGATGGCAGCAGGGCACAGGAATCCTGCGGGATCTCTGACCTGGAGAGGGTTAGCTGCCCTGCACGCCGCGTGATGGAATCGGTCCCATGCAGGGGCCCAGGGCCAGACCTGTGAAATGCTCGTCCCAGAGGATGCTCCATGCATTTCCTGGAACAGGATCTTCATAACATGTTGGGGGGTGACTTCAGAGCCCCATAGCTGGGCTTGTTCATAGGGATTATGGCTGCTCCTGCAGATCCTCTCCCCTCCTGCAGCTCGCAATTCTGCCTCTCGCTCTCTGGGCCAGTCCCATCATCTTTCCTGCACCCAGGCACTTTCCTTTGGCGAAAAGCTGGGAGAAGTGGTGAGTGTGTCATGAGGGCACACAGGAAATATGTTAGAGACCTTTAAGCAAAGGAGATGAGGGTGAAATATGAAACAGTTGAGGCAAAGGTCTTTTATTTTATTAGGGAAGCCTGGCAGGTTCCAGGAAGGCCGATTCTTTGCATGGCATGTGCTCGTTTATAAAGATAAGACTCCTGTGCCATCTTGGAGGTATTGCTAAATCCACATCCTAGGTGCTGCCTGCTGCTTTTAACCCTTTGCGGCCTCCTACAAGAGCAAAGCTGAATCTTTCAGCAGCTGCTGAGAATTAGACACTGCTTCCAGTAACCTGCAGCTTCCCTCAAACCCCTTCTTGAGCCCTGTCTCAAGTTCTGGAGAGCCTTCATTTTCTGCATTCTTGGGGTCTTGGGCTGTCTTTAAGTAGATGGGTGTCATATCCTCCTTCACGCCCCTCCCTGCTCTCTTCCAGCACGGTATTCTCTCTCCTAACAAAGGGGGAACGGGGCAAATCAAAGGGACATTGGGCTGGGAAGCAGGAAGAATGTGGGCAGCAGCACTCTCGATACTGGAGTGGATGGTCCAAGGCACTCTGACCCCCAGCAGAAGCTGGCAGCGAGCTACCTTGGGCGTTCACTTCGTTTGCAGGAGTGGGAGTTCAAGGTCCTCCCCAGGGAGCAGGTTGGGGACCGGCAGCGTACGAACGGGGACATAGCTACTGGTTCCAGATGTGCGTGTGTGCAAAAAGCGCTGCGGTGTCCTGTATTGCAAGAAAAGAAAGCGCTGCAAGAAACTGTATTGAGAAGGAAACTGAAAATGAAAGTTCCTCTTAAATGACGGTCACAGTCGCAGCCTGCTGCTTCCTAAGGGTTTGCCAGACTGCAAGTGTGAAGAATCACATGAGTCAGCTGCTTCTCGGGCACTGGACTCGTGCTCACCAGCCATCCTTCATACTTGGTTTGCAGGTCAGGTTTGCATCAGAAATTCCATCATTCGTGGCTGAGGTCTCGGTCAGAGGCAGTGGGTCGATGTGAAACACAACTGGTTGCACCTATAGACCAAACTGTAAAAGCTCCAGAGGCAGCCGAACTCTTTGGCTAGCTGCATCCGCATCCTCCCCAGCGTTCAGTGCAGCCTCGCGTTGTAGCAGCGCAAAGTGCAGTAGAAGTTCATACTGCTTCGCCTACCCACGAACTCCAGAGAGCTGCTCTGAGTCTCATCTTGCTTCCCCTTGAAAGGCACTGCGGCCTTCCTATGCAAGGTGGGCTGCAGCTGTAGCCCTGCTAAGCGCCCGAGGAGGGGCTGGGGATGGCAGCAGAGGAAGCACAGGAGGGTTTCCTCTCTGGAGGAGGGGATGGGGGCACGTTCACCCGCTCCAAGCACTCCCTGAGCTGTCTCCACCACATCCTAGAGCAGAGAAGAGCAAGGAGAGGAGCAGCTCTGGAGCCTGGGTCTCTGCTGATCTGAGCAACTGGGAGCCAGCTCTCCTCCCAGCTTTACCCTCCGTCCCAACTGCTGAGCCTCATCGTGTTTTCAGCTTTTCCTTGGATGGGGATGTTTGAGGTTGGGGAGGAAAAGGGAAATCCTGTCCTCGGAGGCATGTAGGAAAAAACAGCATCTCCATCTGTGTGTCACTGCAGCTCAGGCTCCCTGAATGCAGCTATGCAAATACACGATGGCTTTCTAAGCCAGGCTGATAAGCTTCGCATTTCCAGGCCCCCATCCCCACCTTGACTGCAGGCAGTGCTTCGCATTACTGCTTATGGTCTCAATTTATTTTTTCTTCTGAATAATCTTCAGTGTGAGGTTGTAAGCTTGGACCATGTGTTGTACTTCTAATCATGACATAGGTGGTTATTTATCCATAACTGGAGGTTTTTAAAATTTTTGCCCAGGGTACAATTTAAACTTCTGGGTGTTGATGTGTCTTCATGAATTTAGACCTGGTGCAAATCAGAAAACCTACCAGTTTAGCCTGGGTTTTAGCCTGTAGAAGTCTGGCCTGGGAACATGTACTGGCATGCCAACAACAGGCTAGGAGCTGCAGCGAGCTCTCTCTAACCCTGACGGTAACTGCGTGGCCTCACTTCCTTCTCTGCAAAAACTAGGGGGTGAGGTCAGTGTGACAAGCAGAGGGGTAAAGGAGCTGAGGACTGCGATAAACCCTAAACCACAGGTCTGGGTTTAGGATACCTCTGAAGTTCAGGGGCAGTACGAGCTGTGCATTTGGTTCTCATTTGATTTATTGCACTTGATGTTCATTTAAAACATAAAGAACAGGGGGAATTAGAGCCTCTGGATGTGGGAAAAGAGAGACCTCATCTCTTGTAGAAGTTGTGGAAAACAAATTGGAGGTCAGGCCAGGAGAAACGGGCACTGTTGCTGCAGCTCCGTGTGGGAGCCGCGGCAGCTCGATGCGGTCGCGGGTCGGTATGCTCTTGCCGTGCTCTGAACCGTCGTGGCTGCAGGTGAGGGTAGCAGCATTTTGGGTGGAGCGGTGGAGCCCCATGATTCAGCTCCCAGACACATTCTCTGGGTACAGCCAGGGAGTCCCAGAACCCTTTGTGCTGTGATTCATCCTGGCGTGAAGCCACTGCAGATGCTGCTGTTGTCTGGGCCAAGTAAGAACCAGTGCAGCCCCATGGCACTTCCTGAGCAGGTCAGAAGATAGCTGGCAGGTTTGCAGCAAGGGTGGGGAGGTGGTGAAGTGGGGGAGGGAGTCGAGTTGCTTTCCTCTTCTGGCATATAAATGTCTGCAAACACGTTACTGAGAAGAGTCAGGAAGAGAGAAGAAATCTAGGCAAGGGACTTGGTGTGGCCAGGAATCGGGGAGAGAGTGTGCCGGGAAGGGAGGAGCCAGGTCACTGGCAGAGGTAAAAGCAGGCAGCATCGCTCCTCTGAGCACTTGGCTCAGCCGAAGGGGCTTCCTAAGGCTGGCCTGGGAGGTGTGGGAGGGAGCAAGGGGCCGCGGGGCTCCAGTGTCCCGTGCTGGCTGCTCATAACCTGGTTCACTTACTGTCTCTCGTCGTTCCAGGTAAAGCTGATACTCCCAAGCATCTCTCTGCAATGGCCTCAGGGAACGACGGTGACCCACCGAGTGCCCACGGACGCCGGGGAAGCAACGGGCGCAGGCTGTCACAAAAGGTCAACTCAGGTAAAAAGGTTGCTGTGATATTCACGGGAGGAGGCATTTTCAACCCATTCTTTCTTTTTTTTTTTTTTTCCCCTGCTGTGTTTCTTTGAAAAGATTTTTTTTTCATATCTCCAGGGCCCTTTGCAAGACTGGGATAACAAATCAGTTCCATTAAGCTGTGCTGAATTGAACTGGGAGAGCACACGCTCAATGCTTTGGGAGATGCTTGGCAGGGGATTAGCACGGTGGGCAGCGAGGGGGGCTTGAAAGGCACGGAGAAAATAGTGTGCAGGGAGCTGCTGGGCTGGGGTACGCTGGCAGCTCTGTGCAGGCAGGCTGAGGCAGGCATAGCCGGGTCCCACAGGGCACAGGGGTTGGGGCATGGGGCAGATCGCCCTGGCTGGCTGCAAGACATACGGCTGGTGCCCAGTGTCATTTACTTTCCCTTCCCTAAGCACAAGAGAGCGAAAGGTGCTTGATGTTTAAAACACACAGAAAAACACGCCTTGCTGCGCAGCACCTGGTCTCAGGCAGTTCGTTTCAGTCTTGCTGCATCGGCTGCTGGATGAAATCAGGTCTCGGTGTGCCTTGGCATAGCAGCAATGAAAAGTTACGGCTCACCAACATTCAGAAGCGGTTCAGTCCATTGCTCGTGTGTGCTGAGCCCAGCAGACTGTGTAATTGCGTTTCACACTAATGGGTGAAACTGGGAACGGGGCCGAAAGGAACCCAGGAAAAACCTCAGCTCCCACTTCATCCCAAAATGATAAAATGCCGCTGCACAGAAAGCTGTTAAACATGGGTGACTTAACCTGTTTTGCAGGTGGACTTGTAAATAAGGCTGAGTCACTGCAGCTCTGTCAATAATGGAGATTAGAAGCTATACCTAACTGTTTATGTATTTGAGCTCAGATCCAGCTCAGAGCTGTTATATTGGCCTGATTATGTTATTTATACTCTGGTATTGCCTGGACTCCTCTCCATCTCGGAGTACCATTTGTGCTAGATCCTGCACGAATACACTGGAAGAAAAAAATACCCTGTCCTTCCCTTACTGAAGTCTACAAGGTATGAAAATAAATAAATAAGAGCAGTTGTTCAAGTATGCTGATTTCCTGTTGAGGCCAATGAGATGCTGATGTGAAAACCAGTGAGAGGATTGGGCCCTGAATTCTAACCACACTGTTTTACAGTCACACTTCCTGTACACTCGCAAACACTTACTGGCAGTACTGGCATCCCTCTGCTTCCCAAAACTCAGGGGGGTCCATCTGGAATTTGGAGGTGGGATCTCTGCACACCTCTTAGGCAGAAGCCTCATGGACTCCAGTGGAAACAGAAATGTGCAGCTTCCACCAACACGTGCTATGGGATTACGGGGCGGAAGAAGGCTTTTGTCAACAGGTATTAAGCCTGGTTTTCATTTAAGGCTTGCTTGCTCTGTTTCTTTATCTTTGGATGTGGTAGGGAGTGAAGAGATTTATCTGCTGCTCAAGGATTTGCTTGAGCATTGTTCTGAGCCCTTGTTGTCCCAGCCGTTGCTTAGGGCATGGACAAGATGCTGCTGTTTCTGTCTAGGTTAGGTGGCAATTTGCACTTGTGGTATTTTTAGGGCATTGTAGACAAAGGCAGGAGCTTCGTACTCCTGGCTATATGTGATGAAGAGGAGGAGCGACTTAGCTCATGAAGAGTCATACAAAGGCGAGCAAACATTGCAGAAGGAGGGGTGAGAGGCCCAGCACCGACAGTGCTGGGCTGAGCTCAGGAAACAGGGCTCATACTTCAGAAAATTAACCTTGCCCTCCTTCAGCTCTCATCTGTAACATGGGGGTGGCAGTGCCTCCTTGTTCAGACGTGCTGCCAGGGTACGCACACAGCTACAGGAGCGGTTTGGAACATCAAGGCTCAGATCTGTGGGACAAGCCATGGACGTGGCTGTCCTCACACTTGCAATAACCATGCCAAATGCAGCTCAGCTCCCCTACACTGCGGAGGGGCTAGTCCACGTGGTGAAAATATTGTTTATGTGGTCACACTTAGCTCCTGCGTGCACCACGTAGCTGGAATCCCAAAGCACTTTGTTGAGAAAGGTGATGTATTGCTACATCCACTTACTACTACTAGGGAAATGGAGAGAGCTTTGATGCAAGTCTCTGCAAGGATGTCCAAGGTGTCAGGGTTGTGCATGGAAAGTCCAGCCACCCTGACTCACAGTTTGGAGCGTCAGACTGGCAATTGTTCTCTTCCTCAGATTATGTGGGCTTTCTCATCTGTCTGTGTGTGTTTAATACTCACGGAACATACCTAGAGAGGTGTGGGGTTTGGTCCTTGGTTGTTTGTCTTAGCTCTGGACTTGATGTTGCATGTGAAGCAACTCATGAACTGATAAATAGTTGCTTAGGGACGTTAGTCATGCATCCGTGAGCGCCTCTGTGTCTTCATCTCCAAGACCACCTGCAAAATGAGTAGGAAGAATGTGACCTGCCTGTTTAAGCCTGGGTTCTCATACATTCTGTACAGCAACCAAAACCATTTAAACACGCTTTGCTCTTGTCTGGTGCCCATGCAGTTCCTATCTCCAGCACAGACACAGAGTACTGGACTTCCCTGTTGAACTGCATCTCCCATCGATATGTCATTTCCGTTTTTAAAAGGGGGAAAAAAAAAGTCATCCTTCTGATGGCTGTGCTGGGAAATAACTCTGCTCTGGAATTGCCTCGTGACTCCTTTGTTCTGGCCTGCAAAGGATGCCCCAAAAAATCTTGTATGAAAAAGTTGGTGGGGCAGAGGCAGATGCATTGCCAGAGCTGAGATGCCCACCCATCTCGGGGGCATCCTGCTGAGCACCGGGCCCAGCCTCCCTTTGCAGATTAGCAAATATGGGACAGGTCTCAGCTTGGGCAGCAAAGTACCAGAGCAAAACCGTGCTGCAGCCCCCAGCCCCTGCTATAAGCCTGCAACTCTGGTTGTGTTGGTGGGACACCATTGAGCATAAGAGTTAAAGCAGATTTCTTGAGTCCAGTACAGAATCTGGACCAGAGAATCTCCCTTACTGACAGATTAATTTCTATGTTAAAACCAAGGGTGTTTGCCCATTAGCTCTGCAGGGAGGCTATTTGGGAATATTGCTCCTCTTTTGGGTGGGAAGATACTTGTTCTAAAGAGCAGGGGAAGGGCTTTGTGCTGTGCAGATGCCTCTGGGGAAGGCAGTTTTCCATTTACCTGTCTAGAAGCTCTGCTCTTGGGTGCAAGCTGTGCAGGATTATGCCAGCATGATGCAGTATCAGGTTGATCAGCCGGTGATCCTAGATGGCATTGCTATTGACAGGCAATAGGTTTCACAAGGGGCTGCCTTGCCCGGTGGAAGCTAACCCAAATCCATTAACGCAGATACTGCTCATCCCACACTTGAATTGCAACTACCATGAGGTGGAGTCAAACTTCCCCTCGAGGCAGGAATCTCCAGAGACTGTTCTTGGTTCCATGGAGCCATCTTCTCCCTTCAGAGCCTGTTGCTGTTCTCCCTCTGTGCAAACAGATGCACCTCTTAGTGTAGTTACTGCCTATCTCCTGAGCTCGAAAGGGATGCTGCCAGGTTGCATCTGTCATTATTACAGTCTGTAGCAGGGCTATTTAATTTAGTTGTAACAAGGTCTGATGGATAACTTTGGTGAGACCTGCCAGTTTTACCATAGCACAGCTGCTCCCCGGGAGATAGGAACAGTGAGAAATAAAGGATCTTGCACAGAAGTGTAGATGTTGCATGTTTGAGACTGGCTGGGGTCTGGTCAATGTTGTCTACGGTGTGGATCCAGGCAAGAGGCTGTTGGGGTAGGTCTGGTCTAGATGCTGAGACTGCGATGAGGACCAAGGACGACAGGGTCACTGCTTCATGCAGTAGAAGCAGAGCAAGTCCTCCCTTGCAGTGTGGGGGTTCACAGCAGCTCGTAAACCCCCTAACACAGCCCCGATAATCCCACAGGGAGCCCAAAGATCCCAGACGAGCTCCAAACCACTCTCCTCCTCTCTGCTGCTGGTACTGGGAGCCCACAAAGCAAATCTTGATCCAGATCATCTTCCTTTGAGTGGGAGAGATCCAGAGATGGTCCCAGTGGGTGCTGTGGGTTAACACTTCGGGGGGAAAAAGATGTACATTCTCCTGTCTTTGTGTTACTAAAAATAGCGCCTGGGGTAATTAAAACCAGGGATTTTTTTGGTACACTTATTTCCTCTTTTGTTCTCGCAGTGTGTTTACCCTGGCTCTTGCTGAAACTGTGAGTCAGTTGGTTTCATTTTCTGGCTCTGGGTGGAGCGGTCACTGGCTCCGCTGGCTGCTCCATAAGGTGGGATTTGTTTACCGCCAAATAAACCCGTTCCTGCAAAACAAAAACCAATCCCCTGAAAACACAGCAACCAGGGCTTGTCACTTCCCTTCACCTTTATTTACCCAACCTGAACTCAGTGTAACCTGAGTCTCTGCACAACAGGTCCTCTTCCTTCCCTGCACCCCATCTGGGGCTGTGCCCCTCTCCCCGGAGCCCCACGCGGGCTGTGTAGATGTGACCAGCCGGAAAAACTCTGCGACGAGCAGTGCAGCATGCTTTGGAGACTTGGATACAGAATTTTATGGGGCAGCGCTGCCAGGCCAGCTGTGTCCACCAGGCCAGGTCCTCACGTCCCAGCCCTGGGACATTGCTTGGGCAGGAGCATCTCTGCATTGGAAATGCAATTTGCAGTGGCCAGAGAACTGCATGGCCAGCCTGGCGGGTCGATATACTGGGATACTGGGAAAGGGTTTTAGCTGGGTTGGCTGCAGTGAGCTGCACTGCTGCTAGACAGCGTTGCTGGTGCAGATGTGCTGCTGCATGTCACCAGCACGCCTTGCAGGACAATCACCTAAAGCCACGCGTCTGCAGGGTCCTGAGCTTCTGACGTTCCTCCAAGTAGCTCGTTTACCTGGGCTTTGCACCTCGTTTAATGTCTGTGAATCTTCACCCTGAATGGTGATACCCTGTCAAAGGAGCAGGGCTCCGATCTGTCCACACCATTTCTGTCCCCTAAAATTTTCTGTCTTAGAAAAGAAACTGGGAAGAACCGTGTTACCAGGACCTTAGGGCCAGCTCCCCCTGAGCCCTGTGCGGTGACTTAACTGGGTGGCCAGTTGTTTGGGAACCGGTGGTCTAGCCCAGATTGCTTCTCGAGCCAGCCGAAACTGAGCTCTAATCAAAGACATCCCGTGACAGATTGGGTACTTTCCCCAGGAGCAATGTAACGCGTGTGATAAGGTATCGGTCACCATGGTACCTACAGGACTGAAACGCCTTGCCGGGGCCTCCCTGCTCTGGAGGGGGCAGGTCCTGGCCATGTCCAGACCCTTGCTCTTCCCCGAGCAGCACAGGCACAGGGGAAACGCATGCAGGTCTTGAGCCGTTTGCAGACGGGCACACGCTTGTCAACGCCGGTTGTTTCTGACTCGCTTCCTGCTCGTGCGGAGACGGGTCAGTTTTCGCGCACTGCTGGGGTGACATCACTGTACGGGCGCGTTCTCCCGCTGAACCCTGAATACCTGGCATGCCGAGCCCTGCTTGTTTACAAGAGCAGAGGAAGGAAGCCATGGCACCCAAAACCAGCCCCAGCCTCCCCCCACAACAGCCCCAGCTTGCACCCTGCCTGGCTGCAGCCTCTCCTGCTCGCTGTGCAATGGGCTTATTGCTTCCACAGGTATTTGTTAGCAGAGCAGGGGATTTAGGTGTCTGCTCTCACACAGTGGCAATGGACGTGCTGGAGCAGGCGTTCAGTTCAAACTTACCACCTGGCTGTTTATCTGCTTTCAAGCGCAGGATGGGGAGTCACCAATCTGGGTTACAGTTTGAGTTATTCAAAAGCTCCTCTCCTTTCTGTTCCTGCCAGCAGCCCGTGCAGAAGTCGCAAACCCTGCCCTGGCATTGCCGCTGCCGGGCTGATGGGTGTATGTGAGACCAGTGATGTGTGATTGAATCAGCAAGGAATTATACTAAAATGACCAATTTAACTTTTGCTCATGATGTCATTGCTGATGCCATGCAAGGGCACAATCGCTGGTGACATTGAAAAACAAGATTGTTTGCTGAGGGTTGATGGGCAGCACTAGACTGAGCTTTGCCTCCAGTTTTGGGTTTGGATCTGAGATTTCTGAACTTGTTTGTGCTGAACTTGTTTGTTTGTACTGAGAGGTGCTGTCACATGGAGAGAGCTGCCAAGCAGAAGTACTTGAACATCTGGTTTGTGTTGTGGTAGTCCTGGAGCTGTCTCTCGCCAAAAATGGATTCAAAAGGTGGGCTTGTGCCCCTAAGAACGACTGGCTTCAAAATTAGTTTTCTGAGAACTAATTTATGCTGGATTCTTTTTGTTTTGTTGCAAAAGGCCAGTGTTAATACAAACAGCACAAATTTAGGCTGAAAATGAAGGAATGGTCTCTTTCCGACTTGGGAACGGGGGGAGATGAGCTTCTCCCTTGACTTTTCTTCCTCTTGTCTCTCTCTCAGAGGACCAGGTGGCAAAGGAGACAGAGGAGGTGTTTCGGAGCTATGCCTTCTACCGCTACCAACAGGAGAGAACGGAGAGAGGGGAGGAAGTGCCCATGGACCCAGAGATTGTGGAGATCCAGCAGAAGCCGGGCAGGTAAAACTCTGATACCAACCGTATGCACGTCCCTCAACCCCATCCTGAGGCAGGCTCCTTTACAGACCCACCCCTTGGTCCTGCTCACCAGTCTTGCTGGGAAGGCAGACCCATCCATAATGCTGTCTTCCCTCTGCGCAGCACTGGGAACCTGGTGGGAAGGCGCCTGGCCATCATCGGTGACGACATTAACAAGCGGTACGACGCAGAGTTTCGCTGCATGCTGAAATCCTTGCAGCCCACCAAGGAGAACGCCTATGAGCACTTCACCAGAATAGCCTCCAGGTAAGGCTACCGGCTCCCTCAGCGTGGGCTGGATGCCTTCTCCTGGAGGAGATCAGGGAAGGAAAAGTCAGACGGGGTGCAATACAGTCAGTTAAAGCCTTGCCCCCACCCCAGAGCAGCTGCTCCCCTGGCTCTGCCCCAGCACACGCACTCTGTCAGTTCAAGCTTCACCCACCGTCCCTGGGTTGAGCTCCCAACAAGCTCACCGTGACGCTTCATGTGTGTTCTGCCTGTCTGCTCTTGCTCCTGCGCACTGTTTGGACAGTCTTCACCTGACAATCATCTCACAGTCCTTGCACAAGCTGAGCAGGGTCAGAAAGTTTGGGGGACATGCCTGAGAAGCAAGGCCTGTGCATCAGTAGCCAAGTGAATGTCCCAGCTCCCATTCAGGGGTGCAACCAGCCCCGGACCAAGGCAGAGCTGCTGCTGCTCCCACTGCCGCTAGCTTGGTAGCTGGGAAGTCCCAATAGGTCAGGCTTTCCAGAGGCACAAAGCAGATGCAGCTGCAGGCTGTGGGGCTGGGTAGATACTTACCGCCCTTGGCGTGGTCCACATGAAACAGGATCGGACTAACTCAGGATGGGGGATGCTCCACAGGCTTGGAGAGCCTGCAGGCATCTCATGCAGGCAATGCACGCCCAGCTCTCCCACTCAAAGCACAGCAACAGGGTGAAGAGTGAAGACAAACATCTGGACAACTTTTTGCCCTGATTGCATGAGGTAGAAGCTTGGATCGAGGCGGCCATCAAGGGGTTCAGTCCTCACCCCTCTGTGTCTGTAGGGAAACCAAGGCACTATGCATGTTAAATGGTTTGCCCAGGGTCATGCAGAAGACCTCTGGCCAAGCCAGGAGAGAAGCCAGGATCTCTGGGTTCCCAGGACCCAGGCTCCCATCGCTCCTCCGAGCGTGCCTGGCTCCGGAGCAGCCCCATCCCTGTGCACCCTCCGCTCGGTGTTTGTTGTCTAACTGCCTCTCTTCTGTCCTCTTCCTGCTCCCCTGTCCTTGGGAAGCCATGCTGCGCTGTTTTCACCGCTTTGCCAGTCTGAGGCGGTTAACGCACCGCAAACAGGTAAATTAACCTCTGTCCCTCTCTTTGTGCTACCTGTTTGTCTGTTGTTCCTTCCCAGGCTCTAACTTCCCTCTCCCTCTGCAACCTGCACGGTGGCAGCCCCATGCCAAGGCTCTGCAGAGAAGACCGTTCCCTTTGGCTGGGCAGACAGGGACTGCCAGGAACAGGGCACAAGATTAAAATGCAGAGCCTGAATCTACTCTTTTTATTTTTTTTCCTTTTATTCCTTCTTGCTTGCCTTGCTGGAAACCAGGAAAAACACCTTCAAAAACTGGTCTAGATAAATCAGTGCCAAACCTGCAGACAGTGATGCAGTTTGTGCCCACAGCAACCAAAACCTGGATCAGGAACAGTAGGTATTGACTAGGCACATTTTGGGGCCCCCCCCAGCCCTTGGGAACATCAGTCTAAGGCAAGATCAGATCAGGTTTTCGTCTTGGAGGGGTCTGTCTATGCAGGAAAAGGGAAAAAGCCTGTTCTAACATGCTTTGTCCTTAGATATATTTAAAATTCCTGACCTCCAGGCACAAGTGAGGGATGCTTTGGGGCAGGTGGGTGGTAGTTCCAGCTCCTGGCTGCATGTGTAGCAGCTGCTGAGCTTGCTGCAGCCTACAGCCTGACAGCTTAAACCACCACCAACTCCAGCTTACCTTGTTTAATAACCTTGCCCATGAAAATACAGGACCTACAGGCAGCTGACGTGCCCTGCGTTCAGGTGGAGACCTGAGGGAAAGGCAGGAAGGCGGCAGGTCAACAACCACCATCCCAAAGCTTCCACTCTAACAATTCAGAGCCTGTAGCTGTGTAGACAGGATTTGGAAATTTCCTTTTCCCTAGGACATCCCTAACCCACCTGGCTGAGGCAAACAGCGGTTGTGACCGAGACTGTGTTTGTTCTGCTCTGAAAGCACATCCTGGTTATTGGAGGCCACGTGTCGCTTAGCCACAAAATCACTACGTTGTCTGTGTGGCTGGGATGCACCTCGAGGACTAGTGCAGCATCCCCAGCCCTGCCCTGCAACCAGCGCTGCTCGAGAGCCCGTGGCCTGGGATGCAGAGACTAGGGAGGTCTGAGCCAGCTGTGGCAGTGATTTAACCAGACCATCGGCTTCGTTTCAGCTTGTTCGAGAGCGGCATTAACTGGGGCCGGGTGATTGCGCTGCTGGGCTTCGGCTACCGCATGGCCATCCACGTCTACCAGCACGGCATACCAGGTTTCCTCCACCGGATCGCCCGCTACGTCACCGAGTTCATGCTGAGGAACCGCATCGCCCAGTGGATCGCCCAGCAGGGAGGATGGGTGAGCCAGCGGGAGCGCAGGGCTGTCCCGGGGGGATTCGGGGGCGAGGGGAGGCAGCTGTGCTCCGGCCGGTGAAAGGTGCAGCCCGGGGACTACGGCACTGCTGAGGCTGGTGGTGTCACCCGGGTGCAGGCAGAGCAGCAACCTGGCCCACGCAGATCTAACATGCTCTGGTTATTCTGTCTCCCGTTAGGTGGCTGCACTCGATCTGGACAATGTTTACATGAAGTACATGCTGGTGGTGGTGGCCCTGGTCATGGTGGGGCATTTAGTGGTACGACGCTTCTTCAGGCCCTGACTGACATGGGGGCAGAGGCTGGGGGGTCCGGCTAAGCTCTCTCTCAAATCTCTGCTCTACATTGACATCTCCCAGGAAAGGGGGGATTCAAGAAACCTCTGAGAGAGAGAGCAGCTTGGACCTGTGACCCTCCCGCTATGGGGCCCAGGGTCTCTGCCATCTATGGAGACACCACCAGGAGCTATGGAGAGGAGCGGGGGTGGGGGGGTGGGGGAAGGTTCAACTTTGCTGTCTCTTTTATGCCTCGCTTCGCTGCTGAGGACAGAGCATCACTGTGACACTCCTAGCATGCAGCAGTGAGGCAGGAGAACTGGCTCCTCTGGAGTCAAGAGTCTGGAGGAACAAATGTGTTGTAATAATGCCTGTGTGTGTGTGTGTGTGCGAGCGCATGGGTCTTGTCTGCCCTTCGGGGCAGGTGCAGAGCTCCCCATTTGCTAATGGCTCGAGTCTAGACCATGCCTGCATTTGAAGAGGGATTGCAGCCTTGGTTGCTGCAATTGTCTGTAAGTCACTGGAGGGGCAAGCTAGCATTAGAAAACCCATGTGGGGCTTGCTTTCACCTTCCCTCTATTCCTGAGCCCAAGTACTTGAGCCTTCTCTTTCCTTCTAACAAGCATCCCTACCCCTTTTTAAAAGAAACACCCTGACTACCTGTCATCTGGCAGTCAATGGTAACATCTGGCAGCGCTGTCAGGCAGGTTTTCCCTGCTGCAGCCTGAACCTGGAGACCTGCAGCTCTCCCCTGGCTGATGCAGGTGCTGGGGTGCAGCCTCGCAGCCCTGCATGGCGTGCCAGCAGACCTAGGAAGCGCCAGCAGGTTTCCAAACACTAAAAAGCCGTGGAGTGACTAACGGTGCGTGTAGGCAGCCTGCCTCTCTGCCTGCCCTCCCTCCAGTTCTGCTGGGGGCTTCCATTCAGTAGACTTGAGTGCTGGCAAACGAGCAGCCCAAGTGAGACCAGTTGGTCTCCCTTGCTCTCAGTGGGAGGCACTGGAGTTGCATCCCATCCCTTCATCAGCTCTTTGCCTTCTGAGCTCAGCTGGGCAGGATGGTGCAGGCATGCCTTGGTTAAGCCTAGGGCTGCAGTGTTTTATAGTTGCCCAGACAGCAGGGCCCAGCATCTTTGAGAAGTGATTTGACCTTGTTCTATTGATGACTAATGCTTAAGCATAATTTCTGGGGGAGGGAGGGAAGCAGGCTCCACTCTCCCATCCCAAATCTTTCTGACTTTTGCAAAATAGGGGGAGAGTCCCAGTGTGGACCGTGTGGTTTAGCTCTGTTCTTTTTACTCCAGGTTGCTCTGTAAGCCTTGAAACTGTGACTGGCTCTGTCTGACCCAAACTCACCTTGTTCCAGCATCACCTATCTCAGGTCAGCCAGCTGGGGGAGGGAGCCAGAGGGACCTCAGAGGTAGGAAGTGAGCAGTGGTCCTATGTCTGGGCTCCCCTCCTAATGCAGACAGAGCCCTTCTGGGCTGGAGCCTGGGACAACGGGAGTAGCAAAATCATAGCCCTAAAGAGGCTGAGCCCTCCTGCCCTCTGGGGCCTTTCCACGATGGCTGGAGCCGGGAAATTGCCTGCTATTGCTACTGCAAAACGGGCTGGGTGACCACAACTGACAGTGCTCTGACTCATCTCTGTGGCATGGGGATCACAAACCGTGCCCGGCTCGCCTGCAGCCCTGCCTGGTGTCACCTTCTGCAGCGACCACCGTGAGAGCCCAAGGAGGGTCAGAGGGATCTTGAGAGCAGCCCATCTGCCCCGCTGTAACAAAGACGTTCCTGACAGACATCTGTCTAACCTGTTTTTAAAACCCTCCAGTATTGCCTCCCCATATCACTCATTCCTACCTTAATCTTTACCTTCAGATAGATTTTTTCCTCAATGCCTATGCCTTGCTGCAGTTTAAGCTTGTTACTACACGTCCTGTCCAAGCACAGAGACAGGATACTTTACATCCTTTCTCCTTGCAGCTGCAGAGGCTTAGCAGGACCAGCTGTAATTTTATAACACGTCCCTCATGTTCCTACCTCTTTTAACATAAGAATAGCAAACCTTTCAGCCTATTTCCATATCAGGGTCTTTCTGTGCTTATCATTTTGACCCTGACTGTTTCTGCAGTATCCCTTTCCCTGGACTGTGCTTAATAGAAAGACATTAAAATATTTGCTATAATATTCCTCTTCTATATATCTCTGTTTTGGTTGCTTTATTTGTTTTACCTGTGCTGGGCAGCACAAATCTCCAGTGGATTGTCCATGCTCAGGTTTTGTGGCCGTGCTGACTCTCTTTGAGCAGCTGAGTGCTCACCTAGCTCATTTGTCCCTTTGCAAGTATATTTCTTTGCATTTATCCACACACAACTTCATTTACCATCGTGCCACCTGTTCACCCATCTTGAGCAGATCTTGAGATTTCCTCAAGATCTTAAGACTCTTCTGTGGTGTGAACCAGTCTAACCAACTTAGTATCATCTGCAGTTCCCCATCCCCTCACCTTACCTTTTCTGGGGGAAAACACCACCAGATGGAGCCTTTTTGCCACGATGAAAACAAACTACTTAATTGTTATTTTCCTTTTCTCTTAATCAGCCACATTATAGATGTGTCACTGTCCTCTAGGCTAGTTCTCTGGTTTGGTTGTCTCTCCAGCAGGACTTTTTCAGAGGACCTTGGAAAGACAACAGTATATCAGCTTTTATTCACTACTTCACCGACACACTCCAAATCTAACAGATTGGAGAGAACTTTTGCTTGTACAGAAAGCCATGCTGCTTGTAATTTATTCTCATCTTCCAGATAAGGTGTTTCACCTCGCAAACCAAATTCAGCTGTAAGGCCAGCAGACTTTAAATAAAGAACATTTTTCAGCTTTATGGTAGATGATCAAGCCTTAGTAAAGTCTGTGATACCAGGACACAGAAGGGAACTTTTAAAATAGGTGCTGTAGCAAAGAAAAGTTTCCATTTTATCCGTTTTCTCAGGGGATTTGCAGGGAGGACTGTCTCAGGATATCAGCATGTTGTCTCCCTCTGCTCTCACCTCTCCCAGCCTTCCTGACACTGGTTACCAAGTGGAAAAAAGCTTGAACTGGTACTGTGAATGGGTGACTGGTCTGTAGTACTGTGTCCTGTCACTGGATGGCAACAGCATTGCAGGCACAGCCACCCGGGTGCTGGCTCCGAGGGCAGAGAGGGGCTGAGCTCCCACGGAAGGGGAAACCTCCCCTTCCAGGTCCCCCTCTTTGTCCAGGTGACCTCGGTATCCATCAGCTGTGGTCTGCACACCCAGAGCTGTGGGCGTGCACCATGCTCTGACCCGTAGCAAAGGCAGGCATCACTGGTTTGTACTGGACTGCTGTTGGGAAAAGTGTGAGTGCTTTAGGGGGGGCAGGAACAGGCTAAAGCAGGGTTGGATTTGCTGGGCTCAAAGTAGACCAAGATGAGAAGGCTTGGCCCTCCCCAGAAGCTGATGCTCTGTGTAGGGTTGGTGGGCCCTCTCCAGAGAGCCGCAGCCGGTATCTACCTCGAAGCCCCACTCAGCAGAGTTTGGGCAGGGGGCCTGGACAAGGTACCACGGGCCACCTTGACTATATGCAGGAGGCTTTTGCTGTGGGACTGGCAGTGCCAGGAGCCATTTTTACAAAAAAGTATGTCTCTGCTATAGAAGTAAAAGCTCTAAATAAAAGTATGTTCTTAGAATAGCCCAGACTTCCCTTACAGGGCTGAATCAGCCAGTTTATTCTGCAGGGATAAAGCCCTGATCAACTACAATATTTTTTAACCAGTGTAAACTTTGTTTAACCACCAACCCAGTCCCATATTGTAGCTTGTGCGAAAGCAAGCCCATCTAATGCACTGAACAGTGGTCTCTCCCTGCCGCCACCTTCCTAGCCACGGTGGTGCTACTGGGGATGACTGCTGCCGGGGTTTGGCTTCTTCCCCTGGTGAGCAAGGGAAACAGAGTTGGGAAGCCCTCAACTGGAAAATGAAGGCAGAAGGTGAGGAGAAGGCTCTGCCACGGCTGTTCACAAGGAGAGGACTGTTCACTAAATCATTTGGGTTGGAAGGAAAGTCTCACCCCCACTCAGAGCAAGGCTACCTGAATCACTGCAGGGTTTGGTGGACAGCTGCTGAGCAAGTATGCCATTTTTCTAGCATTAGAGACCCAAGCTGGGGTTGTGTCTGAGGAAGGACTGGTTCTCTGTGACGCTTAGAACTTAGCTGCACCCACTGGTACCAGTGCCTGCCTGGTCTGCTCACTCCTAGACTGGGTAGGGAGAGGAACCAAAGAAAGGCTTGTGCTATTCCCCTCTCCACCCAGACCCAGGATCAACTGGTGGGATGGTTTCAGCATCACAGTGCTCAGTGAAGGCTGAGATGCACCCCAGAAGTAGCAGAGAGGGGTGCAGGCTGTCCAGGTAGTGGTGCCAGTCCTCGGGACTGGAGGAACCGTACGTGGATGCAAGTCAGGGCAGCAGATTGCAGCCCCACTTGAGGCCATGAGCTCTGCACCATAGTTCCTTGTGCCTCTCTCTGCTGCCTCCCTACATATCAAGGGGTGCAGGGAAGAAAGGGGGGTTCCTTTTGGTGAGGATTTCTTTGTGCAAGAGGCTACCCCAGGAGAGGTGTTAAGGGAACGTAGCACAGGGAGTTGACCAGACAGAAAACTCTTGGTTCAAGCAGAAGCGTGTGCGTTTGGGAGGGTGGGCAGAGGAATTTCATTCAGAAGGTTATAATGGGTGCATAGAGAAAGGGGGAGAGTCTGAAGGAAGAGTCTCATTTACTGAGCCTATCTGAGAGCATTTTTTACTCCCACCCTCTCCCAGCTCTTTGCCTCTGGATGGATGAATCTGCCTGAGCTATTAGTTTGCTTGTCAGAACCACCTCCCCCTTCTACGCGTTCCTCACACTGCGAATCAAACCCTGAGCCATCCCTGCCAAACACCGGGTGCAGCGGGGTTTGGGCTGGCAGGGACCCGCGCTGCCCCAGAGAGACCAGTCTCTTCATGGTCAGGACTGGTGGCAGTCTTCTGTGAAGCTCTGTGTGATGGGGTTTACACATATACTTGAAACCACACTATCACTGTTAATCCTGGTTCTTCCTTGCCGTTTTCACAGTGTCAAAGCACACGGTGTTTCACACAGCTCCTTTCTCCGTCCTTCCAGGAAGCCCCAGTCTCTCCCAGCACTGCAGGAAGGGGATGGGGTATATGATGGAGCAACAAAGCATGCTTTGCACTGACTCTGGAAGGGAGGGACTGGTAAACACCTTTTCTTTCCAGGGGGAGGAGGAGAGGAAGACCACAGGTTGTCCCAGTAGCAGCAGGGAGATGGGGAACGAGCTCTGCCTGCAGGCCAGCCTTTCCCCAGTGCAGGTCATCTTTAAATGGCAGGCAAAGGGGCTGTGTGGAACATGGTGGATTGCTTTTACCTGAAATAACATTTCTTTCACAAATATTCTGTTTTAAAATGATGTAATATATATATAATGTGTGAAAATAAAAATGGTACATGCAAACTTTTTTCCTGGCTGTGTTGAGGGTTTTCTTCCAGAAGCTGTACTCCTTTGCAGGGTGCTCTGGGTAGCTCTTGGGTGCATTATAGGTTCCCCTGCACAAATTTGCACAAGCTCTTTAGTCTCAGCTGCCCCATTAGTTTAGGGATACCAGGCCTTCTTACACTTTTTCTAGCATGAAGAGCTAGATAGGGAGAGAAATCCACTGCTGAAGCTTGCTTTGCCATCCCTGAGAAATAGTGCCTTTACAGCAAATACTGCAGGGATGAAGAAGAGCCTGCTGTAGTAATCTGCTGTAGTGATCAGCTGCTCGACCTGCCCAGAAGTTAAGGATCTTATCTCTGATGTGTCCACACCTCCCTAGCAGGAAACAATAAGGATAGGAAATTGCAAAGGAAAAATTCATTACAGAGGAGTACAACAGGACTCTCAACTGCCATAAAACACTCCAGCGAATGAAAGGGAAACGTGTGTTCTTATCAGAAAAGCCCTACACGTACAAGATGGGGAGATGCTACCACTTTCCTGAATTGGGATGACAGCAATACCTCCTGCTAGCTAACAACTCTAGCTGACCACGCAGAGAAGTCGCGTTGCTAAGCAGAGCTAGGGTTGGCAAAAAGATGGGAAACTGGGGCTCCTGCAGCGGTCACTGTCTTGGGCTACCTTTCCCAAATAGCAGCCCAGATCCCCAGGCTGTGCCACTTTCAGCTGCTCTCTTTTCACATGCCAATACAGGACATGAGCTTGTACCAAGCTGCCCTCGAGCATCCCCTTTCCTGCACTGCTCTCCTTTGCTCAAAGACAAACCTTGCTGCTTACCTGACTTTTCACCCCTTGCTGGACCAGTCTGGACACCAGCTTCCACCAACCATTCCTACTGGCACTGCAGAGCTCCAGCAGTGTCTGTAATGGGTAAAGAAGCATGTGATGTTAGGGGGAGAGGATGCTTCAAGACCACTGTGTGGGGTGTGACAGCTGGGACCATGTGCCTTGTTAATGAGCACACTCCTCACTAATAAGCATGGACACACCCCACCTATGCTAACAGCCCCCCAGTCATCCCTGCCTGCAGCCACTGCTGCTGCCTTCCCACCTCCAGCACTGGTCATTACAGCCCTTGCTCTTGCAGCTGGGAGGAACCTCCCTGTGGAGCCCCAGTCTCTTGGCCACTGGTTGTGGTGGGAGGCACTGAGCCCAGGGCAGCTCCCGGTGACCGCAGTGGGGCAGGGGAGATGTTGTCTCCATCAGTCATTGCTGGATGGAGCATTATGGATATGGAGCATCCTTCCAGTTTCTCTGTCCCCACCCTCAATACGTATCTGTTCTAGTTGAGAAAAGGAGCCGGGTAGGCAGTAGCAGGATTTATGGTTACTGTAGGACTCCACGGTGTAACAGAGGTGGCTTTACAACAGGGGTGGCTCTGCCTTGTCAGCCTGCAGAACAGCACAGCTGTCATCGTTCAGGCAGCTTAGCGATGAATCCAAGTGACTCCACAGCTCCCATCCGCGGCTCTGTCCCATCCCGCCTCACTGCAAACAAGTCTGTCTATCCAACAGAGCAATGACAGCTTCGTGCCATTACCCTTCATGCTCCCTGGGTGCCTGGATTTGCAATTTCTGCATCTGAATGCCAGTCAGTGAAAATGAGGGAGGAGAGACAGAGGGCAGAATGCCTGCCAGGACGGTCGGGGACCAGAAGGTGCCGGAGGGTCTGAACCCAGGCCATGCTCATTTTCTGCAGAATTAATCCTGGGAAATGTGTATGGGAGTGTTGGGAGAAGGAGAGGAGATGAAGGCTCTGGTAATAAATTGCTGTAGAAAGAGTGGGGGCTCAGGCTTTCCACACAATCAGCCAGTAGCAGATTAAGCATCGGATCTAAATAAATATTTACCCTCTCGTTCCTGGTCTCTATAAATAGCCGTATGACACAGTTGCCAGTTGGTATGATGGGATCGCTGCAGTGAGATTCGAGCAAGATGAGAGTATTCCCAGTCACGCAATCTTGCACATACCTGGCTGACCTGGCGCTGCACACAAAAACACACTGCTGAAGCTCCGTCCCTTGCTGTCACTGCCTCTCTGTGCAAGTAAAGGTTAAACTTTAACAAAAGATAAATGGCCCTAATTAAAGAGCCAGCTGCTCCTGTAATCCACTTTGTGTCCTGCCCCAAAACCAGATCAAGCTCCTAATTAAATTACCAAAAAAAAAATAAGGTCACAATATTATTGAAGTATTTGCCTTTGGCCATCCAAATAGAATTGACCCTAAACCAGAATCCAAGATCTGGTAGCAATCTAGATCTAGATCTGGTATTTGAGACAAGTGTCTCTAAAACTGGGTCAAACTCCGAACCACCCAGAGTTTTGCAGAAATAAAGGTTTTTCTAGTTAATTTCCAGGATAGGCAATGAGAGTGGGCAGGAGCTGGGAAATCACACTTGTTTTTATTATCTTAATTTTTTAAATAAAAATCCTTCGCTCCCAGGCAGGTTTCCTTCATTTGGCATGTGTTTGAAGATTCTCAGCCCCTAGCTAAGATTCAGCACGCTGTCATTACAATGTCAGGGATACGCTTCCTCCCAAGGGCTTGCTCACATCCATTCATCTCACGCATCATTTCTACCACTGATATCTGGGATTCCACATGGGACCTGGCTGCATTGACACAAATGAATTGAAGGAAACAGACTTTGATCTCCCAGCTGAAAGGGGAACACGTGCAGCAGTAAAACCCCATGATTGACATGAACTGGCACTAGCACCTCCAACAGCAGTAGTGCCTTTGTGGCAGCGCTGTGAGAATAGCTTGCAGCAAACAGTTTACTAAGCCAGTGGTTTTTTTCCATCCTGTGAATTGGCAGCCAGAGATGTGGATTCTTCTCCAATTTATTCCTTATTCCCAGATGTCCCTGACTTTCCCTGAACAATCTCCACGAACTGTGGTGGTCTGGGCAAATTCAAGAGAAGACAACCCTGGAGGTATGTCTATCAGTTACACCATGGGATGAGAAGAGCTTGTTCCAGCAGACATGACTGTTCTGACACGTATGAAGTTGGGCTCTGCTCTGCTTTCCTAGCAGTCATACAGCTTTCTGGATGAAAGCTGGACTCTCTCCAGATATCAAGAGCTCTGGCAGAGCAATTTCATGGCTGCACTCAATATACCATTTAGACATACCCATATCATCAGATGGCTGTGGGGAATACTGCAGTAATTCAATGCCCTTGGATGGATCACTGTTGTAAAAAAAGGAACCTCTTCTATTAAAGTTAGAAGACCTGATTCAGCACAAAGCAAGCAATAAATTCCATTTTCTACTTATACCAGTCACTGATGGAGACCAAACCATAACACTGCCTTTATACAAGTTGCATTTCTAATTCAGAACTCCCTCTCTCCAAAAATGCCCTCACATTTGCTTGAACCATGGCTCTGCCCGTCAACTTGTTCACCAGAATAGTCCAGGGAAGTACCCTGGCATTTACCATGTGCTGATTGTGCTCATCTGGGGGGATTTACACCCATGATTTAGGTGGGGTTGTTCTACACTTACTCTGCAGAACCTGGACCAAAGGTCAGAAAGCTGAAACTGGATGAGGTCTACATGGCTCAGATGACACCCTCTTTGAACTCTATGGCAGCACACCAGTAGCACAAGATGTTTCACAACCCTTTTTTCCTTGCAATCTTCTTGCAAAAATCTGTAGCTAAACAATGGCAACACATGTAATGACCATGGCTCAGCTGCATTTCCTTAAAAAATAAAGCAATCCTACCATCAAGGCACCAAGCAGCAAGGCTTTGCCAAGGCGGCAGGACAGCTTTCTAAGAAGAAATGAGTCATTTTTAGCAGCTGGCACATGTGAGGGAGGGAAAGGCAGACCCACAAAGACAGCAAAATTCTGGCACTCTACAGCTCGTTCAGACTTTGAGCCTTGCCTTTAAAGCAATTCATTAGAAGCTCATTTTGTTGTCTGCAAGCACTGTTACTCCTGCTGCATCCCCACCTTTGTTACTCCCTGATGCAGATGTTGTCAGGGAAAATGCGACTGAGCATCATTCCCAGCAGAAGCGTTGTGCTCCACCCCTTCCAGACTTTGCAGCTGGCAACTCCTCTGCTGCTGAATGGAAAAAACCACACTCCTGCAGAGGCTTCTGCTGTGACAAGTTTGTGCAGACCATCATGCCAGGGATAAAGCCACCACAGTAAGAACCAACCCAACTACTGAGGAACTGACCTTAAAAGCCACCAGAGAAGGGCATCAGGAACAAATACTGTGATCCACTTGCTGTCCCTACCTGGAAGGTGCTCAGATGTGAAGCACCTGCTCTCCTTCACAACTGGCTGCAGCCTTCTGGAGAGGGTGCTGCAAGAGGCGATAGTCACTTTACTCACACATCTCTACATCTGGGAAAAAAATAAAGAAAAAAAGACAGGCTTGTAATGACTCACTAACAAAAAATGAAATGGAGGTCCTAAATAAGAATAACGCCAAGGTTAGAGCTGTTAACTCAAGAAAAGGATGTACACTTCAGAACAAATAAACGAAAAAAACCAACATTTGTCATATCTTCCAAATGTTGTGGTTTCTCTTCCTTTAATAATACCTTGATTGTCTGCAGAATCTTTACTTTTATTTTCCCTTTGCTAGGAATTCCCCCCTGGGCCCTGTGTTCTTTCACCTTTTCACTTTCTATTTCTGCTATGACTGAAGAAATACAGAAGAAAAACATAGTTTTTCTCCTAACAAAAACTTCTCAAAGCATTGTTTTGACGCATTTTGATGGATTCACAGTTCTCAGAAAAAATATTTAGACCAAAAAGAAGCCGTCACTTAAGTTTTCCCTCCTAGTTAAAAGGGCATTTCCATTAGAAGAACAACAAAAATACTTTGATATAAGTTTCTCAGCCAATCCAATCTTGGCCTGAACTGAAAAAAACTCAATAAATGCAGATTTAGAGGTAATGTTACTTCTCAGGTCGTGTGGTAGCCTTGAATTAATAAATTAGGGTGGAAAACTCCTTCCACTGAAAATCCAAGACAGCTGGTCCCTTTCTTCTTCATAATCACCAGCAATAAAGCCTTGCAGGCTGACTAATGCCTTCCCTAATACCTGGACAAAGTTTGTTTCCAGGTGCTTCCTGAGCTCTGGGCAAGCCAAGGGCTTGACAGACTGCTCAAACCTGGACAAGCCCTTGGGAGGGGCCCTGGTCTCCTCTTGCTGCCAGCTCAGCAATGCTGCATTAGCAGGAGGGAAAGGTAAGTTATAAATCACAACCAGGAGGCTGAGTTAGCTAGGGTGTGTGCAGGAAAGGGTTATGCCATCCTGTTCCAGGAATAAGAGGCATCTAGTCTACCAGAGTTCACCATTCGATACCTGCTGCTGGTGCTTATCTTACTTTCCCAGTTCATTACCTGAACCACCTGGGTGGGGAAATATCTGAGAACTTTTCTTATAGTTGCAGAAAACACAGCTAAGGGTCCAGAGGTTATCTGCTGCTTTAAGACCTCAGGGAGGTACGGGCTGCCCCTCAGTTTCTGGCTTTCCTCTGAAAGTACCAGCAGGAAAACCCTCTCCCCAATTTCTTCATAACTGGTGAACATCATGCATGCCCTCACTACAAAGCCTTGCCTGGCTGGAAATCTGCACCGGTGTAATTTAGGGCACATCAGCACATGAAAGTGAACTTGATTTAAGTGAGGGCATCACTTGAAACTGCAATAGCTTTTCTCAATTAACTCTGCATGTAGGAAAGACCTTGAAACGCATTTTAAACTGCTATATTAAGGCATTAGAAAATCCTTTGTGGACACTATTATTCTGGCTCACTTTAAACCCAATACCCCAATCTGACATTAATACAAGGGTTGCAATCATGACTTAGATAGTAACTAAGCAGCTGAGTTGTGATAACGCTTACCCCACTGCAACACAACACCCTGCCAGTGACTTTGTACCATTTCTGCAGCTTTTTTTTCTGATGCAAGGGCCGAGTCCTCCGAGACAAAAAGCCAGCCCTCTCTGCACATCCCCAGGTACCATCCTCGCAGTGCCAGAAGCCCAGCATCTCATGGTGCACCCTGCAATACGAGTGGACGACATGGCACAGCATGGTCAGGGATACCAGAGCTATGTGCTCTCACTGATTTGACTGCTGCGGGTCAAAATTAGTGCTACCAAGTACTCCAGCAAAGCAGGTATTACTGGTCATGGTAGTTGAAGGCAAAATATTTTATGTCACATTAGTGCTGGGCTGGGTCTGTGCATGTGGTTAATTAAAGAGGCTCAGCTAGAGAGTGGTAATTTGTTAAGCTGCAGAAGTTAATTGCTTGCAATCATCTGCCTATCCCCACACTAAGCTACTCCTAACATGAAAGAAGGCGTTGAACTGTGTCCGTTAGAAATTATTCTTTTGGCTACTGAGCAGCAACTTCTGCGTGCAGATAAGACTGAACCATTCCCCTTACGGTTATCACACGTGGGCAGCTCTGTACACCAGCCCTCACCGGCTCTACTACTGACAAACAAGCAGTGCCACGAGAAGCTCCAATATTCAAAATTTACCTTGAAACTCGGCCTGACCTTTCAGCTCCCACCCGGACACAAACAGAGCCCTGCGGGATGCAGAGACCCCAGCCATGGGAGAGCCAGGCGAGCCCCCATGGGCAGCAGCAGGGAGCTGGGGTTCGAGAGAAATCAAAGGCTGAGCCCTAAAAAATTAAGGAGTCTTTTCTGCTCTTCATCTCACAACAGAGTTTGTTCCTATGATTAGCTATAATCAGCCAGGACAGAGAAAGGATCTTGTGCCTTACAGAAGAGCCAGTGCCCCTGTGCATCCAGATACAGCAGTGTCCTGCAAGGCAGTACTTTTTAACACACTGAAAACTGGACTTTAATCCTAAGAAAGATCTGTTTTAAAATTCCCTCTAGTGGAGAGAGGGTGGAAATTCAAGCTGCAAGGTTCAGCTCACCAAGCAATCCACATCCAAGTTTTGAGGGGCTGTGAGCTCTTGCGCTGGCCTGCCCAGGGCCACCTCAGCCCACATAAAAAAAAAAAACAGTGACCAGCTGGAAATTCCTATATCGTTTCATATTATCTGGAATTTTTATTTCAAAATAACTGAAAACTCTTAAAGACAAGCTTTTATTCATTAGAAATAAAACTAGGGGATTTTTTTTTTTTTTAAAAAAGGCTTTTCATACTGAAAAATGAAACATTTTATTTTGCAGTGTCAAGGCTGGCAGGTTTGAGTTGTTCAGAAGATGGTGATTGCCATGAAATTTCATCCCCGGCCACGACCGCGTCCTCTGCGGCAGCTCGGCGAGCACACTCGCACTCTCATCAGTGGCAGACAAACCAGGACGACTTTATTGCCGATGTAAATCAGAGAAGCTCCGCTGGCTTCTGAGGAGCATTGCAGATTTATGCCAGGAGCTGACCCGGCATCTCTATTTTCAAAACTAGGGCAGATTGAAATATGCTGTTTTTCAATAATATATTCAGGTTAACAGGGCTTTTATATTTGGGCAATTAATCTTGCATAGACTGAGAACCTCTTGGGACAACGTGCAAAGGTTGCTAAGAAGAGGAAAACAAACACAGTTGTGTAACTCAGTTCTCCCATGTCTTTTCTTTCATGAAAACACATTGCAGTGATACAGCAGTGATCTGAAACCCAGCAGTAATAGTACTTTAATAATCAGAAGCATACCAAGATGTAGTATAGAAATGATTTTACTAAGAGGTAGTATTACCTCATCTTGTATTACTGTAAAATGATTCAAACCAGAAATATTGAG
Source organism: Ciconia boyciana (assembly GCF_034638445.1). Lineage (NCBI taxonomy): Eukaryota > Metazoa > Chordata > Aves > Ciconiiformes > Ciconiidae > Ciconia > Ciconia boyciana. Next base: position 4,378,727 of record NC_132956.1, on the reverse strand, counting down.
ACATAAATCTGTGGTAACAGAGGAAAACCAATATTGTGCTAGAGAAAGTCTTTCCGGCTTATTGCAGGACTGTTCCCTCCCGTGGCATGTGCTCACATAGAGAAGGGGAGGCCTGGGGCATGCACACACGCTTGTCTCGGTGTGCTTCTACACATGCTTGCACTATATTTAAAATCGCTCTGGATCCCAGTTCTGATCCGTGGTCAGTGCCACCAAAGGCTCTTCCCAAACCTGATCCTCGTCTTTCTGCACTCCCTCTTGCTGTCTCTTCTGCCTACCTGCCCAGCAGCCCTACTGCCACCTGCCAGCATCTTCAACTTAATCATTGCCTAATAAACACCGTAACAGATGCTATTCAGAAGTCCAGACCAGTGAGGCGTAAGACATCATCTTGCTTAGGAAACAAGACATCTGCCCAGGCAATGGCATCCAGCCTGCTGTGATCTACTTTGGGCAAATCTGTTACATATTGACCCATTTTTCCATGTACCTCCGTGTTTTCACTTCTCCCTTTCTTTGCTCTAAATCTCAAGTAAGACTGATACATGGCTTTTAGGCCTGTAATTGCCTCTGCTATTTTTTTCCTCTTTGCATTTGCTGTTCCCCAGTCGTGCAGCATCATCCCCAGCTTCACAGATTTTCTGAGATCCCTGTGATTTGACCCTTAGTTTTTAATTCTTCCAGCCTATTAGACTCTAAAATGGCCTGGGAATACAACTGCTATATGCCAAGCAAACCAGTAATCATGGTTTTGTGCTCAAGCCCAGGGAAGGAAATACTACCAACTAAAAACTGTTGAACTGCTTGCTTTCTGACCAAGTTGCCAAAGCCTGGTGAAGACAACGCTACCCAGCAATCTGCGTGATGACCACTTCAGCAGAGAAGTGGCTGACTGCAATGGAAACCATTCAGTTGCATATAGTAGCTGCATCGTTGCACGACAGAAGTTTCCAATCGCAAATAGCAACAGACTCGGAAAGGATATGCAGGTGGCTACTGCTTGATTAATGTGTGCTGCATCTGTTATTTCAAAGTGGCAATTACACTATATAAACACACCACTGCAATAGCAGTGCATTGATTTATGCTAGCTGAAAATCTGTCCTTTTACACCAGTTTTTTTCTTTCTTTCTCCTCCCACAAAAAATAATTTCCTTCTGAGCCCCATAAAACAGAAGATCTCATTGGTTCTATGCTATAACAGTAATATCACATTCTGCTAGGAACCAGCAATTCTGCCTCTGGCCATGAAATTCAGGTAATGACCCATAACTGAAGTAAATTAGTGTTTAATTTCCCATCCCTTGCAGACAGCTTACTAATGGAAATTGATTTCTAGCTTTTTTCTTTTTCATTTAACATGCTTGTGTAATGTCTTTATTTTAGATTCAAGTGGTTTCCAGTGAATTTTAGCCAAAAGGCTAGTGTACGGGCGACCACCGAAAGCATCTGGTTAATCAATGTTGTGTTAAACGGTGCATGGGGGACCGGCATGGCAGGGACATCCTCGTACACGCAGCAGGCTCCTTCTGTTCTGCACTCACACCCATGGACGTGCTCTGGGACAGATCCTCAGACAGAGTAAATTAGCAGAGCTCACATCCATGTAACACACACAGAAGTCCTACTGTTATGGACCTGATCCCTTTTGCACAAGCTCTTATACAATTGCCACATTCATTTGTATGTGACACACTTTAATTTATACTTTCGCATGCCCAATGCACCCCCAGACAGATAAAAGGGTGCTTCTCTGCCCCATGCAGCCACCCTCTGACCTACAGGCAAGATGCTTGTCCTCAAACCAAGCCAAGAGCCTTAGATGTCACATCTCAGTGCTGTCTGGACCCAGAAGCCAGTCCTGCCCTCCGCACGGTTGCTCAACCACCACCAAATCCCCTGTAATTCTTGCCCGAACGTGGGCTCTCTTGTGTAATCTGATACAACCACCAGTGCACGCACACACACCCTTTTTTCTGCTATTTAGGTAAAACTCAGCTGACAATTTCTTCATTGTATAGCAGCACCAGCATTAGAGACAGAAGCTGGCCTTGGATGTCCAACCCTTTTTCTTTGCAAGGGAGAGAAAGGCAGTAAGGGACGGTAAGGTTTTTTACAGCTTCTACCCCGATAAGTTATAACAGCTGTTAGACAAAATAAGGTTTTATAACAGTGTTGTATTTTTTCAACCCTCAGTTACTTCTGCAGTCTATCAGGTTAGTCTGGCAACTACAAAGGAGTTGGGAGGAGGTAAAAATCTACTTTTCCCATTTTACTTTTCTGAAGTGCTATGGAGGAACCAGCTGGTGCTGTTTTACACTTTAAAAGCAGGACTAACTGCTATTATTTTTCTCAGTGTTCGGTTGATTTTCTGGTTCCATAGACACTTTAATAGTGCTATAAGTTGTCTGGTAAAGGAATTGTTAGTTAGAGATGGTGTCTGGGGTATTTGTTCCTTATTGATGTGTAAATTGGCTTGTACTGCTGGCGTGCGTTTCTAAAGAGGAATGCTTTGTAGCATGATGATAATAATAAGAATTAGCATAGGATATGGCGAAGTGTTAATTGTGAATTAAAATCCCAAATAGAGATGCCTGTGCAGATCAGTCCGCTCCTCGTGCTCCCTGTTTCTCTGACCAATGCTCAGAGTGCAGGGACATTTCCTTGGGTGAGGGAATTTTCTGTGCCTGCTTCTCTCTTCTTGCATTGCTAAAAACCAATCTTTCCCAAGTGCATTTGCTCAGGTGCATTTTGCACTTCTGCTGATAGCACAAAACTGCCGTGCTCCTGGCGAATCCTATGTGTTATGCCTGATGAATGCTAATTTGGGTTTAATTCCTTAATGGAGCAAAAGGGAAGGTGACTACAGAGACTAAAGGAAGGAGGACAGAAGACTGGCAGGTTCAGAGCCCTATAGAGAATAATGGTGGGGGAAGATATGGGACGGAGAATGAAATGCTAGATGTTATCCGTATCACAGCTGTCTTGTGTGGGAGCATAATGCAATTATTAAAGTGAGCGTTCCTTCCTTTTATGCAAGAGGAAGACCGTGAGCAAATTAAGAAACTACTCCTGTGCCTCAGCTAACTTGCTTACAGAGGTGAGAATCCACCACTGCCTGCTAGAGCTGCAGGGAGGATTAAACAAGGTTCATTGAGCACTTAAAATTTGCTGTAAGGATGTTGTCTTGTTATAGACCTCATTTAAAATATAAATCTATGGTGAAAAATTAGATGAAGTCAGAATGGACAGGGTTTTCTGGGCATGATCTGTCTGGGTTTTCATATTCAGAATAGCATGCAGAGGAGAGATAACAGCTCTGCTGAGATGCGTAGCCTCCGTGAACATACATTAAAGTTTGTGTGCTGTCTGACTTAGGCATTTGGAGGAGGAATGATAAAAGTAACTGCAGTCTTGTCTTCTAAGAATATAACCACCTTAGCTGAACCCTGCCACACAAATACTGTAAGAAGCCATGAAATAGCAGGGGGGAGCCACTTTGCTGGGTAGATCAAGGGGAAAAATGTAACCATGACAGAAATAATTACCCCTATTTCAGAGAGCGGGAGATGGGCAGAGGGGAGCCAGCAGCAGAGCTGAATACAATATTAAATACTCTACCTTCTGCCTTAGAGACTGAAGTGGAATATGGGCAATTAGAGAAAAAGCTTGAAAGATCAAAGTAGGAAAAAATGTCCTTTTAAAGTGATAATCAATTATTGTTTTTAACTGACAGCAGGCAAAAGGCTACTTCAAGCCACCAAGGAAGGATGTGGGCTTATACTGTTGGTTTTACCGTCCTGCCTCATGTTGGAGGTTTCCTTGGCTGGTTCATTAATCGAAAAGAAATACCTGTTTGGTATGAGAAGCTGAAAAAACCTTCATGGTGTCCACCCCGCAAAATATTCCCTGTTGCTTGGACTGTCCTGTACACTGGCATGGGGTAAGTTCTGTATACTGCTCCCTCTCTCGTCCTGCTGTTTCTGATACACAGAAGAGCAGTCATTTCAAACTTTTTCATTTGCTTTTGGGATATCCCTTGTACCCGAATCAGCAGGGCATGTCAGGTACACTTATTCCCAGCAGATGAAGTACAGCCTGAGCCAAATTCTGGGCTGAGTTCCTCAGATTCACACTGCAGGCAATGCTTTTGGCCAGGGACACAACCCATGCTCAGCTTTGTAAACAGATACTCAAACCAGCCGCTACCCTGGGGAAGTTGTACGAGCCACGCAGGTACGAGAGAGGCGATGGGTTTGAGAGTAGCAAGGGACACAGATGCAGCTGCCCTGCAAATATGACTGTCCTACAAATCCCTGTTGCGAAACAATCTTACATTAAAAGACTTTGCCTGTATTAGGGATTTACTTACTGCAAAACACTAATGTGTCTCCCTCTTCACAGCTATGCCTCCTACCTGATATGGAATGACCTGGGTGGCTGCAGCAGCAAAGCTATCGTCCCGCTTGGCCTCTACGGGGCTCAGCTGGCCTTGAACTGGGCTTGGCCTCCCTTCTTCTTCGGTGCCCATAACCTGAAGATGGTAATGTATCTGGCCATGCATTCATCTGCTGGAGGCTTGTTTGCTGGTGTCCCTGCCACAAGCGTTTTGGGGTTGTTTGGAGGTTTTCTAACTAGCATTACGCAATTATAAAGAGAGCTGCAAGAAGAGCTTTTGCTCAGATATAGTTCACACTGCACCTGGTTCTAGACAATGGTATCAGTCCCTTCCACCCCTCACCCTGCTCTTGCCATGCAGATAGCCGGCCCGACCAGAGCAGGGTGGGAGATCAGGAAGTCCATAGTCCAGCTGCTGCATCTCTTAGTTAAGGATTTGGGGTTATAGAGATAAATCCTTCTCGAGTCACACCCTGCACCAGCAAGCAGCAAAGTTAGCATCCCTGTGGGGGCATATTAGCTATGAGTGGCTTATTGAGGAAATGCAATGCGCTGTGCGCTGTAGAGCCTGTTAGAGGATATGCACGAAGGTAAGGCACGGCACAGCAGAGGTGGACTTGTGATATATTCAAAAAGCACTTACCTGGGGTGCCAAGGCCTGGAGGTGACGGAGGTGCAGAGTGGGACTTATGTTTCCATCTGAATTTTGTCACTCTGTGGATGAAAGGTACATTTTAAAAGTTTGTTCAGAGGTAATAGCTATTGGTTCTAATGCAAGCATGTTTCTGATCTGTCTGCATTGGCATTATCAGCAGAAGGGGGCACTGATCATCATAAACAGTGTATTAATCTGCGGAACTTGGTAATGAACAAAAAAAAATTAACATTAGTCTTGGCTCCTGGTGTGATACGTTCAGACCTCACTGATTAGAGTTCAGAGCCAAGGTCCTGGGGTTTAGGATCACTCTAGGTGACTTTTCAGTGCTAAACCTCCCCCATCCCTGTTCCTTCTCACCACTTTTAGTAGGATGGTTTATAGTCGTGCTGGGGAAGACTGCTGCATGTTCGCAAGAGTGAACACCAAAGTCACTGTCTTCTCTTCTGCTCCAGGCACTGATCGACATCCTGTGCTTGGACGGCCTGGTGATAGGCATGATGTGCTCCTGGTACCGCATTAACAAGATAGCAACGCTGCTGATGGTGCCTTACCTGGGCTGGCTGGCCATGGCGACTTGTCTCACAATCCGCATCTGGAAGGACAACCCTGAGCAAAAACCAGGAAAGAGTGAATAAGAGCGGGACAGGAATGAAGGCATTTTGTGAAACTAAACTATGCTGATGTGAACCAAGATCTAATAATTTGGGGGATTCATTTTGGGACAGGCATGAAAACATGCCTCCTCCTCCTCCCACCTTCATCATGATTGTGTAAAAGAAAGGTTTGCACCATGCACCCGTGTGCTCCTTTAAAGTAACCGTGCATCCTTAACCTGGGAACTATTTTCTCCAGCACTGCTGAGTTTGGGGCTACAGCTGTATGGTGACCTTAATGCTATCAGGTCAAATTCCATTAGCCAAATTAGGATCTCATGATAGCAGCATAATTCAGAGTATCAATCCTGGACACCCCTCGAAACTGCTACCATTCCCCCAGAGAGCAGAACTTGTTCACACACGTGGTAAATCCCATCTCCTCTTCTGGGACCAAACAAAAATGCCCTTCGCTCCTGCACACCAATTTTTAAGAACTTACTTGATTTTTTGCTATTTGTGCTGTTGCTTCATTTTCATGTATCACCTGGTTTGTGCTTTATACCATTAACTTTTTATCTGTCAGCTACTGAGCAAGCAGTAGTCTGTCTTGTTCTGCTACTGAAAGGAGACTGGGCACTTTGACTTCTATTTGTGGAGTATCACGCTTCTTGAGTTTCATGCTCCAAGATAAAGCAGCACTGATTAGAATGCAAATGCTTCTCCCAAGAGGAAATTTCTCTCTTCCACCTCTGTGTGCTATTCCTCATCAGAAAAGAAAAATGATCATCAGTGCCTTTGAAAAAAATACTTCAAATGTTTTTTTTTTTAAGTGCAGAAACACAAGAGCCTTTGTAAAATTTAAGAACTTGCTCACACTGCCTTGAAGGTTGTAATTACATGATTGGCAAAAAGCCCCATGCCAAGTCTGTCAGGTGCAGTACAGGTATCTCATCCCAGAGTCTTTCCATTCCTGAATATTATTAATCAGGAAAGGTTAAAATACAAGTAGTTCCAGAGAAATGGGACCAAGCCATGACAGAATCGGACACAAAAGGTGCATGGACTAGCCCTTGTCCATCCTTTATTCTGGCCCTTGCCTTTGGTAGATCTGAACTTTAGATGTTGCTGTATACAGAGAATATTTACTATTATTTTTTAATTGATAGAAGCAATGTATGTGAAGAAAAGTGGTAGGTGGATCTTCTTTCTGGCAGCTGACTGTAGATTAAGGTGGGTGGGTATACTTGCAAAGGCAGTAGGGCTTAGCTGGAGATGTAAAATAAATTGTATTTGCTTTTAATAAAACCAAGCCACTTTTGTTTGGAGAATAAATAAATCCAAGTTATTAATTTTTTACTGGTTTGGCACTAGGTTTGCAAAAGCTCTGGGGATCCTGTCTGGAGTCCATGGCTTGTGCTCTGGCTCCAAAGGGAAGGGGATCGGCAGCAAGGCTCTGCAGGGCTCCGGCAGCCAGACTCATTCCCGGTGCGTGTTAGGAGTAAATGGGCTGGGTGGGTTTCAGGCCCAAAGGTCCCAAAGGTTCCTTCTGCTGGGGCACCTGCACAGCGGAGACACGCTCACTTGGGGATGCATCCCCCTGACAGGCTCCACAGCTTCAAGGCAAGGAAGCTAATTCTTGGGTTTGGGGTCCTTCCTGAGTCACGTCAAGCCCGATTTTTAGAGATGCTGAATGTTCCCGGGTCCAACTCATGTAAATGGCAGAGCTGGGTGCTCAGCATGACTGAAAGCTGGTGCCAAGAGAAACAAATACCAGTAGCTGAGAGCAGTTGAAATTTGTAGTACCTTTTTAAAATTTGGTCATATATCTTGTTCTGTCATTTTGATCCCATCCATTATTTTTCCCTTCTAGCTACAGGACACCTTTATACAGAACTGCTGCTGCAAGCATATTGCTGTAATCTCCCGAGTAAAAGCTGCATAAGAACAGGCCATTGAATAGATGTGGCTGTAAGCAGGAGTAGGACTATAAAGCATGAGCACTGCAAGCAGCACTAGAAGGATCATAAGCTACTTTAAAAAAAAAAAAATCCCATATATTTCAGAGCTTTATATAACTGTATGTTACCACTGAGCTTATTTACAGTGATGCCTCGTCTGTGTCTTCCAGAAAGCCACATGCTAAAGGACAGGAAGACATAAATTATTTCTGCCTAAAAAGAAGCTAATATCTGGGCTGGAGATTCAATTCAGTGGAGTTAAGAATGATTTGGGGCGCCTGAACATCATTATGCCTGTCCTTTCCTAGTTAGCATGGCAAAGCCATGAAGAATAGCGATGAGCAGAGCCACCTAGTGAAGCCAGGAGGGATAAAGCAAGTCTTTACAGTGATCCCCGCTTTTGAAAAAGGGAAAAGTATTATTTAAATCACATTTAAGTTGGTAAGTGACTCTAGATCTGGTTCAGACCTGCAACGTTTTAATAGCATTTCCAAATTAAATATATGGATACATATTTGATCAGCTTTCATAAATTAGTCCTCTTTCTCCTTCTACCCATTTTTTTCTGCAGGTAAAGGAAAATCTGGAATTAAGAGTAATAGATTTTTTTGATCTTTTCATGCTTTCCCTCCCCATTTTCCCAACTGGGGTGACTAGCTGACTTGTTCTTGTCTTCATTTCAGTTCCTCTTCCTTCCAGCCCACCTATAAACGCACCAATAGCTTCTCTTTGCTGCTTGCATTTTCTTGCAGGCAGCAAAAATAGCAAATGTTCCTACATGTAATATACATAATAGCTTGAAATCAATTGACAAAGTTAAATTCAGCAAAGCACCCTCTTGTATTAATATTTAAAGCATCATTTGGTATATTTGCTATTTAAACAGATACACTAAAACCCCTTGCGTAAAAATAACTTTAATGACATTTCAAAGTCAGCCATCTAGAAAATATCTTAGTTATATTGTGCAGTGCAGACCAAAATCAGCCTCCGCCTTTGTGGATCTAGAGGGGCCCTGGTTTCCCATTAGTGCTGTGTAATGGGGCTTGTGCTCCTGGTCATGCGATGGCTGGAAGACGCACATGGCCACGCAGCCCTTGTCTGGATCCGTCCCTGTGTCACAAACAGACCAAAGGGAAGAGGGAAAAAACCCAAAACAGCTGCTAGAAATTTAAAGCACGGTTAGGAACCTGGCTTGCTAAAATCAGTGAAATTTTGCCTCTGAGAAAGGGGATTTCACCTGAGGTCTGCTGTGCGTGAGCTCAGCTCTCCTCCCTGCCACACACCATCTTCCTGAGGGGCCCTTTTCCCAGGGGATCCAGAAGGAGCACTGGGAAGTTTTGCTTATGCCAGCATTAACCAGGCGGCAGACAGGCTGGATCACCTTAGCAGGCATGCAAGGTGTTTGTCCAACCCCCTCAAAATTAGCTTATGGAATGGATACCAGGTCCCACCCAGCATCAGGAACATTCATAACCCACAACGGGACATGTCACGGTCTACATGATTCAAGCAGTGACTCAGACAAAGGCCATGCATTCGTGACAGCTTTCATGGGGTCGTGGCATTTAGAGAGAGGAGCCACCTCTCAGATCACCATGTCTAATGATGATCCCTCTCTTCAAACTTCAGCCAGTCTTTCCAGAAAGATGTATTTGATATTAAACTGATCGTTACACTTGATCTTAGCCCAAAGGGCACATCCCTGGCTGCTGGATACACAATATTTGTGCATTAAAAAAATCTGCCTTTCAGCCCAGCCTCTTTTCCTAAGCCTTGTCTCATTCAATAATTTACCAGCTGTTCCAGAAAACACTCTGGCTTCAGCAGTGAAGAACTTTAATTGATTTGTTCATGTCTGGAGCTATGTTAAAATATAAAGTCAAATGCTAGAGAGGATTTGCTGCTGTGTGCATGTAGACTTCAGAGAGCTGACTACGGGCCCACAGCTCTCCCCACCACCCCTTCGTTAGCACAGGGTGGTGCAGAATATAAATTCCTGTGGCTTTGAGCACCTGCAGCATGGCTGGGGCTGACCTTCCCCTTCAACTGCTCCCAGTAAAACTGCAGCAGAAACCCAGCAGGAAGGAGGTTGTGCTGCTTGGAGCTGTCATTAACTTCCAGTTGGGCTCTGAATTAATCAGACAGCCAGCAGTGCCTGCCAACAAAACAGACTCCTTCCCGGCTCTACAGCAGCGTGGTAATGGGTGTGCGAGGGTTGGGGATCATGGGCCAGGGAGGCCCAGGCTTTAGCTGGGAAGATAAGGCAGGCAAGGAGTGAGAGCATCGCTTATCTCTCCCTGCACCACAGCTCACGTCAGCTCGGTGTAGTGCCTTTCACAGGGAGCTACCACCCTGCACAGAGGGACATGGGCACCATCCAGGTCGAACCCACGGGACGCAGCAGCGGCCAACAGCAGTGTTTCCTGCCCCTTCTTTTAAATCTTGGCATTGTGGTCCTGCAGTGGGAGGAGAGGGACAGGTGAGAGCCCACAGGGGCCGAGGGCAGGAAAGCTGCCTCTGCACATCACTGTCAGAGCATTTATTTATTTATCACGTAACGGTAGTTACAGCTGGAAAAAGCAGGAGGGGGATTGCTGCCAGACAATGTATCTAGGGAGATGTTTTGTTAGTGCCACCAGCTGTCCCCTTGGAATAGAGAGCACGTCTGAGCCATGACTCACACAGCCAGTGTCTTATTTCACTCTCGCACCTATCCAAAAATGTTCCTCCAGCCCGAGAATGCAATAAAAGCCTCCATTTCCTGGCAAGGACTTTCACAGCCAGGTCTCTTCTATTACCCCTTTGTGATCAGGAAAGGAAAACAGCCATTTTAACTTCAGGAAAGTAACTCCTGCTGCAATTAGAGGAACAGCAGATGACCTGCCCGGGAGATAGGTCAAGGGAATACAGTACTCTCTATGTGAGATACTTATTTAAGATGGGGAAAATGTCATCAGATTGTTCAGAGATGCCTCTAAAGTCAGTGGAGAAACTCTTCTGGGCTTTGATGGATGCAGGATCAGACCTCAATATCTGATACTCCAGCAAAGCCAGAAGGCTTCTCCTAGAACGGGCTGTCATCTTAGCCTTGCCTTGCTAGCAGTCGCCTGTGCTGGCAATGTGCCCATGCAGACACCTCTTCAAATCTTACTGCAGGCTGGTGTCTCTGAGGTCTACTCCTCCCCATTACTTCACCTAGCTCTGCTCAGGCGCTCTGGCCTTGATGCCCCAACACAGTGAAGCCAGACCTTTTAAAATAGAGGGAGCCAGACTGCCAGATGTTGCGGAACGTATCTGTCACGGGATGGAGAACGGGCTCGGGCAGGAAACCACAGCTTGGGTTTGTGCCACTGAGATGGAGTCAGCTCAACAGCCGAACCTGTGGCTGCGGTGCAGGGTTGTGGTCACTCCATTGGAGGTTTCTCCACACACAAAGTGCAGTGGCTGAAGAGGATGACCTCCGAGGGAAGAGTCCGCACCTACTGGCTGCATCCAGCGTGCTGGGTGCGGGGAGAGGCCACGGGGCTCTGCTGGAAACGAGCATGGTTTAGCCCTTGCCATGGGGAAGTGAACGAGGAGAGGCAAAGGGCTGATTCTCATTCTCCCTGCATGAGACCTGACGTGCGTGTGGATCTCTTGTGCCTCTTCTGTGGCTGAACAGCGATTCCCCCGTGCAGGGCTCTCCAAGAAGAACAAAATTCATAGTCAACTACATAAACCATTAAATCAGTGGGGAGAGGGGCAGGGCGCAGGGAAGCCTCAATAAAAATGCTGGTTGGCACGTGCAATGATTTTCATTAACTGAAGTGCTGTTGGGAGGTCCTTACGTGAGGCTAGTCGCATCCCTGACACCTCTCAGCACCCAGGCCCCAGCTCCTTCTCTGAACTAGCTGACGGAAAATTTCCATCACTGGCTTCAGTCATTAGGCCCATGCACACATGCTCTTGTACACACGCGCGCACTTCAGGGGAACCAGGGTCACTTAAAAACAACTGAACAAAATTGATCAAAGCTTTGATTCTTATGGCTCGAACGCAAAATGTCAGATTGACAGCAACTCGGTGGCATCCCTTTATATTTTTGGTGCAGGCAGACACTGCAGGGGGGGTGGATCGTGGCTATTTAGTGCACTGCCCTAGATGGAGCTGAGAAGCAGCTGGGGAAGGGCTGGATAGAGGCAGAGTCTCAGTGCCACATTCCCGAGATTAGATTAGAGCTCAGCCCTGAACCCTGCAGAGGGGCCAGGCCAGTGAAAGCTAAAGACTGCAAGAAAGATGGGACCCTAGCCATCAAGAGCTTCCAAAAATAAAGAAAAGTGGGTCAGAGGGACTGAAGAGGGGCTGGAATGCTTCTTTAAAATATATGGGTAAGAAGGAAACAAGCTGTCACTCACTAAGAGAGGATTCCCATCCCCAAAAACACTGCCTGAAATGTCAAAGGTGAGAGTAATTGGACAGGGGAGTTGGAATTTGAGCATAGTTACCATGCAAGAGGAAAAACACTACACCTGCCCTCCAGGAAAGTATTTTAAGCTTAAAAATAAATAAAATTCTGCACCATGAAAATGAAAGATACATGTTCCATGGATAGGATGTCGTGGAACTTGTCAAATCCTTGATTGCACTGTTGTCACAATACTCTCCATGCCAGCTGTGTCAGTCATCAAATAAACAACTTCTCATCACTAGCAAACAGTGTGGGAGTACAAGGGGGGGTGCTCTGTCCCCAGAACGACTGCATTTCAGGGATGTTACTAATGAAAAGCTACAAAGGATATTGTAGCACAGAAAGGCAGGCTGCTGTTAGCAAGGGGGCTGGAAAGAGTAGCCAGAATAAATTATCTGTATTATTTATTATCTATGATAAAATTATCTGCCCAATGGCATAAGTTTATTTCACTCTGTGATAGCACAGACCCCTCTAAAGTTGTAAAGAGCTGACTACAACAGTATCACAAAGACCGAGTTTGGCCTGAAAGCAGGTATTCACACCTATTTGATTTCTATGGAATACAGTTTATTCTCCTCAAACTAAGAGCAGGTTTTCCACTAAGTACAGACTGAATACTCAATCAAATATAGCTTAATATTTCATATTTATCCAAACCTTGATGATGGTGCATTCTGAACTAAGTGCAGAACCCAAGATACTGGAGACTTGATTTCCAATATGCTTTGGTTAAAACATGGGTTCTGCTCAGCTACACATTTTCCATTTACTTTCACCCTCATGGCATAGCAGGATTAGTCTCTGAGAAGAATCTTACTCAGGTTTTCATCAGGCTTGGCTCACATGGGATTTATACAAACTTTAAATGATTTAAATTTAGAGTGAGAAATTGGAAGAATTTCATATAATCCTGAAGAAGAAAAAAAAGAGACAACCCCCCCAACCCAAATATATAAAACTCCTTTTAGAGCTCATGTGAAAGCTACATTACCCCTGAGCATCCTTCTAAATTACCACAGCCTCTTCAAGAAATCTGCTTGATACAGTGCTGAGCAAACCAAACATCCCAAACTCGTATCAATAAAATCTTTATAGCCCTTCTCATTTCTCTTTGTATGAAAGGCAGATTCCACACCCACACTAGTTCAGGCAAATCCCAGTACCTTACCAGAATGTCTCCAGTACTCTGTCCTCAGCACACTGCTGACACCAGTCCCAGTTATTACTGCATAACCACACACACTTCACTTCTCATCACACCTCCACCACAGGCTCTCATCTGTCCGATTCTTTGGCTCCAGTGCAATCACTCGTTCAACATCTGCATCCTCTGCGGCAGCAAAGGTGAAAGAAATGAAGGAATACTGCAAGAATCACTAAGCCCAGCAGTTTTCAAATGCTTACTCTTCCCTAGCTATGTTACTGCTCCCAGTATGCTCTGTGCTTTTCAAACATTCAGGCAACAGAGAGAAAAAATACAGAGCAATGGGCAGATGCTCAGCACATGCACCTGGAATTGCCCTGCACCAGAAATACTGCTCCACTGTGAATTATAAGGCCGACTTTAAAATATCTGGGAGAAGGTTCTGGCTTGCATTTACACCAGTACGATCTGACACCAACTTCAACAAGCAAGATTTCACCCTGTTCAGCTCCTGTTTTCAGTGTCTCTGCATGGACGAGCAGGATGGAATGAAAGGTAGGTCTCCTGCTCCACTGAGCACTCCTGCTGTCATGCTCCAGGTGGCCCATGAGGCCAAATCCACCACCAATGGGGATTTTTCAGCAAACCAAATGGGGACTGCCCCTTTCCCCTCTTGCCTGAGCCAAAACAGTGGTCCTTCAAGGTCAGCAATATAATAAACTGGCAAAAGAAGGTAGATGGAGATGATGCCAGCTCTGCATCTTGCCAGCTATCTGTCACACTAATGGATAAATAGATACTTATGCTTCCAGGATTTTCCATCCATTGCTTAACCCGCCCACGGTGAAGTCGTCACTTAATTTTAAATTAAAAGGGGAGCAAGAGGGATTGTTAAAAAGACCTAGAGAAAGCAAGGGAAGGAGGCGACATCTGAGAGCCCTGGGTCACCCTACCCCATCCAGCCTCTATCATTGCTGCTTTGTTCCATATTTAGCTCCTGACAACTGTGCCTAGTGCAGGAACTCCCAGCTCTGTTTTTCCCTCCTCCCTCTGCTGTCTCCTCTCCCTTAGAGCTCTCAGAAATTGCTCTTTCTTTTTCCCAGCGGCCATAACTTAATAGCCCTATACTCAAGAAGATGGCAGAAAAGCAGGAGGAACCCAGCAACACCCAGAATGGTGAACCTGACAACGCAGAAGAGGGCGAGGAAAAAAAGAAGAAGAAGTTGAAGCGGGAAGACCTGCCACCATTTGAAATTGTGACAGGGTAAGAGGTTTAGATATAAATATGAGGGTGCAAGAGAGTGAAGTGGGGATGTTCAAAGGTCTCTGCCTCAGCTCTTATGTTGGGTAATTAAAGATGGTATCTTCAGCCAGTGCACTTCTGAGTACTCTTAAACAATACAAGTATGGCTTTCATTATTGTGGGATTTTGTTAAAAGTTTCACCAAGTTTTACAGAGGATGGATTCACACCAGGCAGGCAGGCAAATCTGTTTGTTTTATACAAGCAGGTCTGTTTCTATAGTGTTGACTGATTCCCTTGCAGTGCAACTAGTCCCACTGACTGCAATGGGATCACTTGCCTGATGATATCAGGATGGAAGGTATTGGCCTTTGATGAGCACTGAATATTGATTTCTTGGTGTGATCAACGGCTCTTGTCTGAAAGTTTCTCTATCTGCGGATTAGGAAAAATACCCCTGCTATGGCTGATTTGCTTTATGGACCTAAGGGATAGATTTTTCAAGAGAGCGAAAAGTCCACATTTTCAAGGGCTCCACACCCACAGCTGGAACTTGACTTTCACAAAAGCCTAACTCGCAGAAAGGCACCAAAACAATAGGCAGTTTTCAAGACAGCAAAGCAGAAAGCAGCTCCTCTTGCTCCAGTGAGCCTGGCCTTTGAAAAAGGCAGATGTAACAGAGATCTACTAGGAAGCTGAACTCTGTCAGACATAATGGACAGCTGCAACTAGGAAAAAAACAGTGTAATCTGCTATATCTAAGCATTTCAAATGGTCATTGTAGTAGTCACAAGATGCCCTGTATAGTTCTTCCCTCTGGTCTCCCTTAGCAGTCACCAAGGCAGTGTTCCCAGCGTGTAAACCAAAACCATGATTTCTTCCAGCTGCTTGAATGTAAAGCTCAGGCCAGACTCGTAAAATCCCACTTGGAATCCTTATGCCTATGACATGGTTGCTGGTAAGAAAGATTAAAAAAAAAAAAAATTGAAAAAATTTGGCTGGCATTTCTGAAAACAATGCATGAGGCAGGACAGCAGCTCTGTCTGATCTCACACAATTGGGTTACATCCCTGCACAGGGGTGAAAAAAACATTTTCTTCTTAAAATATGTCTGCTCTGAAAAATCGCTTCTTGGGGTGGGGTTGTTCACAGCCTTTGGTCTCTGTCATACACAATCATAGAAATAATACATGTGTGCTAGAGCAGTGACTTTTAAGAAAAGCACATCCCTCTGCTAGGAACGGAGCTAAGACACCAAAAATTGTTTATATGAGCTACTGGACCAACAACATATATGGTGACAACTTCTAGACATTTAAGACATGCACTAAAATGAATCTCAATGAGGAAATCAGATTTTTCAGCCTTAGAGCACTCAACTTGCAATTAGAAATTGCTAAGATATTGGGCAGTATCTTCAAACTTCTGGGCTAACCCCAACGACCTGGATAGGAAATGAGTGCTAATCATGGATGAAAAATACTTTCTTAGTGTCATCCTGCAATGAAATTATTTGATGAAATGACAGGGGTGTTGCAGAATTTGACAGGACTTTCCAATCTGGAAAGGTGGCAGCAAGAATGTGAGGGATGACATGTGCTTGCAGAGGGAAAGGGGTAACAATAAGAAAACTTAACCTGCTGAGGCTTAGGAGAGAGCTGCACTGCTGGAACTGCACCGGGGCAGAGGTACTAGAGTAAGGATGATGCAGGTGACGCAAGGAAGCCTCGAGTTAAAGTCTGTGCTACAGTATCTACGTAGGTTAAGCTGGTACCACCTGATTTTCACATTCTGTGTGCTGATACCAAGCAAGACAGGAGTTTAAGTTTCTGAAATGAAAGTACTCAGACATTTGGTGAGGCACCAGAGAGCTGTCAGTATGAGTACTTATACTGTCCTCATCACACTACTGTTTGGAAAGTGCTTATAAATATCATATTCTGTAGGAATCATGACCACATCTCCTCTGATTATTAGGTTATGACTAATATGCTGGCTATTAAAGGTGAGAATGAGGAAGTACAGCAGAAATCCTAAAGGACCCTGCAAGAGCTACAAATATCCAGAAATTTTTACTTTCCTTTTAAGAAGTAACCTGTGAGTTTAAACTGTGCCTCAACCTGGTATGATCACTGTTTGGATTTTTCTGATTATTTACAAAATTTTCAGCCAATAAAGGCAGTTATGTGAATTATGAGCAAACACATAACTGCAACTGTGGAAGCACTTAAATTCAATTACACTGCATCTCAGTTTTAGCCCTTGGATTAGGGGTATCTTAAAACACACAGCCAAGTTTTCAAGCTGTTGCTTATAGCTCTAAGGAGTCTGGCTTACACAAAAAATACTGGGAACTTAATCACTCTGTTTAAGAATATTAACCCCTTTTTTGTCAACATTTGGCTCAACACAGTCCTGGATAAATATAAGCCCCATCTGTGTACATTTCATGACATTTAAGTAGACACATTTATTTACACTTTCCCCAGGGTGTAAATGAGGCTCCTTCCAGCAGTGATAAATCCTTGGTTCCTGTTACAGTTGATCATTACAGACTTTCTATAATCAATGAGCCCAGCATGAGTGTGTTTATTTGTGAAGAGTTGTCAGAGCAAGCAAAAGGACACTGTTTTATCAGCTCAAATAACCTAAGACCATAGTATAAATAGTCATTGAACAAATATTTAAATCTAAAGAATATGTCCTACTAGTTTACAGCATCTTTTAGATAATCCCACATTTTTATTCTCTCATTAGAAGTTCTAATTCTCTTCTCCTACCCAGCATGCAACAGCACTGGGGTCACGCTGGGCAGCTGCTGTATTCCTCCAGCCTACCTTACTTCAGCAAACTTAAAAGCACGTTATCTGTTCAGTCCAGTTCTTACACATTGAGGTTTCTGCCTCAATGGGTAAAACAGGGATAATATTAACATTTGTACACCACCCATCATTCAAACATGGGAAAACCGGCTTGCCAAGAATTGGTCATTTACTCAGGAACAGTCAGGAAGCTATTCAAAGGTAGACCTGAGTTTCCAAAGAAGTTGGCTTGGTTTTTTGGTAGTCGTTGACACAGCTATTTCGGGGATGTATTTTGATGCTCAGTTGTTTGAAAAGAGTTTTAATGTACCCAAATAAACAATACAATTACAATCCTTCACTTTGCAATAAGTTATGAGGGTCATCTGCCAACCATGCTGTAACTCAAAGGTGAGATTATGCAGCATACGGCACTTAAGTATACATGCAGTCTTATGGTACATATGGTTTGTTCTTGCCCATTCTTTCCCTGCTGAATCACTTGCTGTGGGGTTTTCCAACTACTCAGAGGACCAGAGACACCTTGCCCAAACCCATACTGCTGGGAAGAGTCACATAGCAAGGACTCAGCTAAGCCCTGTCAGGACAGAAGTTTACAATTCACACTTGTGCTGAAATGTCCTCCCTGCTCTGGTTTACATGGGATTAAGCAGATTCTTGCTAGCTAGCACACACAGCTCATTGGTTGCCTACGTATCCATGATCAGCAAATTTTCCAAGCTCTCAGCCAGCTACTTACAGACTTGGAAAATGCCCTTAGCTTTGTTTATATTCTTTATTGGAAACTTATTAATTAAGCTGATGCACATTCCATGTTGCTAGGACAGATTTAGGTGAACATCCCAGATAATCTTAGACAGATGCCGAGATGATAAGCAATAAAATCCGTCTAGAAGGCCTGACTAAATATACCACCGAGTCAATACATCCTGGAACAGAGCGCTGCAGTTCATCAAAACATACAGACTCGATCTCATCACTGATGCAACTGCTTTGCAGTCAAGAGAGTTAAATCAGGAATGAACTTCCATGTGACTCTGTTAAAACAACTTACTGTAGCCTCACAAACTTCACTCTGAAACAAGGCAATGGGTGGCTTATGTCAGACCCAACATAGCTGGACTTCCAAGAAGTAATTAATTAAAGAATCATTAAATCATTAACCAAAGAACCATTCATGATCTAGGATATAAAGCAGGAAAAGTGCTATTCTCAGAAGCATGTGATTTTTTTTGGTCTCAAAGAACAAGAGAAAGGAGTTCACGGAATAAGAGGCACTATGCTAAATTAGAGTCTGATAATGCTCTTTAATACAGTCAGTGGAAGTCTTCCAATTCATCTTAAAGAAAATGAGACTCGCTCTAACAGGTAACTTTAAGTCATCTAACATAAGGGAACAGAGGTCAAAATACTATGAAAAGGCAGTTAAAGGAGTCTTTCTGGGTAGTTCAGAACATGTGCAAGCCAGTGCAAGTTTCCCTTATCTAGGCTTGTGCAAACTCTCAATGCAAACCAGAGAACCACAGACCAAATCATACCAAAACAGCATGATTTATTTGCTCATTAATCAAAATAAAGTCTGTATCCACACTACTGCTTCCTATCCCTCATTAATACACTGCCAGCTAAAACAGGAATAGCTTGAAAGGCTCCCAAACAGGCTTTTCTATTGTTTAAGTCCTGTCTTGTGCATATCTCATCTAAGTAGAATTGAACAGTGTAAGGGTTTAATTATATCATTTAGGCAGCAGCTGAAAACCTGCTTCTAGTAAAATTTCTAAAGCCAAACTTGTACTCTAAACTTCCACTGTCACGAATCAATGATATGTGAAAAGAATTACGGTGGTCCTTGACTGACAGCAACAGCAGATATTCCCTGTGTAGATGCGATTCTATGAACAAAACTGTTCCGACTCGTACATCTTGTTGCATTTGGAAGACTGATGATCTTCCTCTCTCAGTACAAAGTACAACCGTGCCAAGCTAACCACATCAACTCTCACACCATTTGGCTCATATAGTACACTGATATTCCAAGTGAAGTTGTTCATCTGTAAAATCATGCTGCTGGGAAATCCAAAACAGAAGTGGGAACTATAACTCCAGGCCTTTTACTGCTACTCTGTGTAGCAGGCCCAAATGGACCCTAGATACTACTGTAGTATCATAAAAAATTAAATAGAGAGGGTGTTCTTTTATGTTTTAACTTTCTCCAAAGCCAAAAATGCCACAGGACTTTGGCAGCAAGAAAATTCCTGGCTGCATTAAGACAAGTATGGAATATACACATACCAAAGAGAAATTTCTGAAACTCTGTAAGTGGAATTAAACATTTATGGAACCTTGTATTTCAACTTTTAAAATAACATAGCTAAAGCAGCTTGACAATAGCTATAATTTGCTCTGAGTTATGTATTTAGACAGCACAGTATTTCCAATTCTTATCTAAGCAAAAAGCCATTTGCTTACAGTATGCAGTGTAATATTTGCAGCCAGGTATTACATGAAGAACTCCTAAGTGCCTGTTCCCTCGTCTTTCTGTTCAGACATTCCTGTTCCGATCCCTCCAATTTGCACAGAATATCATGCTGTTTGGGCTGTTTCACACCATCCTAGAAAAGCGTTATCCATTGCACTCTGTAGAAAGACATCCACTAATTTTAAAAGGCAGCACGTCCAGCTCTTCACGAACAGCCCTTATTCCTGACCTACAACCATCCCACATTTTCACTGTGGCCCATACCAGCGCTTCCCACTAGTGAACCGACAGTACATTCACTCGTGGTTCACACATTACTAAGCAAGCATAACATACCGATTTTGATTCTCTTCACTCTTTTCCATACCCTTCACTTCCACTGTCTCTGGAGACATCTTGTGAGATGTTGCATCACAAATTGTTCTTTCCTCTCAGCAGAACGACACTTTGCCGCTTACTCCTGCAGCCTTGTTGCTCTCCCCAATTAAAATTTCCAAGAGTCTGAGAATCTCTCTTGACCTTTGCTCAGTGTACCCCCTGGAGAGGCCTGACATTATTATCTGACTATAGATGAGACAGGGATGAATAAGACACTTACTGTTTTACAAAGATTCATTATTGCCTCACTGGGAATATCAAGGTTATAGGTCCACCTAAAGCTCAGATGAGAGGAGTACAACATGCCAGAAGATTACTAGTGTGTAATAAATGAAATGTTGTGTCACTACTTTTCATTATTTCACTTTGGCTTTGGCTACTCTGGGCAGTCTTCGCTCCCATCCTTTGTAGCATTTAGCAGGACACAAGGCATGTTGTGTCAGCGATATCTTTTTCATCTTTCCACCTAACATCCTTCAAGTGTTAGTTCTTGTACCGATGTACTCCACAGTTTGATGCTACAGGGGGCAATCAGGAAAGCCTGGTACTCCATTAGAAAGTAACAGGTACTATCAGATGATGCAGCTTTCTTTTTTCACCTCTTCAGTCAGCAATACATAAAAGCTATACGCAGTTATTTTAAGGGACTAATTTTAACTTCCCTAAATAACAGCATCACTAATTTTAACTTCCCTAAATAACGACCTGCTTGGGGTGAAAGAGGACTGCAAACACATTACTCACTGTGATGATTCACTTTGGATTATGCTCATTTAGAAACCCAGAATGGAAGAGGCGCACAACATTAAAAAAAAAAAAGTATCTGAAGTTTATCAGTAGTATCCATGAGACAGCTATCAAATTTCAGGGGGAAATACACATTTTCATAGCAAAGTTAGATTTCATCTCAGATATTTTATTAAATCAAAGTCACAACATAATCCTACTGAATATTAGTATTCAGCTGATAATGGAGGAGTAAAACTAGAACATGTAAAAACTGCAACTAGTCAGTCATACTCAGAGGAAATCCAGACTGCAACAGCACTGGGAGTAAAACATTAATTAGCAATGCCAGAGTTATCATCCTAACAATTTAGGACAACAGATCCTGCAGATTAACATTGCAACACCACACTGAAAGAACTGTATTAATGGCCTAGAAAACAGTAGAAGAGCAGTTCAGCCTACAGGTGCATTAAGACTGGGAAAATACCAATTGCTGTCCCTCCTTACCAACAGTAAGTATCATAGTCTGAGGAATACACTTGAGAAGCAAGTTCCTCTTCAAATACCTCAATGCAGATGCCAGAAATTCCTGGTTCAAGTTTGTTAAAATTAAGTGAAAAAGACTAGGTAGTGAGAGCAGGCCTGGAAGCCTCACCACACTGCAAAACTAGCTGAATATCTTGTAATTTTTAATGTTATTTTTATCCTCCTATTTATCCTCCTATTAAAAGGTATCTCCTTTTAATACACAGAGAAATACAGCCATTATAGATGCAGCAACTTGTCCAAGACCACACAGGAACTAAACCAATGCCTCAACCCTTTAGTATCTGCCTCTGAGATGCTTCTCTCCTCTCCTCTCTTTACAGGGAGCGCCTCCCAGCCATATTTTTCAAGTTCCAGTTCAGGAACGTGGAATACAGCTCAGGCAGGAACAAAACCTTCCTGTGTTATGTTGTTGAGACCCAAGGCAAAGAGTCAGTGACTTCTCGGGGTTACCTGGAAGACGAGCATGCAGCCGCCCATGCAGAAATGGCTTTCTTCAACACAATTTTACCGAAGTGTGAATCAAGCCTCCGCTACAACGTCACGTGGTACGTCTCCTCCAGTCCCTGTGTGACCTGTGCTGATCGGATAACCGAGACCCTGAAGAAGAACAAGAACCTGCGTCTGACAATCATGGTAGGGCGCCTCTTCATGTGGGAAGAAGCAGAAATGCAGGCTGCCCTGAAAAAAATGAAGTCAGCTGGCTGCAAGCTGAGGATTATGAAGCCTCAAGACTTTGAGTATGTCTGGCAGAACTTTGTGGAACAGGAGGAAGGAGAGGAAGCAAAGGCTTTTGTGCCATGGGAGGACATTCAAGAGAACTTCCAGTATTACGAGGAAAAGTTGGCCGAGATTTTGCACTGAAGCTCACGTGAGTGAGGATTTCTACTTGCTCACCTAGCTCCTTGTATTAGTATTACAGACTCCTCTTTTTTTCTTCAGGTTGTTAAAGGCGAAAGCGAGAGCCAATTTCAGTTACTGTTACTCTCTCAGATACCTGGCAGGGTTTGCCTGTACCTGAATACTGAAAACAATCCTAGGCAGTAACTGACCCCTTCAAGGATAGTAACACTACAGTGGGCTCCTCCACAGCAGACACATAAGGGATTTAGAGCTTTTTTTTTTTCTCCTCAGAGTAAACACCTCCAGGAATAAAGAATAAAAAGGTACTAGGGTCACTAGGTGCAAGAAGAATACCCCATTGTTCCCCACATGCATGATACTCAGGACACGTGGAAACAGTGAGAGGAATGTACAGAAAAGGGGATTTCCCCCAGCCCCCAAAGTCTAGTCATCTAGGAAAAAAAAAAAACAACCAACCACTAAAGGAAATCACAGTTATCATTCCAGAATTCCCTTCTTTTCTTTTTTTTTTTTTTTTTTTTAAAAAGGGGTACTAAAGAGTCACCTATTTACGCCATAAAACATGAAAGCATTTGAAGCTTCTAACGTGTCTCTCTCCTTCCCCAGGACCAATTCAGAAAAGATCTAGGAAGAGATACGACAGACTTGGACATCTGGGACACTCCTGCTTTCCAAAGCTTTGATTCCAGCAGGATGGAGTACCAACTTCTGGAAGACTAGGCCCTGATGGACTACAAATACATATATAACACAGATCTCTGGTGTTTGGAATTTTTTCATTTATTTTGTTCCTCCCCCCTCCCCGCCCCAAAAACCCCATGCTGCCTCTGCCGATAGTAAAAGAGAAGGCAACATAGTGTGGTTAAAGCCTTGAATGAAATGGAGCGCAGTGGACCTACAGGAAAGACTGTAGGCCTCACATACTGGGACTACTTTACGAGAAAAGATCTTAGAACAAAGCTGCCAATTAGATAAATGCTTTTAGAAAGTACATACTTCATAAATGTTAAAAAGAAAGGGATTTAAGATGAAACAAAAGGTTTTCTTCCTCTGTCCTCCTCAATAATCAGAGCCATGATTTAAATTAGGGCTAACTGGTCTATTCTAAATTATGATGGAGCCCCCAGTACTTGATTTCAAATACATCACATACCTTCTCCCCTTGTTCAATGATGTTTGTGATATAAAACTGGGAAAAGCAAAGTGAAATAAAATTGGAAGTCACTGAAAAAGCTATAGCACTGTTTATTTCTTCTTCTCTATTTGCAAGAGGTCCTAAATTTAATCTGACAAGTGAGAAATCCTGGGACAGCCAGGTATGAAATATTTTGTAGCTGAAGTGCAGCATGATGAGAAGGAAGAATTACTACATGCCAGAAGAATTTCAAGAGTACATACAAGTGTGGGAGAGAGAATATGGGCATATCGCCTTCCCTATATAACAAGGCACAGACCAAACAAGAATCACAGGTATGCTCATCAGCTAAGAAACTGAGTCAGATAGGGTTCACTCTTCCAATCAGCTCTTCATGTTGGGTTTCCCCTGCACTGTCACAAGCTGGAATGGTGCTAGACACACACACATAAAACTGCTGACCGCACCTCTCTCTTACCTCAGTCAACTGCGCTACATTCTGGCATAAATTTTCAAGGCAGAAAAAACAAGCGGCAATGAGAACACCTTTGTGGAGTCACTGTGAATCTCATCTCTTTGCCACTAGATTTAAAAAACAAACATAAGTAAGCATAGGGACTAAATCAATGAGCAGTCTTGATGTCCACTCTTGATCAGCTTAATACGCCAAGTTCCTATTTGTCTTACTGAGTTTATTTTTTTTTAAGTTGTGTATTTAGCTACAGCAATTATCCACCAAAAACAAGTTTACAAAGGATGGTCAAACAGGGAGAGTAATAATATGAAGCTCTTAAAGACACAAACAGGATTTGCAGATCTGCATCAGCAAAGAAACCACACGATACAGATTAACCCACAATGCTCAGAACAGAAAACGCTCCACCCATTCAATTCATAGTCAAAAACCAATTAGAAACCCTACGTTATGCTAAAAACTTCTCAACTGTTATGTCCCATCTTTTAGGTTTATTCAACTTATCTGGCATTTTTCTGGGCATTCAGTAGGAGAGAAGTCAAAAAGATTTGTTATTATGGGAGGGTGGGGAAAACCAAACATAAAGGAAATGCAGAGTACATGATAGTTCTCCAGTACTGGAATCAAGCTTTCAAAAATGAAGTATTTACCAATGGTCTGATGAACTAAGCGTGTAACTGATTTGCTTTTGCTACTGGTGACATCAAACACCAACCTACATGTAACAGCTAAATTACAAATACAGTAGAAAAGAAACATGAAAAACAAACCTTAAACTCCATCCTACGACTTTTTACAGCACAGTCATTCATGTGTGGATTCTCAGAAAACCAAGTTCTGCAGACTAGACCAGTTACACGGTATACAATGCACCCACAAGGTGTCTTTACACATCTCCAGCATTCCGCTTCAAGACCGAGTGTTCCTCTAGAATACAGCCACAACACATACAGACATAGGTATGTTTTTCAAAAGAACTGTTCTCTGATCTGACAGCAGAGTACTGAAGAGCTATTTATTTAATGTTGGCAGCGTGATTCTTAGCGAGTACAATCTCATAACAAAAAATTTTATTTGTGGCCAGAAGGTAGAAATTAAATTTTTAATCCTGTAACGAACAGAGTAAGTAAACTGTATGCCAGATACATTGCAAAACCTTAAAAAAAAGTGACAGGGCTCCACAGCTCATCATTATCAACCGTAACTGCAAACCAAGGAATACCTAAGCAACAGACAGCTCCAATTTCACTCTGCACAGCAACTGTCAGCTTTAAGCAGAAACTCTAGTGCAGGCAGGTGCTCTGTGGAGGACCAGTGACATCTGGTGGCTTGCTGGGACAGACGGGGAACTCCCAGAGGGTTACCACAACACCCCTGCCTTCTTCACAGGCTCCCTGAACCCTACAGCCCAAATTAGCTGCTCTGGAGCTTTTTTGTTGTTGTTGTTAAAAGCCACTGCCACTGACAACACAAGAGTGAGCTACGCTCAGACGAAGAATGTGCTCAGCATGCAGTTTCCCCCCTCATCAGTTAACAGGTTTCCACTCCTGAAAGCAAGGGAAATGGGGCGCTCTCTAAATTCTTTTGCTCACAGAGTGTAAACTGTGATCTTTATATCTGTGTCTTCAAACACCTCCCCAAGTATTGCTGAAACTTTATTCCAATCCAGGCCGTCAAGTCCACATCCAATCCTGGAAAATAAGACATCAAAACAGCTGTAATGGCCTCTTTTGGAGCATGCTATGAACAACTAGCCCTTCAAGCAGCTATGATTTTACGTGGCACTAACTCAGCTCACCATAAATCAACATAATGCAGTTAAAATACGGAAACAACCAAGCCTGTATGTTTTGCTATCATTTAAACGCACTGGGAAATGCAAATTTCATTTGCACAACTGAACAGAAGTGGATACCTGAACTCTTACTTCATGGCAGGGTGGTTCATTTGCCAGGAGAATGGTTGTTGAACAGAAGTGGATACCTGAACTCTTACTTCACCTCTCAAACATCCTCCTACGCAAGAAACATTGAAGTACTGACACAGCAGTAATGAATTTTCTTACCTAGGCATGGAAATGTCAGTAACTCCATTGTTTAGACAGTGAGCCTTCATGGCTTCTAAACTCTTTCGCATATTCTCATACGTTGGTTTGTGAGAAACTTTCTTCTTTGTAATCTAAGTATAAATGTAAAAGGTCAGTTGTGCCTTTGGCATAATCACTGCAAACTTTTCTTTTTTTAAAAAACACATTCCACTACACTCTGAAACTCCACACCCAGACTTGCTACTGTGAAGGGAAAAAGAACTATGTTTCACAGCTTAAAATAGTATAATTTAGCAGCTAGTTCTGTCAATTTAAAGTTTAAATATACATACACAAGAGAGCTTGGCTTCTCCTCAACTAGCAGTATCTGAGTAATACATCTCACACCTCTTATTTAGAAGAGCATAGTCAAAAAACTCACAACTATTAAAGTCCTCATCATAATATTTAACACAGTTTAGTTACAGGGAAGTGCCTGAGTAATGTTCCACTCTTACCAGGTAGTAAATGTATCGGTCCTCTCTTTGGAGAACCGCCACCTCCCCAGTCTTCTTTTCTAAAGTGAGGAAATGAAGAAGGTATTTTTAAAACAATTACACTCCAGTACATAATCCCCCCGGCACCCCAAGTAGCTTGGAATACCCTTACTGCTGGAAATCAAGGTTTTCCCTTCAGCTCCTGCATGTCCACCCCACGTGTATCACTCACGTTGATCCAACAGCTCTTGTACGCCGCCAAACTTTTTCTTAAAAAGAACAGCTATGCCTGCACCCATGCGACAGTCCTCGCTGATGCAATGAGCCAGTGAGTCCGTCTGGGGGCATGAGAAAAGGTCCCCCTTAACACACTTGATCTGGAAAACACCACAAACAGAGGGGTAAATAAAAATAAGCTGAGTGTGGACTCAGGTAACAGGGAATTTATCAAGCCTGTACAGTAACGGGTGTAAGGCATCAAGTTTAAGATGCAGTTCACAAGTAAATGAGTTGGCATGAATTATGAACCCAACATACAGATAACTATCTTTTCTACAAGATCAGTTATGAGTGTCACGTGACAGCTCAGCGGTTCATTTTACAAAATCAATGCTTGAAAAGGAAAATTATGTAAGAGAGTACAACTGGATTAGTGCACACCTTCAGCATACTATCAGTGTGTCAGTACTGGATATCCCCAGACACTTAGTTAAGCAGGTATGCTCTGTGCTGTTGTACAATATCTGCATCACTGACATAAGCACAAAAGCACAAGAAATTTAGCAGTATCAGCCACTTTCCTCCAAAAAGTTACATGGTACAGTCAGCTGCCATGTTATTAGGCCTCTAATTAACAGGAAGGCCTCTTTACAGAGCCACATATCACAGCAACAGCCCGCATAACCCATTTTCTACGCACTCTCTCCTCCTGATCCTTGGAGAAGTGGGTGGCCATGGTAGCGTGGGCTATGGTGAAGACTTCTGTGGCTGGAAAGATGAGAGAAAAACAGAATTATTAGGAACCCCAACCTAGGCAATAAGCTGGTGTGCCAGAAGGTGCAAGGCTTTATCTATGGGACAGCTGGGACAATCAAGACACCCCTTGAAAACAGCAAAGGTAGAGGCCAGTACCCCTAAACAGTGTGGTGCAGCTTTCCCGCTGCAGCCCCACAGCTCCAGCCCACGAGGTGCAAGGAGGCCCCAACCCAGGGTCACCACACAACTGGCACCCTCAAGCCTTCCATCCAAGTCACCCCTGCCCCTTCAGGAAACCCTTCAGCAGGCCACACCCGCGGACACGCTGTGAAGAACGATCCGCCGGGCCGGGGCTTGCGCCACGAAGAACCTGCCCAACGCTCCCCACATCAGCCAGCCCAGCCCAGCCCAGCCCAGCCCTTCCTCCGCTCCACCACTGCGGCCCTAGCGTCACACGAGAATGGCCGCCGTCCCTCGCCTCTCTAGGCAGGGTGGAGGAGCGCCCTCTCTATGATACTCGCCGAGAACATTCCGAAGACCAACCTACCGTCGCCCCCGCGCATGCGCAAGACGTTCAGAGGCAGAGCCTAGAGTAACGCGGGAAAGGGGGTGGAGCCTCCGTCGGCGCTTGCGCATTGCGGGCCGCGGCGGCCCTGAGAGGCGCGCGCACTGCCTGGGGCGCAGGCGCAGTAGCCGCGGCGGGGCAGGGCGCAGGTGGGCGGTGCCCGGCGCTAAGGGCCGCGACGAGGGAGGCGGGGCCATCCGGGGCGGGCGCCGTCGTGCGCCTGCGCCGCCCGTGCCCGCCCCCTCCCTCGCCTTTGTTCGGGGTTGGGCGCCATTTTGCGCGGCGGCTGAGTGGAGGCGCTGATTGGGTTTCGGGGGCCGGTAGCGGAGCCAATCAGCGCGGGACCCGAACCGGGGGAGCGAGGCACGGTGAGTGCGAGCAGCCAATATGGAGCCCCCGAGCGCCGGCCCCAGCGCCGGGATTGGCGGGGCCGAGTGACCAGTCAGGAGGCCGCTCGCAGGGCCGGGGCCGGCCGGCCGGGCACTGGGGGAGGCGAGGGGACGGGGCCCGGCTCCTCCGGGGGTGGGGGGGCGCCCCGGGAGGAGAGGGGCTGGGGGCGCCGGGCCCCGGGAGGAGAGGGCCCGGGACGGGGGCGGGCGGAGCGTACCGGGAGGTGCGGGCGCGGGGCCGAGGGCGGCGGCGGCGGCGGAGGAGCAGGCGCGGCTGCGGCGGAGGAGAAGGCGCGGCCGCGGCCTGGACCGCTGAGGGGAGGCGCGCGGCGGGGCCGGCCTCCCTTGGCGGGGACAGGCCTTGCCCGTGCGGGGCCGCTGGGACGGGAGCCGGCAGGGCCCCGCCCTCGACCGGCCGGGCGGGGGGAGCGGAGCGGGCGAGCCTCCCCGCCGGCCCTGCTGACAGATGGGCCGCGGGCAGCCCGGGCTGCCCCTCCTCCTCCCCTCCCCCCCCCCCCCCCCGCCCTCCCCGCCTTGCCCGGGAGAGGTGGGGGAAGCCGCCGAGTGTGCGCCGGGGGCAGGTCGCTGCCCCCCTTCCTCTTCCCCGGGGCTGCCAGCGTGCCGGTGAAGCGGGCGTGCGCACTCCCCCTCCCGCCTCCCCTAAACGCACCTGGACGCCAAATGTCGCCAGCTCCTCAGTGAGGAGGAACAGCCCTTTTTGCGGGAGCGAGGGGCCCCGGTGCTACCTCGCGTTCTCCTCCGTGAGCTGCAGGGCATTGCCTCGTCCGCCTGAGCACAGCGCAGCGTGCTCTGCCGGCCGAGAAAATCCCCAGGTCTGGGGCTTTCTGCAGTAAAATAAAAACGTCCCAGGGTGAACTCCTTGACTTGCGTGTTTGATAAGGAGATCGGAAACAAAATCCGGGTCCCACATGTCTTATTCTGCCAAACAGTGGGAGATAAGATTGTGGCCTGTCTGTGCTGTTTAGTGAAATCCTGTCTTTGGCTTCGCGTGGGTGGCTATCCTCCGCTGGTGTCCTTAGAGGACGACAATCATCTGGGTAGATTGACAGGGTCTGCCCTAGAAACTTCTGCCAATTTAGTAACATCGCTTCAGGGTGCAACACGTTTTAAAATGATGCTTTCAAGCTAGCTCAAGTCCTAGCACAGTTTATCACGCTGTTTTGTTCTTAGCATAGCTTATTTGCCAGGAGAATGGTTGTTGATGTAGCTTCTACAGCCTGATATGTATATGTCTATATGAATATATACTGATGGAACTAGAATACGAAGTCATTTTCAGCGCAGACCAAGGGCCTAGCGAGGAGGAGCCGACTGGTGAGATCAGCCGTGGGAGGAGCATGCCATTGAAGCAGATCACCGATCTTTAAAATTTAACTTCGGTATAGTTACGCTGGTGCTCTGTGTTTTAATGAAGGGAGTGAAGTAATCCCTTGGAGGACTACGATCCAGCACATGTAAAAATCTTCTGTTTGTAACTTTGGCTAGCCACAGCTGGTGCAGAGAGTTAGGATTACAATGCTGCGAATACTTTAAGTAAACAAGACAGGGGCTTGATATGGGGGTCTGTGAAGAAGCATTCCCAAGGAGAGGTACGGCTGTGCTTGATTATTGGTTGTGGTGTTAAGGAAGCCTTTGGCAAACTTTTGGCAAATACAGTTGACTGGCATCCTGTGCTTGCTATTGAAATACTTCCCTGAAGAATGAAATGTGGGAGCTGTTTTCTGACAGGCCCACAGGCATTTAGGGCAGAAATTTAAGTATACAGTGCAAAATTGAAATGAGAACCTTGGTAGACAGTATCATCTCCAGAAAGAATATTAAACTTCTTTTATTCTGGCAGGCTGTGAAAAACTGTTACTAAATGGGCCAAGGATAGAATTAAAATTGCAGTAAAATGTAGTGCCTTTCAGTGCTGTGACTCAGATATCTTTGTGATCTCCAGGGTTAGCGTCATTACATCCTTATTCTGAAAACCAGATCTGATAGGGACTGAGAAGGTTCTTACATTATTATGGCTGAGTATTATGCCCCCTGTAATAGGCATGCTTCTGGTCTGTCATGATACATTACTGGGTAATCGTTTATTTTTGTAGGTAAGCGGCATTTGGTGTTAACATGCAAGAAAACAACATGTAAAATCATTGCGTGTTTTCTTGGGTCACAGCGAGGAGTAAGTTGATTGAAAAAATGAAGTGTTCTTAAGATAAATGCAAGACACTGAAGTACAAAGCATGTTTTAAAGTTAAAGAGCAGGAAGTGTGAGAGGTGTCATTAGAGTAGTAACCACAGCAACAGTTACAGTTAGTTAAAGTTGTGAATAAATTTTGTGTGCATTTCTTTGAAAACTGAAGGGGCCTGGTTTTTTTGTTGCTTTAGACTTAAAAGATTAAGTTACAGGCTGCTTTTTCGCTAATGTAGCAGGTACTTGTTCAGTCATAGCGTAAATCAAATACCTCATTAAAAGTAATAGTAAGAATTCTTCCCTTGTTGATCAACTGAGAAGAGAAGAAATGTGAGGGAGAAGGAGGTAATGGAACTAAGTATTTTATTTCAACGGTGTGTTCTTCATATGTGTAGGCAAGGGTCCAAGAAATGAGAGGCAGTAAAAGGATGGAAGCAGTGAGAAGTCTGCTGGCTAATTTCAAAATATATGAAAGTAGGAAGAGAGGAAAGAGATAGGAGGAGGGAGTGCTGCGTAGTTGGGGAAGGAGAGGCAGTTTCACTTAGCTGTGTTGAATTCTTGAAATGTAGTTTGGTTTTACACCTAAACTTTGTATTTTGTGAGGGTTTTTTGGTGATAACACCACTCTGCTCCACCAAAATGCAGTGTAGGCAACTGTCTATAGCCCAGAATACGCAGACTCGAGGGGAAAACAAGAAGATAAACAGGTTCATAGCTACTATTTGATTCACTGAAGATAATGACAGAGTTGAGATTGAGATAGTTTTTGCTTCTCAGTCAAGTTACGTGTTCTTGAAATTACAATTCCAGTTTTGTTAATGAAAGTAACGTGACACCATGAAAGAGGTAGGTCCTTGATTAAACAGCGGCTCTTACTGTGTGGTTCAGACCTCAATGTCAGCAGATGGTTTGCTTTTCAGCTATTGTAAGATAATACTAATCTTCAAACCTTGGGACAATAATCATATGCTTTTTTAACTTGTCTTGCCAGATACACAGAGCGAGGTGTGCCTTTCACCGTATTGGAACTGAAGCGCTATGGAGCAGTACACAGCGAATAGTAACAGTTCCACAGAGCAGATTGTTGTGCAGGCTGGACAGATTCAGCAGCAGGTATGGAAAGTGATAACGGGTGAGGCTGGCATTGCCAGTGCTGAGTTACAAATCTTTTTCTACTTTTCAGAGTTTCACAGAACCAGCAAGATGCTTCATGATACTGTCTGGATATGTTTTTACCTGACTTCTGTCACCTGATCAGTGATCTGACTTGACTCGAAGTCAGAGTAAAGATGTTTTTAAAACAAATACTTATTATAATATTAAATTAATAAAATTGCAGGTATACAAGTTACCAAATTTCGGTGTCGTAGGGAGTTTGCAAACTGGTAGTGATGGGAGGAAAGTACCGAATCCTCTCTGAAAATGGAGGAAACAGAATATTAATACAGTCAGTTGTCCACAAGGAACAATGTAGATTCCCCCCCAAATTGAAATAGGTTTTGTTCAAGCCCATAGAGGCTTTCTCCAGCTTTCTCCAAAGAAGTATTTATTGAGATCCTTTGTTTTAGAACTACAGGTGGATCAAGATGAACACAGTACAGGAATTGCAACAAAACATGTAGCTTTGGATGAATTCATCCATTCCAGAAAGAAGTTTCTAGTTAATGTCATGATGTGCAGATGAGTAGGGCTGGGGTTTTTTAAGGGCTTATAGATTTTTACTGTTGTTAAGCTTCAGCCATTCAGATATAGTAATGCATTCTCAGATCAGCTGTGCTGGTGCTCAGTTTTTTTGCAGCTTATGTTTGTTCTAGTTCAAGGCAAGAGGAGTTTCTCAGTTTGTCATGCAAATGAATGAGCCACTGGATTATGTTTTCAGTGAGATATACTTAGCTTTGTCATCAGCCTATTTGAGTGTTTGATAGCGGGGACCAGCTTCTTCCATTTAATTTAGTTGAAGTTGACTTTTTGAGTCAGAACAAGATTGCACTTGAGGTTAAAAAAATATATATTAAGAATTATCAAAAATACGTGCTTCCAGCAGATAACCAAATATATATTTGGTTTTATTGATAGTTTGTAGGTAGTAGTAAAAGGGAGGTAAAAACATTGATAGTATTGTAGTTAGTAGGTAAAAGGGAGGTAAAAACATACCTTGGCTTGTTTCATTTTTAGTACGTGCTCTTAAAGCCTGTGTTGTATTTGCTACGAAATGTTTTTCTAAAATAATTTTTTTTTTCAGGCCTGTTGTAGTACAGCTTTTAGTAGAGAGATGTCCTTCATCTCCCAAATGCTAACACAGTTAACACAGATTATTTTGGGACTCTTACTAAAGAGGCTAAAGATAGAAAAGACTTCTGGATGTAACTGCTCTTGCAGCCTCTCAAGATTGTCCTTCAAGGTCAGTGGTGGGAAGACATTGATGCAGGGGTGACATAGATGAAGCTTAGACTGTAGTCAAGCTATAGTGCTGCTGTTCTGTGCAGAAAGGAATTTATGGCCTTTATTGTAACTAACAAGTCTGACAAAAATCTGGAACCCTTTCACAGTAAGAAACCTGGGCAGTGAAAGGAAACACTAAGCAGAAAGGTAGCAGTCTGAAACACTAAAGCTGAGATTTTAAATTCTGCAAAATAATCTCTCATGTTCTTTGTAAGCGATTTTTGTTTGGGATATTGAAGCCTATCAGTATCATATTGAGTTTTGTCGGTATTCCATTCTCAGGTTTGCTAAACATAGTCACATTCCTTATGTTCCAAGAGCAGTGTGTATGAATTTTAAATTCACCCTCTTCCAGCAAAGTGTCGTCATCTCTTGTCAGAGCTGTGCATTTCCATGTTTCAAGCTATTCCTGTTCCTATTCCCAGCAGCAGGGTGGTGTCACTGCTGTCCAGTTGCAGACTGAGGCCCAGGTGGCATCCGCCTCAGGCCAGCAAGTCCAGACCCTCCAGGTAGTGGTGATCTCTCTAATTGTGTTTGTGAGCACTGCATGACTCTCACCATTGCCACATATCTAATGCTGTGTTTTTTCCAGGGTTTGAAATAGGAAAAGGAAAAATTGTTAGCAGTAGTATCTGTGCTTTACGCTAGCTGTAGGGTTTTCCATGAAGAGCATGGGATTATAGCTTTTCATTGGATCTCAGGTGCATGCCAGAAACCCTGATGAATTTGTGAATTCCTGCTGCTGTAATTCTGAAAATGAATAGTGGTTGAAATGAGAGTGAAAAGGAAAAAACACCAAGATGAGGAAGAAACAGTTGAGATATAACCCAAAGATTTCCTGTAGTTTCAAGGAGATTAGATTTCTGATATCCACTGTGAGTTCTGTGTCTTCACTACATGAAAGAAAGAGAGAGGTGGTAGATGACCCCCGTGAGCTTGAAGAGTGAAACTTTTTCATATGTGATTAAAAAGGGCACCTGGGGACAATATTGGCCTCTGGGGGATTGAGAGATCCGATTTCTTATTTACGTGTGAACAACACAGGGAAACCCAGGAGAAGTATGTATCCTAACAGTAAATACATCACAAACTGGAAAGAAATGCAAGGTTATTTCAAACCCTTATTTGTTTCAATGTGAAGTATTTTCTGTCTTGCAAACTTCATTTCATTAGCTCACATAGGAGGCTTTTAAAGGAGTGGATAAATCCTGCATAGCCGTGGCAGCTTAGTCGTGCATTTTTCACTCAGTATTTTGGTTTTGTTTGGTTTTTAATTCTTCAGAGGAGGAGAGTTCCGAGAGGCTAGAATGGTCTTGCCAAGTGTAAAGTTGAACACAGCATTTTTTATGTTCAGAGTTAAAATTTGAAAAGCTGGCTGACTTGAATTGCTTGGGTCACTGTGGCCTCCCGGTCATCGTTATGTCCCGTCCGTGTCCCATCCCCCCCCTTTTTTTTTCTTTTGGCTTGTTCTAATACATTAACAAGAATCCTGGAATGTATCGTTTTTCTTTCTGCTTATTGGATATTGTACTGCTGACTGTGCTTCTCTGTGGCTGACATGAGCATGCTTATCTCTCTCTCTCTCTGTTGTAATTCAAAACAAGTACTACTGATTTTTTTGGGGGGGGGACACACTTGTATGCGATAGTTACAAGGTTGAAGAACAGAACAGTGTCGCAAGGGTATTAGGTGACCTGTAAAGTTGCAATATTCTATGTAGGGCATTGATCACTGAGGCATAACTGTAGTGGTTTCCGTAGATGTGTTAGCATATAATTCACTAAGGTATTTGAACTATGCAAAATGAAGCTTTTTTTTAGGTAGTTCAGTATGTGCTGAAAATCTGTACTGATGTTTAGTCTGGTATTCTACAGTGGCTGAAGAGTGAGCGTTCGCTATTGCATATTCTTGAAATTTACAGGTAGAAAACCCAAGAACTCGGTGACTTTTTATCATGTTGTGTTGCTCTTGTTTCTAAACAACTCAGAGCGTGGTAAAGAGTGATTACCTAGTTCATAAGACTCATTTCACATTTAAGCCGTGGAGGTATGCTATTTTCAAAGATATATTTTGGGGAGTTTGGGGACTTAGCGGGTAAGGGTTTTTAAACAGAGAGGTTTTCCCCTTGCTTTTCTTTTCATTGGCCTTTTTTCTAGTAACCAGAGACATACCTGGTCCAGGAGTCCAGAGACTCTTATGCCAAATTTATAAATCTGCTGTAAGCCTTGTTGGGCTAAGAAGTGGCTGCTGCTCATTTTCTTTCACTCTTCCTTACTGAAATACATTTTGCATTGTTATATTTATAATTTCACTTAATAACCATGAAAAGATTCTCTAAGAACATTGCATGCTATATATTGGTTAGGAAATGGAAATGTTGTAAGCATGTAGTTGGAGGGAGTTGAAGCTACCTCAGAATCTCTCTGTCAGAATAGCTTATTTAGAGCTTTTTCTCATAAGGAACCCCAATCAAAGATTAGTAATAGTGATGTGGATAATTAAGTTTCTTTTATTACACTTTGCTCGCAGGCTGTGCATGAAGATAGTTATTGTGTCTGGAAAATTTAGCCGTGCTTGTCATGCTTTATTGCAATTAGACTTGCAAGTTTTGGTTAGACTGCAACAGAAAAAGATAATTTACTAAATCCAGTAGTACATCATGGAAAAAGATTTAGAAACTAAAGATACTCAATGCTGATTCTGAACCCAGGTTAGTGACTGTTGCTCAGGTTCTCTGGTCACCGCATTAAAATAGGTAAGCATTTAGCCTCAGTAGCCGCTTCAGTTTCTGGCTTCACGTCAGCAGACTTTTTCATTGTTCTGTTTGTTTTTTCTCCTGTTTCCTAGGTCCAGGGTCAACCACTAATGGTACAAGTAAGCGGAGGTCAGCTGATCACATCAACCGGCCAGCCCATCATGGTGCAGGCTGTGCCTGGGGGTCAGGGCCAGACAATCATGCAAGTCCCGGTTTCTGGAACACAGGGACTGCAGCAGGTGAGATAATCCTAATTTTATTTAAGATAAATTGCAGAGAATGAACTGTGATGTTCTCACCTTGGCAGATAATATGTTTGCCTCAGCACTCTTAAAATAAACTGGGCAAAGACGGTTGTTCTCCAGCTATGGATCTGGCAGTGAGCTGCGTGTTAAGAATGCAATGAGAATTCTTTGTGTATTTGATTTTTGTATTTTATGGGATGGTGCAAACCTTTTAAAAGAAGTCCATTAAAATACAGCTGGAGTTGGTTTGGGGTTTTTTGTTTGGGTTTTTTTATTTTTATTTTATCTGGCCCTTGCAGTATAGTTGGTGATCTGGTGCCTACTCAATTTATGGCTCAGAAAGAGGATTTTTTAAATTATTATTTATTTAAGAAAGCTTCTTGAAAATAACTCTTGTGCTTGAGTTCATCTCATATGTGATGGCTGAAGGTGAATTTAAACATTTCCATCGCACAGAAGGTAATACTGTAGAAGGTATAGAAGATGGATTTTATTAGAAGCAATTATTTTGAAATATTTGTCTAAAAGACAGTTTTTAAATTTAAACAGGTGCTCGAAGTGTGTTCCTCAAAAGCAAAGGGAAGAACTGTAACAGTGGCATAATGAAAGTGTTCTAGGGATTTGAGAATGGGATTTAGGAATCAAGTTCAGCACAGTCCAGGAAGGCACATGATGTCTCGGTGTTTTGAGAAGTTTATTTAGTGTTTATTTAAAATTTATTTTGTTGAAAAACACTATATTTTGTGTTAGGTTCTTTACAGTCTGGTTGTTGGAGGAAAATCCATAACTGGGTTTTTAAGCACAAGCTTCAAGCCATATTCCAGTTCCTCTTTTCTAATCTAAGAAATGATCCACAATGGTGGAAAGACTTCTCTGCAAAGCTGAAGACAATATATATATTTTTTGTATATATATCCAGGAGTACTTCTGTATGCTGGATAATTAACACTCTACCGATATCTTAAATCTTAGTCCTCTTTTTTTCTTTCACCTGAGTATTATTATTCCTAGTTTCATGTGAATGATTTATTTCTTTTGACTGTTTTATTGTGTAAGCAGTGGAGAACTGCTATGACATAATGACACTAGCATGTTATGTTTCCTCTATTCTGTATGGTTGTGACTGCTGTGTCACAGGGAGGAATAAATTAAAACTCTTCATTTTAAAGTGGAAAAAGAGAAGAATCAGTGCTTTCTTTTTCTTTGCAACAGTAAATCATCCTCAGAGATGATTTGGTAATGCTGAGGCCAAGGAGGGAGAAATAAGAGGCATAGTTAATGTTCCTTTCTGACTCTTTCTTCCACAGATTCAGTTGGTCCAGCCAGGTCAGATTCAGATTCAAGGTGGGCAGGCTGTGCAGGTACAGGGGCAGCAGGGCCAGACCCAGCAGATCATTATACAGCAGCCACAGACTGCAGTTACTGCTGGCCAGACACAGGTAACTGCACCAGCATGAAAGGGTTTTCTTGAGAGAAATAGGAAGAGAAACTTGACAAATGACTTAAGGTGTGGTTAAGTAAAAAAAGAGAAAAAAAAAAACCAAAACAGAGGAATTATTAATATTGAGGAGAACTTGAGAATAAATTTCCTGTTTTTGTAGTGTTTTCCTACGTAACTCTGGGGCAGAATAAATAGATTGCATGTTTTTATTCATTGTGTTTCTGTATTTTATTGGTTCATGGTTGTTTTTGTCTATTAGTTGAAATTTGAAACATGAAGTATTGCTAATTTCATACTTGGGCCATTTTGTGAAGTAGTCTAGTCATACCTGGGTTTTCTGCTGATTCTCTTGTTTAGGACCAAAATTAAATTTCTGAGCAGAATAGTTCTTCCTTTAACATATTCATAGTGAGACCGGGAACCTAGAACTTGTTTCTTTCAATATTAAATAATACAGTGTTAGAAAAAGTATGTTATATGTGCTTTAGGTATTTTATCTACAGTTCAATTGCTTTGTGCTCCATCCTATTTCTTGATGCTGGTAATAAAGCAAAAGAAATAGATGCCTGAAACACCTTAAGCACCATGTGTTAATTCAGGAATTGTAAAATTTGAAAAATAAGCAATTTGTAAAGTTACTGTGTTCTTTGTTTTGTTTAGACCCAGCAACAAATAGCAGTTCAAGGACAACAGGTAGCACAAGCAGCTGAAGGCCAGACCATAGTCTATCAGCCAGTTAATGCTGATGGAACCATTCTCCAACAAGGTATGAGCTTTGGTGTGAGGAGGCAGGACTTCTTAACATCTCTTTGATAGGTTTTTATTGCCTTGTAATTATTGTCAAAGAAAACACTGAGTTGCAATGATAGTAGTGCTGTGAGTGCTGTGATACGAATTGTTGGCATAGTGTGTGGAAGAAGAGATGTTTATGTTATTATACAGGAATTCAGCCTGCGGTTCTTTCCCCAGAAGAATAAAATATGGCTCTTTTCTTTGGCAAGGGCTATTAGAATAGAAACTCTTAAGTTTGCTTTTACATCTTAGAGTACATGATCTCTTACCTGACACTGGGATTACTGTGCAGATACAAGTGCAAAAAATAAGAAGTATGAGGACCAGGTGATGGAATTTAGTTAATAACTTGCAATGCTTTTCTAAATTTTTTGCTTGTTATGGAAGAATGAATGAGTAAAAAACAGAAGTGGGACTAATGGTGTTCCCTTCTTTTTGTGTGCGTGTTTTTGGATTTTTTTTCTTTTTCCTTTTGTGTTTTATTTTCTTAAAGTTACAGTCCCTGTTACAGGCATGATCACCATTCCAGCAGCCAGTTTGGCTGGAGCACAAATTGTCCAAACGGGAGCCAACACCAATACAACCAGTAGTGGACAAGGGACTGTCACAGTGACACTGCCAGTTGCTGGAAATGTTGTCAATTCAGGTGGAATGGTTATGGTATGTCTTTAACTTCCCATTGGTCTTCTTAAAGGTTGAGGTTTAAGATGTCTGTACACAAACTGTTGGCTGAGATTCATGTCACCTTAATATGATCAGTCTTCTCAGCAGCTACCATTAGTTTAAAGTTTAAACAATGTCAGTTTTCAGTTTTAATGGCCTGTGTCCTATTGGGATCTCTGTATTCTGTACTTTCTTTCTCCCACAGCAGATTATTGAGATCAGAAATCTAGAAACTGAAATTCAAAATAAGCTGTTAACTGATAAGTAGAGGTTTAAAAATACTGAATCAACTGTTGCTTTTCTTGAGGATCCCTTAGTATTTGTTTCTCTGATTCATAAGAGGGCTTTTTCTGCTAATTCTTATTTCTTTGTAGTGATGCCTTTTAATGTGAATTTTATTGTTCGTCCCCACTAGATGTCAGCAGCTCTACAAGTAGTATTTGCTTAAGAAATGCTCTGAGGTGATCATATAAATTAAATAAGTGATAACCAAAAAGAAAGGGAAGCAATGGGCATGTCCAGAATGCTTAATTTTACAAGAAGCAGTAACATGGTTATAGAATTGTATATTGTATTGAAATTTCACCATTATCAGAAAAAAAACCACCAAGCAGAACTGAGATGCAATTGATTTGTTTTAAATTTGTTCTGTAGTTTGAGAACAACTTTGTTACTCCTTTCAATTTAAGTAGGTGCATTATCTGAACAAAAACCACTTACTTTCCATTTTAACTTTTTTTTTAATTACTTTTTTGCATTCACTTTGTGTTCTGAGCTGCAAGTACTAAAAACATATTCTTCTCTGCACAGATGGTACCTGGAGCTGGATCAGTACCAGCTATCCAGAGAATACCTCTGCCTGGAGCAGAAATGCTCGAAGAGGAGCCCCTCTATGTAAATGCCAAGCAGTATCACCGCATCCTTAAGAGGAGGCAGGCACGTGCTAAGCTTGAAGCAGAGGGAAAAATTCCCAAAGAAAGAAGGGTGAGAATATAACTCGGATCTAATACAGGGTTGCTCTATGAGAAAGGCACAGAAAACCACCTGTGCTGGAAAATGAGGACTGGAATCTTAAAAGTGTTCTTCAATTTTTGTGTGTGTTCATAAGCTACATCGAAGTAATTTTTTTAAGTCCCTTGGTGGCAGTCCTGCTTCCTTTGCATGCTTTTAATTGTTGAATATGTATGTAGCTGTATTGCAAATGGGCATTTACTGTAAACGCTTTATCTTTGGGGAAGGACGGAGACTGGGTAGGCTTTTCTAGCAGTCAGGAATTTCCCTTATTGAAAGTACTGAACTAGAAATAGTAGGCTAGTCTCTCATTACCTCCTTCGTATTGTTGCAGAAATACTTGCATGAATCTCGGCATCGTCATGCCATGGCCAGGAAGCGGGGAGAAGGTGGACGCTTCTTCTCACCAAAGGAAAAAGACAGCCCTCATATGCAGGTAAGTAGAATTTTGTCTGTTCTTTGGACAACTGCCAATTCCAGTTCTTCAGAATACGCTTTAGAGGTGTCTTTGTACTGTTTTGTTTGTTCTTTTTTGGGCTAGGCTGCTGACCTTTGTCCCCCTCTGCCTTTGAATTTATGTTTCAGGCATTGTAAAGAAACCTTCTGTCTCACTTCATGTAGACAGCAAGTGTCTCTTTGCCTTGAGTAATTAAATTATAGTAATATTGATGGAAATGTATTAACTTTGTTTTTCAGAGAATGCTTGTATCTGTTTGTCCTAAGAAATATAATCTTTGCAGACTTTCTGGTTGCATACCAGAAGTATTTTTTTAGGACGTGAATTAAAGGTAGAGACATCTTATCGTACATCTGATGGAAAATTAAAAAATGTGAATATCTGATTCTTAGCTGCATATTGATTTACATTAAAAGTGAAGACAGGTTTTCAAAGGAAGGGACACAATAGAGTAGAATTAGCAAATTCTGTTGTTGATTAGTGCTTTAAAGTAGTCCTGTGGTTTAGCGGGAGAATATTTCTTATTCTGAAGTGGTATCCTTCCCAGATTCTAGACCAGTACAAGGTCTTCCCTATTACCAGAAACAACACATTACTAAGAACTATTAGGATTTAAATATCCCATTCTCTTATGCTGGCCTGTAAAACCCAGGAAAAATATGACATGTTTAAAGATCAAGGGGAGGGGCAGGAGTATCTCCTCTTGATAGAGTTGTGTGTGATTCTCTCTGCTGTTACGGAAAAATGTTGAAGTTACAACATGATATGTATTTTTAATCTGTAGGATCCAACTCAGGCCAATGAAGAAGCGATGACACAGATGATCAGAGTCTCCTAACCACTGCTTAAAGAAAAAAAATAACTGAATAGAATTCCCGTCCTTTCTGCAAGTCTGTCCTACCTTTCCAGTGTATCAAGCGAGTCTTTCAGTGGGACAATCGCCATACCACAGCCTATCCTTTTCTACAGAACAAGCACCACGTTTTCAGTATGTGGTCGAGATTTTAACTGCAGTTGACTCAACAAATAGAAACTTAATGACTTTTTCAGTATACTCTTCTGATCCAGCGCAGGGATTTCAGAGTCTGACTGCTCATGCCTTTTGTTTGTTTGTTTGTTTTCTTCTTTTAAACATCTCTTGCATTAAGATTGGCCATGGGTGAGAGTGTGCCACTGACTCGGTGATCAGCAATAACTCTGGCATGCTGAAGCAGGGCCAGCAAAGACCTCTTGGAGTTAAGGCCCTTCTGTACAGAGACATCATCCAGTTTATAGCAACCAGCACTGACATGGCTATACCACGGTACTTTGTTTTCCCAGCAGATACTTGTTATTTACATCCACTCCTTACACCTTTGGACTTTATTGTCAACTGAACTGCTTCCTGTTGTTGCATCTGCACTTCTGAAACTGGCAGAAACTGAAGGGGGTTCTTTTAAGTTCCACCTTGTAAAATCTGTAAACAGCAAGCTCTTCTCTGGGAAAAGTTCAGCCATCCAGTCACAATGATATAAATATTTCAAGATTATTACAGGACTTGATATATTGTGTATCTGTTCCAAGAAGTAAGAGGGGAGAGGGTGATGTGGGGATGAGGATTTAAATAGTAAAAGCAATCTCTTGGTGTTTTTTGGTATGTTTATTGCCAGTGGTTGTTGCTTTGGAAGAAAAGTGGATGCTAGTATAAAAAGGATTAAAAATGCTAAGTGAGTCTCTTCGAAAGGATTTCTTTTTTTGATCTTCCTTCTAACTTGCCAGTCCAGTGTATGGTTCCTCCAAAAGACATAAAATCTGCAACCTTGGAGTGATAGCACTTGACCATCTTTGTGATGGTGTTTCTTGATGTCTGTTCTAAATCAGTTCTACAATTCTCTCATTCTGCAAAGAGGGAGGCATTGTTTCATGACAGCAGAAGCATAGGACAACTCAACTTAGCTCATCCTGATGTAACTGAAGGACTGTTAAACAAATGAAGGCAGATATTGATGAACCTTTTGGGCTTTTTATAGACTATCCTCTTTAAATTAAAAAAAAAAAAGTGGCACTTAATGAAGGAGGAGTACTTACATTTTAAAAAAAGGATTTTTTCATGACCTATAGCTGGCTTCTGGCTGAGTATCTTGACAAAACGTATCTTTATCTTTAATTCCATAGCTCATTACAGATTTTAAGCTTGCTTCATTCTTACTGATTTGAAATTTGGCGATGGAA
Source organism: Ciconia boyciana (assembly GCF_034638445.1). Lineage (NCBI taxonomy): Eukaryota > Metazoa > Chordata > Aves > Ciconiiformes > Ciconiidae > Ciconia > Ciconia boyciana. Next base: position 4,336,178 of record NC_132956.1, on the reverse strand, counting down.
GCTGTAGTTCATAACCATTTTACCAGGTGATACTTGCATCTTTCCATGCCTGTCTGTTCCTATTTTGAATGAGTTTTACAGGCTCTCTGTGTATCACCTGCATGCTGTAGTCCCATCTCTTCCAATTTTTGTGTTCTCGAAAACAAAACTGCATCACGGCAGTTAAGCATGGGATTGGAAATACTGCCAGGCATTGTTATTGCAGGAGATGATTATGAACCTGAAAAGGTAAAGTAGCGTGGCATGTTTTTGAGGAAAGCATCCAAGGACGGGAAGATTCAGTGAACTCTGTTTTCAAGTGACAAAAAAAGTAAATGAAACTTGAAAAATACAACCCATATTATCTCCCTCCTATGTTTTTCCCATTTACTGAAAGCTTATGACTAAATGCAAAATGGAGGACAAATTAGCAAGTTGTAGAAGACTGGGAGGATACAAAAAGACAGCGCCTTGAAAATTCTCTTTACTTGGGGTAAAAGAGAAAAACAATAGACCTAAGAGTATGAGAAGATGGGAAGAAATGCAAGAGGAGGGAGCAGAAATGTGGAGATATGTTAGATTCTACATTGCCAGCAGGCAATCTTGGAGGAAGAGTATGCCTGTTGAGATACTAAGGATGACAGTGTTTAGGTCAGCCATCTGTGGAAGTACGTAGCCAGTGAAAGAACAAAGAAGAAATGCAGATTTGGTATTTGTACTTAGGCAGCTGGATTTATGGAGTTCAGTTAATTTTCTTTCTGAATTTTTAGTTCCATGTTCTTACCCACACCCCAGCTGACATGGTGAACTGAAGCTGAGAAAGAAACTGTTTGACACCTGCAGCTATGGGAGGAGGTGGCCTCGTTCTTGACATGCAAATCTTTCTTTCAATTTTGTCTTAAATTATATTAGCAATCTAACGCTCTGCTCACAGATCTTACATTAGGATTTTCTTCTAATGATTCAAAAGGCATTTGTTTACCTCTGTTGCATTGATGGCATCTTCGGTGCTTTTGGTTGCTTCCGCCTTAAAATACTTGGCCAATTAGAGCATGGTGCTTATTTTCTTCAGTTGGCAACTATGAAATCCTCACCTAGCATTTCTTGTGAGGTCACTCATTTCAGGAAATATGTAGCTCTCTTTTAGTGAAGGAATAACAAAAAATTTGCTTTAGTTGAATTTGCAGCATTATTGTAAATATTTTTTTAGATCATCTGTACATTTTGTCAGTGGAGTATTCATGTGCTGGAGGAATATTTCTGTGCTGGAGTAAGATAGCCTCTCCATAACGTTTCTGCTCTTCAACTGATGGCTAATCTCTGGAGTAACCCCTCTGAGAGTTGAAAGTTAGGGAAGCAAGATTATTGCTCTGACATAAGTATTTTTTTTAATGAGTAATTACTTCTTTTCTTAAAGAACTTGTAAACTTCTTCAAAACAGCTAGAACTTTTTTCCCAATAAGCCCTTCATATATAGGTTTTCTGATCCGTTGTTGTAGAATGTGTATTAAGACCTATGGATTTGTGTTATATAGGAAGTCTTATTGTTAATACTTTAAATAGTGATGTAAAAGCCTGAGTGCTACTGTCATATTTTTCGTTTGCTTTGGGTTATGTGTATTCACTTCTAAAAGTAGTGTTTGCTTGGTGGGATTGGAGTTATCGGTCAACACCATGTTACCAAAAAAGTTTGCTTTCTTTTCCTGGGTAAATTTGTTAAATTGGAGACATCATCAAGTTCAAACTTCTCTAGTAATTAAATGAGAATTCTTTGTGGATTGGCTACACTTGAGCAAAAACTCCACTTTGGGAGTGCATAAAAGAGTGGATGAGGATAAAAGAAGAGGCTCGAGGAGAACAAGAAACGTGGTCGATTGACCCAGAGAGCACTGGAGCAACAAACCGATCAAAAACCAGTTTTATATGAGTGTAAAGAATGGGATGTGGAAAATGGTCCTCAAGTGATGCTAAATGGCTTTAAGGCCTTGCATGTTAAAAAGGGGGGGGAAGGGGGGGGGGAGAAAATCTTTTCTTTGTGAATGGGTGTGGGAGGGCACTGAGATTAATGTAATGTAAGGTAAAGTTTGTACATAGTTAAAAGTTTATAATTTTTTTTATATGATGCATTTTTTCAAGTGTATTTTGGTCTTTAATAGATGCAATTGTAAGTACTGTGTACACTATCCAGCTAATAAAAATTTATAAACCAAGAACAAGCTTTGGCTCTCTTTTTCAGACCTGCTCTTTTCAGTCAAGTGGCAGCAGTGACACAGAGCGGTGAAGAGGAAGCGGTGAGGGCAGGCGGTGGTTTTAGCACCACTGAGAAACGCCTAGGTGGCCAGTGAGCTTTCCTGCCCTCCATGAAAGCAGGGAGGAGAAGGGGCAGCTCTGCCTCCACTTTGGAGGATGGCTGGGTGTGCCTGCTGCACTTCTGCCCTGTGGGGAAGGGCCCAGACATCTTCGCATTCATCTTCCCTTCCACCCCCATCCTGCCATCTTGCTGCATGAAGGGACTGTTCTGCCCGCCCTTGGGGCCTGACTGCTGGTGAGTCCTGGAAGCTGATTGGCTGAGGGAAGCTGGGGAGCCTGACCATGGGTGTTCATTGGATGGGTGTTGCTCTGGGGCACCTCCGATTGGTCAGTGAAGAGGGCGTCCATCTTGCCCTGCTGCTCTTCCTCACAGGATGAGGTAGTTGCCTCAAGATGGTGGCTGTGGGGTGGTTTGCATGCAGTAGCTGGATTGTTTGAGGAAGGGCTGCAGGAAGGATGGCAGGAGGCCTTGCCTCTCCGCTCGGAGCCCAGGGAAGCTGCTGTGACCCTCTTGGAGTTGGAAAGTGGCCTCACTGAGGTGGAGGAGGGAAGGCTGCTTTGAGCTGGCCAGTGTTGCTTTTGTGTGTCCTTTGAGTGTGGGGAGAATGTTTGGTGAGTCTGGGCTGCGAGGAAAGAGGATGCACGGCAATCATTGTTTGAAAGAAAAATTATCATTCTAATCATTAAGGGAAGTATGCCTAGTAGTCACATTATGTCCCTTCCATAGCTAGCCGGCTCCTGGATATCTGTTGGCATAATGCTCAGCATGCCTCGGTGACATTTCAGCCTCTTTGCATGCTTGCTGCAGGATTCATTGCATTGAATAATTATCCCTGAAAGGCCATGCAGAAGAATCCAGTGATTATACAGAAGCTGCCCTGGAGCACAGGGAGTGTCCTATGGGTGCAGCGATGGAATCTGTACAGGGCTGCGTAAATGTAAGAGACGACAGTCCAACTTCACGTTACCCAAATGCTCTTCTAAGACATTCATTCCTTTATATTCCTGGTTACCTTCCAGGAAGGCAGTTTCTTCTTGTCTCCAAATTCCCAAGTATCATGTCATTATCTTTTTTGGCCAAATATGACTGTATGGACACCCTTAGAAAGAGCTTATTTCTTGTGTTTTGGCACAAAAGGAAGTTTTCCTCTTAAGAGGATTGGGCAGGCTTTGAAAGGTTTAAGAGAGAGTCAGTTTCCATGTCTGCCTGCTAATCCCTCTCAGGCATGCTCTTTCTTCCATGCGTGCTGCTCAGGATCTCTCAGCAGTATTGTAACTTAAACATTCACTACGATAACATAAATACTTTTATCAAGGCTGAGGTCCTGCCCTGTTAGGTAATCTTTGTGTGGTGTCATCTAGTTGTATGTTACAGTATTGTTGAAACAGTTCCTGTGTATGTTTACGGTTTGCAAAGGTCTTTGTGTTAAAAGCAGCCATATAAAAAAGCAAAACATCTGCCTTTTTTTTTTTCCTGTGTTCTTGGGACAGGCACTCTTTTGGAAGGGATACACTGAACTTCACAGGTGTTTGTAGCTATACGCTATGTTCTTGAAAGAACAGTAGTAGTCGCTACCCCAGGTTCTGGGGACCTGGTTTTGCTCTCACTGGTGCAAAAGCATCTCTGCTGGCAGAGGTTCAAAGCACACATGAATATCACTAGCTGACAACAAACAGAACAAAAAAGGCCAAGTTTTACCCTAAACACTATTGTGTTTCTTTCTCCTGCAGTGGATGCCTTAATGATGTTTTCCAAGTAAACCAACTGTGAGTGACATCTTTACACTACCCATAAAACAGCTTGGAAAAACTGGATGAGTTTGTATTTAGCTACACTGAAGCGGTCCCAGACCTCCAACGGAAAATTGGTGCGTACTTCTAATGCTAGTTATAATGGGGCATAACCATACCACCTATGTTAACTGTCTAAATTAGGGAGTATGGTGTCCCCATAAGTGAGATAGAAGTTCCTTCAGCAGGCAGTTCAGAGCATCCAGTTAAGTCCTTCTGTTTGGAAATGTCTTCTGAAAATGCCTTTTTCCCTCTGCTGAATGTACAGGATCTGGCCTCCTAACTCAGACACTGTTATGTGCTGCGAAGCCCCCACAGGCTGGCAGTCAGTGGGTCCTGAAGAAAGCTGGCCTGGTTTTCTGTCACTGCATTGCTGGCAGCTCTGCAATCATGATGAAATGCAGAAATGCTGGAAGTGTGATTGTTGGCCAGTAGAGCAGAATAAATCCTCAAGGATCTCACAGCTGAAGATTCGTGAATGCAGAAGACCATGAAGGGCAGTGGCCCAACGGAGTAAGCAGGCGTTGTAGTCCTGGAGGGAATGCCCTCAGCACACAATAGCTTATCTGATTACAAAGCCACTCGGATATTGATTTTTACAGCTTTTTGCTTTATTCTTAATTTGAAATTCTTTTCAGTTCCCTAACAAGAACAGGAGCAGACTAATTTAAAGCAATCCCTCACTTTGGAGAGAAGTTCCTCTATCTGCTAATCTTGGACTAGTCACGGTTGCCAGGATCTTGTCCTTTATTGCTGAGTTTTCCTTTTTGGTAATCAATATTTTGCAATTGCTGGGCATGGGGGAGAAGTAAGGCAGGAAGTTGAGAACAATTGAACAGGTATTCTGAAGTGAATAGAATGAATAAAATTTTGTACTACTAATGTGAAGTGAATAGGGTTGGTAAGTGCTGGGTTTTCTCTTTCTTTAGGTTCTTCATGCAGTGACACTTCACTGATACTTTGTACTTGGAGGAGCTAGAGACAATCATTTGTTCCTAAAATGTTTTCACGTTTCAGTTACTTCGAGAGGAAGAGGAAAGGTATGAATGAGCCAGCTTCGTTTTGTCTAGCAGGAGACTTCTTGGTCTCTGTAGTTTTGCGCTCATGCAGTATATCCAAAATTCAGTTTCCTTTACCATTTTGCTTTCTGTGGGGCTTTCAAGATATGGAGCAGAACTGTATGGTTTACATAGTGGCTAATAAAACATCATCCTTTTCCTCTCTGCCTTTTGATCAAATCTCCATGCCATATGCATATGGCAAATTTTCCCCAATTTGCAAAACTGCTACAGGAAAGCACTTAGATGGCATAATACTATGATGACTGTAGCAGAATCTCCAGAGTATAATTTATAATTTATTATATGATTCTTATGTTCTTCCAGAACACTTAGGGCAAGAGCTCTTTGCAGTGAACAGGAAGTAACAGATGAAGGTGCCCAGCCATTAGTCAAATGGGTATTCATTTACTCCTTATTAGAGATGAAAATGGTCCTCTTAGTGTTTACTGCTTTTGAAGTGAGACAAAGAAGAAAGAAATAACTATTTCAGCATAGGCTGCAGAGAACGTTTAGATTTGGAGTGAGTTTTAACTAGATGTCCTGTAGAAGGACAGAGGAGATGTCTGGAGGCACTGGAACGGAATGTATTGACTAATAGCCTCAGTCTTAGAAAAAACTCCTGTCCTCTTACATCCTGTCAGCTGTGCTCTGTCGGTCTGCTACACCCAGTCTCTCAAATGCCACAACTTTATTTCCTGCTACTGTCAAATGAAAGATAAGCTGGGAGGACATGTGAGACATTAGCCAGATACACATCTACACCACTATTCAACGGCCAATATAGAACTAGGTCACTAGCTAGCTGTCTCTGTCAGGCTTATCTGAAGACATGGTCAGGTTTGTAATGTCCCAGATGTCCAGAGGCTGCTCGTACATAAGTTAGACCATTCCTGAATGTGGTTCCACAGCTAATCATAACAGAAGTAGATTGGATGGGCTGCTGATGCTTTCCAAACTTAACTACCAAACATGCCAATCTAAACTGGGTCTTACGATAATTCTTCCTTCATTGTAGGCAGTTCAGGTTACTAGCAAATCTCCATCATTTGCACAGAAGGAAAATACCTGTAAGATGTTACAAATTTAGAAAGATTTGAGAATATTTCTTGTGTCTTTACTTTAAATCAGGCAGTTACATATTTGCATTTTGTGACAGAGGACTGATGCCATCCATAGAGATAAACTGTCCCTAGAAACACCTCAGATTTGTCATACGGTAGTAGATCATCTTCAGCTTTGTAGGCAGAAAGAGGTGTACACCAGTAAGCCTCTCTATTTAACTCTATTATTCAGGATCTGAGGCCCCCAGAACCTTCACTGTATATGCTATTGCACCCAGATGAGGAATGTAGGCATACAAAGTTTTAGGTGCTTTCAAAGAGTCAAACAGGCTAAATAAGGAATGGAATTTGTATATTGAAGCCTATTATGTTAACCATTTGTCTTTCCTATTGTATATCATTTCAGACCTTAATGGTATGGTTCCCACACTAACACTGTTAACATCTCAAAAATGACCCAAAGCACAAAGGTGTCAGTCATTAATTCTTTCCAGAGTTGGTCAATGCAGTGAAGACTGGAAAAAAAAAAAAAGAAAAAAAGGAAATAACAATATGCAAGAACAGAAAATAGGAAGTTGGCACAGGAAGTGAAGAATGCAATCTTGCAAGCCTGTTTAGGAAGCCAGAAATAGATTTCTTTAGCTATTATTATGGTTTTTTCTAGCTTTATTTTCAGCGAATTTGCAATAGAGGGACAAAATAATCTCAGATATAATGGCAAAAAGCCTGCTATCACATAGCCACATCAGACCAGTCAACAGAATTTCCTTCCTCTCTCCCCTCTCTCTCTCTCTCTCCATCCCGTCCCCTTCCAGAATTGTACAAGCACTCACAGGCAGAGTGGAGTTTATATGATTCATGGACGTCTTCTCTGCCTTTTCGCATTCCTTTCCTCCCATGCCACCCAGTACCTAAGTTGGAGTCTTCTTGCAATCTTAATACCAAAAAATTAAAGCCATTTTTTTATCATATTCAGCATCCTTGGGCCCAACTCACAGAATTAAGATGAAAATCTCAGATTAATTTTGGGATTTATCCATAATCCCTAATGGATGTTTGCACATATCACCCTGATAACAGGATTCAGTAGTTTGATCAAAATGTGTGTAATTTATAATAAAGTCAAGCTAGATTTATACTATAGCTTGGGTGTGGCATTAATAAACAACAAGCACCAAAGGCAAGGAAATACAAAGTTATTTCTGTATAAAAATAAATTAATAAATATCTTTGGGTGTAAATTCTGCACCCACATGTTCAAGCTGAAGACATTTTGTACTGTAACGTAGGCAAATATTTTTCAGCAAAACCCTTGTTTACTAAAACATCTCGAGTGCATTACTTCTGTCTCTGAAGTCCGTGAAACAACTTATATGTTTAAAATAAAGCAGATTCTTTACCACTTTGCTGACCTGGATCTTATCAGAGTGGGCAATAATTAACATTTTATATATGAGTATTTAAGTGAGCTGTTGAAGTTGAAATTCTAAGAGGAAACATTGTGTTTCCATATCTCACAGCCCTTTGTTGACTGTGGCACTGTATCAGTTGCTACCAGAGAGAACCAGTTTCCTGTATTTGGGTTTGTAATTGCCTGTCATTTAAAAATAGAGCAATTTGGAAAAAGCAAATATACCATAGCCTTCCACTAGATTTGCTTACCAATAGCTGAATTGTGATGCTGTACTATTAGAAAAGGGCAGTTATTTTTTCAGGGAAAGTTTGTGCACCCTTGAGCCTCATCCTTTCAGTTGCTTTCTGCCCTGCACCCCATATGTATCCAGCTTCAGCAACTGGATGGAGAAATGGATTGTTTCTAAGTGCGGTTCAGCAAAATTCTGCTAATAAGCCCAAGGCTTTGTGCTGCTTTGTTTAGGTGGACCTGTTTTTCTTTTTTCAGTTCCAGAATGTGGAGTTGTGGCTCTGAAGATAACAGTAGCATATTCCACAGACCCTGAGGAAACTGAATTGCCTGGTGGTTCTTGAGCATGGAAGAAAACTTCTGGTGAAAGCTCTATGTTGACATATGTAACATCTTCAGGCTTCGTCTGAGGTTGGTGCCTTATGACAGCATGTATTGTGCTAACATTCAGTTCCCCATCTGGCGTTCTACTTGCTTTATTTCTTCTGTCCTTCTCAGGAACCATGAAGAATGAGAAGTTAAAAAGAAATTCAGCATTTTTTGCTTCTGAATGCTGGTCTTAGTTCATCTACAATCACAAATGTTTTCTCCTCGTATCATGAAACTGGGGAAGAGGGGAGGGGATGCATGGGAGAAGGGAATGTGTGCTCAGAGAAGTTTAGAAAACTTCTCTAACACAAAACTCTGCTTCCTCAGATTTAAGGGACTAGGTAGAAAGGTGGAGCAACAGTTAACACACTAAATATTTAGAGCAATTGCAACTAGCAAAGTTTTCCTTTGATGAGAATCTTCGGTGATGTTACTGAAGATTCAAGGCCAGTTAATTATCAAAATTATATAGTTATTACATTTATTTTTCTGAGTACTATAAACTAAAATATGCAGAAGGGCTATGACTTACTCAAATAACTGAGTTAGGTTGTGTCTGCTTTGCAACAAGATATCAGACAATCAAGAAATACAGACAGCTAGCTTTAGTCTGCTAGCTTGAGTGGATGCTACACATCCACTGTAGGATGCATGGTACTGAATGCCTTATAACCCCCATGAGTGGTGAACACAGAGCCAGTGTCTCTGCATGACAGAGATCAAACAAAGCACCAGGAATGTGGGATTTCTGATTATGTCTTACTGGCAGTGCTGCTTGGCTGAAAGAAGGATGTCTGCCAAAGTCCATCCCTTTTCCTGCCATGAAGGACAGAATCTCCTTTGAATGTAAAACCACACCTTTACCTTTTCATTTTAGAAATCACTAGCCCCGCTGTCGCTTCCCTGTGATTTAACTTGCATCTTGCATTTCACTCTCAGCTCAGTCTCATTGCCTCCCTGGACAATGATTGCTATGAACAGACCTTCCTTACATTCAGGGTGCTGAGATGACAAGCTGTAGGGGCAGGAAAAGTAGACAAGAGGATTAGGAAGCTTTACCGGCCCTTTTCCTTCTGATGTAAGTGGTGACGAGGAGTATAACAGTAGCAATCAGAGCAGTTGTAGGCAAGAAGGGACTCAGCACCATGAGAGCATAGAGATGCCCGCAGGGAAAAGCATGATATCTTCATTACTATTTACAGCACCAGAGGTGACTAGGTTAATTTGGGAGGGGATTTCATGTGTTTGAAAATGGATTATGGTTCCAGGATAAAAATTCAGCATGCAAATACTACCCCTGCTGTCTCTAAACAAGCACGGTTCCATGAGGTCAGTACTGATCTACAGCCACAGAGGATCCATCCCAGCTGTATTTTCTTTGGCACTTGGCAAGCCTGGGGAATACTCAGGAGCTTGAATTATCTTCCTGCAGTCATTTGCAGTGCTACCAGAGTTCAAAGGCATCTCTCATCAGGATGCAGTAGCCCTTCTCATGGTCTGTCTTTGATCAGGATCATTAATAGGGTCACCTTTGATCAGGCCTGGTAATAACTCTCATCTGACATGCTATGTTGTTTAGCTGGGATTGATCTTAGGCTGGTCTGCTTGTACAAAAGCTTAGAGTCACTGTAGCATTGCATGGCCCCATATAGTTAGATGTCCCTTTTTTAACCAGGTAGAAAGTAAGAACACAGTCAAACCAAGCATCTTCAGTAGAAGCCTCACCTAGTGCTCCTGAAACTGATAGGAACCGTCTACAGCTTTTCATGGGACTTGGGGAGGTTGGATCAGACTCTATAAGTAATGAGGGGGGCGAGCAAAACCACTACCATAGACTTCCAGAGGGCAGACTTTGGCCTGTTCAGGACACTGGTTGAGAGAGTCCCTTGGGAGACAGTCCTGAAGGGCAAAGGGGTCCGGGAAGTCTGGGCATTCTTTAAGAAGGAAGTCTTAAAGGTGCAGGAGCACGCTGTCCCCATGTGCCGTAAGACGAACTGGCGGGGAAGACGACCGGCCTGGCTGAACAGGGAGCTTTTGCTGGAACTCAGGAAAAAAAGGAGAGTTTACCACTTTTGGAAGAAGGGGCAGGCAACTCAAGAAGAGTACAGGGATCTCATCAAGTCAAGCAGAGAGAAGATAAGAAAGGCAAAAGCCCAGCTAGAACTCAAGCTAGCCACTGTTGTAAGAGATAATAAAAAATGTTTTTACAAATACATTAATAACAAAAAGAGAGTCAAGGAGAATCTCCCTCCTTTATTGGATGCCAGGGGGAACATTGCCACCAAGGATGAGGAAAAGGCTGAGGTACTTAATGCCTTCTTTGCCTTAGGCTTTAATAGTAAACCAGTTATCCCCAGGATATTCAGCCCCCTTAGCAGGAAGACAGGGATGGAGAGCAGAATAAACCCCCCATAATCGAGGAGGAAGCAGTTAATGACCTTCTACACTTCCTGGACACTCACAACTCTATGGGGCCGGATGGGATCCACCCGAGAGTACTGAGGGAGCTGGCGGAGGAGCTTGCCAAGCCTTTATCAGCAGTCCTGGTTAACAGGGGAGGTCCCAGATGACTGGAGGCTTGCCAATTTGATGCCCATCTACAAGAAGGGCTGGAAGGAGGATCCGGGGAACTACAGGTCTGTCAGCCTGACCTCAGTACCGGGAAAAATTATGGAGTGGTTCATCCTTAGTGCGCTCAACAGGCATGTGCAGGCCAACCAGGGGATCAGGCCCGGCCTGTTCATGAAAGGCAGGTCCTGCTTGACCAACCTGATTTCCTTCTACGACCAGGTGACCCACCTAGTGGATGAGGGAAAGGCTGTAGGTGTTATCTACCTGGACTTTAGTAAAGCCTTTGACACTGTCTCCCACAGCATTCTCCTGGAGAAGCTGGCGGCTCATGGCTTACATGGGTGTACTCTTTGCTGGGTAAAAAACTGTCTGGATGGCTGATCCCAGAGAGTTGTGGTGAACGGAGTTAAATCCAGTTGGCAGCCAGTCACAAGTGGTGTTCCCCAGGGCTCAGTTTTGGGGCCAGTCTTGTTTAATATCTTTATCAATGATCTGGATGAGGGGATTGAGTGCGCCCTCAGTAAGTTTGCAGATGACACCAGACTGGGCAGGAGTGTCGATCTGCTGGAGGGTAGGAAGGCTCTGCAGAGGGACCTGGACAGGCTGGATTGATGGGCCGAGGTCAACTGTATGAGGTTTAACAAGGCCAAGTGTCGGGTCCTGCACTTCAGTCACAACAGCCCCGTGCAACACTACAGGCTTGGGGGAGAGTGGCTGGAAAGCTGCCCACCGGAAAAGGACCTGGGAGTGTTGGTTGACAGCCGGCTGACCATGAGCTGGCAGTGTGCCCAGGTGGCCAAGAAAGCCAACAGCATCCTGGCTTGTATCAGGAATAGTGTGGCCAGCAGGACTGGGGCAGTGATCGTCCCCTGTACTCGGCACTGGTGAGGCCGCACCTCAAACACTGTGTTCAATTTTGGGCCCTTCGGTACAAGAAGGACATTGAGTTGCTGGAGGGTGTCCAGAGAAGGGCAACAAAGCTGGAGAAGGGTCTGGAGCACAAGTCTTACGAGGAGCGGCTGAGGGAACTGGGGTTGTTTAGTCTGGAGAAGCAGAGGCTGAGGGGAGACCTCATCGCTCTCTACAACTACCTGAAAGGAGGGTGTAGTGAGGTGGGTGTCGGTCTCTTCTCCCAGGTAACAAGTGATAGGACGAGAGGAAATGGCCTCAAGTTGCGCCAGGGGAGGTTTAGACTGGATATTAGGAAAAATTTCTTTACTGAAAGAGTGGTCAAGCATTGGAACAGGCTGCCCAGAGAGGTGGTGGAGTCACCATCCCTGGAGGAGTTCAAAAAACATGTAGATGTGGCACTTCAGGACATGGTTTAGTAGGCATGGAGGTCTTGGGTTGACGGTTGGACTAGATGATCCTAGAGGTCTTTTCCAACCTTAATGATTCTATGATTCTACAGGGGAGAAGGGGAAGCCTGTTTGTGTGTGTATGTGTGTGCGTGCACATGGTTTAGTTGTTTGTCACACCACTCCTCAAGTCCTGCAGTGCATCCACAATGCTATACTTAGAGTCTGGGAGACTTTGTTTTTTACCTCTGATCCTTATTGCTGTCATATGTGGGATTGGCAACATCCACCTTCTTAGTGGGAAATGAAATAGTGTCTAAATCTGCATCCTGATTCCAATTTTCCCCTTGAAAAAAACCCAAGAGCAGGTGATTTTCCCACATCAATCCATCCCTGGTGACTTTTTCTCATGCTAAAAAATCCTGCTTTGCAGGTTTGTAGAATGGTCCAGAGTTACTGCTTGCTTGTTAGCTATGAAATTGTGAAGTTGCACAAGAAAATTCATCCTGTGCTGTTTACCAGTAAAAGAAGGTTAGTTAATGCAGTTGAATCACAGGAATGGATCAAACAGTTCTTCAGGTAAGAGCTGGGAGTTTTGTTTGGGTTGTTGCATAGTATCTGTTATCGGTGTATCTAGATTAAAACATCAAGTGTAGGCCCAGCCTAGAGAGCTACTTACTACTAGAGAGCTAGTAGTAAGTAGCTAGTAGGACAAGAACAGACATAGTGTGATTCCAGTTTTCTTCCCTTTGGGTTGTGGTCCTCTGGTGTTCTTTCATTCTTGCAAAATATTTGATACTTGATTGCATGATGCCTTGGAAAACCTACTTTTCAATGATTATATCATGTGCAGAGGGACAAATGAGATTTGGTTTCTGCTTTCCTTACAAGTTTGGTCCTGTGACTGATCAAAGGGAAAGGACAGCTCCTGCAGGAGACAAGTTTTGTAGAACGTATAGGTCAGCCATGAAAATTCAGACTGTTTTAGAGAACAATATGAAAACTGAATTGCTTATTTGGGTACCTGAATGCTGTTAGGAAGCATCTTAGAAAAAAGATGCATCATGTGATTCCCATACACATTTTTCAGTCACATCAGGCAAATCAAAGAACAGCTTCCACTAAGTATCTTCTATTTTTCTACCTCCTGTGCTGGCTAAAAGCAGAGAAGGAAGTAAAGTGTTAAAACAAATACAGAGGTTTACTAATGAGCTGTGGCAAAGAGATGAACTCAGGTAGAATTTCAGGCAAAGATTCAGATTGCTTGGAGTCTGTTTCATCTGCTGATGTAAATGTAAAATTTCATTAGTCAATGAAGCCAAGCCAGACTCCCCCCACCAGCTGGCTGCAGTTTGTTTATACCGTTAGTATGTATCAAAAATCTGTTTAAAAAAAAGAAATTCAGGAATTATCTGTGTCTCAGGAAATTTCCAGTCTCAGAAGAGAGCTCTTGGAGAGCTGTTTAACACTGACCTGTAATCTTTCTTGTCAAGTGGTAAGAAATTGCTGACTTTTAGAAGATCATTAATTCTTTGATTAACTCACCCAAAACTTCCAGCATGATCCTATTCAGTAGTTTGTTTCTCCCGTGGAAATGGCTCTCGAGATTATATCCCCTGAGTCATTAAGTCGGAGCTTTTTCAGCCACACTCTAATCATTTTCCATGAGAAGTCATTCATCATTTCAGTCCTTCCTACTTTAACAATACTTTGATCAGGGTTACCTCAGATAATAGGTTGACATCTAATTTGGGACACCATTTTGCACCAAATAAAATGTTGCAGTTTCCTGATTTTGCTATCACAGAATAGGAGCAATGGAGGGACAGGGAGTTCCTTTTTTTTTGCAAATAACCTTACGGGTTCTAAAGAAAATAGAGTGGTGATTCATTAGCACCCATGGCAGTGTACATCTCACCCAACAAAGGAGCAGAGCTAACATCAGCACAAAGAGAACTTGCAGAAGACAAGGAAATAACCACCCCCAGTCTAAGGACGGTGGTCACTGGAGATGAGGTTGGGGTGGCAAATGGGAAATTTGGATCACTGCTGCCCTTTCTGAACATAGGCTGTATCAGATTCCAGGGCTGTTATTGCTGTCAGATTCCCCAGGTGCTGGGACATGGAGCCACCTCAGCATATTTCTTATGCCTCATACATGTGTTCAAGTTTAAGATGGTGTTGCTCCATCTCACAAGTCTTCCACGTGAGTTATCAAAGCTTTTCTGTGTGAAAGGTTTCTGTGACTGTAAAACACTTTTAACAGAATGGAAAATTTTGTGCAAAAGCAAGTATTGTTTTTTAGTGTTCATCAACTTACTTGAAATATTTCTGTCCCAAACCCATTTATTTTTGATTAATACAATCCTACAAAATTGTATTCATGGTTTTTGATGGTAATCTATAAAATATTGGTTATTTTCTTTTTTTTTCCTTTGAAAATTTTTTATTTCATATGGCAAAAACAATTTTCTGGCCACTTCTGCCTCTAGATACATATAGGTACATATTGTGGTTCTATATTGAGCTATATAATAGGATTTTACCCTGTCCTTGATAACCTCTAGTGGTATCTCTGTGTCTAGATACACCATGTTTTGCTGTGAAACAAAAATGGAAATGACACATCATTCTTGATTTATTTTGGCTGTCTCCCACCCGGTGCACTGTTGACCTCATAGCTCACCCTCAAGTGAAACCATCATCTGTATTCTTTGCAGCAGAATATTCTTCAGATCACCCCACACCCCACACTGATATGTGCCAGAATTCTCTCTTCGAAGTGCTGTCATGATCACAGAAAACCAGCCATGTCCTAAGTCTATCAGGCCAACTGAACGATGCAGTGCATGGTTAAGGTTAATCTTTCTTTTAAAGGGGAACTCAAGGCTAAGTCTAGACAATATTTTTCTGACAGCTCCTTGCACCAAAATTTCTTCTCATGTAAATTCTTGTGCACATCATATGAGCAGTTAGCTCTGAAGGACTCTCCTTCTGTATGCAGAAACACTTGTGTGTCCTCTCCTGCCATGCATGATCCTTCCAAAGAAAGAAGAAAATAATGCTATGACTAGTCACCGCTTAATATGCCAGTTTTTCTTATGTTATACCACTGGGACTCTCACGCTGGGCCTCTGAGAAGAGTAATTTAACTCTGCAGGTTTGCCTAAATAAACATCTATGCTTAGTCCTAGTGCCACTACCCTTTTTCCATTGTTATTCCTATTGTTCCTCTCTGTGGACTCAGTATTTATTTGCAGTAAGAAAGCAAACAGCAGCTAGCCTGTCTATGACACTGCTCACAATACCTGATCCATGACGTATTGGGAGAGAGCAACAAACACACATTTTCCTCCCCATATGCTAGGTGATTTCAGA
This sequence comes from Ciconia boyciana, assembly GCF_034638445.1. NCBI lineage: Eukaryota > Metazoa > Chordata > Aves > Ciconiiformes > Ciconiidae > Ciconia > Ciconia boyciana. The sequence goes on along the minus strand of NC_132956.1, from coordinate 4,320,718 downwards.
CTGAGAATTTTGCAATAGAGGGAGAAAAAGGTCTCAGAAGGGCAAAGATTGCCAAATGTTCCACCATGAAGTTCAGTTTCTGGACAAAATACAGAACTACTATAAACAAAAATGAGAACCCAAAGGTCTGTATAATTAAAATAAGCAAATTTCAGGCTGAACATTTCCTCCCTCATTGACTTCTGGGAATCTCATTCTGTGCCTGGCTATAGATGGCCTGAATGAAAAGTGCTCAAGCAAATTACAGACTGCAATGCATGCAACAGCATAGAGAGCATCCTGATCCTAGGAGAAATGAAGACTCTCTGAGCCTTACCTGGTAGTGCCAGCAAGAGCAGGAGGGCTGGAAAACCCCCCATCCTGAAGTAGAAGGTGTTTTAGGGCATAGAAGAAAAAAATGTATCCCAGAGCTTCTTTATCACGGAGAAATTCTCTCTTGCAGGGGAAGCTAACTTGCTCTGTCACTTGCAGTCGTCTGCTGCCTAGAGTGATGATGCTAGTTTGGAATTGCTGAGAATATCTTTTAACCACAATCTTAGTATTACTTCTTGGGTGGGAAGGCTGCATAATGTTTTTACTGGCTGCTTTTTCGCTTTAAATATATTGTTGTCTAGATAGCCATATTTGACAATCAGGCTGTGTGGCTGGAAAAGAAATAGGCATTTTCGGTCTCTAGTGCTACCTTGATATATTACAGAGCAGTTTTCAGTTGGACGTGTTTGTCCTTACTGCTGCTTTGCACTTACATGCAAGTTTTATATCCCTCATTCCCAAAGCCCTCGTACAGTGGTGGAGAACCAACACTGTGCCCCCTGGCATCACAGAAGCAGTGGATGGCCCTGCCTGAGGTCTCTCAACAAGTTGGAGCTGGAACTAGGACCCAGATCTCCTGGTTAGAGCTACAGTTCCCTTGTTTTATAGCACGTCTAGCTGGGCACTGCAGTACCATCTGGGAATACTGAAGCTAGGTTTGTGTTAGTAGAGCTGCAGTGGTGTGTGACTGTGTATGGGCATTTACCCTCTGTAAATAGAGAAAATTAGTTTAGGCAGAGCACAACCATGCATAGCCCGATCTGGTTTTGGGATCTGAGCTGCTGTTTCTGCATGGTGCTACGTGGAGCTGGCTGGATGTGCCAACCTGCCCAGCTGGCTCAGAGCATTTCTGTACATTATAAACACACCAGCATGTTCTAAGTGTTACTTCTTCTCTGGGTGATGTATTGTGATCTGGTGTACTGCAGCCCTTTATCATGAATCCACACCAAGTCAGACAATCAGTTTGATTTTATTTAGCTTTGCAGGCAGTGCAGGGAAAAGAAGTGTGAATGCCCTTGGGTTTGGGGTATTCCTGGGAGAGCTAAATGCAACTTCACTTTGGGGAGTGATGAACAATGATCACATGTTGGTAACGTCCCCTTGAGAGGGTAGAAAAAATACAGGGAGAAATACAGAGACAGTTAATCCTTTGTTCACAAAATCATTTGAGAAACGAGGAAGCAGGCTCAGAGCTGCATGTAGTCTTCACATCCCTTTCTGTAATGCTCTGAAGTTCCTTATACCTTTCCATAGGGACCATAGGAACCAAGGATCCACGCTGTCCAAGGGAATCTTTGGGAGCTAGTCTTCATTTCCTTGGAAAGACAATCTCTCACCTGGGACTGCTCTGAGATTACATGAAGTTGATGGGTCTCAGTTCAGACCCTGGTGGAATGATACTGGGGGGTGAATATCTGGAATAAGTCTGCCTGGTGGTGTGGTACAGCTACTGGCAGTGACTGGAGATGATAGCAGAGCATTGGATTGCCAAAAGCGTGTCAAAAGCTTCAGTCTTTAGAGAGTGGAATCTCAGTTAAAAAGCTGATTTCTAGACAAATAATAATATTAGCTTTCAATACAAACCATCTAGTTCTGGTTATATTTCATGCTTTTGGGGGAAGCGCTCGAACATTTTGTAGAGACATATACGACACCTTGGAAAAAGCTGTTAGTTCTTTAACACTGATCTTCAATGAATCAGGAGAAGTTTCTTGGAGATTTGAGGCAGAACCACGTCTTCCCATTTTTACATTATGTGGATGTGTTTGTGAGTTGCTCAACACATCGTCATTGAGATGCATTACCTGAACTTCTATGTATGTTCACTGGTGTATCTGTAGTTTTATTTATAACAAAGCCTTTGCCAGTAGCTGTATAGAGCGGCAAAGTTTTTTCTGGCCTAGCAATGAGCTGGGGGAAAACTGAGCAGAGCTCTCTCACTTTTACCATGCCTGGGGAAGCATCTCTGCACATAGATAAGTCTGTGCTGGATCTCTTGACAGAAAGACTTCATATTCCTCCTTTCCCCCTGGCCCTCGATCCCATCCTCTTCCATTAGGTTCAGGTGTTACTGGCAGCATCTTTTCAGTTCAGTTGTGTTGGAAAAAGTTGGTCAGCACCAATGAGAAGAGGTGCTAGATGGTGACATTCCCTCTCTAGGGTGATAGGTTCATCGATACCTATGTTTAGTAGGTGATCCTTTTCTTACGGCGGGTGGCAAAGCTTTGCCTGCAAACGCTTGATGTTCATTTCCCTGTGGATTCCCTTTGGTTTAGCTCTAAGTGGTGCTCTCCCAGGAGGGGCTGATCCCATCATGTGCAAGGTCACCAGCGAAAGGGAGGACCTGCTGCTCATTCAAGTTTGGGTTCTTCTGCTCTGTTTCTCTGTTCTTCTTACTGTTGCCAATGATAAAGATCAGCACAGCCACCATGAACTTAGTAACCAGGAATCCAGCAATGATATAGAAGACAGTGAAATCAGCTTCAGGAGGGGTGCTATGGGGAACCATAAATACAACAATAAAGCTTAGCCATGAAGGGGATGGTTCAACCTTTAAAGAAACTCTTGTAGTATACAATGTGAAGGTGGTAACATCTCCTGCAACAGGCAGTCCCTGCCTGTGCACAACAGAGCCTGGGAGGTTAGAACAGCTATGATTGATAGGTTTTAACTGCAAGATCTCACATACGGATAAATTATCATCTGCAGGAGTTGTTTTGCTTGGCACTGAAGCACTGCATTTTCTGGATTAGGACAAAGCTGCTGTTTAGAAACCACACAGCAGCTCTGAGAATTGTCACAGATTAGGAGGAGGTAGAGAATATGCCTATGGTGGTATTCCTCTCGGCTTCAAATGGGGTTGCTGCTGCTAATCTGCCTTAGTCCTAGGAAGACTAGAGATCACAGCATGAGTTTTATGGCTTACCTGGAGATGCTCTGCACAGCACTAGGCTCCTCTGGCACTTGGGTCTCCAGGACAGCTGATGATAGAAACAGAACAGTTTAAGTCTGCATGCAGATGTTTGTGGGTGATATTCATTGGTGTCACCAACACCAGTGCCCCAGCTAGGCATAGATAACCAAGGTGAGACTGGGCACTGGGCTGTGTGCTAGGAGATTAATGTGGGTGGCAGTAAGGGGATGATGACATGTGTTACATGTCCTGTAACAGTGAGGTCATGTTGCTGTGAATCAGGAACTAAAAAGAGGCAATGAAACACAGTACCTCCTTAGAGTAAGACAAAAGTAGACATTTACTGAAGTGAGGCCTTGGCATCTGCAGGCACACGTGAAATTTAAGTAGGAACTCAGGAGTTCATGAAACTCAGAGCCCCAGGACGTACCCGTCAGCACTTCCACTTGCACCTTCCTTAAGCTGTTTGTTTCCCCCAGGAAGTCAGTTTTGCACTGGTACAACCCAGCATCCTGCTTCTTGAGTCGCTTCATGGTCACTGTCAGGACCCCTTCATGGACATTGTCACTGATGGAGGTGGTGCCATTCCTGTTCTTTAGGAATGGCAGCCAGAAGCGTCGGGCGCTCACCACATGTTGGCACTTGGTCTCGTCGATCTGCTTGCACCAGCTCTTTTCTCTCCACCGCTGCTGCCAGGGGTTATAGGTGCAGTTGACAGAAATGGTGCCCCCCTCCATTCCGTACACCACAGTGACATTCTCTGCAGCACAGGATGCTAGGAGAGAAGGAGGAAGTAGTAAGCCAAGTCTCTTTCATATCTATCCCTTACCACTATGTTTATGCTAGACATAATTTTCCTCTTTTACGACTCTGGTGACAGCTGCTGTCAACTGTAGGGCTGTCACCTGTCTGCTTCCCCCATGAAAGATACAGTGTGCTCAGATTCAGAGTCTTGGTTCAGACTTTCTTGAATTATGTCTGTAGTGATCCCTCTGACTGCTGGGGTATTTGGCTCTTGCCAGGCAGCTATTCTTGTGTGGGGGACTGAGGGAAGGAGGAGGTATCAGCTTCATTAATATTTGCAGATTTTCTGAAGCTCAGGAAATTTTGGTCCTTGCCTTCCCTTCTGGCCCTGTGCTAACTGCTCTGGATTGCAGTGTGGAGCTCAACCACATTACGCTTTCTGTAATCATTGCGCTCCTGCCCGGTAAGGGGAAGCAGTTTGTCAGCATGATTAGGGAATTAAATATAAACTTGCATTTTCCTCTGGTCCTGAGGAGCATGAAGCTGGGCATGCAGGTAGATTGAGTTGGCATCAGGCAAGCTTTCTTGATTTTCAAAAGCTCTTTTAACAAGGCAGCTCATAAAAACATAGCTTGACCCCATAATGACAAATTGTTTCTGTGTAACTCTCATTAGACTAGTCTTGCTGTAACACCCCTGCTTTGCAATGTCCAACCTGCTTACTTGCATACAGCTGCAGCTTCCTTCAGGTTTTGGCCTTGAGCTTGGCCCTTCCATATATGTTCATAGATGCAGATTTGGCTCTGGAATATGCTCTGCTGTGGAAAAGGTCCTTCACAGTAAATGCCCTAAGGCTCTTTATACAGCCAGAGAGAAGCAACACTGCCCTGGAAAATGCTAGAATCAAAGTGACACCTACAAACCAGTGTCCAGGTAGCTGTTTAGGAGGTTACTTCTTAATCCTACTCCTAATTTCTAAATCCAGGGGTTTAGCAATCTTTTTCACCCTATCTTTTAATATTCTACTAATTTTACTCATGTTGACAACTGGTCTTCGGCTGCTTGCCTTTTTTTTGCCTTAGTTCCTTATTTCTAATTTCCATTCCTCTTTATGGTAGGCAAAGGCAGAAGGGACAGTCTGAACTATTAATACTTCCAGAGAGAAGTGCAGTGTGGTATTTGTGGAAATCTGTATTTCTAGTGAAAATTCAGAGGCTAGTGCCTTCTGTGAAAGCATAAGTAATGATAAAACTGAAGTAAATTAAAAAATAGGCTGTTATGAGGACTTTGTGCTGGCTGAGCCTTTTAATAGCACTTCTTAAAATAATTTCAACCATTCTGAGTGAATTGTAAACTAAAAAAAACTGATGGTCTTTCAGTCTTGACTACAAGAAGGCATAAAAAGAGATCTGTGCTCTCCAAGTATCCAACATGTACAAGTCTTTATTCTGATATATTGCTCCACTCAGTTGTTCCAGTCCAGGCTTACCTCACTGCATGTCCAGTCCAGTCCTGCACAATCCCTCTAAACATTTTAACTTCCTCTCCTGTTTCTCTTGTGGACCCCTCCTTGCCCACAGTTCTGCCCCTTCAGTTCCTGGGACGGCCCCAGGGTTTGGGTTTTGTTTTAAATAGAAACAGCATTGAAAAAACTCTCTCGATAGGAATCATGGCATTTAAAGATTTGCTGATGCCCCTGTGGAAAACTTTGTGTCATTATCTTTTCAGCCAATTCTGCTGACAGATCATTTACTATTTGTGTTCCTCCTCCCTTGTGTGCTGCTGAAAAAACTATAATGGACTTTTCTCCAAACTCATTCAGATTTTTGAGACAGGTTTCTGTGCTCCCAAAGCCTGATTCTTTTGCCTTTCTGTGCACTGCTGCAAGTATCAGATCTCCACAGTGTGACTGTAGAGAGGAGGCTCTCAGCTGGGAGTGCCAGCTGGGTCCTGTGCCTTGTTTCTCATTTCAGATGAACATCGCTTCCCAAGCTGAAAATAGTCAAGTGCCCAAGATTTTGGAGATGTCCCCTTCATTAAGTTTTACTTTCCTCCTCTTGAACCCTAGCTGCTGCAATTTACATTTGAGTCCCTACAAATGCAAACAAATAGGATTTTGCAATTCCACATTTCACTCTGAGAAGGCACACAAGACTTCTGTCAACAGTGTTTCCTGTTCTGACTCAAAAGGATCCCTGTGAGAAAAGCTGAGCACTTGGATCACCGCTGGCCCTTTGTTAAGGGAAAAGAACAAACTCTGAGGAAGGAGTCTGACATCCCTGCAATATAATGGGGAAGGAAGAATAGAGTGCAGAACACACTGCAGTGCTCCAGGTTCCCCGTGCTTGCATTGCATTTGGACCTTGCAGTGTACAGATAGGCAGTAAGACTCTTTATCCATAATAAGTGTTTGTATTGGTCTTCCAAAGAACTGCATGCTACAATGAAGACGCCTTTGCATCTGGAAAAAGGTACTGTGTTTCAAGACCTGTGCAGTCTTTTCCCGTAGCATTATCAGTAATCTCATACGAGGTGCAGGTAGAGACTAAGTTTTGCACCAATCCTTTACCCTATCTGTTAACTGAAACCCAAGGCCATGTACGCTTTCTTACCTGACAAGAAGACCAAGAAGATGAGGTGCATGAGCTTCTCCATGTCAGTTGAGCAGAGAAGGGGACAAGAGAGGAGTCTGGAGAAAAGTGAAAAGGGCTCTTGCCCAAGAGCAGCTTGCTTTTCCCCCCTCCTTACTCTGCCGGAAGGAATGAGCACAGGAACTTGGCATCTTTTTCATCCTGCATGTTGAGCAATTCACCAGGGACGGGCATTTCTCTCATGGGCTGAAAATTCAGGCATCAGCATTGCCCACTCACAGCCACAATTTAGTCTAGACAGCCTGAAAGAGAGCATCATGTGATGGCCTGAAACCATGGTACTGGGAGTCCCTCTCAGCTCAGCAATGGTGCCTGTCCACCAGAGCAGGCTTTACACGCAAGCTTTGCATGGGGTGAATTTCTGGAAAGCCAAAAAGGAAAGGGTGGCTGTCATCAAGACTCTGCAGGTAGCTCAGTCAGCATCATGAGGGTGAAGGGAGGGCAAGGACATAATCTTGGGGTTTATCTTCAAGGGAAAGGAGGTTTAGAAGAGCCTGTGCATGAAGCATTCCTACTTAACATATAACCGAGGACAGGAAGACAAGAACACTGTGCTAGGTGAAGCTGTGAGGTGCTTTAGATGAGCAAAACAGACATCTTTATTTTGTACCTAGCAGAAAGGACGTAAGATCAAGGGATGGGGGGCATTGATTCAGAGCCCATCAGTGCCATACTGATGCAGTAGTTCAGAACTGCAGTTAGGGAGCCTCCTATAGCGTTAGCAAGCTGGTAGGCTGTGGATGGGTTGCTGTATTTTCTTTTTTTAATTTATTGGAGATCTTCCCTGCAAGTATGAATAGACCCTGGCTTTTTGACTTGTGTGCTTATGTGCTTCTTAACAGGCAGATAAACCTGCAGGTCTATCCATTCATAAATGTGCCTTCTTTTTCTTTCCTTTAATTAGTGTTTAAGAAAAGGGTACCTTACAGCATCCAAAAATTCTCTGTGAGGCTAACTGATAGCAGTTTTTGTTCATTCTTGCTCCAGTGAGCACAAATCTGAATTCTCTTTGATCAGAAGCAACTGTCTCCCTGAAAATGTCTCTCTTGAACTCAATTGTTTTCTACTATTACTCTTCCACTGTTTGACCCAGTGTAACTGACTGCATGAACAGCAAATAGTTAGGGGAATCTTGGGCTGAATGAACCATTTCCAGAACCATTTTCTTTTTCTTTCTGCCCTTTCAAGTTAAACATGTCAACTCTGAAAATCTCAAAAAATAGATCAGCTTCCCTGCAGCAGCCATAGCAAGAGAAGCCTATTGGATGTGACTGGCTTGTGAATAGTGAGTGGTTCAGGCCCCTTTAATTTGCCACCTGTCTGCAGAGCTTGGTGCAGCCAAATAAAGTGCCAGGGTTTCTGGTCTTTTGGAGAAATTGCGCTGAGCCCCAGCAAACTCATTTCATATTGCTCACCACATGACTGCTAAATAAAGGCAGCAAATGTGTCTTTTGGAGTATTTCCAGCAGAGAGAGGGAAGTAATGGTATCACTTTCCAAGGCCCTGGTAAGCTCTCCCATGAAAGTGCACATGCATTTCTGGTCTCCTGTGACTTTAGAAGAAGCCACAAAAGCTTGCTTTCTGTGGTGTAGCCAAAAAAATAAAAAGTGCTGGAAGAAGGCATGCTGGTTTGTATTGGTCTTACAAAGAACTTACAAAGAACCAGCTGCACTGGTGAATAGTCTGGGAGAGCTGTTTAAAGTACAGCACAGTGCTGCAAAAGAACCGAGCTACATCTGAGACTAGCTGGATAGTGATTCCTGAAGAGATGCAAAGATGCCTCATAACAATGAAGGCGAGAGAGAGACCAAGTGCATTGGAAAAACGTGTTTGGTAGTTTATGGTGTGATTATTCAGGATAGCAGGGTTTGATGAGGTCCCACCAGCCAGTCTAGTGTTCCTGTGGCAGCTCTTGGAAATTGCCAACCTGCATCATAGCTGCACTGGAGGTCTGTAACTACATTGTATGTCTGACTTACTTGGACATTTACATCTGTAAATAATCCACTCTTAATTACCATTGTGTCCCTTCTGTTAGACCAGCTCTCTTATGCTCATACTTCTTCCTCTGTGGTCTGTGTCATACTTCCTGCAACTTCTTTGCACAGCCTACCAGTTTCTTGCTCTGTGCTACAGATCTTCCTCATGTCTGTCTCAAGGCTCGTCCTTGCAGTTAGCACAGCAAGGCAAATTCTGTTCAAAAACAGTGCCCTGTCCACTCCTCTAGTGCAATACCACATCTTGTTCCCTTCTTTCCTTTCTCTAGAAATACCCATTTTTGGTTCTCCCTGCTTGTCTTGCTTCCACACTGCCTTGAGTTAAGCAGCCAGTTTGTGTGTCCTTGGCGAACAGAGGGTGTAAGACAGCAGGCCAGCCAGAAGTTGTTGAACAAGGTAAGGGCCTTTGATTAGGAGGTGGTGAAAGGATGGGGCAGTCTGCACAAGCTACACATGGGAAGCCATGCCTGTAACTTCAGATTTCAGCTGCTGCTTCATTCTGTTTTCAATGTACAGGCCTCAAAGAGTGCATAAATATGCTGTGGCTGTGGATGACCCTGAAAGCAAATTCAGCCCTCAAGCTTGGAAATAATTGAGTTGTCTAGAGGGTACAGTGTTGGAGGCTCTTGGTAGTGTAAGCCACAGCAGCCGCACTGAATCCATCCTACAACCCTCTGCACTCCATAAAGGGACACTTGTACATGCATTCAGAAGTGACATCACCTTCTTTCCCTCCTACCCCCGAACTCCAGTGTGCACACTCTATTTCTTGATCTAAAGTTAAACATTTAGTTTTAGTTTGAAAGCCTCTTACCATCTTACTTATTACCTAAGCAGACTGATAAATTTAGGTTATAGGGAAATTTGCACTAAGTCTCAAAAAGTGTACGTATTACTTATATGGACCGTTGTTGTTTTGTAGCTACAAGATCTTCTGGTGCTCAGATTCATGCAGCACAATCCTCAGTTTGCAAAGTTTGCAACGCAGCATATCGTTGTGTTGCAATACCCCCTCAAGCTATTTGCCTTCAGGTAGATGCTGGTTCTGCTTATTCGTATAATCCAGTGCTCATATCCCCCACCCATTACATGGCAAATTAACCTGGTCACAGCAAGGTTAGAGTTTTATCCCTGCAGCACTGGAATGAGTTTGCTTGGCCATAGGAGCTGAACCCTTAGGAGTGGGGTAGAGTTTCTACCAGTGAACACAGTTGAAATACCAAACCCATCCATGTCCAGGCGAATATTGCTCTTTTTCAAAAGGTCAGTCCTCCACACCTGCCTCTCCAAAAGAATCTGCATTTTAATGGAATTGAAGAAAGGAGATGTGCAAGGGATCCTGAGAATTACCCAGCACTGCTGTCTGACCCAAGAGAATCTGTACACTTGTGGCAAAATTCTCTACTGGCCTCTGATAGGAGGGAGGTCTTAAAACATATAGGCAACATAAATATGGCAACTAAAACTTAGATCTTTCCCCAGTGTCCATCCACACACCTTCTACTCCCCATTCCCACTCTGTATTCCAGTTCTTTTCTCCCATTTCTGGATTGTTTTGGGATTCTGTGCTTCATCCTTTGTCATTTGTTGGTAACTGCTTGAATGCAACGACAGCATATTCCACATTTTCATCTTTGGGTTTCCTGTGAGTCTGATTTGGTTCAACATTGCAGTAGAGAGGATCCTCAGGGCTGAGTTGGGATTTAAAGTTCAGGGTAACATATTTTAGGTCTTTGCTGTCATCCTTGGGACTTTCCATTCTTTCAGTGCTGTCAAACTATGAAAAGAAAGTTGAAAACACTTGTTAGCATGATTCAGTGCCAGGCCACAGCTGTTATCAAAAGAACAAGATTTTCGCAGGAGGAAAGGAGAAGCCACGTAAAAACTTACCTTCGGTCATGACAGAGGTGGAAGAACAGAAAACTCTTTCCTTCATCACCTCTCCTTGATACAGGTTACAACCTTGTCTAACCTTGGTTTCTAGTCTTTGAATAATTTCTCAGAGATTACTAGAATTTGCTCCACTGTGTTTTTTTCCTGCTGGTGTTTCCTTACATTAATTACCCCCTCTCTCCCCACCTGGGAACATTCCTCTCTCTGGTGACATTAAATACCATTTGCTCTCCTGCTCGCAACCAAAAACGAGCACCAAGGTCCTCATCAGATAGGTCAGCCAGCTCCTCACAGACTATTGGTAAGGGATTCAGGTACTGTATGGGAAATCTATGATTTTCCTTACCTGTGCTATGTCTTCTGATTTGTCATAGGTGTCCTCTGCTTGGCTGGTACCTTTGGAATGAGCCAAAATCAGATGTTTTAGAAGTAGAGAAGTCCATGAAATGCCTGGGCATTGCCTATGCTTCAGGAGTTTTGGGGAAGGTTGTGGGATTGCCCAGTGACAGAAGCAATGGGTGTGCCAGTGGGACCCATCTAATCTGAATCTGGTGAACACATGGCTCTCAGGTTACTTCTCCTCTAACATGTTAGGAGGTGTCCTGTGCAGAGTCTGGAGGAACATGGGTTTGACTTATTGTGAGAGGAGATCACAGCAAGGAGCCTGCCTTGAGGCTTCCCAGGCTGCACCTGCCTTCTCTTCTCCAGGGCACTGTGAGCTGGGAATAAGCTCACCTGGATTGGAAAAGGGATGGCCAGAGAAGGCCCTGTTTAGTACAGACTAGAACATGAGGCATCGCTAGTCTCCACATACCTCTTCTCTTCAGCTGCTTGCGCCGCCTGATGCACAGTGTTATCATGCTGATAAGTGCCAGAATGAACAGGATGCTCAGGACCCCAGAGGGTATGATGAAGGCATTTACATTTAAGCTGAAGTCAAGAGAGCAAAGGAGTTACCAGTGTTAGATGGTAGCACAGCATGATGCTGGCGGAGCCCATTACCAAACAGTGACCAAAAAAAGGGACAGGAATAGCTTTTATGCACTAGCTTTTATGCACTTGGAAGGAGGGCCTGGTTCTCCTGCAGCAATGCTATCTTGATTTTTCTACCTGGCTGTGCCTTCTGAGCTTTTCCTAAACTACTCTCCGGGTTTTAAAAACAAGCCACTGTTCAAAGTTCAGAGCACAATTCCAGGCTGTCTGGAGCAGGTACTGCCTTTTCCTCCTGTGTTTTGCTGCACCTGGCGCACTGGAGCTGATCTATGATTGTACTCTTAGGTGCTGCTGCAGTGTTGATGACAGCAGATATCCAAAGGGGAAGAAAATCCTTTACATTTAACAGCCTGGTAAACAGAAGGACAAAGGAGCAGCCAAGGACTATTTCATTGTTCAATATTCATGGACATAGTGAGCAAAGTTGAGACAGAAAGGCTTAGAGATAGAATCTGGGGGTTTCTATTGTTGCAAAGAGCACAGCCCGAAGAGGTAAGGATAAAAAAGTAGATAGACATCTACATTCCAGAAAGCTGTGACTTGATTTTGTCAATCTGCTGCTTCTTTGTAAAGAAATACACTCTGGGCAGGAGCTGGAGGAGGAGAGGCCACCTTTGGTAAGGACACCTGTCATATCTAATTCCTCTGTAAGCAGGAGTCTTCACAATGCCCAGAGACTGTCTACCCCAGGAAGACGGGCATATTGTGGACGAGACATTAGTAACTGTTGTCTGTGTTCAAGCTCAGAGGCTTTCTCTAGGCCTTACCTTGGTGCTGGGGTGTTGTCAGAAGGGGTTGATTGACTTGTGCCTGCAGTACCTGACAAAGCTGTTCCAGCCGATACTGCAATCACGGACATGAAGGGAAGAATAATCACTACTGCGCTGCTTTGCATTTACCACCTAAGCTTCCCTGCCATTGCTACACGGATATAAATCCACTCCCGCTGTGACACCCAGCACAGACAAGCTGCCCAGGCTGTAACCTGTGTCATCAAGAGTTGCTGGCAGCAGGCAAAGCAACGTTAAGGATCAAAACGTGGGAGGGAGGGGCAAGGAGCTCAACAGCAGCCCCACTTTGTGTGTACCCACCCCAATGCATGGCAGAAGGAAGTGCTGCAAGTGCAAGCAGATATGCTCTATGGCAGAGATCTTCAGGTAGCAAGGAAGTACTTCACGACTCTGTGCTTAAGCAGACAGAGGCTTGTGAAAACTGAGCGAAGAGCATTGTCTGTGAAGGACTCGGCTGTAAGAATTGCTTCCAGGACTGTTTCTGTGCCCCAGGGGAGGTTGTTCGTGCAGGAGCCTGCTCGCTTAGAGACTGCATTCGGGCCCATGTGTTAGGATTTTCTCCTAGAGAACTTTGCCGTCCCCTCTCATCTTCTGGATTGCCATATCCCTTCAGTGCTGCTCTGCCAAACTCCAGACAGACAGGCTGCAGCGTGGTGCTGGTCTGCCACAATCAGGTGCCTAAGTGTTACCACTTAGTGTTAAAACATCATGCTGGAAGAAAACCTAGAAGTCACAGGTCTTTAAAATATGGGTGTAAAGGTTGTCCCCTTGGCAACCAAATGTGAAGGTCTTAAGAGTCTTTGAAAGCCAAGGGATGAGTTGCTCTAAAGGGGCAGAACTGCTATCATGAGGATGAGTGACAGAAACACCTCTGTGAAAACGACTGAAGCTGCTCTCACATAAAAGAGAAGCAATACAGCACATGCATGTGGTTCAGTTCTGATCCCTGTTGCTATTCCGTAGCACGCTTGCTGTGAGAAGGTACAATGGTGTAGGGTTTGGGCAGGGAAACACATCCAGATGTAATGCGGGAGGTGGTGTGAGCTGGGCAGTGCAGAGGCTAGAGGGAGAGAGTAGAAAGCAACTCTGGCATCTACCGACAAGCACGTTTCCTTACAGGTCAGTACTCACCCTCAGAAACACTGAGCGTAACCTCCGTTATTCGGAGAAGATGAGGGCGCTCATTTAGCGCACACCAGTACACGCCGGAGTCCTGTGCCTGCAGCTGCTGCATGGTGATGGTGACAGTCCCCTGCTGGGTGTCGTCCTGGATCGTGACTCTGCCTTGCTGGGGCGTCCCGAGGTACCCTGAGGGCTTCAAATCCGTGTTGACCAGTACGGTACATTCTTTGCTAGCTCCCTCTTTGCACCAGGCTTTGCTCACAGCCCCATAGTCTGGGGCGCTGTACCGACACTGGACAGAGACATTGCCTGACTCCTCGGCTGTGTACTGTTGGGTCCCTGGAAAACACCAGGCATGTTTGGTGAGATCCCAAAGCAGGCACAATGGCACCCCTTCCCCACCACTGGAATACATGCCGTGGGCTGAATGCTCCCTGGATCTCCTTCTACCTCCAGACATGGAGGTAGAGCAGAAGGGGATTGGACGCAGATTACTCGTGCAGAGGTGACTCACAAATTGGGTGGGGTCCTGTCCCCTTCCTCTGGTTCCCCAGGGACCGCATGCTCACAGGCGCTCAGCCCGTAGGGTCTGGGAGGCAAGGACCAGGGAGGGGTGGCAGCTGCAGGGCCAGAGCAAGGGCAATGCCTGGCAGGGGGGAGGTCTCCAGCAGCGCCCAGCGGGGGCCAGCCGAGTGCTGAGCTGGGGAAGCTGCTCCTGGAGCCCCTGGATCCGCCCTGTGCAAAGCAGTTGATAAGAATGGCCCCATTTGTGGGAGCGCACGGGAAGCTCCTCTGGGTCTCTGCTGGGAGCAGACAGAGTGTGAAGGGCCAGGCCTGAGCTTTGGCTCCACAGGCCCAAGGGGCAGCCACCAGTGTGTCTGCCAGAGAGAGGCAGGCAGAGAGACATGGGTGTCAGCTGTGCAGCTGCAGCGCTGGCCTCCTCGGTGGTGTGGTGCAGGACGGGAGGGAGAACAAGCAGGGGAGGTGGGGCTGAAATCTGCCAACAGCCACACTGGGCTGCCAGCAGGTACTCACTCTTGGACACAGAGAGCTTGACCTCCATTATCCGGATGAAACGAGGGTAACTGGGGAATGCACACCAGTACACGCCGGTGTCCTGGGCCTGCAGCTTCTTCATGGTGATGGTGACAGTCCTTTTCTGGGTGTCATCCTGGATCGAGACTCTGCCTTCCAGGGCTCTGCTGTTACGCCGTGTTGAAGGGTAATTGTTGCGCATTATAACTTTACACTTGTCCTGACCTTGTCTTCGACACCAGACTTTTTCACCTGTGCTGCGCACCATGGCGCTGTATTTGCACTGCACAGAGAGACTGTCCAACTCGTTCTTGTGCAGCTCTGCAAAACAGCACATGTGGTCACTGAGCTGCAAGCGGTGGGCCCAGGGGCATCTGCCCCCCGGCCTGAGCTGGGCACCTGGGCCAAACTCTGCCTGGGGCAACTCCCTCATGGACGGCCCGTCAGTCAGGGCAGGGGTGAGGTAGGGCAGGACAAGAGAGAGACGAGAGCCCGCAGGGCCAGCCGGGTCTGTGGGGCTCCTTCACACGGTGCTTGTGTGAGCAGGGAAGGTGGGGAGCAAGGCTGCGGAGGATGGGGGTCTGTGGAGGTTGGGGGCAGCCGCTTGGCTGTGTGGGAGAGCGGGGACGGAGCAGGGGAAGGAATGATGTTGTTTTCTGACAAGTCTTGGGTTTGTGTGGGGAGCAAGGTACTCACCCTTGAAAACATTCAGGGAGATCGTCTTTAGTGGAAGATACCATTGATTGTAGGAATAGTAAGCACAGGAGTATGTGCCTGAGTCCTCTGCCTGGAGGTTAGTCATGGTGATGGACACGGTCATATTCATGGGGTCGTCCTCTATGCTAACTCTCCCCTTTCTGGCCCAGCTTGTGTATGGGTATTGCGTCTGGTAGGTCGTCTCCACCAAGGGGTCCCATCTTCCATCTCTCAGGCGGCACCAGGCTTTCTGCGGCCAGTCGTAAGTGTATGCTGTGTAAGGACACTGGATATACAGAGTGCTTCCTTCTGGTCGGCTCTCCTCAGCATCAGGTGCTTGGGCTTGGAGACCTGTAAATATCAGCTGTGGTGAGGGAGAGGGGAGCTGATGCAGGGCTGCTCACAACCTCCCAATGGACACAGGCAAACTCTATCCCCGACCTTCCTCCATGGGCAGGCACTTGTGGCTGGAGGAGCTCTGAAAACCGAGATCCATTCTCCCTGCTAAATTCACCTGCTTGGAAATGGGAAGGTTGATTTCTGGTGGGCAGCGCTGAGCTTTGAGCTGGGACCACAACTGTGATTTAAACCCCAGTATCTTTGATTTAAAACCCACAGACGGGCGGGCGCTAGAGGTGTTGGACCTTGAACCCTAAATGGAGCCGTGCGTGGCGCAGTGTTTGGAGCTGCCCCAGCAGCCCACCCTCTTGTTACTGCCCCTTCCCACAGGCAAAATGGAGACCAGCCTCTCCCCACGCAGTGGATGGCAGTGGTGGGGCTCGGCCACCCCTCAGGAGCCGGGCGGCCATCTGTACGGGATGTGGGGATGGGACAGGGGGAAGGAGCAAGGGCAGTGTGTGTGCTGGGGATGAAATGCTCAACCTGTGGCTGGGCCGGAGCTTGCCCCCAGCAGCCTGCAGCTCCTCCGTGCCGCATTCTCCGAGGATGCCCAGCGACTCAGGGGCGCGAGGCTGTGCTGGGTGCGGGGCTGTCCAGGCACCCCCACGTAGGCAGTCCCTGCTCTGAAGGGTTTATCCATTGGCCCTGAGAGATCCCGGTGCAGAGCTGGTGGAAAGACAGTGGTTGCTGGGGGAGAGGAAGAGAGCGGGGAGAGCAGCGAGGCCCATCTAGGGGCAGCTCTGCCTAGGGCACGTCTGTGCCAGACAGACAGTGCAGAGCGCTCAGCACACGCAGCCCCACATGGGTCAGGCACTGAGAGACAAACAAGCCTTTGGGGAGGGAAACAGGGAGCTGGCGACTGTCCTGCCTCGATTCCCCAACCTGCCACATGCTGAAAGCTTTGTGCTTTCTGCTGGGACGGCAGGGGAGGCAGGCGGGTGCCCCCGGACAGCTCTGTCCTGACCCAGGACTGCAGTTGGAGGAGCCGAGCGGGGCCGGGCAGTTTGATGGGAAATGCCGACTCGGGGAGGCGCTGGGGCTGCTTTGGAGGCCGCAGCTCTCTGCTCCCAGGCTGGTTTGGCCTGAGAGCCTGGAGGAGCCAGATGTGCGGTGGTGGGAACTGGGGCTGCCCCTTCCCTTCCCATCTGTGCCACGAGTTGCCCAGCTCAGAGTGCGGCCGGTGTTGGATTCCCCGCCACTGTGGAGCTCCACAGGCAGCGGGAGGTGGGGAAGGGTGTCCCACTCCTCCTGGGTGCGTGGGAAGCCTGAGGCATGCCCAGCCCTTCTCTTACCTGGGAAGCAGAGCGGCAGCAGGAGGAGGACTCTCAGCTCCATGGCCGTCCTCAAGCCCAGGGAAGGGGCATTGCTGGGGGCTGCCCAACGTGTCCCGTTCAAAATGTCTGCTTTGTGAGCCCTCCCGCATCACAGTGACGCTGCTGGAGGAAGTGCCTGAGGTCTTGCTTTCCCACGGAAATCCTTCACCACGTTTTGCAACAAGACTGGTATTAAGATAATTTCAGGGTGCATTTGGGGAAGTGGCTGAGAGCAGAGCTTGGCCCGACCTGATGGCAAAGATCCTTTGCTGCTCTCGCCTGGCCGTTGTCACACTCTGTCCTCACGCCAGTGGCACCGGGGCACTCCTTTGGCTGTCCTGAGCCATGGAGATGGAGCAGGATCTTTGCCCTGGCCTAGCCCTTCTCTCTGGGCTCCCAAGATGCCCTCTGCCCAGTCCGTTGCTGGAAAGTCTCCTCAAAGCCAGGGTGGCAATGCGTCCAGGGCTGCGTCTGCATGGATGCTCCCACAGGCTGTGCCATTTGTGGTCCTCGATCTCCACCACCCCAGCCAGTCCCCTTGTGCCCTGTGCTCTGCCATGCACAGAGCCCTCGTGGTGCCTACCTCCAGAGTGCCCGGCTGGAGAAACGAAACCAGAACCATTTGGCTTTTGCGCATTTTATTTACCGTGGGGCAGCCTTGCAGAGCCCTGGTCCAGGGGCCCGTGAGGAAGCCGACAGGGTGTGCTGATCTCTGTGGGAAGTGTGGCTGCTCCGGGGTGAGGCCTTGCTCTGTTTCACTAGTGGGGCAGCTCCCAGGTGGGACCTGGCAATACAGGAGTGCTGGTGGCAGAGCCCAGGCAGGCCGGGAGGGCAGCTCCCAGCAGTGGATGGTGCCCATGGCCTCCTCCCAGCCTGCCTCTCTCCTCTGCTGATCAAAAGGAGATGAGGAGGTGAGGCTGCTGGCTGGGCTGGAGATGGGAAGAGTAGGAAGAGGAGGAGGAAAGAGAGCATTAATTGAGGCAAGAGGAAGCTGTTTTTTCCCTCTCTCAAAGTCCCTTTTGACTTTGCTGTATTACATGCAGGAAGATATTTAAGGGCTGGTCTCAGGTGAGGCTGGCAAGGTGGCAGCAGGTGGTAGCTTGTGCTCTGGCTTGCTGGAAAAGTCTTCTTCAACCTGGGGCATAGAGCTGCTTTTGCACAGGGTGTCACATGAGCTCTTCTCAGAACTTTCTCCTCTCCTGGTATCTCCTGCCCTGGCCGGGAAGAGGGAAAAGTCTTGCATAAAATGTCTGTTAGCCTGGATGTGTTCATACTTCAGTCCAGCGAGGGGAAAAGAAGGCTAATGTTTCCTGATGGGGGTAGATACTTACTGTGCCTTGCAGAACTATAGGAACTTCCAGGAACCGGGGACAGATTGACTGGTCATACAGACTGCCCCCTGAGCCTTGTGAAAGGGAGGCTTTATATCTTTGGAGGTATTTAGGCTGTGGGACAGGGTTCTTCTCTTAAGCAAAATGTTTCTTTCTGAGTAGTATCAGGAGGGAAGTTCACACCAGCATGGTTGGTGCTGAGCAACAGAGGGGGAGAAGCTAATACCCTGCTGCTTTTAGACTGTGTGGGATTTAAACTACATCAGGGTAGAAAGTGATGCGATGTGTCAGCCCTACCAGCCAAGGGTGGTGTGGTGGGAGGAGCTGCTTTTGAGAAATTCAAGAGACATAGGGAAAAAGAGGGGAAACCTGTCTCTATATAGCATTTTTTTTCCCCAAGCCTCTTCACCCCTCTCTTCCTTTTGTGCTCAAGGGCAGCGTCTCAGTGTGTCTGTTGGTGTCTGTGTCCTGTCTTACTCTATTTCATTGCTTCTCTGAACGGGATTCAATTCCATGAGCTTGCCCCAGTGGAAAAGCTTTGGTGAGCAGGGACGTGCTCTGGTTTTGGCTGAAAGCTCACATGACTTGCATCCCCACCAGGCAGGTTCCCCTTCTGGAGATGACTTGTTCTTTTGCACTGTGATTTTGCTGTTTACCATTATCTAGATGCCTTCACTGTGGAGTTCCTCTTCCTCCTTCCAATGAGGAACACTAGGATCACTATTGCCAGGATCTTGCTGGTCACGATACCAATGACAAGCCGAAGGATGATCTGCAACCTAGAAGAAAAGAAAAAAATACACAAAAACCCCAAACCAAAACAAATAAAAAACCCCACAAGAACAGCAGAATTGATCCAGAGAGATGGAGGGGTTCCCCAAGAAGGGTAAAGATTTCATAGAATGTGAGTGCTTTCTTCATCCGTAAGGGGAATCCAGGAGGAATTAGTATTTAAGGGAGACTCAAAGGAGTTTAAAAAGGAAGGCAGATCTGTCCCAAGCATAATGCTACAAATGTCAGTTTAGCATTATGAAAGACTTAGCTCTCCAAACCGTGGGGAGTTGGATACTGCAGATTGCTTTTGAGATTTCTTCCCCACATAGAAAACTCCTGAAAGGAGCAAATTTAACAGTTACTATCAATGAAGAAGGCAGAGAAATGGAAAGAACGCGGAGATTTTTACACAGAAGGTAAGATGTATGAAGACTCATTGCTCCATCATATCATGATGCAAGGAGGATGGAAGAAGATGTTAGCTATGCCATAAATAAAGCAAAAGAGCTACAGATCCTCCTGTTTCAGAGGCCTAGGTTCCCAGTAAGGATCAAGAGATTTTTCTTTTTCCGGTTTGAATTTATTACATTTCAAATTCTTTGTTTTGTTTTTTTCTCCTTTGTTTTAATCTTAGGAGGAGGTACAAAGATACCCAGCCATATCCTCCATCTGGCGATATTTCTGGGACAGGATCTTTGCAGCCGTGTGCATTGCTTTTGCCATGGGTGGTGAAATCACAGTTTTTCTATTATTTTCTGCTTGTACTTTCTAGTCTGAGAAATGTTTTTTCTTTGCCCCATAACATCACAGCTTCTTAGTTGCTTTTTGGTGAAGGACTTTTCTCAAGTAGTTTTGCATCTGTGAGATAAAGTAGATTAGCAAATTCCCTCTTGTTTGCTGATAAAGGAAGGGGATTCTTTTGTCACCTAGGGAAAGAGAAGACACAACCTGCCCTTTTCTAGCCTCTAGTGTTCAGACTGCCCTGTGCTGCCCCTTTCACCTGGCAGCAAGGGACAGCTCACCTGTTTTGTTTTATTTCTTCCTCATTACTGATAGTTGTTTCAGTGGAGTTAGAGGGAATTATTGGAGAAGCAGATGAAACACCAAACATCTTTTCTTCCACAAGTAAAATGCATTCAGAGAAAAGATTGACCTTTGTCAGTGACAGGAGACAAAGCAAAACAGAAGGGCCAGTCAAGTGTGCCACTGCTGAGGTGGTGTATTGACAGTAATGTCTCTACAGGCACGACTGAAGTGATTTTAAGTACAGGGGAAACGAGACATTAGTAACTGTTGTCTGTGTTCAAGCTCAGAGGCTTTCTCTAGGCCTTACCTTGGTGCTGGGGTGTTGTCAGAAGGGGTTGATTGACTTGTGCCTGCAGTACCTGACAAAGCTGTTCCAGCCGATACTGCAATCACGGACATGAAGGGAAGAATAATCACTACTGCGCTGCTTTGCATTTACCACCTAAGCTTCCCTGCCATTGCTACACGGATATAAATCCACTCCCGCTGTGACACCCAGCACAGACAAGCTGCCCAGGCTGTAACCTGTGTCATCAAGAGTTGCTGGCAGCAGGCAAAGCAACGTTAAGGATCAAAACGTGGGAGGGAGGGGCAAGGAGCTCAACAGCAGCCCCACTTTGTGTGTACCCACCCCAATGCATGGCAGAAGGAAGTGCTGCAAGTGCAAGCAGATATGCTCTATGGCAGAGATCTTCAGGTAGCAAGGAAGTACTTCACGACTCTGTGCTTAAGCAGACAGAGGCTTGTGAAAACTGAGCGAAGAGCATTGTCTGTGAAGGACTCGGCTGTAAGAATTGCTTCCAGGACTGTTTCTGTGCCCCAGGGGAGGTTGTTCGTGCAGGAGCCTGCTCGCTTAGAGACTGCATTCGGGCCCATGTGTTAGGATTTTCTCCTAGAGAACTTTGCCGTCCCCTCTCATCTTCTGGATTGCCATATCCCTTCAGTGCTGCTCTGCCAAACTCCAGACAGACAGGCTGCAGCGTGGTGCTGGTCTGCCACAATCAGGTGCCTAAGTGTTACCACTTAGTGTTAAAACATCATGCTGGAAGAAAACCTAGAAGTCACAGGTCTTTAAAATATGGGTGTAAAGGTTGTCCCCTTGGCAACCAAATGTGAAGGTCTTAAGAGTCTTTGAAAGCCAAGGGATGAGTTGCTCTAAAGGGGCAGAACTGCTATCATGAGGATGAGTGACAGAAACACCTCTGTGAAAACGACTGAAGCTGCTCTCACATAAAAGAGAAGCAATACAGCACATGCATGTGGTTCAGTTCTGATCCCTGTTGCTATTCCGTAGCACGCTTGCTGTGAGAAGGTACAATGGTGTAGGGTTTGGGCAGGGAAACACATCCAGATGTAATGCGGGAGGTGGTGTGAGCTGGGCAGTGCAGAGGCTAGAGGGAGAGAGTAGAAAGCAACTCTGGCATCTACCGACAAGCACGTTTCCTTACAGGTCAGTACTCACCCTCAGAAACACTGAGCGTAACCTCCGTTATTCGGAGAAGATGAGGGCGCTCATTTAGCGCACACCAGTACACGCCGGAGTCCTGTGCCTGCAGCTGCTGCATGGTGATGGTGACAGTCCCCTGCTGGGTGTCGTCCTGGATCGTGACTCTGCCTTGCTGGGGCGTCCCGAGGTACCCTGAGGGCTTCAAATCCGTGTTGACCAGTACGGTACATTCTTTGCTAGCTCCCTCTTTGCACCAGGCTTTGCTCACAGCCCCATAGTCTGGGGCGCTGTACCGACACTGGACAGAGACATTGCCTGACTCCTCGGCTGTGTACTGTTGGGTCCCTGGAAAACACCAGGCATGTTTGGTGAGATCCCAAAGCAGGCACAATGGCACCCCTTCCCCACCACTGGAATACATGCCGTGGGCTGAATGCTCCCTGGATCTCCTTCTACCTCCAGACATGGAGGTAGAGCAGAAGGGGATTGGACGCAGATTACTCGTGCAGAGGTGACTCACAAATTGGGTGGGGTCCTGTCCCCTTCCTCTGGTTCCCCAGGGACCGCATGCTCACAGGCGCTCAGCCCGTAGGGTCTGGGAGGCAAGGACCAGGGAGGGGTGGCAGCTGCAGGGCCAGAGCAAGGGCAATGCCTGGCAGGGGGGAGGTCTCCAGCAGCGCCCAGCGGGGGCCAGCCGAGTGCTGAGCTGGGGAAGCTGCTCCTGGAGCCCCTGGATCCGCCCTGTGCAAAGCAGTTGATAAGAATGGCCCCATTTGTGGGAGCGCACGGGAAGCTCCTCTGGGTCTCTGCTGGGAGCAGACAGAGTGTGAAGGGCCAGGCCTGAGCTTTGGCTCCACAGGCCCAAGGGGCAGCCACCAGTGTGTCTGCCAGAGAGAGGCAGGCAGAGAGACATGGGTGTCAGCTGTGCAGCTGCAGCGCTGGCCTCCTCGGTGGTGTGGTGCAGGACGGGAGGGAGAACAAGCAGGGGAGGTGGGGCTGAAATCTGCCAACAGCCACACTGGGCTGCCAGCAGGTACTCACTCTTGGACACAGAGAGCTTGACCTCCATTATCCGGATGAAACGAGGGTAACTGGGGAATGCACACCAGTACACGCCGGTGTCCTGGGCCTGCAGCTTCTTCATGGTGATGGTGACAGTCCTTTTCTGGGTGTCATCCTGGATCGAGACTCTGCCTTCCAGGGCTCTGCTGTTACGCCGTGTTGAAGGGTAATTGTTGCGCATTATAACTTTACACTTGTCCTGACCTTGTCTTCGACACCAGACTTTTTCACCTGTGCTGCGCACCATGGCGCTGTATTTGCACTGCACAGAGAGACTGTCCAACTCGTTCTTGTGCAGCTCTGCAAAACAGCACATGTGGTCACTGAGCTGCAAGCGGTGGGCCCAGGGGCATCTGCCCCCCGGCCTGAGCTGGGCACCTGGGCCAAACTCTGCCTGGGGCAACTCCCTCATGGACGGCCCGTCAGTCAGGGCAGGGGTGAGGTAGGGCAGGACAAGAGAGAGACGAGAGCCCGCAGGGCCAGCCGGGTCTGTGGGGCTCCTTCACACGGTGCTTGTGTGAGCAGGGAAGGTGGGGAGCAAGGCTGCGGAGGATGGGGGTCTGTGGAGGTTGGGGCAGCCGCTTGGCTGTGTGGGAGAGCGGGGACGGAGCAGGGGAAGGAATGATGTTGTTTTCTGACAAGTCTTGGGTTTGTGTGGGGAGCAAGGTACTCACCCTTGAAAACATTCAGGGAGATCGTCTTTAGTGGAAGATACCATTGATTGTAGGAATAGTAAGCACAGGAGTATGTGCCTGAGTCCTCTGCCTGGAGGTTAGTCATGGTGATGGACACGGTCATATTCATGGGGTCGTCCTCTATGCTAACTCTCCCCTTTCTGGCCCAGCTTGTGTATGGGTATTGCGTCTGGTAGGTCGTCTCCACCAAGGGGTCCCATCTTCCATCTCTCAGGCGGCACCAGGCTTTCTGCGGCCAGTCGTAAGTGTATGCTGTGTAAGGACACTGGATATACAGAGTGCTTCCTTCTGGTCGGCTCTCCTCAGCATCAGGTGCTTGGGCTTGGAGACCTGTAAATATCAGCTGTGGTGAGGGAGAGGGGAGCTGATGCAGGGCTGCTCACAACCTCCCAATGGACACAGGCAAACTCTATCCCCGACCTTCCTCCATGGGCAGGCACTTGTGGCTGGAGGAGCTCTGAAAACCGAGATCCATTCTCCCTGCTAAATTCACCTGCTTGGAAATGGGAAGGTTGATTTCTGGTGGGCAGCGCTGAGCTTTGAGCTGGGACCACAACTGTGATTTAAACCCCAGTATCTTTGATTTAAAACCCACAGACGGGCGGGCGCTAGAGGTGTTGGACCTTGAACCCTAAATGGAGCCGTGCGTGGCGCAGTGTTTGGAGCTGCCCCAGCAGCCCACCCTCTTGTTACTGCCCCTTCCCACAGGCAAAATGGAGACCAGCCTCTCCCCACGCAGTGGATGGCAGTGGTGGGGCTCGGCCACCCCTCAGGAGCCGGGCGGCCATCTGTACGGGATGTGGGGATGGGACAGGGGAAGGAGCAAGGGCAGTGTGTGTGCTGGGGATGAAATGCTCAACCTGTGGCTGGGCCGGAGCTTGCCCCCAGCAGCCTGCAGCTCCTCCGTGCCGCATTCTCCGAGGATGCCCAGCGACTCAGGGGCGCGAGGCTGTGCTGGGTGCGGGCTGTCCAGGCACCCCCACGTAGGCAGTCCCTGCTCTGAAGGGTTTATCCATTGGCCCTGAGAGATCCCGGTGCAGAGCTGGTGGAAAGACAGTGGTTGCTGGGGGAGAGGAAGAGAGCGGGGAGAGCAGCGAGGCCCATCTAGGGGCAGCTCTGCCTAGGGCACGTCTGTGCCAGACAGACAGTGCAGAGCGCTCAGCACACGCAGCCCCACATGGGTCAGGCACTGAGAGACAAACAAGCCTTTGGGGAGGGAAACAGGGAGCTGGCGACTGTCCTGCCTCGATTCCCCAACCTGCCACATGCTGAAAGCTTTGTGCTTTCTGCTGGGACGGCAGGGGAGGCAGGCGGGTGCCCCGGACAGCTCTGTCCTGACCCAGGACTGCAGTTGGAGGAGCCGAGCGGGGCCGGGCAGTTTGATGGGAAATGCCGACTCGGGGAGGCGCTGGGGCTGCTTTGGAGGCCGCAGCTCTCTGCTCCCAGGCTGGTTTGGCCTGAGAGCCTGGAGGAGCCAGATGTGCGGTGGTGGGAACTGGGGCTGCCCCTTCCCTTCCCATCTGTGCCACGAGTTGCCCAGCTCAGAGTGCGGCCGGTGTTGGATTCCCCGCCACTGTGGAGCTCCACAGGCAGCGGGAGGTGGGGAAGGGTGTCCCACTCCTCCTGGGTGCGTGGGAAGCCTGAGGCATGCCCAGCCCTTCTCTTACCTGGGAAGCAGAGCGGCAGCAGGAGGAGGACTCTCAGCTCCATGGCCGTCCTCAAGCCCAGGGAAGGGGCATTGCTGGGGGCTGCCCAACGTGTCCCGTTCAAAATGTCTGCTTTGTGAGCCCTCCCGCATCACAGTGACGCTGCTGGAGGAAGTGCCTGAGGTCTTGCTTTCCCACGGAAATCCTTCACCACGTTTTGCAACAAGACTGGTATTAAGATAATTTCAGGGTGCATTTGGGGAAGTGGCTGAGAGCAGAGCTTGGCCCGACCTGATGGCAAAGACCCTTTGCTGCTCTCGCCTGGCCGTTGTCACACTCTGTCCTCACGCCAGTGGCACCGGGGCACTCCTTTGGCTGTCCTGAGCCATGGAGATGGAGCAGGATCTTTGCCCTGGCCTAGCCCTTCTCTCTGGGCTCCCAAGATGCCCTCTGCCCAGTCCGTTGCTGGAAAGTCTCCTCAAAGCCAGGGTGGCAATGCGTCCAGGGCTGCGTCTGCATGGACGCTCCCACAGGCTGTGCCATTTGTGGTCCTCGATCTCCACCACCCCAGCCAGTCCCCTTGTGCCCTGTGCTCTGCCATGCACAGAGCCCTCGTGGTGCCTACCTCCAGAGTGCCCGGCTGGAGAAACGAAACCAGAACCATTTGGCTTTTGCACCTTACACAGTAATTATCTCCACAGGCACAACTGAAGTGATTTTAAGTACAGTAAGATTTTAAGTTCATTTTAGGTAAAATGAACTGCAGAGTACAGAGAGCAGAGAATGGGTGGAGCAGGTGGGGCAGCAAGCCTGGGAAGTGAGTTCTACTGCCAGGAAAATTAAGAGAAAGGAGTTTCTCCAATTTAAAAAAAAAAAGAGACACTCACCTATGAAAACAGCCAGCTTAATTTCCTTTATTTGGAAGAGGTGAAAGTCATCATTAAAAGCACACTAGTACTCCCCAGTGTCTTGTACTGTGAGCTTCTCTGTGGTGATGCTGAGGACTCCCCTCTGTCTGTCATCATTTACGGTGCATCTTCCTGAGTGTTACTCTCATTCTGATTGCTCGTCTTCTCTCTACTGACCAAGACAGCACGCTTTCCCGATTGTCTTTTAGCACCAGGCTTTCCATACAGCCTTGTAATCTTGCATGTTGTATGGGCACTCAGCAGAGAGACTGCGTCTCCCTAGCTACATATCCTTGGTTTCTGGAAAAGGTCAAACTGGTTAGTGAGGTCCAGACAAAATGTCCAATTACATCCGTTTCCCACAATTAGAATAAGCACAATATTGTAATCCAATTCACAGGCATTTTAGCTACAGGAGAGTCAAATTGAACTGGGATGCTGAATAAAAAATAAATATCCAAAATATTCTGTCCTTCTGAATAAATTTTAGAATAATATAATCACGTCCCCAAACAAAGCAAAGCTTATTGTAACAGAAACATCAGGAGTCTTTGCTCTGAATTCGTCATCTGAGTTGGGGATCAGAGAAAAACAGCCAAGACACAGAAAGATGAGGCATCTTATGTACAAGAAATTACTAAAACAACTTTTTGCCTGGAAAGGAAATGATAGCAGCGATATTACAAAAGTCTATAAAGTCAGGAATAGCAGGGGGAGAGAGAACAGGAGCAATAATTCACTGTTATAAGGACATCACCAGTTAGGAGACAAGGAGAAAAGCAAGTTCTCCACGCATGCATTGAGTGTGGAGTTCACCGCCACAGGATGTTCATATACCAAAAGTTTTTATGTGTCAGCAGAATTAGTAAATTAATTAAAGAGAAAAAAGAATTTAGGCATTGCTATTATAACAAAAATATCCTCTCCAGAAAATCAGTGAAGGCTGGGAGAGTATTCTGGAGAGCTGTTTCTATGTGCTTCTCTGTTTTTATACTCCTTCCTAATTATCTGCTTCAGCCAGTGTTGGAGACCTTTGGTCTGACCTACTATGGCTATTCCTCAGTAACCTGGGAGAAGGTAATACAAAACACTGAAAAGGTAAGCAGAGAAAGTGAGGCAGAAATCTACAAAATGCCCCACATTTTCCTTAAAAAGAAATACTCACTCTGGGAAACAGCTTAATCTCAATTATTTGGGAAAAATGAGAACATGTACAGTGTGCACACCAGTACACTCCTGAGTCTTCAACTTGCAGCTTCTGCGTTGTGACAGTGATTGTGCCCTTCTGGGTGTCATCAAGTATAGCGCTTCTCTCAGAACGAACCTTGTTTTGATATGCTGATAGGTGGTAATCGGTGCTGACCAAGATACCAAATTTATCTTTATCTTTCCTTCAGCACCAGGCTTTCCTTGTAGTGTTGTAGTTCCGGACGTTATAGGGACATACAACAGAGAGACTCTTCAGCTCCATAGCAGAGTGGTATTGCATCACTGCAGAACATAAGAGCCACAGTATAAATCCCAGCTAAGAGCCATGATGACACATCTTCCATGAATGACATACCCACTATGGGGTAAAGTCTTCACAGGTGAAATCCAGACCCTGGCCTCAGCTGGGACCTCAGTCCTGCATATTTCACACACCGCCTGCTCTCTCTGCCTCTCCCATAACAACTTATTTTCCCACAGTGTCTCAAGTTCTGACAGGAAGAAGCTGCTGGATTTAGCAACTTTAAGTTATAATATATCTCTCCTTTCCTGTTACCACCATCACGGCAGAGCTGGGAGAAACTCACCAGTGTTCACAGCTGAGCAGCCTCAGCCCATTATCAAATGAGTCAGTATAAAACCTTTGGTAGAGGAAGTCATCCTCTTTTTCAGACTTCGTGGAAGAAGCTAGCAAGCTAGGAGTTGCTGAGTAAGTTCTTAGGCTGCCTTATCTCAGGTTGTGGTTGGGGGGGAAGCCTCTTGCAAAAACATTTGAAAGAACGTAAAATTGAGGTAAGCCTTAAAGTAACTTTCCCTTTTTTCACAGAAATGGAAAAAAAGGAGACTAATGTAACAAATTTTAATAGAATTTTGTTTGAATTCTTGGTCTGAGGAGTGTGTGATCTAGCAATAAGGTAACAAAAGGTTAGGGAGAAGGGGAGTCGGGGGAACATTCAAATGTTTCCCCCAGGTTTCATGGTTACATGCATAGTTTTTATAGCCATTATTTTTGTGCTGTCTGCCTGTTTATCAGTACAAACCTTGCAGTAAATAAGACAGAACAAGGGTGGTGAAAAGGACTGTAAGAGAGCAGGCAGCAGAGCATTTGCAGAAGCCAGTTCTGCAGTGTTTCTTGTGGCACGTGTCCATCCATGCCCTGTGCAGTGCCACAAGTTGTGCAAGAGGATGAAGTGTCAGGCTGGCAGAGGGAATGCTGTTGTTTCAGTGCTGGCTTAGGAACATTTCCCTGTTCAAGAGGCTGTGATGTGCCATATAGGGAGGACAGACTTAGCCATATTTTCAAAATTTCCAGTACTTAGCTCTCTCCACTGAAAGAGAAGAGAAGGACTGTTGTATTTCAGCATTCTTCTGCATTGCTAATAGGAAAATGGGGTCTTTTCCTTATTCCAACTTCATCTTCTACTGTATTGTAAAGGATAACACAAATTTAAGTAAAAAATTGGATCTTTCACAGAAAGCAAATATATTTTGTGTTAAAAATCACAAATTTGCATTAAAGTAGTTTTCCTCAACCAAAGATTGCTGACTGTCTGGAAGATCTGGTGTGGAAACTGTTCTTTGTGTTGTAGCGTTGGGGGATTCCTTGGTTTTAGTCTGTCCTGTTTCAGCATGAGTCAGAAACAGTCCCTTAAAAAATGAAGAAATTGTGCTGTGTGGCTTGGTGCCGGCTCCACTGTACTTCTGCACATGTTCTTGTGATGGCTGGTGGGTTCAGTGTGTGTATTTGAGAGAAAGGGAGGGATCAGGCAGGAAACTGGTTGTCAAAAGATGAGAAGATTCTCCAGCTTTGGTTACAGCTTGGTACTGTGCTCAGGGACAGATCTTTTCATACCTATTCAAGCTTTGTGTCTAGAGGTACAGTGAGCACAAATATATATGGAATTATATTCCCTCTATGGAATAGTTAACAGGCCTGAGCTG
The DNA here is from genome assembly GCF_034638445.1 of Ciconia boyciana. Taxonomy (NCBI): domain Eukaryota; kingdom Metazoa; phylum Chordata; class Aves; order Ciconiiformes; family Ciconiidae; genus Ciconia; species Ciconia boyciana. The sequence continues at coordinate 4,291,816 of NC_132956.1, read as the reverse complement.
GCTCTGCGGAGGCTTCAAAAGGCTAAGGATATAAAAGGTTTGGTAAGGAAACAGAAGACTATGTCAGTCATGTGTGATAGTAAATCTGTGCTAGTCATTCCTGGGGGCTGCTGACAGTATTACACTGCTGTCATTTGGATGATCCCAGTTCTAAAATTATTAGCAACTCTTTTATGTACATTTGCTTCCTTGCTGCTTCCCAAAGACTCTCCTTTTCCTTGACAGAGGTTTTCAGAGGGATCCTTCCCTTCAGAGTTGCTTTTTGTGCTGCATCAAAGGTGCAGTGCTCTGTCCGCTTAGTCTGGTGTGCCCCAGTACCCAGGATTCTGCATCTTAATAATCAACTCCTAAGAGACATTTAACAGACATGAAACAAATGCTTGAAGGCCTTCCTATCTTGATTCACACAGATTTAGCCTGTCCTTAAGTAGCTGTGATTTCTATTAAATATTGCACATGCAGAGAAGGAATCGCTGCCAGGACGGTTGTCCCTTGAGCCAGTGACCACATGGTCCTTTCAGGGAGTGGTGGAGCTGGGCCAGGCAGTGCTAGGGGACGTGTTGTTTGCATGACACACTTATACCTGTTTTTGAAGAGGAAACCGTGCCCAGAGTAACTTGGCTTATGGCCCTGGAGAAGCCAGAATCTCCAGATAACAGGAACTGGAGCTGGCCCATCTCCTTTTGTAGCAGTGCAAAGGATCTCTCCATCTGAAAAGAAACTTGCTTTGGTGGTAGAAACTTTCAGAAAATTCCTTTCCTAATGCTGGAATGTCATGCATCTTACAGGACCTTAGACAAATGCAAAAGAAATGCTGTACCTGAGCTCCCCTTGCCTTTTGTACTGCCTCACCTCTTCTCTTACCTGAAAAACAGAAGAGCAGAAGCAGGAGGAATCTTGGCTCCATGCCTGTCTTGGAGCCAAGAAAAAGGGCAACACTGAAGGCAGATCAGAGGATTAGTAGATGTCTTCTCTCTGTACCCTCCTATCCCACACTGGTACTGCTGGAGGAAGTGGCTGAGCTTAGCGGCTTACCACTTGGCTTGGCACAGAAATCCTTCACTGCTGTTCTACAACCACATTCATACTTAAATAATCAAATTGTCCATATCAACAGAGCTTGGCCAGTTCCGAAGACACAGATACATTAGGCAGAATTCAAGGAGAAGCTGTTTTCTTCTCCCCTTGCATCAACAGAAGCCACACTTCACCATCTTGCTACGCTTTCAGTGTTGTCCCTGAAGGACCTCTTGATGCTCCCACTAGCAACATCATTAAGATCAGCCAGCCCTTGGCTTCAGAAAAATGGAGAAATGTTTCCGTTTTTAGAGGCACATAAACTTCCACGTGGCTGATTCTGAACCTGGATGCTTTGCAGGCCTGGGTTCAACCACAGTGGAGGTGAGGGAAGGAGAAAGACATGGGATGGTGCAATGCCACATCCATGTATTTGTGCACCCGCTGGGCAGAGCTAACAGAGGGAATGGGGAAAGGCTTCTGTAGCTTTTCCCCTCCTTTCCCTTGGCCTCCCCAAGGAACTCTGCCTCCTGGAAATCAGGACAAAGCCAGGTCTCCTCAAGGTGAGCAAAGCCACCTGTGGAAATCTCCAGTTCAATCATCAAGCCACAATGTGTGCATCATAGCCACAACCAAAGTCTCCCCTTAGCGATGGCTGTCACAGCTCTGGGATGGACTCACTTATGGCTCTTCCACAGCTGGCTCTACCTCAAATAGCTGCTTTGGGAAGCACAAGCAGTGGCAGGTCTTATTTGTCTTGACTCCGTGCTTTGTTGGCCTTACTCTCGTTCTAGCTGTTGTGAGGATGCTGGAGAACGACTGTCCTTCCACTCTGCTCTGCAGACACCTTGTGCTTGCCATGCTGGGAAGCACGCCCCTAGGCAGTGGGGCTTGGCAGATTCCCTTCTGCCTCCCCTTGAAATCCCTGTGCCCTTCTCTGCCCTTCAAGGCAGTGACAGTAAAGAAGTATAATGGCAGTAAATTCCTCTGCCTCACCACTGCCAGCAGATGTGCTCACAGTGGTCTCCCCTGGGCCGGTACCTAGCTGCCTCGCTCCATCAGAGCAGTGCACAAAGACTGTAGTGACACCCTTGCTGCAAATAATTTCCAATTATATGAATAAGCAGCTTATTAACAGTACATTCTGGCTAATCATTTTGTGCTAGATATCTTCGCATTGTCTTGTCCCCAAATCCCTCTCTCATCAGGCACTTGATGCTCAATAACAAGAAGGGGGAATGCACTCATTCTCTTATGAACAAATCCCAAGAGTCTGCAATTAGTTCAGTTTCTGCAACTGGTTGCCTACAAACTGAGCCAAGAACTGTGCTGCATTGCAATGCCTCATCCTTTCCCATAGCATCTGCATTTGCCATGTCCACTGGAGGTCCTCTCTTGGAGGAGAGAAGCTCTTTGGGGTAGGACAGGTCATGAAGAGATGTCTGTCCAGGACCTAGCATGTTGGTCACTAAGGAGCAGCAAGGAAGTAATGAAGTTGGTCCTTTTGCTGCATCTCTGACAGAGGATCAATATGGCTTTTAATTATAGTATCACAGAAAATAAGATGAATGTTATCTCAGGAGGTCACTTAATCTAGCCCAGTGAGACACAGTAGGATCAGCTCTTTCGATGTAATTTCTAAAGATCTCTGTTTAACTAGTTTGGGTTGCAGCATTCTCCCGGTGACCTATTCCAGCGCTCCACCATCCTTATTTGAAAGCTTCTGCTAACATCTGACTCTCCCTGCTATTTAAGCCTCGCTCCCTTTTGTATCCACTGCGAACTGGGAGAACAGATTATTCCCTTTCTCTTGCTTTGTATGCAATGACGCCTGCCATGCCTCCCCTCAGTCTTTTCACTCCAGACTAACCATCCCCAAGTCTTTTAATTTTCCCTCCTAGGTTGTGTTTCTGACAGCTTGGATCACCCCCCCCCCCCCCCCTTCTCTGAACTCTCTCATCAATCCACCTCTTTTCTGCCTATCTACTTGGAGTCCCCAAAGCCCCCTGAAATTTCTTTTGAGCTTTTCATCCAATCAAGGATGAAACCATACGCTTCTCTTCTCTGTTGCCTTCCATAGAAATTCTTGCTTCTCATTGATTTACTCTCATTGCCGTGAAACCCACAGAAACCTTTTTGGATTAGACGCTTCTCAAAATGTCAGTGGCCTTACAGAGACTTCCCTGCTTTAGGTTTACCTGCCCCATACGTTGGCCCTTGCTGAGCACTACAGGAAAACCTGGCAGAGGGGTCCCTGTCGCAGGAGCAGCTCCATGCGGTTGCAGAGCCCGGGCGGCGGCGGGGTGCTGCCGCGGAGCTGTGTGCGAAGGGAAGGGCTGGTTTTGGGGTGCGAGGCCGCTAGAGGGCAGAGGAAGATCAGGAATGGGGTGCCGGGCCAGGGGATGGGGTCTGCGGGGGAGGCTTCGGCAGTCAAGTCCCGTCTCCGCTTGCAAGCAGCCAGATAGCTGCCTGGAGCTCAGCACCAAGATGAATGCTGGCCTTCGCAGTGCCTTCTCGATATTCCCCATGTTTTGCAATGAAAATGAAATGCTCCGCTCAGCTAGTGGACTGCGCAGTGCCCAAAGCCCACGGTGTCACGCTGCTGGCTGTAGGCAGGTGCCCAGGCATGGCAGTTTGTCTGTCACTCCTCTGTTTCCCCTGGCTCCGGGAGGCAAGTGGCCATGTGAGCCCGTCTTCAGTGTGCTGCCAAGTTTTTAGAGAAGCTGTATATCCTTGCCTCACCCTGTGGTGTGCCTTAAGAGAGATCTTGAACACACGGAAAGACCCTTCTTCCCAAAATTGTAAGCAGGCTGCAGTCCTTATCCACCAGATGATGGAGCCTGCCAGGCCCTCCCTGGGAGCATTGCCACCGGTTGCTTCTTCAGCAGAGCAACACAAACCAGTCCTTCACCCTCATCCAGGCCTGATGCTCCGCAGGGATGCGAGGCAGTGAGGAATTGATGCTAAATAATCCTGAGAAAGGGGGATGCTGGGATAAGGGAGAAGGTGGGGGCTTGTCTTAGAACAAGGTGGTAGAAGAGGGCTCAGAGAAATGGTAGCTTCAGTGAGCAGTGAGGGCAGGAGCATGGCTGGGGGGGAGGCAGGCAGAGCCGGGGCTGGAGGTACTGGCCGTGTGCGTGCAGGGACTGCTGGGCACGCGGGACAGGCACTCTGTAAGCAGGACATGGGCCATGGGCTCGGCTCGGCTCTAAAGGAGAAGAGGCCCCACAGCAGCAGCTTAGTGAGAGGCCTGGTGTTTGGTCTGTTCCACATCAATGGGGCGTCCAGCTGTGGCTGAGGATGAAAGCAAGCGAGAGAGAGAGGATTAAAGGCTCCCAGGGTCTCCTCTAACCCGCCTAAGACTCGCCGAGAGGGCAGTGTGCGGCTTCAGGAAGGCTTCTTCATATGGAAAATATTATGTGAGGGAGAAAAAGAGAAGGGGGAAGGGAAGAGGGAGAGAGGGAGACTTCTGTCCAGAGAGTGCTGGGGGAAGACTGATCACAAAAAGCATTTCGGAGGCTCAGACCCAGCCCAAGGAGAAAGTGCTGAGTTCTGCCATACCCGAGAGTGCGGTGGGGCACAGGTGTGATGAGTTTGGGAGGCCTGCAGACAGGACAGAGCGCAAGGTCCAAATGTGCTAAGAGCACATAGCAGCAGAAAAATAAAGGGATGAAAGAAGAGGGGAAGTGGAGAAGGGGAAAGAGGAGGCTGGCAAAGGGAGGAGAAGGGAGAGAAATGGAGGGGGAGGTGGTGAAAGGCAGAATGAGGGACATGGAGGAAAGCGAGAGGTGGTGAAAGGCTGGCTGTCTGCTCCATTGTGTTATTAACCAGGTCGCCAGGTGGAAGCGCCCCGCATGCAGCCCTCCTGGCCCGTTTCCTACCCCTGCCAAACTTCTCCCAGGAATGCTTGTGATGGGGAACAAATTGCTAACAGAAGTGAGACATTTTGCATTGAATGCAAGCAAGTTTCCAGTGAAAGGTTTCCTGTCAGCGGGTTGGGACTGGAGGGTGTGGAGCCTTTCTGCCTGCTCTGGCAGAATAATCCTGCGAGTTAACACGAAGCATTGGTTATAGCGCAGGATAAAGGACCTGAGGCTGGGCTTTCCTGCCTTCTGTTTTGGCTGCCACCGTTTGGCTGCTTTCATTCACCGTTATTTTCTGCTTCACCCGCGTGTGGCATTCTCGGTCTCATTAGCCCTTCCTCCGCTTCCCCTACCACCCCCCACTGGTGAGATCTCCCGAGTATTCACAGGCTTCCACTCTACTTTCCTCCTTGATTTATACTGTTGAACTGAATGACCTTCCTTGACCTCATTTTCATGACAGTGTGAGCACACACATCAGCACTCAGTGAATGGCAAAAATAGTCCCCCCTTTGCACTCCTGCCCTCTGAGCTGCAAGGACGCTACCTCTCCTGTTTACATGTGGGGTAGGTTTGGTGCGTGCTCACACGCTGCAGATCGGTGCCCCATCATCTGGATCTGCAGCACTCCCTTGCACAGTAGTGTCCACAGACGTGGAAGGTGCTGGCTGAAAAATGCTGATCTGTGTGTCTTTGCACATAAGGACAGTGTTTAGCTGAGCTGGTGTGCATGCACAAGCAGCTTGCAGGAAAATACTCCTGTGTATTTCACACTCTCTACAGACGTGCAGAACTTTCCCTCCTCTATCACCTTTGCTTCAAGGGAGCCCATGGACAGGCCTGTCCCTGTGAGAAATGCACACCAATACTGTCTCTCCTTTCTATCTAGGTTGCTGTGTTCTTGGTCATCGTTGCAGTAGCTGAAAACTTGCTAGATGGGCCAGACAAGCCAAAACACAGACCTGGGAGATGTGCATTGAGTCCCTGGTATGGACACACTTGCAAGGTGAGGGAATTTCTATTACCACAAATATCCCGGCGCCCTGTGACTCCTGATGGAGTAAGTGGATTTTAACGGTAGAGAGAAGAGATCGCTTCTCCCTCCTCCCTAGAAAACACACAGCTGAGTCTCTGCTCCTGGTTCTCAGGAATTTCAGACAGAAGTCTGAAGTTCTTAAGTGTAAGAGGAGCAGCCAGCCCAAAGGTGCTGCTGGGTTTTGGAACAGCAAGTCAGCTATGATCCTGTTTGCCATACTCCACCTGTACCCCACCCAGACTCCACTCTGACATCCCAAAGCTGAGTGTCTTCCACACTCTTTCTAAATAGTTGGCAAAGCAGCTTTGCCCCCTTCCCTAGCCCAGCGGTACATAAATCCCTTTGTCCCCTAGTCTGGAAATCTGCCTTCCTGTCCCTCCCTTCCCTGCCTTCCTGGGAAGTCAGTGTGGATATGGTGCTGCCGGCTTGCCTGTCTGAGCTGCTTAGTTAAGAATAATAAACAAACTCCTAAATGGAAGGATATTCTTTAAACCTGCCTTGTGCTGCCTGCCAGGGAATGCAGGCAGCAAAGCCCACCTCCTGTCCCCCTCCAGCCCTAGCTCCAGGCTCTCCTGAAACCTGATCTCCTTTGCTGTGGAGCTGCACCATGGCCTCTGCGTGCACCTTCCCCCCTGACCCTGTCTGGATTCTCCTGTCCTTTTCCTGACACGCACCCAACAAGCACATGCTCCTCGCTCAGACACGCACATACCACAGAGGGGCACACAGTGACACTGCCACATCCGGGCTCGTGGAGAGGTGTGCTATCCCCACCGCACAGATGGGCACATAGCAGATTCACACACATGTCCGTGCCCGCCCCTTCACACAGCTATACACAAACACACTGTGAAAAGTGATCCAAACGCCCACTGTGCCAACTAGAGGCTGCTCACCCCTTTGGGAAATCCACCTAGGCAGTGTATGCAGATCGGAGGGAGAAATGCTCCAAGAAGTTCACAGGCACATGGAAGTAGGGCCCACGCAGCCCCAGACATGAAAAGCAGCGTGGCATCAGATCTGCAAAGTGGCAACCTCGTATCACAGCGTGACAGCAGAGCATACTCAATAGCAGGCTCAGTGATAAACCCAGCCAGCATGCGTCCTGATTTCTCACACTCACCTCCTTTTGCAGAGGTGTCCATCCATCTCTCTCACTATTTTTCTTGCTTTCCTTTCATATATGTGCACTCTCCCTTCACTCACACGTCCCAGCTTTCCTATATATACCTGCTGGTCCATTCTCCCATTCGCTGGAGGTTTACCTCTCATACAAGGAAGGATATGCTACACACACCACTCTTACTTGTGCTTGAAATGCAGACCTTCCTGTGCACATCTGGTTTGCTTTCATACACTCTGCTCTTTGCAGCTTCTCTGACACAGATATGTCTTTCCCTGTCTCTCCATGTTGCTCATGCACCTTTTTATATAGGCACACAGGCATCTTCTCCTGCTTGTTCCCCCCCTTCCAGCTCACACAGCTTCCCAGCTTTCCTTCGCTGTGGCCCATTTTCCTCATGTCAGCATTCACAGCTAGCAGGAAGAGGATGTCAGTTAGAGGCTAAGCAGTCCCTGGGACCCTCTGGCCCTGCCACACTTTTCAACCCACTTCTCATTTTTCTTCTTCTCTTGTTGTAATTTATTGTTTTCGGCTCTCTTCTTCCTCAGTGCCTGCTAAAGGGAACTCGTCTCCTTGCCTCCTCTTCTCTCTGTTTTCATCTTAAGAGAAAGGGAAAAACCCATTTTGCTCTTTCCCCAGCTCCAATTCCCCTTCCACCTCCACACCCTCCCACCCCCCTTCCCAGCCCTGAAACCTTTTCCTGATAGTGTTGCTGTAACTGTTCAATTAAACGAGCAATTACAAAATCAATCAAACCGAAACGTGTGCTGTGCGCTGAGGGGGGACCGACTGCAGAGTGGGGACGTCGCCTGAGCCTGTCCCAGCCTGAAGGCAGCTCAGCTCACAGCTCAGCTGAAATTGTCTCGTTTGATGGTGAGATGTTGCTCTGAGGACAGGTGCTCTGCTTCTGTAGGGTCACACTCTGCTGTGTAAAGCCAGCATCACTAGCTTCACACCACCTGCAAATTGCCCCATCTGAGAAAATCCTGGCAACACTGCTAGTATTAACCATGGCCTTTGGTTTGAATTGGCCAGTAAGAGGGTGCCAGTTGGAATAGGTCATTGGGGATGTTCAGATGAGGGTGGTTTCTGCAGCAATAGGAAGGAAGGAAAGTGATGAGGTGAAAATGATAAACTCAAGCATGGCTCTTGTGTTGTAATTTCATGGTTTACACCTGCTGACTACTTCTCCCCCTTTGTGTATATGTTTCTGCTCCTGCTACACACTTAACACATGTCGAATCAGTGTGCCATGGCTCTTTGCCACTCTCTACTGTTTTCTCACCAGGTGACACTCACACTGTCCTACTCGACACTACCTGTGTCTCCTCAGAACTACATCCATGATTTTCACTGCAGGAATTCCCTTTTGACACCTGCAGCCCTCTTGGTGCTGTCATAAGCAAGCAGCTAGACTGTCCCTGACACAAAGGCACAAATCCTTCCAAACTGATGACAAACAAGAAAAGATGAGGTGGAGCACAGGTTGGATTAAGAGGAAAATGTGCAAAACAGATGAGCTTTGGTTCATACGTGGGCAGAATCATGGCAGCTTTCCAGTGGCATAAGGAAGCCAGCTTTAGCATGCGATATTTAAGGAGGAGACCCAGATCCTGCTCTTGGCTACACTAGGGAAACCCCGTCACCATCTCATCCCTTGAAAGGCTGAGGCAAACTGATGAGAATTTGGGACCAGGGAGCTTAATGGAAAAGATGGGGAAGGCTTTCTTGTCATCTTATGAGCAACATCCATGAAAGGAACACCTTCTAAAAAGCCCTTTGCCCTAGTATAATCCATTTGGGCTGCCAGGAGCACACCTTCATCTTGCAGTTGGGTTCTGGTCCTGCTCTTAGAGGAAGACTTCCCTCCAGATTTAAGGGAAGCAGGATTGGAGCTATTTAATGAAGAGCTCTTATCCCAGACTTGACCCTGATTTTGCACAGTCAGAAAAGCAGCATCCCAAAGGCTTATCATTCCTTTAAGAGCAGAAATCTGGCGAGTTTCCTAGGGCAGGAGTCCAGTTTGGCTTTAATTTTTAGTGAGTAATACTTAAAGCCTGGTCACCCGGCAGGTCCTATGGAAACACAGGACTGCGTTGACACACTTCCTAATGCAGCAGGAGGTATGCAAATCGATTTGCAAGGATGCTTTAATGAGGTCCCCCACCTCCATTTTTTTTAGTTTGATCACACCCCAATTTACCAGTTTTATATATATTAAAATATTGAAGATAAGCACCAATACACAATGCTGCTTTACCCCTGTTCCAATGTTCCCTGTTTCTGACAGTGACATTCAGTGCTGTTGCAAAGCTCATCTATTTCCCCACCCACCCAGAAACGACAGAGTGAAGAGGGCTGGAAAGGGAGAAACTTTGGAAGTGGGGGTTAGGTTGATTTTTATGTGCTTGTCTTGCTGGTGCTGCTATCTTGGATTGTACTGATACCACTTAGGGTGTGTTTATTGGGTATGCCAAGGGTGCCTGGAGCCTGTTGCCCTGGTGTTTGTATAAATCTAAATAAATAAGTGGATGTTTCAAAGGACTTTAAAGTCTGTGGCATCAGCCCAGTTGCATGGCCCTCGTGCAGGCAATGCAGGTCTGTCTGTCTGCAAGCGCTATTCAGTTAGGACTATTTTGATCCCCGTCTATGACTTGGGGCACTCCCTGAGGTAGTGCCCTTTGGCTCTCAGTCCTAGAAAGATTTTAGCTTGTGACTTTGAGGATAAGACAGGCAGGTACCTCTCCCTGTCAGCCTTTGGTTAGAAGGACCAGCTGCAGAACCCGAAGGAGATTCCCATTTTTCTTGGTGGGTTTGGGACCCAAGCATCTGGGAGAGGACTCATTTGTGGGAAAGATCTAAAATGCCAAAGAGGGACAGGGAGATACATTATTTTGCAACCCTTTTGTCCAAAAGCTACAAATCTGTCACCCGTGGCTCTGGCTATCCCTTGGCTCTCCCTTCGTGCCGGGTGCATGCAATCGTGTGTGAAAGAGCTTGGCCTGTGCCCCTGCCAGACATACGGCAGGACCATTAGTCAAGCCACATATGGGAAGGAGCAGGTTACAATTTGCTGATTAGGAGGGAGGAAAGCCCAACTGGCTCCTTGGAGGACAAGCCTCCCCGCAGCAAATAAAGGCTACAAAGAGACTGCTGGTGTGTGAGCCCTCTCAGTTGCTCCAGTTTGTTGAGGTGTTTGCTGGGGCTTGATGGAGGTGGATGAATGGACCTGAACACACCCTCACTTGGTTTCTGTCAGGTGGGGAAACTGTTGTCTCCGAGGAATTGACTCCTGATTTATGAAGGGCTCACTCCTGACTTGCAGTAAGATGAATAATAGGGAAATTTGGCCCCTGGTCCCTGCTTAGGGGGATGCATTGCATGCTCTAAGAGATGAACACACAGCTGACACGCTTACAGATCTCACTCTGGCATTTCTGCAGCCCCCAGGCTCCCACTGGCTTTGCTAACACACAGCAGGGCCCGGTCCTGTTGAGGCAGTCCTGGGCGAGGGAAGTGCTGCTGTAGTACAACAGATTGGATCTGCTTTGGTGCAACGCCACGTGCTCGTGGTACTGCAAAATGCCATGCGGGTGGCACTGTGTAAAAGCCTTTGGTCATGTCCAGCTGTCTGTTTGCCATCTATATTTGGTAAAAAAATGATTTGGAATTGTTTGTTTGTGGCTCCTTGGAAACACCCCTTAAGAAATGGCTTCTTTTGTTTGGTTACTTGGGAAAAATATTTTCCCCTCCTTCTTTCGCTATTTTGAAACATTAAAAAAAGCAAAGCTTTAAAGAGCCCAAGAATATCCAGGACGGACTGTCAACAGCAGCCTCTGTATCTTTCCTCATGGCTCAGTGCTTGCCTTGGTCTTCCTCTCTTCCAGACACTCTGCTCCACCTTCTTGTAAATTCTGACAATGAAAACACTATTTAAATGTCCTCGAAGTTTCTCTTTCCATTGAAAAAGGGGATTTATTCTCTTTTTTTTAATCAGAATTAATGTGATTCTAATGTGTTCCTTTTGATCTTCAGGGGATTTTTTTACACTGATGATCCCTAATTTTGAAATGATTTTTTTTTTGTTTTAATTGTTTTAAAAAGCTTTAGTGAAGGGGGAAAAAAAAATCCATCCTACTTCTTTGGCACATCTTTAACCTTTAAGTACCTCCGGAAAAAAAATATTTAAAATATATTATACATTTTTAAACAGGGTGCTTTTGACAGGTCAGTTTCAAACCTCTCTCTCTTTTCTTGCGCTGTGTTGGAATAAGACAATTTTGCAGCTTGGATTTTTTTGACAGTTAAATTGCAATGTAGGCAGAGGGTGGAATAGGGATCCTGTCTCTTTAACTCTCTAACTAGACAAAGACTTTTCCCCTTTGAGAGCTGAGCCCGGGATCAGAACTGTCAGATGATCTCGTAGCACTTGGGAGAGTTTGCAAAGTCATAATTATATCTTTTAACCTGTCTTGCTCTTTGCAAAAGAAAGGTCCTATTATATTGAAATGAGATTATTAGCCATCAAATACTTTCTTTCTTGGGATTCTTCTTCTTTAAAAAAAATTCAAATACCTTAACTACTTTGCAATTGAATTTTTATAAGATTTACTTTTCACTAAATAAATGTTCTGTAGCAGCTATTTTTTAAAGTATTTTTAAAAGGGTGTTTTCAATATGCAGATGCAAAAAAAATCAGACTAAATGTCTGAAGTGTCACCTGTATAATTAAAGGAAGGTAAAGTTTCAGAGCTCGGTTGGGTTTTTTTCCCTGGCTTAGCTGGTGAGCTTCACTATTCAAAAACCCTGCTTCTTTTCCTGATTTCATTGCCAGAAATATTTTTTTTCCTGAAACCCAATCATTTTCAACCTTCCATTTTCTCTCGGTTTTTTCTGTGTCTTTTCTTCTTCCCCAAACATGAAAAAAATGAAAATGAAACCCCAAATAACTGGAGAGGGTTTTTTGGCTTTTTTTTTTTTTAAACCCACACAATTAAAATCACTGCACTGCTGTGTCAGTATGTGCTTTAACAAAAGGTGATGACTGCATTAAAGCAATCAGGGTAACACCAAAAACCTAAGTAAAATATGATATCAAATTCAAGTAAGGGCTTCTTTAAACTAGCTCATCAGAATACCAGTTGGCAAAATAGTTACACCCAGGCCTAATTTGAAACTTGAAATTAGTTCCGGGTTACAGAAACAATAAATATGTAGCACATGTTTAAATATCTAGCTGAATAAGGACTGAAATGAATATAAAATAGTTGAAATCCATGAACAATCCGGGCCCGATCCAAAGACCTCTGAGGTCACTGGAGGATCCTTCCACCTGCTACGATAGCTTTGGCTCAAGCACCCCTTTGTTGGAAGTGATTGGTCACTTTAATTGAATGATTAAGTGCTGTCATTTATAGCTCTATAATTCAGATTGTGTCAGCCTTTCCATTATAAACTCTCTTTCTTTTCAAGGGTGGGTTATGTCTTGGCCATAAAAATTCATTCTGAGATTAAATTCAGCATGTTCCAATCTAACAAAGGAATCATTCCTTGTGCAGACAAAACTCCCCATTAAACTCACAGGATGCCAGGAGGTCACAACTGGCTTACATTTTTTTAAGGGATTAGATACATTTAAATTTTTAAAAATGCTCTGTAGAGTACACAGGGCCCAATCCTGCAGCACTCTCAATCATGGGAGTCACTTTACCAGTGTGAGTAGTTTAAGAGAATGGGGACTATTGCCATAAGTAAAGTTGCTCATATGCGTATGTGTTTGCTGATACCATAGTCTGGTATATGTTTGGTGCACACCTTCAGGAAGGTCCTCAGTTGCATGCTGTCATAATGCACAGATATTTTCTGTTGACTATATACTTCTTTTTTTTAATTCCAAAGACTAAGAATAAAGGCTATTATTTAATACACATTTCCTTAACCTCTCAAAAAGATGTCTCAGTCATAATGCAAACCAGGAGACTGACAGATCAAAAGCACCTCCGTGATGTTAAATCAGGCCCTGGTTCTGAATGAGACCCACCTGGGGAAACTTTCCTCAGGAAGAATCTCAGGACAGGGGAGTTAGGAAATTCATTGAGCTGCACTTTATATAAACCTAAGCACCTGCTGAATGTTAAGCACATGTTCTCTGTATCTCTAGAACTCCCCCATGCTCCTGTTGCTTTAGTATTGAAACACCTCCCTGTCTTACCTGTTTTTAATACTCACAAGCCTATTACAAACTAAAGTTCCCCCCCCCGGTTTACAGGACAGACCCAGTGCCTTTAAGGAAACTACCTGACACTCTATCAGCAGGCGTTCTCTGTCTGTCCAACTTTCGGTTCCCGTTTTCATGCTAAAGCTGCAACACCAGCTACCTCTAAGTTCAAGGTAGGAGCAAATGTCTAGTTTGACTTCTGCATTTGCACCCTTATATTTCTTTTCCATCTGGATGACAAGAGGAAAGAGTGGCAGATATTCATCTAGTACCTCAATAAACTACCTTTAATTGTCCATGTGTGCTAGAGCGCCAGGCAGGTAAAACTAGAGAGCCAATTCAACCTGTGTAAATTGGCAATGTCCCCTTGACTCACTGGAGCAGCTCCAGTTTAAACCACTGAGGATCTGACTTGGAATTTCAAGGCTTTTCAGTCACCATCATAAATATCTCTTCTTTTTCTTGGCAATGCAATTATCTATAGAGTAGTTCCAAAAAATTAAAATAAGTTGTTGGCAGATGTGTCTATTAGTTTGAGCTGGAGATTTTTGGCTCTTTCTGAGATTTGAGCTCAGACACAGGGTAGCATGGAGGCTTCTAATGTCCACAGTAGCTTTACCTTTGGCTGTGCAGTCAGCTGAGCTATCCCTAGAGGAAGGTGCTTTGTTTCCCTGGGTTGATTGTAGAGAGACTTAAATGAGAGAACCTGAAAGTATATAATAAGAGGAATTCAAAAGCTACCCCTTGTCTCACTGACAAGCAACCCTGGTGAGTCTGTAAGAAGTCCACTGAAGTCAGTACCTTTGTTCCAGCTTTTGACAGAGATGGTGTGTGGCATATGGAATGTAAGCAGTAGATGATGTCTCATTTTGCGTATTTGAAACATGGAAAATAGCGCCTTTCTCAACTGCAGGTTCCTATGGAAAACGTTCTCAGCCTTCTGGGAGTAAAATTCTTCTGCAGGGCAGGAGGTGTTATGCCTTTGGAAGCCCTGCAAAGTCAGGCCTGTCATTGCAATGGAAGGAGATTGGGGTTGGCGCCTCCGTGGGTGTGAGTGTAAACATCCATCTGGGTGTGCCAACTAGAACGTGCCCTGGCTTTGTTATTACTAAGGCCCAGCTCCACTTAAACTTTCCCTGAGTGATTATGGACGTGCTTGCAGTTCCGGGGGACGTGGAAATTGGCTTGTTTACTCTAATTTGGCAACAGCGAGCCGTCAGCCCTTTGAGGCACTGGAGTACTTCCTTGAAGTCAAGAGTTGCTGTTCAGCAACTTTGCAGAGCAGATTTGAGAAGAAACTGAGCCCATATTTTGGACAGAAAAATGAGGTCTCAACTGGTATAGCTCACCTCAGCTGTACCCCATGCATTTCTTCCTGCTGGATCCTCCCATTGCTGTCACCAGCCTGTGCTCAAACTCACCGATGCCAGCACAAGTCAAGGTGAAAGGTTGTATAAATTCCTGATCAGAGCTTAAATAGCCTAGATTTTTTTAATTTGGTCGTGGGACTCGTTCAGGAAAAACGTCAAAGCCTTCTGCTCCGTTATTTGTGCTGAGCTAAAAATAACTTCAGGGGCCCCACCTTAACTGAACACACTCCCTTGAAAACAGAGCAGTATACAAATTCCCATGTGCTCGTACTCTTAGATTTCTGGCAACCAGAAACCAAAGTCATCAGAAGCTAGAAAACTATTACTCTTTGTGGTGTCACCCTTCCTGATAGAAATCAATGGGTCTATTAGAACACAGCAGGAGGCAGCTCCAACGCATGGAGGAAGGACTTGCTTTTTTTCCAGCTGGACATTGCCAAGCCTTCAGGCTCTGGACATCGTCAGAGCCACCAATGCAGTAACTAACACTGCCGATGCTTTAACAGTAGTGTAAAGAAAAAGCACTTTGCAGTAGAGGAGCTGCCCTCTGTATTGTCTTTTTCTTCTAATACTAGTGCAAAATCTGAACTAGGAGTCTGGGCAGCACCTTTAGAGCTTGTCTGCCTGCTCTCCAGGCAGTCTTCCACAGGGGTTATCTGCTCAAGCCAGTCATGGGTCAGTGTTCCCAGTTGAATTTACGTTATCATAGAGGATGATGCTCTCGCCCTCCACATCCTTCGTCTGTGGGCAGACATATCCTTGGGAATTGTAGTGTGTTATGGTCCTGAATCTGTTCTCCTTGTCAGGTCTCTGTGATGACCTGGAGGCGATTGTTGGTGGGCTGTCCAGCTACCCAACCAAATTTATGTGTGTACCTGTAAACCCCTTGTCCTTAATTCCTGCCATGGTGGTGAAATGGGCTGAAATAGCATTTGCTAGCACCAGAGACCAGCGCAAACAGGATTTCTGTTGGTGGGGCCTTTTCAATCAATACTAACTTCCCAAACTTTGCTAAGTGGAGCATTTCTAAAGCAGCTCCACTTCTCCTTTCTGGCAGGACAGTCCTATCACCCTCAGATACTCAGCACTTCACAGATTGGATCAATGGGCAATTGTTACAGAAACACATTGAACTTCCCCAGTCTGGGTCTCTCTTTTTTTTGTTGGTTTTTTTTCTTCTTTTTTCAGCCTTCAACAAAACCCTCAGAGATTTGAGCAAAAATAGAAAGAATAAGAAAACAAATTCTATCATAATTTTTGTCAAGGGCAGAGAAATAATTTCCCAGCCTGCTCCACTCCTTCACAGCCCCAGAAAGGTTTTATGAGCTGAAGCAATCAGTCTCTCAGGAGGTGCTTGAGAGGAAAAGGGAGACCACGAAACCAGGGCCATGTTTCCATCTGGTGTAAAATAGCAGTGTTTCAGCTGGGGGAAGCTGAGTGCTTTCCCCCAGCCATGGATTGAGCCAGCTGACCCCAGTCTGTGGCAAACCTCTTAGATCAATGTCAGGGAGCTGACACCTGGCTCCTCTCTGTGGTGACCATTCCTGGGGACTGAATACATCTTGATTCCATATTTTGATTTTACAGGCCCTGCACAATAATCACCTCTTAATTCACCCTGCCACCCTCCCTCCTCTCTTCTCTCTCTGCTGAGGAACAGCAGACGGGAGATTTCATATGCCATAAATATTTAGATTGTGCCTGTGTGTTTATAACACTTGCCGAGAGCGTAACTGGAGCAGCTCACACTCAGCAGCAACACCTGATGCTAGGGAAAGTTTTCCATCACCTCATATGGACCAAACAGCCGTGCGCCGCAAGCCGACCACGCACCAGGGACCAGTAGCTGTGTTGTCCCTGCTGCTTTCTCCCCCTGCCACACCGGTGAATAGTAACAACAATAACAATATGGACATGCTTTCATGTCCCTTAGGAGCTGCTGCTCTAAAGGACCCTGGAAAAAAGCTGTGGCTGGGGTTGAATGGAAACTTTTTGCAGCATTACCATGGGTATATGGCATGGGGGAAGCATGTCCCCTATGTGGCCCATAGGTTCTAGGCCACATGTGCTAGGAGATCCATAGTGCTTGTATGTGTCTTGGCCTCTACAACATAGCCTGAGTGTCTTAATTGCGTGGCATGGTTGCCTTTAAGAAGGTGGAATATCTAATGCAGGAGCTTTTTAAGAGAAGGTTAGACCTCAGGAAGGACAGTAAAGCTGATCTTTACTTTGGGAGCCCAAGAATAGTCCAGCTGAGGTTCTAGGCCCCTTTCCATAGCTGCCTGGATCAGGCCAAGCTGGGCTGTGCTGGTCGCCCTGGTTGTACGTGGAGTGGGCAGACTGGCAAACCACGCTCTCCAGCTCTCCCTTGCTGGAGCAGCGAGTCTGCATGGGCACACGGCCGTGTCTCCTCAGCCTTGCTGGCTTACGCACAGCAGTCAGCTCTGCACTTTCCAGAGCATCAGGTCTCTTAAGTGTTATGGAATTTTTTGTGCTTTAATAAATGTGTTTTTACTAATGTTTCTTTAGGGGAAAATATTTTTCTTTTGTTTCTTTGTGTAGCCTCTTTAGGACTTTCTGTGGAAGTGAAGCCAATAGTACTAGCTTTGGCTCTTTTTTTTCCTGTCCTGTCCTTTTTTCCCTTTCTTTTTTTGGAGAGGAAATAAATCTGTGTTTTTAGTCCCTTCCCTTGCTCCTATTCCACTTACCTTCTGGGTTCTCTGTTCTGTGGCTTTAGAAACAGGAGTAATAACTTACTCACAAACTTAAGAAGGTTTTTCCTCCCTGGGCAGGTAGGATTTGATACTTGTCTGCTATGGGCATTGTTCAGACCTTTTTCCTGGAGCCTTTAATGGTTGTCATGGTCAGAGGTAAGATACTACAAGAGATGGATTGTAAGTGATGTCCAGTTTGGTAATTGTTGAGTTCTTTAAAGATTGGTCTTTAGCACCAATGGCAAATTTTGAATTTGGTGCAGTGAGGACTGGAACTAAGAAGGAAAAAAAAGAGAGAGAGAGAACCCTTCCTCGTCTTGTTTTAGAATCAGTGGATGGAGAGGAAACATAAACTCAATTTTATGTGGATTAAGAGGCACCTATAAAGAGAGTCATATGAACTGAGACACTTGGCTCTGTTACCCTAATGATACCTATGGAACAATATGTGAAACCTATTACACTATTCTGGATATATGTGTGTGTATATATATATTTATATATATGTACAGAGAATGAGAGAGAGACGAAATATGGGGCCTTTATTTTTATTGGCTTCTGCAAAGAATAAATTACACAGCAAGGGCAAGGTTAAATTATTGTAAATGTCTGTATGAAAGGCATCACTTAATTATTAACAGTCCGCTACAAATAAAAGGTACGTATGCTAAAATGGCCTGACCTGCTGGATTGTGGGGTTTTGTTTAAAATTGTTGGTGAGGCCCACAGCTGACTTGTTCTCTGTCAGACAGGCTGGAAAAAGAGGCAGGGTAAGATTTCATTGCAGAGTGGCTTATATCCCTTTCTACCAGATGTCAATTGAATGCCTAGAAAATGGGTAAGGGGAAAGTGGGGGCTTTCTGAAAGCAGGGACAAACCACCGTGAGGAATAGAGGGTGTGTGAAACCACCTGGATGGGTGGGGAAAGAGGAAAACTCCAAGAAGTGACTGCTGTAACTCACTGTAAAGTGTGTCTTACAATCTCTCTCTCTTATGACTTACCCACAAAGAATAAGTCCACAAAGGATATGAGTTTCTTAAAGTGGAGCTCTTCACCCTATCCCAGTTAGGAAAAGGTTGGAACCCATTTAAAGAGCTGGCTAGTCCCCGTATCCTGTGGACCTGCTATGCATGTTGCCAGAACTGGGAGCTGCACAAGGTGAGCAATAAAGCCAGGTGCTCCATGTTTCTATTTGTAGAAAGAGAAGATGAGATATTGGCCCACGCTGCTTCAACTCTTGGTTTTATTGCTGGAGGCTCACAAGTTGGCCACCAGTGATGGATGTTGCTTTAGTCAAGGTAACCTAACAAGAAAGCTGAGGCTGATGCTGCCATGTCACTGCCACTTGCTATAGTTGGTCCGAACATCATGCCTCGGGAGAAGGATATTGGGCTCGCTGGCTTGAGCTCCCCGACTCTGGCAATTGCTGTGTTAATAGGAGTAGGAAGGTGAGGCTTTCAGGACTCTTGTGCAATATTTGTATGCTTTAAACAATCTTTGGATACATATGGTACTGCTTTACTCTTAGTTTTTATTTCAAAAATATCTCTGTGAACAAGTAGCACCATAGGGCAGAGCCATCTTCTCTGAGAGACCTTCCCTCCCATCCACAGCCAAGGTTGACTCCTATCCAAGAGACTCCTGTCAAAGGCAGCTCAAATGTATGAACAGGGCATCTTCCTATTTGCATCCACTTAAATTTGTAGAGCTTTTCAATCCTGGCCCCTGGAGGCCTTTGGGTCGCACCTGAGGAGTCTGCAAAAGGTAACTCAAAGAGAAAACCATTCCAGGATGGAATTTCCAGAGGGAAACTTGGAGGCTTCAACAAGTTGGGGAAAAAAAAAAAGGCTAAAAATCCACCAGTCTATATGAATGAAAACTCAGTGGAAAGCTCTCCCTTTCACTCCCTTACAAAATTAAAACTGCTTTTGGCAAGGCAGGAGACGTCTCTGTGATTTCACGTTCAGCTGCAAGGCCAGACGGAATCCCTCAGAGCAGCTGGGCTGACCTCCTGCATACGGCCGGCCAGGGATTTCCACCCGCTGCTCCTGCACACTCCAAGCAGTCCCTGGTGGAGCTAGGGCATTGTCTCTTAGGGAGAGACATCCAGTCTTGCTTTAAGGATCTCAAACAATTTGAGAATTTGCTGCCTCTCCCCCCGAGGTAAGCTCTCCAAAGGCTAGGTGTGCCAACAACACCATTCGCTCATATGGAAAAACAGGATGACTAAGAAAATACTCAGTGTGAGCTTGATCCTGATGGATTTTAATGCAGTTTGGCACCTGAGGAGAAGGGACAAAGAGGAGGAACCCAAATCATCACTGTCCAGTGTTCCCTACCCCCATCTGTAAGTGCACTGCAAAGCATCCCTACCCTTGTCTTGTGGCTTTACTAAATCTAAGTCCCAATCATGTTATTGTACTGTGCTTTTACAGTGGCCTTTTCGTCTGCTGTCTTCTGTGTCAGTGAGACATGTTCGCAAAATGTCCATCTCTTCTTCCATATTACTAAAATTCCCATCAGTGGCTGCATCTCTGCTTCCTGCTTTCTCTTCATCCACTTGACTTTGGCTGCTGTCTGCGGGAACATGCATGAAGGCTGCTCAGCATGTGCTGGATGGCCTTGCTCTTGTTCCAAGGCTCAGGTTTGTGTAGAAGGTGTTGAAGAAATTGCTCCAGAAAAATTGAATTTTGGTGCATTTTCTCATCACATCAGACTTCTGCATGAAGGTTTGAAAACATGAGGCTTGAGTAGCTGGGGAAGTTTCACATCTAGGTGAAGACTGGTTGGATGGAATTAGTGCCAGGTAGATTCTCTGTTCTACACGATTCATTAGGTCCTATCTCTGTACTTTACCTTTGTGAGAGTCTGATGTTTTCCCATAAAGCCCTTGATGACAGTGGGAGCAAGAAAATACTTAATCCACTGCTTCTTTTTGTTTTGGTCACATATGAAAGAAGAGCAGAGTGCTTTCACTCTACTTGCAGACAGGAATAGAATTCCTCACTGAGAAAACCTGACTCCACAGGGGGTATGTCTTCGAACAAGGGGAAAAGCGTGTCGTGACCATGCAAGCCAACAGTAGCACAGCCTGCTACAGACCCCATGGGCTGCTGAGAATCTCTATCATTCACATCTTATGAACTGGTTTGGCGCATCTCCAAAGGACATTGGCAGCTGTTCAAGGACTTGCAAGGTGCTGAACATGCTGAAGTTCCTATTGTCTCCATCGTGTGCATGTGTGCAGGGATGGGATGGATTACCCGAGTTTGCCTGTGTGAGTGGGCCTGGGATTTGGCTGGGCTAGTATGTATCAATGCTTAGCTAGAACTACAGGTGAAGATTTTGCAAGATGGCTTTTCACCTTGCATGTGAGTTGCAGCATATCCCCAGCTGCAATAGCTTCTTGTTGATTACAGTTGGCACTTGTAGCTGCAGCGTTGGATGGCTGGTGGTAAGGCTATGGCACAAGTGTCAGGACTGTTGATTAGATCTATATATATGAGGGCAGGGATGGAGGCGTGTTGTTGAAAGGCCCTTGCGTGGAGAGGTATGACAGCCGGTGAGTGGGAAATAGTGATGTTCACTGCTTGGGGTTGTAGCTGCAAGGGGTAAATGGCTGTTGGTTTGAACTGTGCATGCTGTCATAGGGTGTGTGATTTTTTATTTTTTTTTTGGGGGGGTGGGGGGGGGCATGTGAATGGGTGAGAAGGGCTGACTGCTGATCAGGGACAGAACAACTGAGGGAGCTGGGGGGAAGCAGCCACCCCAAGCTGGGGGCAGGCTGTGAAGGAGCCCTGGGAGAGGAGGACCTTTTTCCAGGGGCAAGAGTGCAGCAGGAAGAGGGGCACAGTGTGTGGGAGAGACTTAGTCCACAAGCGTGCTCTTAGCACGTGTATTCACGCACGCCGTTCTCTCAATTGGTTCTGAAAGGAGCTGTGAGTGGGGATAAAATGTCATGGTAGCAGCCAGTGGCTATAAAATCCGGGGTCTAAACGAAAGGGAAAAAGTGACAAGGGGAAAAGCAAGGTCGGCCCCACCTTGCAGGGTCTGCTCTGGAATGTGTTTGCACTCCAGGGTGTGCAGTGCCTGAGAGTGCCTTAGCAGCAGTGTTGAGTTAGTAATATGAACCCTATACAAATACCTCCAGGGCAGACAGGTCCATTTCAGGCTGTGTTTATTTAATAAAGAGCCAGTGAAGTAACTGCAATTTCATTGTCAATTTACTAATGCGTTACAGTTATGTTTCTTAACCTCATTGTTTGGGCTCAGGAGCTTGCAGTGCCTGGCCAAAACTTTCCTTTTTTCTCCCCCTTATTCCCCCCCTCAAGTGTAAAACACGTTTTATTATGACTAGAATGTCTTCTATTTATCAAAAACTGGGATTAAAACCCTCAACTCCCCCCTTCCACGCACATATCCAACTTGGCAACAGGTTGGTTTATTAACCTCCTAAAAGCCTCACTTGCCTTTTTTCTATTCTTTCTTTGTTTTTAAGAGAAGAAAAAACACGCGCGTTTGCGCACACACCAACACACACATTCACACACACACACACACATTTTAAAAGTTCATCTGGGAAGAATACAATGGAAACTCTGGCTGGAAGGAGATTGAGTTGTGCGTCTTTGTGGTCTGGGAAGTCTGACTACGGCCTCCTACTCTTTTGGATGGAAATCTGGGTTTGAAACACGCTTGCACGTTCTCAATAAAAAAAACCACAACCCTTCCCCAATGTTGAACTGAAAAGAGAAATGAGCTTTTGGATGAAGATGGAGAGAGGTTGTCAGAGTGGCTGCTGAGGAGTTGTTTTGGGCTTGAGTCTCAGCAGGTCCTTCCTGCAGTGGGGAGATGGGCTGGAGAGCAGGCGGGTCGCTTTCAGCTGAGGTTTGGTAGATCCCCTGGTCCCACACAGGTCTATTTTCCCAGAGGGTCCCTGCAGGAGAGGACTTTCCACCTCTCAAAGCTGTGAGAAGAGCCTTGGGTCCATCAAGTCTGACTTCAGGAAAAAGAAACTAACCCCATTTTGTTTTCTCTCCGTAACAGGTCCCGTTGCAGCCGGTTTCATGGCCAGGCTGCAAATAGGAAGGGAGGTTTTCAGTGGGTGCAAGTTGGAGTGGCCCCGTTGAAGGCTCCATTACACAATCAGATGATCTGGCTAGATAACCACCCTTTCGTGTGCAGGCAGGAGGTTTTTATTTAAATCTGTTGGTTTGTCCCCAAAAGATTTAGGTATGCTGGAAGGAAACAGAGGGTCAGACCCTGTGGAAATGGTTGGAGAACTGTGATGAACTGTGAGAAGCTCCCTTGATTTCCTCCCTTTCCCCTCCGGAAATTCCTGAGGGACGTGCACCTTTGGATGGTTCTTCAGCCTCAGTCAACATGTCTCGGCCCTAGTCCAGGATTTGTTCATCTCTCCAACACTTCTGGGCAGTTCTGGCTTCTCAGCAGGCTCTCATGCTGTAGATGCAGGCTGATATTGATATAGTGAAGTTGGGAGGGGGTAGAGGTGGGATGTGGGAGCAGGGGTGTCCTCTAAACAGGACACAGGGACCTTCTAGAGTTTCCACCCAGGTAATGTTTTTGCTCTGCAATACTGAAAGCTTCCCTACCCCACCGTTGACAGAGCCTGGGTTGTTTTGGGGAGTACAAAACAACCCAGTACAAAACAACTGTATCTGTGGGTACATCTTGTGTCTATATGTGTGTGTCTACATATCTGTCCATAAGATGGGTGACATTCAATAGGCAAAGCTCAGCCTATCTGATTATTTGTCTACCATTTATACAGCCTCAAAGCAGCAACTCAAATTTGGGGTTTTCATATTCTGCCCAGAATACTCTAGATTTTGCTCACTTAAACAAAATGCTCCCGATGCTGTGCATTTCAGACGGCATATCTGCATGTTAACTTCTCAGCTGCTGCTTTTAACAGGAGGTTTGTCTCTCCTGCACGCAAGCCAACATTTTAGGATGGGGCTTTCCCCACATCTCGCTTTGAATGTATCCGAAGGCCAAATACACTGCAGGCAGCTGTAGCGCCCTGCCCTGCCCTAACCTCTGCCGTGACCTAGAAGAACCGCACTGTCTGCTCCGTGAAAGGATTTGATTCAGCTCTTCATGCCAGATCAGCAGTCAGGCCCCTCCACAACACAAGCTACCGGTCGTGACAAATTACATGGGTTGGCTTCAGAAGGGAGCTGAGAACTGACCCCGCTCGCCTCACCCCAAGGCTTTGAAGCAGCACTTGCACCACACCTCTGGCTGGAGGGAGGCTCTTTGTCTGCTGAGCTGGCCGCATGCCTCCAGCCGAACACAGCAAATTCGGAGCGGAGAGATCGCTGGGCTTGTTCTGTAATTAGAAGGAAGATTTCTACTAATCTCCCTCTAAATGAGGGTCTAATTCCTAGAGCAGAAACTTGTCAGCTGCTTGTTAACAGCCTCTCGGACCCACACTCACGTGGCCTTCATTATTTTTAGGAGCGTTTTCAGTTGTGCCTTTCTGGTTTGGAACAGAAGTGTAAACTTTGCTTAAATGTAGGCTCATGTCTCTTCACGCTGGCCGTGTTAATAATACACTGCTTAAATCAGATGGTTCAAGAAAGAAATACAGCAGCAGTGGTAGTGGGGGACATTTAATATTGAATTTGCCCCCCTTTTTTTTTTTTTTTTAAATGTGGAAACTTTTAGACACAATCCCAGCCCTGTGTTTAAGTCATTAAAACATCTTTAAGCATTTTCTGGTTTTAGTTTTCTTAGCAGCAGTCCTTTTCCTGGAATGTATTTTATTTTTCTTTTAAGTTGATGAAAAAAAAAAACGCCCCTTGCATTTCCAGGCGATTTTTTAAGGGGAGTGAGGAGAGGGAGGGCTAGGAGAGGCGGAGGAGGTTGTGAGATGAGGAAAGTGAGAGAACAGGGCCCTTTCTGTGTTTTATTTCTAATCCACAGGAATCCATTTTAGCCTTTTATGGCTGTTGCACTTGCTGACAGGATTTACATTCTCCGTATGTTATCTGAAACATCACAATCTGTGGCTGTGGGATTGTTTCATGCCTGGGTTAAAAACACGCCAGTGCTTCTGGGAGGCTATGGGGAGGTAGACAGGGAGCAAGGTAAGAGCAGGGAGGAAAAGAGAAAGCTTTTTAATAAAGGAAAAAAATGAGGGGAAAGAAAGAGCTAAGCACTTTGCAGGAGTTGCTGTTGGCAGAGTTCACGCCCCAGACAAACCGATGTTTAAGTGAACCAGGGAGGGTATTACGATCCCTTTGATTCCGGCAGTGTTGGAGCACAGTTCTGGTCTAGAAAAGCAGCTACAGAAAAAACCCACCCTCTTCTGACTCTCTGAAGCCCCTCCATGCTGGGTGTCTTTCGAACCACATCATTTGCTTGTCCTGATGCACAGGGGAGGCTTTGCGCCCATCACAGCTTGGTGTGAGCGACCTGCGGTCCATACAGGCACCTCTGTTGGGAGGGAGAGGCTCTGCATCGCGCCGTACCAGTAACAGCAGCGTTCCAATGCTGTGGTGATGCACGATAGATGGGTGACTGGATACATAGATTTTCTTCTGGCCTATGTATTGAGAGCTCCTTGAAAAAAATCTTGATTTTTAAGAGCCTCTTTGAAAGAAACCAAAGATGCTGCCATTAAAATTATGACTTTGCCAGGTGTTTGTCGAGAAAAGAGTAAACAGTGAGAATGTGATAGCTGTTTTCCAACAGCTACAAACATGGTTGTGCCAATCCGGGGTATCCATCAAAGGACCCTGTATTTTCAGAGACTGCCGCGCCTCTGTCATCTCAAACACACATCCCTCAATCTGTCTTAGCCTGGATACCCAAAAAAAAAACTTATCTGTTTTTAGTGTCTTGGCCATTCTCCTTTGGCTCTGCTGGTCCTGCAGTTCACTCTGATGTTCTCCACTAAGTTAGTAGATATGTCTCTGAATACGTAAGAAGGTGCCATTCTACGTAGTTGGTTTTCTGATCATGACCAAACTCTAAGCTCTTAAGGTAGGGACTTCAGGTTTTTAATAACTCATGGGAGAACCCAGGGAAAATGTAAGTTTTATGGAGTCTAGAGGATATTTTTAAAGGATTTAGATGTCTGGAAAAAGTGTCTTAGGAGGTTTAACTGCTTTTCAGTGGAAAAAAAATATTAACAAATATTCTTATTTCTTTGTTGGTCCCTTCCGGAGCAGAACAGCAGCCACGTGTTCTGGGAAGGTCTGTGATCTGGAGGCTGTGGGCCAAATCAGTGCAAGGCAGCACAGCCCCACGTAGGGTGGGCTGGAACTTGGTCCCATGTGTTTTATAGGGTGAAAGCACTGTAATCACTAGAGCTTTGAGAGATTATTATTTTTTGGGTGGCATAAAACTCCTTGGGCTGTAAAAAGCTCCATGTTTGAGAATCAGCAACGTTATCTCGGATCCTAATCTAAACAAAGGGGGATTTAGGCTTGCTAGTCTCTTGCTTGTAGCCCGCTCTGTGCTCCATGCCATTTTATCCATTTAGTCGGGATGAAGTCCTGCTCTCCAGGAGGTACTGGAGATGAATCATAGCTGGGCATCAGCTGGGGCTTTCTGCTGAAGTGGGAGGTGATTTCAGGTTGGTCTGGGGTATCTGAGCTGTGAAAAAGCAGCTATTTCCAGTGTGGGTAATTGCACAGCACACTCCATGCATGTTGCTGAGCGTGTTTGGTGTATGCTCCATCCAGGAAACAGCATGTGCCTATGTGCATGTGTCTGCAGGGCCACGTGCTCTTTCTGCCCCATGCGGGGAGTGTGCTCAGGCCACGGCAGATGTGCTGGGCAGTGCTTGGCCCATGCTTGCGTGCGTATATGTGTGTTGCCAGCGTCGTACACACAGATCCCTTCCTGATCAGAAGTTTGAGCTGGAACTCGACTCCTACCTCCTGAATAGCCAGCAGCCCCTGCCCTTGCAAATCCTGTCCTCCCCAGGCAGCCAGCGTGGAGAGGTTAGCGGCGTGGTTACCGCAGCCCTCAGCAAAGCCCCTGACTCACAGCCCATCACGCCCCGCAGTAAATCAGCCGGCAAGGCAGCGCGACCCACCGCACCCTCCGCTCACACCGCAGACCATGGCAGAGCCTCTGCCCCCCATCGCCCTCCTGTCTCCCCTTCGCTGGAGGGAGTCAGGTTACCCTCCCCATCCCTGTGAGTGAAAGAACCCACCTGTGTCTGCGGGGCCTGTTTTGGATTCCTGGGAAAGTTTAACCTCT
The DNA here is from genome assembly GCF_034638445.1 of Ciconia boyciana. Lineage (NCBI taxonomy): Eukaryota > Metazoa > Chordata > Aves > Ciconiiformes > Ciconiidae > Ciconia > Ciconia boyciana. Next base: position 4,265,238 of record NC_132956.1, on the reverse strand, counting down.
ATTAATACCACTAAATTATTTCTTCATATGGCAAAGTACTTATGTAAACCGATCTCTTCCCGCCTTCCCCTCCCGACTTGGAGGAGGCAGGCACTCTCGCTCAGATGGATCTACCTGCTCTCAGGGGGCTTTCAAACCCTCCACATTCCTCTGCGGCACTGCTTTTTGTTGCAGAAGGACGTGCGTGTGCTGGAAGCGAGCACGTGATGGGAAAAGGGGGAGAGAAAGAAGAAGGAAGGGAGGAGTGAGATCACCAAAATAATTGGCTTGGAGGCCTCTGGAGCAGCAGCAGGTTGTGGCGTACATTTGTCTGTCTCTCCGTCAAGTTTTACCGAGCTGATGTCTGACTCAGACCTCCCCAGAGCTGGAGTAAATTAGGAGTAGGCTCGCTGGGGTCAAGTGGGCTTAGTTGTCATTTACACCGACACCTCTTTTTATATCGTGCCAGCTTCCAACATTGCCAGACTGGTGTGAAGGGACCTTCATGTAAATGAGAACCAGGCCCATGAGGTTATTTTTACCAGTGGCAGCACCAGATACTCCCAGCCACAAGCATTCAGAAATTGTGAAATCATGGGACTATCCTGAAATTCCTCAGATTTGATCATTGTTCTTTCATTTGTTTTTTGAGGCTTACAGCTTCTGTCCTTGGCTGCAAAGGCTAAAAATGTGCTTTTAAAATATGAACAAATGGGTGAAAGATAAAATGTATCATGAAATCACGGGACTCCAGCAGATGGGGCTCAAAGAAAAGAATGCCAAAATAGCTGCAAACTGACAGTGCTGCTTGGAGTCATTCAGGGCAGAATCAAACCTTTCCCGTGTGGCAGGACGTTTCACTGGGTGATTCTGCCTTCCTCCTGGCTGTCACCTGGATGATAATTCATTGTTTTCAGACTTGTACAACTAAGTCAAAGCTCTCAGAGCTTCACTAAAGCAAGCAGTCCTGGCACCCAGGAACGGGTCCCGGCTCCAGCTACTAGGCATCCAAAGTTGGCTCTTAACCTGGTGGAAAGCCCACAGTCACAAATAATCTAGTACACTTGCAAAAGACATCAGCTTTTCAAACCCAATAGCAGAACGAGTTGGAAAAAAGAGTGAAAAGTTTGCAATGTTTTACCCCTGTGCTCCCCCAACAGATGTTTTGGTTGGGTTGGGTTTTTTTGCAGGCAGAGCTGAGATTTGAAATTCCACCCGAGTTTGGAAATTCAAAATCCATTTTCCACTTCTGCAATCACCCTTTCTGCATAGCCGAGGAAAAGGAACTTGTGAAAACTTTTTACTTTAGATTAGCACCAGGTTAGAAGTCAGCTTTTGGTCAGTTCATACAGTTCATCTGAGAAGAGGTAAACCTCTGCACCCCCATAATTCAGCTGCCTAGGATTTTCTGTCTGTACTCTCGTTGAATTAAACTCATGTAAGGCAGCTAACACAGTACATGTTAAAGTAATGTTAGAAAATGAGGCTTCTCTCTTAGCCTCCACGATGTGTGGTAACAAGCAGTAATGCATAATTAGTGCAGAAATACGGGATTTTAAGTAGGAAAGTCAGCTGTGTTACCTGGATTTCACCTGCTGTTTGGCACCAGCCAGAAGAGAGGGTTCATTGCCAGTGTCCACAGGCTTTAGGACTATGGGGTAAATCTGATCTCTGCACCATATTTTAGTAATGCAAAAAGCTGGGTGGATGCTCCTACCTTAGTTTGTATGCCCCATTTCAACTGAATGAAAAAAGCCACTCGAACCAGAACCACTCTGTCTTTTGCATTTTTTTTCCAAATCTAACTAAATAATTTTCTGTTCCCATGTTGTTATATCTCCTACCAACAACTCTTCCGTCAGTGGAAAGATGATGAAAATGGTCCATGCGTTGTCCAGCTATCAAGCTCTAACCAATGCATCTCATCCTCCGCTGGCTTGCCAGCCTGACCCAGCAAACCCAACATTTTATAGAGGCATTCCCCATAGAAAGCTCATCACGGCATTACAACTGAGGGCTAATGTCTACCCTACGAGAGAATTCTTAGCGAGGGGAAGACAAGAAACCCAAAATAAATCGTGCCGACATTGCCTAGTGGAAAACGAGACCTGTTCTCATATCAGTGGATATTGTCCGGCTGTACAGGACACCAGGATAAAGCAGCATAATCAGCTATACGAACTATTGATAGAGGAGGCCAAAAGGAAAGACTGGAGCCGCTGGTAAGATATTTCAGGAGCCGCTGGTAGGAGATGAACAGAATGAGTTATATAAGCCAGATTTGGTATTTGTGAAGGAAGACCGGCAGTAAATTTGTAAGAGTGGGCTGGAGAAAAGTGAGGAACACCATCATTACATATGGGAAACAAAGACCAATGCGTCTGTCCAAGAGTGACCAAGTCATCATAAGTTTGATACAAACTCAGATCAAAAGCGCTGGAATTTGAAAGCCTCTAACCTGGGCACAGGCAAAACACTGTTCTCTTGAGGCATTGGCTTTATCAAACAGGGCTTCTTCCTTGCCTGCCTTGTCCATTTTTGCTGGTGAGCTCTCCTGGGTTAGCACACTCCTCTCTCTCTCAAGCACCAAGCACAGTGGGTACCAGATTTCAGCTGAAGCTGTGAGATGGCACTGTGAAAACAGGCTGGCTCCGAGTGTCCACGCTCTCCCTCCAGCCCAGAAGCTGTTCAGATCTCTGCCTGTGACTGCTCCAGGCGAGGGATGATTATGCACTGGAATGAGCTTCCCCAGGAACTAGTGACTCGTGTGACTCTTGGCGTCTTTGGATTGAGACTGCCTTTCTGGAAGGGGTAGTTTAGTAAACGCAGGGTATTGGGTTAAGTCTGGACAAATCGAGACGCAGGAATTACTGAGTAAAATGTCCTGGCCTGTCTTCTACAGGAGGTCATCTAGATGATCTGTTTGTCCCTTCTGGCCTTTAAATCTACTAATCTATTTTCCCTTCCAGGAAATAAAACTATATTCTGAGAACAACAGCCCCTTAGGAAAAAAAAAAATAAAGAGAAAATAAGGAAAGCATGCCTTTGAAAAACAACTGCAAAGAAAAAAACCCTTCAACTATAAAATAAACTAAGGTACAAGGTGCAATTAACAATGCACAAACAGCAGAGCCTGGAATGTAAATTGTATTTAAATAGGGCTGTGAAGAATGTTTCAGTCCCCTAAATGGCTTCTCTCTCCTGCTGCCTTGAACCTCCAATCAAGCCCTGCCTGGGAGTAATTTGGTGCTGGAAATTGTTGCCACACGAACAGCTGAAGGCTGGCAGGGTCACCGGCCCCCCGTGTCACACCCTGTCATTTTAGATTAAGATATGCAAAGGCGACACGGCTGCGAACTTTCCCTTTGCTGCTGTGGCTGCGTCCATCCCCTCGGCTGTAATGAGAGGAAGGCGTAATTGGAGTCAACTGCTTGATTATGATAATTGCTACTGTCTGGGGGAAGAAACAGTTGAGTCCTGGAGCTTGATCCATGCTGCACCTTTTGGGTGATTGCTGTCTGTTTGCCAGCAGATGGGCCTGGCAGAAAGCATCCTTTTTGGCCCTGCTTTGGCCTCTTGACCTCTGCTTGACCACTTGTTGACTCCATGATTTCAGGCAGGGTCACGGGGTTTTCTAGTTGTTCTCTGCCTCCCACCAGAGGATTGGTCCTGAAGGATTTATCCCCTAAGAGGGAAAAGGCCTTTTTAAAATTTATCCCCAGCTCTTCACAGCGACACAAGTGGGAGATGAGGTGCCATATATTTCCCACTGGGATATTTATCGCTTTCATTGTATGTCTCAGCAACAATCTGTGGGAAATACCTCCAGGAAGCTTGGCTGGTCAATCTGTCATACCCTGCCTATTTTCATTTGCTGAGAGCGCAAAGATGGTCCTGGAGGTCAAGGCACTAGGATGGGAACAAGGAGACAGGCGCTCAAATTTCAGAGCTTCCAGCAAACCTTAATGCGATCTTGTCCGAGTTACTTCATCTGCCTCTTTGCCTTGGTGCCCCTTTGAGAAACAGAGATGGCCCCTTCTCTTCATTAGTTTGTTTATTCATGCTTTTAAACAGTCTCAAGATCCTGAGATATCGAAGGGAGGATCTCGCAGTTAGAGTGTGAACCTGAGGGAAACACTGTTGTACTCCCAAATCCACTACAGGCTTGGGCAAGTCTCTTAGGCTGGGAGCCTTGGAGCAATTTGCAGTTTCAGAGGGAGTTAAACTCTTAAATATTCCTGGGAAGCTTGGCTATAAGCTCCATGTGCAGCAACTTCCCCTCTGTACAAGGGAGCCGGTAACCCTGCCCAGCAGTGGTGTGAGCACAGAGGCATGCAAAAGCCCTGGAATGGGGATTACATATATAATTAAGGTGGCAAGAGGTGTATTGTTAATTCATGGCTATTATTTATTAATATCAACCTTAAGTGCAATGCTCAACTGTGAAGCAATGAGCACAGCCAGAGCAACAATAGTAAATAACAAACAATAATTGGATAATTGTTTCCTTGGTATCTTAAAAGTTTAAGAGGATGATTTTTTTAAATGTTCATGTTCCAAAGTACAGAGGGGAAGGCGCTGCTTGCATAAAGGGAGAGATTTAAAAATCATCAAGCATGGAAAAGAGCAGAGCTGCAGGTGATGCTGTGGGTTTTCAGTTCTCCCTCTAAGCCTGGAGTTATGCCCCATTAACAGTCAGCTGTGAGGGGCTGGGGCTTTAGGAGCTGGGGCTCACATCATCCCACGCTGGCAGTATAAGGGAAGCCTTTTGCAGCCTTTCCTCTTTCTGAGGGATGGTGGGCAGAGGGAGGTGTAGGCAGTTGGCTCTCTCTCATTCTGGCAAGTTTAGAACATGAGTTTGTGTGGATGAGTATGAATTTTTCTTTTTTATTAATGAGCTGTCTCCCTGCACAGTCCCCATGGGCTCTGTGTTAGCAAGCAGCTCTTTCTGAGTGTATCAGGCTGTTTGTTCTGAGCGTGGTGCACAGCCCATGTATTTTAGGGTCAGGCAGAGGAGGATCCTTTTGCAGTTTGATAAGGGAGGAGGAAGTTTAATCTGCTTTCCAGGGTAGATTAAGAATCTCTGTAGACTGTAGCTATGCAACAGTGTTAGCCTGAGAGAGCAGAGATCTCTGAGTGAAGGCGTAGCAGTTATGATAAAACAGGTACCTGGACTTCCTTAACAAAATACTATGCTAAAATGTCATTAAGCAATCGAGAGCTCTAAACAACCCTGTGACTATATCTGCAAGGCAGCCAGCTTTTCTTAGACTGCAGCTCAGGAAGAGACTAATGCATCCACCCGGGCTCGCACATACCTGCGGCCAGAGACTAAAATCCAAACGGTTCTCCCACCACACCATACCACGGGGCTGAGGTGGAGCATTGGCCCCTAGAAAGATGCCCACCTGAAGATCTGGGACCTGTAGTTTAGACTACCTTTCTGCATAGCAATTATTTCCACAGAAAATAATTAAGCCACTTTGCAAGCAGGTATGTTAACTTAAACCTGCAGGAGAAGAGCATTTGCTGTGAACTCCAGCTCATCTTCTCTGTGTAGGTAGTGGAGGCAGTAACTCTTTCTGGCCTGAATGAACACTGATGATTGCTTCTAGTGTGTCTGAAGACTTGTACTCATCCTAGGAAATTTCTTGCCAGGTCTAACATACAAGATCAAAGTCAAGTCAGGCTTGAGTTAGAGCTAGCACCCTTTCCACCAGAAAAGATTCATGTGTTTTTACTCATTCACTACTATGGCCTTTTTTTGGCATTGCTTTGAAACATGTAAATGGTCAGTTCAAATCTGGGCTCCGTCTGTCCATGGTGTAATCTCCAGTAGTGGCCAGCCCCAGCTGCTTCAGAGGAGGGTGCTCACGCACTTGTAGCACTTAGTACAATGATTCGGGACCCTGTGACTGAGGTCTGCGACACTATTGATTCTATTAATTTATGGGATAACCAGTCCTTTGGGAGAGTTTCTTCCTAATCTCCATTAGTTAGACATTGCTTTATCCTTTGCAGCAAGGAATTTTGTATCCCTTTCCTCTGTAAGCTTTCTTTTCTTACACTTTATACCTACGATTCTGGGTATCATTTACTTCAATTTCCACAGGTTTTTTTCTTTACGTTTTTCCAACTCCACTGAACCCCATCCTCAGGAATATCTTGGGGAATAAGCAGAATAAGGTCTGCAGGTGAACTCTGCTTCTATATATAAGTATAGATCCTTTTGACAGCTTTGTTTTACTTCACCAAAAATTGCCAAAATACACTCAGAGCCTGTTCTCTCACTACATTTTCATTTTAAATAGGAAACGCCAAAGGCAGCTGACAAAAACCTCTTCTCATATACATCCAATTTTATTTTACCAAATTCTAAGTCGTCATTTGCTGCCAGCAATTCCACCTCTTTTATCCAGGAGCTGGTGACACTGCTGTTGCTGCTTTGATGGAGTTGCAGGTGTGGGGTTAGGAGCAGGATGTGGAAATGAAGGCTCCAGGGCCGAGCGTCCTGCCAGATCACAAGTTGAGGCTGCAAAACCCTGGCTGTATTTTGCAGGGAGCTGCTGAGAAGTTGCTCTCTGGAAGCTGGTTTGTCACGCGAGCAGCTTTTGCAGAGCTTGCTAGAGGTTCACCAGCACCAGGGTGTCAGAGAGAGAAGCCCTTTCGTAGGAAGAGCACGCTATCACGTGGCCGAGCTGCTCTTGCTGTGCCGGTCAGGGTGTGGGGACCACCAGCACCCTCTGAGCCGAGGACTGACCTCTGGGACCCCTCGCGTGTGCCGGGACTGCCGTGTCCCTAGCGCTGTACATCATGCAAATAAAGCCATGACCTCAAGTGAGAGGCAGGTCAAAACACTGGGCACTCGGGAGCGTGGTGGCCGTAGTGGGATGGATGCAGAAATCAGTCATTTCTCGTGGCCGTTACGGGGAATGGGAGTCTGAAAACTGTTACCTAGGAGTTAGTAAAAGATTTGCTTTTCTTGAACTTTCTTTACAAGTGCTAAAGCAAACCTTGGGCTTGGGGATGTTACTTTTCTTCTTTCTTTGATCACAAGTGAAACGTAAAGAAAAATTTTCACAAACCATTCACACTCAGAAAACATTGCCTCGCTTCTCTGGTGATGCTGAAGGAGTAAGGAAAAAACCCTTGCGTCCTCGACCACCCCCTTCCCCAGCCCCACTCCAGGGCTGAGTCTCACACAGGGAGAGAAGCAGCATCTTGTTTGGCAGCTACAGCGGGCTGATTTGGGAAACATGGTCTGGCAGCTCTGCCCTCACCTGCAGGGTGGTTCTGAGGCAAATGAGCTTTCAGCACCCGTTTCCTTTCAAAGATGGAGGTGAAGATGGCAGCCTCCTCTGTGAAATGCTTGGAGCTCTGTGAGTGCAAAATGCTGCCTAAGAGCAGGTTATTGCTGCTGCCCTGGGGCAAACAGGGAGCCAGCTCTGCATCACGGCCCCATTTCTTTCTCTGCACCTGCTGCAATATCTAATGGGTTGAGGGTGATGTGATCTTCTCCATTAATTAAAATCCTAGCTCAGGAGGAGATTTAAGCTTGCTGTTATCTTAGTATTTAGTGGTTAGGTGCTGGAAGTGCCAGTGTGGTGCCAGCAGTGGTTTCGGGCCACGGTTGCCTTGTGTCTGGGAAAGCCCAGGGCTGCAGTGGCACACCGCGGCGGGGCGCCGGCACAGCCTGTCTGGAGAGGCACTGCTTTAATGCAGGCAGGTGCTAAGCCGAGGTGCTTTAAAGAAGCTTTACCTAAATCCTAGTCAGAGGTGGACACCTAACTTCCCCAGCCGGCTTTGATGTGCTCACGGAGGCCTCTTGCTTGAGCTGTGGCGCTTGCTGCTCTGCGATGTTTATCCGGAGCTGTTTCCTGCATCTGAATCGGGAAGGGAAAGGAGGCACAGGCACTGAATGGGGAAGCATGGATGGAGCCCAGCTTTCACGAGTCCCCGACCAGGCTTAATCCGCAGCCCACCATGCCATCCTGCAAGTCTTCCCTCAGCTCCCAAAGCAGGAGCGGCATCACCTCCGTCTCCCACTGGCACCCTCGGCCTCCATGCGTGCCTGGCGTGAGGAGAGAGGCATTGTGCTGAGGTGGCGAAGGTCAGATGTCTTCTGAGCATCAGATTAAAAAAGATGGGGGGAAGGATGCATTTTTTTTAAAAAAAGGCAAAAAAGAAACAGTAAACGCATCAAATAATAATAAAAACCCACCCTTTTCTTTGAGCCTGAATGTATGCTGGTGCAGTGCTTAGGGGATTAATCTCTTAAAAAATAAGTGCCATGTGAGTAGACAGGCAGTGATTAAGGTTTTAACTGATCAGTCTGCGTCTGACAGTGAACCAGCTATTATCTTAACGGAATCAAACGAACATTCAGAGCCTCCGCTCAGCCCCAAACATGAAAGGAGATGTCATCTGATGGCAGTTGGCAAGCCGCAGGGGAAGGGAGAGAGAGAGAGAAAGAAGGAGGGAAGGAAAGCAAAACAAGGGTGAGAAAAAGGGGGAAAGGGAGGCACAGCCAGGGAAAGGAGGGGAGGGGAAAGAGGGAGAAGGAGTGAGAAAGGATGGAGGTGTAAATAAAAGGAAGCAACAGAGAGACAAAGATAAAAGGAAGGGAGAATAGCAGAGGCTTGAAAAAGTGCGGAAGTTTGCTCTGCTCTTACGTTTCTTTCCTTCCTACTTTCCTAAATGGTTTGGAAACTGTTCCCTGAGCAAGCTGGGCCTTTGGCAGCCCTCTCCAACCCTTGCCCTGCCTTTTCCCACACTGGCTGTCGCGCTCGCCACCAAGGTCTCCTCTAAACCAGGGAGGTCTAGCACTCTTGAACCTGAGGTCAAAAACAAGAGGGAGGAAAAGAATGGCCTTCAGGCCAGAGGAAGAAACCAGGGCAACCAAGCTCTTAACGTGATAAAAGGGCTTTATCTCAAAGCACTTAAACAAAACACACAAGCCTGAGAGAAGAGGCTCTGTCAAGTATCCGCCAGGGCCATAGGGGAGATTGCAAATCCCCGCAGGATAGAGGGGCTCTTTCTTTACACTGTGCAGACCCTGGAGCTGGGGCTGGTGCAGGTGATGGGCGTTAGGGAAGGGAGGGCAGGAGGGATTTACCTTGGCCAGAGGCTGGCAGCCAGGGTAGAGACGACAGTAATTCATGGGAGCTGCTTAACCACAGATCAGAGGGGAGCAGCTTGGAAGTGAGAGGCTATTAAAGAAAAGATCAAGGGCAGAGGGAGCAGGAAGCAGGTCTGGAGAGGGGCAGGAGGGAAGAGGAGACAAGCAGACATCCAGGAGTGGGTGGACACAGTCCCATTCCCTCCTTTGGGGGTTTAGTGTAAATCAGTGTCATCCCCCTGCAGTCAGTGGATTGATGCAGTTTACAGGAACAGCCCTCTGCAAAATCAGGAGCCAGGCTGGCCTCAGGGACAGAGCATTTTCCCCGGGACGTGTTGGGCGACTTAAATGGAGCAGTTGCAGTTTCCAGTGCAAGGGAATGTGGGCTGGAGGAGGGAGAGGCTGCCTGGCAGAGAAGCAGGGGCTGCCTGGTCATGTTTGCATGGTCAGTTCACATCAAGGGGGACAGCAGGATTTATGGTCTCGAGGGCAAAGAAGTAGCTTGGGCTGGAGGAGGACTGGAGATCCGAAACAACGGGGGCTTGTTAGCCCAGGGGCTGCAGTTGGCGGAGTAGGACGGCACGGCTGGGAGATGACTGAGACTGAACAGTCGAGGGTGTAGGCTAAAAAGGAGTTAGGAGACCCGAGGAGGCCTGAGCTTGCTGGCCTCTTGTAAAAGATTACAGGCTGGATTATGCCACGGAGAGGGGAGGACAGGTCTCTGGGTTGTTTCCTAATGCATGGGAAGGCAAGGGGAGTTATACATGCTGGAGAAAGGCAAACGTCTTGCAGCAGAGCTGAAGGTCCCAATCCCAGAGAGCCGGCAGTGCTCGAGGGCCCCAAAGATGCACTTTGCAGCAGCTGGCCTCTGGCACAGCTCCATCTTTACGGGCAGCCAAATGCCATGGACATAAAGGGTTAAAGGCTCGGAGGCAGTGCCCTGCCAGGAGACCCCACCACCCCTAGGATCTCCAGGCTGAAAATCCCACCTGCTGATCCACTTTTCCGAAGGGGCTGAGACAGCTTAACTCCTTGTGGTACCCTGCTCCAAAAGGACAGGCTGTTTCCTAGGGCCGATTTTCTCCCTCATCCCTTTGGGACTCAGCCCCATCCCTCCCCATTTCTCACTGAAAGACATGTGATGCTTTGTGCCAGAAATCCCCTCTTTTCGGGGAGATGTCCTGCTCTGGCCTGGTGTGCTGCTCTCCATCTGGCTGCTGGGCTCCCCTCCTTGTTCTGTGGGCTTTGGCATGTGGCACGTCCTCAGCCCCACCAGTGGGGCCCAGCATACTTGCTGGGGCCCCATATGGCTCCTTGTGGAGACAGGTGACCCCAGGTGTCCTTCCCCATAGATGCCTCTTGACCCATGCCTGCACTGCCCACGGGCCGATGAGGACCTGCCGCAGCTCAGTGAATCACAGCGCACGGAGAACCGCGAGGAGCCGCCCGGCTATGAATTTCCCTCGGTGCAGACACCACTGCCAGGCTGTTATTCCTCCGTGCTCTCCCTCCTGACTCCATCTGTCTGCATGGTGCTACCGCTCCATGCCAAGAGGGCTACAGGACCGCCAGGGTCACGACTGCCCCATTATGGGGCGAGATTTATCATTGGCAGGTGTGCTGCGGGATGGTATATTATCCAGGATTATGAACTGTAACAGGATAATCTCTCTAATGTAATTCAAGCTCTCGACATGGCTTATGGCTCCTTAATGTACCTCAGACTGAAGAATTACAAGAACATTTTCCCCCCTCCCTACCTTGTCAGCTCCTAAATGATTTAGGCAATCGCCTGAAGCCAGATCTTGGCCTCCAGTCATAACTCAGAGCAGTTCAGTAAATATGATGGGGAAGGAGTTTTCCTGGCTTTGCTCTTTCTTCCTTCCACTCTGCTCAGCCCTCGCTTAGCCAGGGAATGAGCGGGGAGAGCTGGGGCACGCAGCCCTGCGTTGTCCTTCTGCGGGCTTCCTCTGCTCCCCGTCCTTAGGTTTCAGGATGAATTGCTGCCATGCAATCCCTTGAGAGCAGGGCACAGAGCACTCTGGGAGACACGGGACATTCAGTAGATGCTCTTTTGGGAGGATTGTGCCTTGGGTAGCCCTGGGGTTGTCCCTCTTAGAGCGTCGCCTCTCCCCAGTGCACCAGAGGCCACATCAGCAGCACAGTGCCCAAGGCAGGTAACCAGTGCCTGCGAGAGCTTTTCCCCACGAGCAAGGAAAGTCCCCTTGCCTGTGCCTGGGACATGGCACTAAGCCACCTTTAGCAGCGAAGGGTACCTTCCCAAGGTCTCTGCAGCATCCCCGAGAGATGAGACCCTCCTCTGTGCAGACTGGCAGGATAAGATCTCTGCTATCACCAGCAAGACAGATCTCCAGCCACCTGAAGGAGCTTTTTTTCTTTCCCCCCCCCCCCTTCCTGGAAGCTTCTCCCAAGACAGAGCCTCATAAATCTCACCTCCCAAACCCCTGAGGCGGCCCGTTGTCTACATCCTCTCCATCTTCCTTTCTTTTCCCCACCATGAGGCACTGGGAGGCAGACGTGTAATGCCAAGAGCCCGAGGTGGGAGGCGGGAGACCCGGTCCTTTCTGTCCCTGCCATGCCACGCGCCTGCTGTGACCTTGGTGGCACCTGGCAGTGCCTCTCCCTCCCTTGTGTTGTGGGGTCTCCTGGTGGGGACGGTGTGGCTTAGAGGGGCTGTCCTGGATCTTCCTGGGCCTACTGTAACACAAGCGATCAATAGCAACCAGCCCCTCTCAAACATTGGGAACTGGTGCAGCTGCCCGCTGGATTCCCTTTTGGGTAACACAGCAATTAGCGGTTTGGTATAAAATCACCCAGTGGAGGCAGTTATTTGTGTGGATGTCCAGGCTTGCTCCATGCCCTCCTGCTAAGCCAAGAGGAAACTTTCCCGTCTTTTATATAATTGGCTTTTAATTCTACCTCTCTGTTCATTGCTTTGACTTAATGGTGGGGTTTGTGGTGCTGATTTTAGGTGGAGTCGGGTTTATTCCCATGGATGAGGTTCAAGGTGTAAAGCATGGGAAAGATGAGCAATTAGAACAGCGCTGTGAAGGGCTCCGTCTCAGAAATCTTCTGGGCCGGGGCTGCACCGAGGAGGTGGGGAGCAGCAGGAGTCCAGTCCAGTGCTTGCCGAGACCCACCAGGAGCCCTCCTCTGAAGCCCCTGTCCTCCGGTCACCCCTTCTCTTGCTCCCTGGGGCTCTCCCAGTGTCCCACTAGCAACAGAGCAGTCTCAGTCCCACCGTACCTCCTCCTGCAGCTGCCTCCATGACCCCAGTGACAAATTAAACTTTGTAAACTGGGGGGGAGGAGGGGGGAAGAAAGCAAAAGAGGAGAAAAAAGCAGAGATTAAGAACAGGAACTGCAGGGATACAGCTTCCACCCGGCAACCGACTTAAAATAAACATCAGATATGCAGAGTGGGGCCGGGAACCTGCTGTGACTTGGAAAAAAAGTGATGCTGGAAAAAATATATATCCTTTAGCATTACCGGTTTTAGGCCAGACGTGGCCTGGTTACCTGTTGCTAATGTGAGTGTGGCAGATGTGTGAAGTGCTGAGTGATGGCTGGAGGAGGAAGGAAAAGGGGAATGTGCAAAAAGGAGGAAGGGGAAGACAGCGATAATGCACAGAGGAGAGAGCGGGTAGAGATGCAGCATGGTGAGCTGCATCTCAGCTGGTGAGCAAAGGAATAGCTGAGCTGCTCCTTGGTGGAGAGGACAGTGATTTCCTTGCAAGCACATCCCTCCCCGGCCCCGGGGTCCTGCCCAGAGCCTCAGCAAGGTCAAGCGGGTCTGCCAAGGGCCACCTCTGTGCAGGGGGTTGCACAATGCAGACTGCATGCATCCTGCTGCTGCCGTGGCCGCCAGCGCCCAGGGACGGCCCTGGGGACTGCTCAGTGCCCGCTTCAGGCTGTGCGCCCATGCAGGTGGACATCCCCCTGGGCAGCTGCTGGAGCTGCTCGGGGAGGGTAAGGTCTGCAGTGCCCCTGCCTCAGGCTCACACGGGCTCAGGAGAGGAAAATAACCCTGGAGAGATGGAAAGCATAGGAATGAAAGAGGAAAGGAGAGAGATGAAGTGCTTCAAAGGGAACCAGCCAGCTGGTTGCACTTGCTGGGGCAGGGGACTCCAGGCTGGCTCTGTGACTCCTCCAAAGGACAAGTCTGGGAGCTGCGGGCGCCTGAGCAGAGGCCAGAGGAGAGGCAACAAGAAAGCAGAGTGTCCCCTAGAAATCTGGAGGCAGTGCGTGTCGTGTTGAAGCGTGACGCCCTTCCTGATCCCCAGCCTGCGGGCAAGGCACCAGCCGGGGAGCTCCAGGCAGCTGTATTTACTGTTGCTATTTGTTGTCGCCCTGGCAGCCTCCGCAATGTGAATTTTCTGTGTCACTGGCTGAGAGGATTCCAGGCAGGTTTTTGATAATGTGGTTTTTTGTAAACCAGGGGGGGAGAGGGGAGAAAGAAGCCACAGGCTAGAAAACTGCTCGGCCCAGAGCTTTTAACTCCTTCGTCACCAAATGTGCTTGGCTGGAGTTTGTGGTTAAAGCATCAGAGAGTTTTGCTGGAGGTCTGGATACAGCTGCCTGTTTTCCCTGCTTGCAGCGGGAGGAGGGAAGCAAGGGTGCTTGAGTGCTGTAGGAGAGATGTGCCAGCCCAGCCAGCCCTCCCTGAGCACTTGTGCACACACTTCCAGTTTGGGGAACAGGGCAGGATTTTTGCACAAGATTCTTTAGGGGATCCTTAGGGCCCTCTTGGGGCCAGTTGCTCCTGCAAGGCTCTGTAGGGATCCCTGGCTGATACCCAATGGAGGGGTTTAAAGAAGGAGAGGTTCAGGGCTTTCCCCCTGGACTCAGCGACAGCTGGGGGAGAAGGATTCGGTCTGTGGGCCAAGCAGGTACTGGTACAGGTTGAGGGTGGCTTTGGACCAGCACCAGCAAATGTGGCATTTCCACTACACTGTCCTTCACAGCGACATCAGCCCATCCCTTAATTCCCAGCATCAAGAAATTAAACCCCAGGCGTTCTTCAGCAGATCCCCACAACCCTGCCTGCTCACCCTGCATCCTTCCTGCTACCCACACTTACCTCTTCCCCACCCACTGCTCGGGATGCATGTGCTGCATCACCCTGTGCCTCAGCTTTCCCTCCTGTAAAAGGGGCAGAAAGCTGAGAAAGTGCTGGCAGAAAGTGATGCCCAGCTTGTGACATCGGTCCTCAGGGGGTGGCCAGAGGCAGTGCCACCATTGTCCGGGCAGGGACTCGCCTGGCACAGGCTCCCTGCCAGGCCCGCAGTGAGGAGGCTGCATCCCCGCAGTCCAGAGCCTGAGGCTCTTGCCACTTGAAAGCCAGACAAGAGATTCCAGAGGGTTTGATCTTGCCATAAACAAACTCGAAATCCAAGTGTAATCTTCTCCTCCTTTGTTTTCGGGCAAACAGAGCAGCAGCATCTGTCCCCTCCCTGCACTGCTGCCAGATCTCTCAACACGCGGTGAAAAGCAGCACCACAATCCGTTCTTTCTTCCTTTCTTTCTTTTTTCTTTCCTTTTTGTCTGGTTTATGCTTTGGATAATTAGTGTATCACGGAGAGACAGTGTTGGGGGACAGGAAGGAAAAGCTGTTTATACAGTGAAGTAACTGGCAAAGCATCTTCAGACCTGTCTCTGCTTCCCAGGTGGCACCTCCGGCTTAATCACTTCCTTCCTGTGACACAGAAGGGAGATCTCTGCCAACCTTTGCCATCTCCTCCCAAAAAAACTTCCTCGGATTAACCCTTTGCTCGCTCGCCCAGAGGAGAAAGGGAGAGTTTCCTTCTTGTCTGGTACCTAATTTCTAAGTACACATTGCCAGAGGAGGGGGCAGTGACCCCAGGACCTTGCATGGAACAAAGAATGAAACTTTAAATCTGTGTGGTCAGGCAAACATGGGGCTTTTCAGCCCTGTGTTTCTAGTTTTTGCAGCCAGGAGTGCTCCCTTGGGGTCCCTCTGATCAGCCTTGGTCCCCTTAGGAAAGGGGAAACTGAGGCACCAAATTGTCTAGGATTGTACAGCAAAGCAGTGCTAGAGACCAGCTCCAGAACAGCTTCCCTCTAAAAAACTCATCAGCTTTAATGCCTTTCTCAAACCACATCAGAAGCTACCGGTCACCTTTGCTTTCCCAGCCAGCAGTCCCTCAGATTTAACACTTCTCTCACCCGGGCAGGAGCGGCCGTGTGAGCCAACCTGATTGACACATGATTGACAGAGCCAATTAGCCAAACTAAGCCAGCTGCATTCAACTTGGCCCTCCAGAAGGCTGGGGGAGGAGGGGAGAAGCAGAGGGGAGGCCAGAATCCAATTCCTCTCCCATCAGGCGTGATTGCTGTTTTTGTTTTATTCTCAGCCTTTTTTTAGATGTCTTGGAGACGCTGCATCTCGTTTCCTGGATGCCATTCAAATAGTGCTCACCAGCTTCCCATTCGGTTGTCAGAGAGTGTGAGGGGGTTGTCATCACCTGGGCACGTTTTCCCAGCTCTGGGATTTCCCCAGGTAAAACAGGGAACTCCTCATGCCGTAACATGTTCCAGATGAAAGTGCGATCCAGGGAAGAGACGCAGCCCCCTCCTTGCACCCGGGCACGGACTATGGTGCAAAGGGATGCAAGAGGCAGGCAGAGCCCTGGTGGGTTGGTCGCAGAGGTGGGCAGGGAGCTGGCTGGGCTTTCTTTTCTCTTCTGCTTGTCCCCTTGGTGTGGGGAGTTGGTGGCAGTTCGAAAAGAAGCAGGTCAAGGAGGCTTGGTTGGGAGAAGGAAGGCCGGGAACACGCAGTCACAATAAGGACAGGCTGTGCATGGAGTTTGTCTCTCCGGAGATCTGGGTTTCTTCTTTCTCAATGTTTTTTGACTCATTTCCTCAGCTCGCAGTCAGATATTTACTTAACCTTGCAACTGCACTGCACAGAGAATGCCAAGTTTGGGGGCTGTAAGCGCTCTCCCTGCTGCCGTGTTTATACATGGAGGCTTGCACGCTCTGCACACACGCACATGCGGGCACGAGCAGCCCTTGGGCGCACACGCACTTGTGCACGGGGGACACACGCTTATCAGTGTGCATGCAGAGACAGCACCTCGCTCCCTGTTCATGGCGTGGCACAGGCACCTGCCAGCAAGTCAGTATCCATCACGCTCTGTACTGGCACAGGCACTGCTGTGACAGACCCATCGCACATGCCACAGACAGATTTGGCCATGCCAAGCCCACACGATGCAGGAGACAAGACAAATCTCTCTATGTATTTTGTGCCCCTGGACCCAAATCCTTGCATACCCATCGGGTGTACTGTGCACGTAAATGATCACAGACTGACTGCACATGTTTTCATCCAAGGATAGAGCAGCCAATACATGGATTTTAGACACCTCTGTTGTGCTGTGGACAAGCCCAACAAGGCTGGGACACTGCAAAGTGAAGAAGCCCACTCCAGGGGTCACGCTTTTGCCAAGAGCCTTGTTGGAGTGGGCCAGGCATGTCTGTGACCTGTTGTTCAAGCTTCTTCTTTCCCAGCTGTTTTCCCCAGCCCAGCTCAGATGTTGCCATGCTCCCTCAAAGACGGCCTTGTGTTGAGTTTCTGGGACGCAAAGCCCCTTTTATGGGTGTAGACTCAGCCCTTACTGACCACCACCAAGGTCTGGACAGATCCCAAAGCCTTTACAGATTGTGACCACTGTTGAAAGGGTTCATTTCTTCCCCTAATGAGATGCAGCCCTCGCTGGGGGCACTGCAGCATCTGTTTAGCAGCTCATAGCAACCAGGCATAACAATTTGGTCGAGGGATAGAGAGGAATGCAGTTTCAGCCAGGCCAGGGGGTTCACATAGCTCTTCCTGCAACACTTCTCTAGCTTCTGCAATAGCTGGAGCTGGCCAAGAGATGCTACCCAAGTAGCCTTGAGGAACAGGGACACTTGGACGGGGTCAGTGCAGATGGGGTGGAGAAAGCCACAGCGAGCACAGGGCTTGCACGGTCCCTGCGGCCCGGCCAGAGGGCACTGGGGACAGCCCTGACTCAGAGGAGAGCATCCAGCTTAGTCACCCAGACCACTTCCTGCAGAGCCGTGAGCTGCCTTCTCAGTCCCAGCAACTTTCACCTGCACCAGCCAAGAACAAACAGCTGAAATCTACTGGACGGGGTCCCTGAGCGCATTGCACAGCCTGCCTGATATGCCAGAGAGCCTTCTCCTCCCCGCAGCCTGGAGCGACCGCAGCCAGCTGATGGCAGAGGCTTCCCAAGGGCAGGGAGCGGGCAGGAGCTACGAGCGGGCAAGGAGTGCCCATGTGCCAGGCACGAAACGCTCGTGTGTGTCTTCAGCTGGGAGAGGCGAACACAGCGGCCCCTGCACAATGCCACCGACACACAGAAACTCACAGGGAGCTTTTTTACAATCGATTTTTGCCCCAGCTAAGTGCACATGAAAAAGTCATTCAGGAAGCCACTTGAAAACAGTCTCTCGCTCTTACATGTATGCACACACTCAGGGTGTCAAATGATTTCGAATCAGCCAAGAAAGGTCTGATCAGCGTTAGATGAATGGAAAGAATCCGGCTGACTTAGTGAGCTTTGGATCCAGCCCTGAGTTATTAGGAAGTAGCTATCAAACCTTGAAGCAGGCAGCTGAGAGAAGTGAAACTCTACCCAGGTGTTAGAGATCCTTAAACGGGGAAGGAATTTTTCTTCCCCTTGGCCCTGGAACAACAACAATAGCACTTTTTTTTCCTTAAAGCCTATTTCTGAACAAAGCAGGCAGGCAATTATCATCATCCTCATCCTCATCATTGTTATCTGAAGCTGTTTGAAGTCAGAAGCGGTCACTTTGCCAAGGGATCGCACCCTCCAGCCTCTGCCAGCAGCTCTTATACGTACAACCCTGGCTGCTGCAGGGCTCTGGTCCTCCGGGGCAGTTTCACAATGGAGTTGCAGAAAGCAGCAATGCTGAATGCACCATACAGCCGAGTGTTTGCCAAGGGGACCCGTGGGGCAAGATTTTAAAGCGAGTACGGCAGAGAAGGAGGAAACTGGCAATAGTCCTGGAAATTTAAAGCCCTTTCACTGCCCAGCGCTTTAAAATAAAAAGTATTTGTGATAAATTAATGAATTAATATTGTTCTGCCTCCCTAAGTCATCTCACTCGCTCTCCCTCTCTGGGGATAGAAACCATATAAGTACCTCAATGGATAAACACAACTCTCAGCCTTGCCGATACTGCCTCACCGCTTGTCCTCGCCCCAGCTGCCTAACAGCAAGGGGAGTGTAATTCCCCTAATTCCCTTGATCCCAGTAACACGTCCCGGGAGGGTCTGTGGCTGCCAGGGAGGTTCCTGCACCACGTTACGGCTTCGCTGGCTCGTGCAGGTCCTTCCCGGAACCCGCCTTCCCGGCTCGAGCGTTT
The DNA here is from genome assembly GCF_034638445.1 of Ciconia boyciana. Lineage (NCBI taxonomy): Eukaryota > Metazoa > Chordata > Aves > Ciconiiformes > Ciconiidae > Ciconia > Ciconia boyciana. The sequence continues at coordinate 4,246,707 of NC_132956.1, read as the reverse complement.
CTGGGAATGAGGTCCCAGGGCTGTTGGTTTGGGGAGCCTGCCAGGATGGTGGGGATTTGGGGGAAATGCATGGGGCCCCTGCTTTGGTTAACCCCTTCCCCACTGGCGACAGGTTCAGAAGCTACCACAGGGCTGGGCCCCAGCTCTCCAGGGTGGCTCTGGCGAGGTGCGATGGACGTCACCTCGCTCTGCACCACCAGCACCAGGAATGAGTGTCTCAGCCTCGTGCATCCCCCCTCTCTGTGTCTACCGAGGGATGATGCTTCCCTGGGTTTCTGGTGGAAAAAGGGAGGGAGGGAAGAAATTTCCAGCCAGCGCAAGGCAGCAAGAGCCAAGTCGGAGCCTTGCAAATCTCCGGCCCATACCTCACGGGTTAAGCGAGCCGAGAGGGCTGCGTGTGCTAAGGTCAACACAGGCTGCACCTGCCCACAGGCTCCTGTGCGCGGCAGCACAATTGATGGCTTGTTCCTTTCATAAGTGCCGTTGGAGCGCGGTGCCCAGGCCCCGAGCCAGCCTGCTGATCACATAAAATATTATTTGTATTTAAAAATTCCAGTAATTGACTATGCACCGTTTTTTTCCAAGCCTTCTGCCAAGGGCAGTAAAATCAAAATCCGTCCCAGGTTATTTTCATCATGCAAATTCCCATTTCTGTAAACAGGAGTAAAGCGGCAAGACCCACTGCTTGCAGCCGCTGGGCTGGGCCGGCAGCCAGCGTGTGGCGGGGAGCGCGCCAGGGCCGGGGCTCGGCGGGAAGCCGGCCGGAGCAGGGGGAGGCAGGCTGGGAGTGGGCAGCGGTGCAAGGTGCAGCCGCTGAGAGCTGCCCCGGCTGGAGCCCTCCCTGCCCCGGGGGAGCGGGGAAGGGGAGATGTGGGGCTTGTCTGTCCCCTTGTCCCCTCCTGGTACAGCCTACATCTTCCGCTCCTGTTGTCCCAACTCCTCCCTCTGTGAGATCTGTCTCCTGGGATGCTCGCTGGAGCCCAGCTCCTCTCCTTGCCCTGCTGCTGACTCCTAGCTCACACCAGCTGCTCAACCCCAGGTCTTGGGATGCTCTAATCTTATGCAGGGATCTGCCCAGTCCTCACCTCTCATATATCAACCCAGCCTGGAAGAAGGGAGTGTCCTTTATAGACGGGAACTTGGCATTTCCTGATGGAAACCCCCTTGCAGGCTGTGTGGAAACAGAGGCATCCATAGACGGTGTGCAGCGGGTTTTGGCTGGGTTGCTGAGGAAGGCTGCCCCGCTGGGTGCACCCCACGGCCCCGTGCTGATCCCGGGGCACACAGCCTGGGAGGTGATAGTGGGGGGAAAAGTGCTGCTTAAGCCACAGTGGGGCAAGGCTGGATCCCCCCAGCTTCCCCCCTCCCCAGCTCCAGCACTGGTTTCTCACACAGCTGAGATGAGGCACAGAAACCCAATGAGACCCACTGGGGCTGGCACAGACCCCGGGGGCAGGGGGCTCTGGTGGTGCTTTGTTGATGGTTCGCAGCCATCCGTGAACACTGCGAGAACCACGGTGTAATGAGAGATGTCCCAAACCAGGACACCAGCCCTGAACCCTCAGGGGAAGCCTGTTAAGCTAAACCTGAGTGTTTCAGGGCAGGACTGGCAGAATGGTGCTCTCCAAACTCTGGAAAATGAGGGATAGATCTGTAGGGGATCCCAGTTATTTGACTGCAGTTTCTAGAGCTGTGCAGACTTTGAGGTTTTGAGGCCAGGGCTAGGAAGAGGTCTAGAAAGCAATAGAAAGCATTACCAAAAAAACCCCAAAACTTCTGAAGTTGCATTAGAGAGAATAACAAGCTCTAACTCTATGCCTTGGGGCATGCACCAGCATGGACAGGCTGAGGTTAGGGCGAAGAGCTAGATGAATTATCCCATTCTCACTCATTATGAGACCTCTTTGTACCCATTTTGGAAACATGTGGGAACAGCTGAGGTTCGGGGTGGAACACTGGGCCACACAAGCCCCTGACCTACTTGGAAATGGCAGTTTTGTTCCTACGGGCCTTTTGGTTTTGCACACATAAGCAAAGATGACATTTTATCCTCTTTAAGGAGAGAGGTGGGAGACCTCGCTAAGAATTCACATCTGTTTTGGAAACAAGTCAACGCAGGAAAACTACCCACATTGAAAAGTAATGTGGTTTTGATTGTATTGCACGCTATAGAAAGTAGTGCACACATATTAAACTATATTAGACAGTATAATAATAGCTTACAGTTAGTCTGCCTTTCATCTGGACGTGCTTCACAAACGTCACATAGATGCAGAAGCCTCTCTCACTGCCACTGAGATGCAACCACCTCTGTTACATCTCTGCAAATTTGGATCAGCACAGCAGCATCAGACAACCATCCACCCAGAAATCCTTGTCATGATGCAGGGAAGCTGGACTTTGGGATCTGAAAGGTTCCTATCCCCCGCACGCCCCAAGTTTAACATCCAGGGAACAGTAAAATCTAAAACCAAATGGCTGATAAGGACTACAGGGAGGCAACTGCATTATGTTTTATTTTAAGGTGATCCCTGCAGTCTAAATCTTGGCTAATTACTTTGGCTCCATCTTAAATGTTGCACGATTAATAGATATGGATATGTGTTTAACTAAAACCTATCACGTTCAAAGGGAATAATAACAATAATAAGTTTTTCCATCCATTGAGATCCAGACCACTTATGATAATTAAAATTGCATGACACTGCCAGTGAGGGTCTTGAGCTAGTTTCCAGTTACCCAGGTAATCCTGTTCTGCCTCCCTTTATTGCTCCAGGGATCTCAAGTGGATACTGGCATTTTATTTTATTTTTCCCTTGTCCTCCTGGACTGCTGCGTTGTTCTGTAACACAACCGACAGCTTCTGTCCTGCAGCATGGTCTGGGGAAGCGCTTTTTGATGTATTTGGTGCAAACAGGCCAGTCACAGAGGAGCGGGATCCCCACCAAAGGCCAAGCGCTGTCGGGATGGCACGGGGTGCGTGCATCCTGAATCCAGCAGGGAGCGGAGGCGGCACAGGGGGCGAAAATGCTGCTCCAGGAGCACGTCCAGCTCCACCTTGAGTTTTGCCCACTGGGCCCTTCTTTGGTCAGGGTCTCACTCATCACTTACGTGACTTGATTCATGGCAGAGGAGATGACTGCTTGCCTGTGTTGTTTATACGACGGCAGTGACTAACAGGCTCAGCTCGGCAATTGCAGGAGGCTTTGTACAAACAAGGAGATGAGAGGCAGAGGGGAGGGATCGGGGTTTGAAATACCGGCTGTAAACACAACACGTTTCAAGTAAAGACAACTTGTAGCAGGGTGATCCAAACTAACAAATGTTGCAAGAGCGGAGCAACAGGGAGGGCGACGCGTGCCCGTGTGCCGGCGCGGAGCTGAGCTTTCACAATAAATGATTAAAGCATGGTTCAGATCCCATCAAATGGAACGGTGCTAATCTAATCACAATCCATCTGGCACTGCCACATCTGTCCCAACACCTCCACCTCTTCATTTTCAATCAGCCTTAAATAGTACATAATTATTAATGTCTACCCGCCTGTCAGACGGCGCGGGGGATTCACTTATCTCTCAAGATCGGCTAAGGCAAGACACTGATATCGATGGATCTAGTGCCAGGCTCGGAGGGCAATAAGGCTTTTGCCCTTGGTTTCAGTCCTCCCTTGGGCACTGTGGCTGGGGGGACGGGAGGGGAGATTCATGCACAGACTCTCGAAACCGGCACCAGCCGGGGACCTGGCAGCAGGCAGTAGATGGTGACCCGCTCATCAGCGTCGCTTCGCTCCTCGCTTGCAGCAGCGGGTCAGGGTGGGTGTCTTGGGCTGGGGAAAGGCAAGGAGATGTGCCTGAGCTTGAGCCTGTGGAGGTGAATATCCCGCTTACACTGGACCCATGAGCAGTCCAGGGCCAGCTCAGGTACATGGAGCCTGGTTGCCTGGGCAAGGCTGTCCTGACCTGCTGGGGACCTGCTCTCTGGGGACCCAGTGTGCTGGGTGCTGCACGGCTGCTCAGTGCAACACAAGTGAGCCGGGAAGGAAAACCTCACAGGGACTCAGACAATTTACCTAAACCTTGGTGGAGTGCTTTTCTCAAATCCAGAGCTTGCTGGCGTTCACAGAGGGTGTTGCAATACTTTTTTTTCGGCTCTTCCAAGAAACAAGCCAACACCAAAGCCCCAGCTGCAAACACGTCCTGTGCCTTGGATAAAACCTGGACTCAGACCTTTCCATGTGGGCTCTTCGCAGCTCTGGGCCACACTGACCAGCCAAACTAAGCAGCCCAACATCTTACCAATCCTTAGGATTTTTATTGTGAGTCTCCCAAAATCTGGAGATGTTTAAAGCCTCAGGAATCGTGTGGTTATGTGAAAATCTCGTCTCTTTCCTTTTTTATAAAAACAATATTTTCTTGTCCTTGTGGCTGAGATAAAGCTCAAAAATATGAACTGGAGCAATGTGAAACCCAGAAAGTAAACACTGGTTTTTCTTGATGATTTTTAAGCTCGCTACCTCAGGTGGGGGAGACATGAGCTGTGATTTCCTAATGGTCAGGATTAAAGCCCTACTTCTGCCCAGATCAAGCAGGCAGGACCAAGCCTCTGTCCCAACCCAAATATCTGCTCTGCTGCAGCCGCTGAGCTCAGCTAAGCCAAAGGCAGGGAGAGAAGAGCTGGATGGCAAAGCTCAAAAACAGCCTTAAGAAAGTAGAGCCGAGAGCCGAGAGCAAATACCTTGTGAAAGTTGAGTGAGCCACCCTTGGATGTTTACAGAATAAGTTACCAAATAACCCGTGTCTTGGGGATATCTGGTGAGCCCTTGAAACAAATATTCATTTTTTTGATCAGCACGATCGATCTGCAGCTGGCGCTTGGTGCTTAGGTGGATTTGGAGGTTGAAAGACACTCCGTCGCAGTTCACAGTTTGTTCACAGACAAATCCCGCTGTTTTGTTTGTTTGCGGGCCTTTCTTCTCGGAAAGAGCCTGCTCAGCACGTCCAGGTGAGAAAGCTGCTTTCACACCACTCTGGGCATTTAAAGCAGGGGAGTTAAAGGCAGATCTGATGTAGGGAAGAGCTGAGCTGTAACAAGAAGCGCTCCTCTCCTCTCCATTCGGCTCAGGAGGGGCTGTTTCCATGGGGCTTGCAAAGGCAAAGACAAGGGGTGGGTGCAAATTGCTCCTTGGTGCAACGATGGAGGAGTGCAACCCGAGCCCCTCTGAGGTGGAGGAGCTGAGTAAAAGACCCGTCTGTTCCCCAGGTCAGTTCCCCTTGGCCAACTCTGCCAGCTTCCTTAGAGACCCAAAGCCATGACCTGGCTCAGACAAGGGGCCAGGCTCCTGGATCTGGAATTTGGGTGTTGAAGGGGGCAACAGCAGTTTGCTCTGGTCTGGGGCTATCCCGGCGTTCCAGCAAATGTTGGCCCATGGACTGGTTTGCTTCAAAAATAAGAATAAATCAATGGCTTCTCTTGGCTCGGATGTAAAAGCTTGGGAAATGGCCGTGATTTATAGGCCTCTGTTTGGTTGCAGTTTCAGGCTGGCTTGAAGTCTGGGGGAAAATGTGGAGGATGCAATGAAGGAAGGAAAAAAACAAACCCCGGCTAATTGAAACCAATGGAGATGTAACTCAGGCATGGGCCATGTGCTCCATTTGTGGATCCTTCCTGGCATTCCCAGGCATCGGGGCTGACTTTTGGGGTAGTTTTGCTCCCCACCCTAGAAAGGTGTCCATGAAGGGGGAAAGAGCATTGCTCTGCTTTGCTCCCCAGGGAGCCACCCGGGAAGCTTCAGTGGGTTTTGGGTACAAATGTGGCAGCAGCATGTAAAGCAGCGGCTGTCCCCAGCTGCAAGGTAAACCTTCCTAGGCTCCTCGTCCACCCTGCCCGTAAAGTCAACCTTGCCGGGCTTCGAATGCCTCCCCTCGCCCCACTCCCATTGCACTCTCTGCCCCGGCACATCTCCACGCCGTGCGCGGGCCGGACCCGGGGCTGGCATCGGTGGGGAGAGGCTGGGGCTGCAGTCTCGGGGTGCCCTCTCTGTGCCCGCTCCCTTACCCCGGGCACAACTGTACACACGTCGTCCCGGGGGGCACAAGCGGGAGCCACGGCCCCTTGCAGTCGCCTCCGGGGGCCAAGGGAAGGGAAGGGAACCCCCTCGTCCCCCTGAGGCCGCGTCGGGGAGTCTCGGCGCAGGCGGGGGATCCCGATGGCCATTGCGGAGCAGAGCAACGGGGTGGGCCGTGGGGTGCCGAGGGCTGGCCGGGGTCCCAGGGCAGGGCCGCCCCCCGGGCCGCCCCCCGGCCGCGGCCCGGCCGCAGCCAGCAGAGGGCACGGTGCAGCCCGCGGCTGCCGCTCCCGCCCCCCGCCGCCTTCCCGCCTCAGCCCGCTCTGCTTCCCCCCTTTCTCTTTCTCTCTTCCGTTTTATTGTCTCGATCATCTCTGGACACTGGTTTCACTTTGATCTCCGGAAACTTTGGCATGGCTCCTAAAAAATATATGTATATATTAGGGAAAAAAAAAAAGGAGAAGAAGAGAAAAGCCGAGCCTTTGTTCCCCACAGCTGTTGTCATGCTGCAGCAAATCTCCACACAGGTATTAAACGCTTACCATTGATCAAACAGCCGGTGGTCCAGCATTACGACACGGACCTGCTGAAGCCGGGTTATTTACACTAGAAATAATTTGGTTCCCGAGGTCTTGCCTGAGTTAAAGAGAAAAAAATTAAAAGCACAGAGCGACAGGGAGGAGAGATGGCAGAGCTGCCGTCTGCCCAGATAGCATGGAGGGACCTGGGCCAGATGCTTTGGGGATGTTGCGGGCCAGGACAGAAGCTCCGTCCAGGCAGGCACGAGGCCATGAGCAGGGCTGCAGCACCGTGGGGTGCCACGAAGCCCTGGGATGTGGCTGCCCTGCTTCCTCCCCATGGGTACCCTGAAAACATTCGGTCCTGTAAGCTTTCCCATCATTCCCAGCCTTGCAAATCCCACAGTCCCATCGCCCTGGGGCTGGGACATCAGAAGGCTGTGCCAAGGGACCTGCCTGGCCTGGGACATCCTGCTGAGGACACGGAGGGAGACCCACTGCTGGCCAAAGAGGCGAAAGCATCCTTCCCCCGTCCAGGGCAATGGGCAAGGAGCAGATGTCGGGGGAGCCAGGGACAGTGGGAGAAGGACCAGGGTGGCACAAGGCAGAGCCCTGCCTGCTGCTCCTGCCTGCTGTGCCCGCGGGACCATCCCTTGCTCCTGGCCACAGGCACTGTCCCAGGGTTGCCCCTCACTGTGGCGATGAAATGAAGCATGGTGGGTACAGGAGCAAAGTCAGGGGGAGAGGCTGGGGCATCGTCTGGCTCCCACATGTGCCGAGGTTGTTAGGAAGATTTATAGGGGAGAATGCAAGGCTTTTTCTTTTTGGCTTTATAATAATACATTAGGCTTTTAACCTCTGACCAGGAGCTCTGGAAAGGGGATGATCCAGGCAGCATCGGGCAGCTCCCAGCCCTGCGGGGAAGGGGAGCGGATGGGGAAGGGTCCCCCACGTTGGGACCCCGGCACAGCCGCTGCCGTGGGGGCCGGGACGCGGGGCCGGAGGGGTTAACGCGGCGCGGAGGAATGTGAGAGTTTAGCGAGAGGCGTCGGCTGTCTTGAGGTCACCTGTGAGGGATTAGCCGGGCAGGCAGACAGTTGTTGTTTGAGGACTGTCTGAGGCCGGGGAAGGGGTGGCGGTGGGCCGGGGATGGAGAGCGAGGGGGGTGGCTCAGGGGGCTGTGGGGAGCGCCGTGGCCCCGCGGGTGGGATCTTCCTGTCCTACTGTGCCGCTATCAGATGCATTTGTGAAAGCCCAACTGTAAACTGGCTGTCTTTTGCACTAAAGAAAGAAATCCATCACCAGTGGGAAGGTGAGGAACAGGAATGGGGGGGAAGGTGGGATATCCCCGCAAGCCTGGCTGCAGCACGCCAAACCCTGCCAGACCCCAGGTGGGCAGCAGAGCTGCTGAGGAGGAATTGAAATGTTGCAGGCATGGCCAAGACCCATCAGGGCTGTCCACATGTGGGCTCCTTCCACAACAGGGACCACGAGAGAGCTCACTCCAGTGAGGACCGTGAGAACACCGGGTCCTTGCCGGTGCGTTCCCAAGTGGAGCCTTGACTCTGTTGAACTCCCCAGCAAAACCCCCTTTTCACTGCACTGGGCTGAGCCTTCACGCCCACATCTGTATGTGTGTCTGAGCTGGCGCCCACAAATAGCCCTGTTGGAAACACAAAATAAGAGCGGTGAACAAGAGTGTGATATCCGTGCGGACTCGCAGCCTGGACCGACAGGTTCAGGAGGTTTGAATGGGAACTGACCCATCCATCTAAGGCTGCACCATGGCACCCAGCACCTCCCAAGCGTTTCAGACCCAAAACAACAGTAATTCCTCCTGTACCTCCAAGCCTGGAGAAAAAAACACCATGATTCATTGCTGGGTTGACTGGCATGTTCATGTTTGTGGGGGCTGCAAGGGTGGACCGGGCATGTGTGGGTGTGCGGTCCGGTCGGGTAGAGACGAGTGTGCAAGGGCAGCATGGAGGAATCACTGCATTTAGCTCTGAGCGTGATCAAGCTGAGGTTTTATACGCCTTAACATCATCAAAACTGATTCAAAGGCTTGGTTGGGACTATGGTACCTGCCTCATTGCTGCCTTGATACTGACTCCCTGTAAAACCTTGCTCCCTCCACCACTTTGTCCTCTGCCCTGGCTTTGCCCTCTCTGAAGCAGGATCAGGATATCCGTACTCCTTCCCAGTGGCTTGGCATTCGAACACATGAATTTTTCCTGTACCTATTGCTGCAATATCTGGTGTGCCTCTGCAGATGAAAGGTATTATATGAGGATAAATTCTTAATCATCACAATAATCAATCATTCTTTACCTATAATTTAGTTGAAATTAATCCAGCAGATGAGCAGAGGGCCAAATGGTAATCTGTGTCCTGGGTATCTTTATTGACTTGGAAGGAGAGCATCTTCCATTAAAATGAAGAGGAAAGCTTGAAAAAGTGCACCCAGAAGTTTTCCATTTTAAAAGGGAGAAAATAAAAAAAGAAAAACCCCACAGAATAAACACCTTATACTTTAAAAAAACTTCATGATTTTTAAAGTCAGTCTCTGGGTTTGGGCTAGATCTGACTCATGGTTTTGAATGCTGAAGGGAGGGTACGGAGCTGTAATAAGTAGGGAACACCCAGTGCTTACCTGCAGGAGGTTTATCCTTGTGGTTTATTTAAATAAAGGAGCCCAAGTTGCATTTCAGGGCTTGTAGTTGCCCTTACACATTGGGTTTACATCAAGGAGACCTCTCTTTTGTGGAGCGCTAAGCAGGTTTGGTGATAAACCAGGAGGCCACGTGGCTGTCCTGCCCAAACTCTGATTGAGAAACCTTCTAATGCAAAGAGAGGTTCCCTGGGGCTAATGGATGCTTTTATTGCACCAGCACTGTAATAAAACACAAAATAAAACAATTTTATTGAAATTAAAATGTAAATGGAAGATTTGTCTCATGCCTCTATCCCCGCCCTCAGCTGGATCCGTCTCTGGCGGCAGGTAGAAATCCCAGCCCCGTCTGTATTTCAGTGGGCTCCAGACCTGGGTCTGGGCATTGCACTGAATCTGCCTCTCCTTCCATTGCACGTCACAAGCACGTTCCTGCACTGCCCCAGCTGGTCCCAGCCCACCGCGGAGCCGGGTGCTGCATGGCCGTGTAGGAGGGGAGAGACTCTGCCCCAGAGAATTTGTGAGCTGGGCCAGGAAAGGGTGAGGGGAGGGAAAGGGCTCCTTCCTCCCGGGGAGGTGAGCTATGCAGGGAAGGAATAAATTGCTCGGAGTTTCCCGCTGGGGCATATTTGTAGCACTCAACTTTAATCTGCTTATGCTCCTCGTGTAGTCAATGAATAGGGAGAGTTTTTTCCCAAAGGCAGTGAAGAGCACCCAAGGGACCGGGAGAGGGGTGACATGGCAGGTCTGGGGGATGTGCCAGCGGCTGGATGCAGGGACAACCTGAGCAGATCCACTCCTGACTCATCCTTCCCAGCTCTGCCTCCGAGCATTGCCTCCTTTTCCAACCCATTCTGATGGTGCAAAGCAGCTGACAGGACAAATACCTGAGGGTGTGAGGGCCCTCTCAAGGTGGCACCATCCTGCTTGTGGTTTGTGGTGGCCAGTGCAGGTCCCCAGGGTGGAGGGCATCTCACCAAGAGATACTCTCATCTCAGGCAGATGCACAGGCTTCAGGGGAAATCCCTATTCACACTGGTGCTCGTGTGGTCAGAGCCAACCCTGAGTGCCTCTGGGAAGGGATCTGCTTTGCCCAGGTCCGTCTCAGGGCTGGTAGCAGCAGAAGCCACCCGTCCCTGCACCCCAAAGAGCACCCACCCACCGCAGCGGTGGCAGGGCTCTCCCTGGCCAAATGCATCCCAGCTGCTGTCTGAAGGAAACATTCCCTGAGCTGGTGGAGGGTTTCTGGTAGCGGCTGAGGGACAGGATACTAAAACAGGAAAAAATTAACATGTAAGAAAACATAGCTGCACCTGAAGCAACAGAGGCAAAGAGAGTCAATGCAATTCCCCTCAATGCTAGAAAGGAACTGTAAGTCAGGGGAACAGGCTGGTGCCCCCCTCCCTCCCTCCCTCCCTCCCTCCCACTCTCACTAACTCCTATTTCAAAGGCAGACAAACAACACACTGTACTGTGTGGCATCTCCACTCTTAAATCTTCCTGTCTTCGGGTTCATGTAACGTGAGCCGGCAGGGCAGGATCTGACCCTCTCACCAAGCTGTCCGGGGCACAGCCTCGGCTCTGGCGAGAAATCCCCCAGTTGGATCTCCCAAAGCCCCTGAACAAGCCGAAACGTGTCCTCCCGGGAGAGGCAGCTGGCCCAAAGCACTGCTGCAGCCTCTGATCCTCGGGGCTTGGGGTTCAAACGTCGCGGGCAGCTCCCGGCACCTGCAAGGCAAAGGGCGATGCTCGCACAGCAGCAGCGCTGCAAGGGTGCGGGCGAAAACTGCCCCGTTTCACACCCAGGCTGGCTGCACGGGGCCGGGGACTGCGCCCACCCGTCTCCCTAGGAAAGATGCTCTCTGTAAACCTCCCTGCCATTTAGCTCTGCTGCACTGTGTTTATTTGGTCTCCGCTCAGACGTGGCAGCCCGCAAGCGTGCGTCTCCCCAGCCATTTGTCTCCCGACATCAGACTTGAGAAAGAAGTGGGCAAAGTTGAACCTGCGTGTCTGCGCTGGGGGATAAATCATGGCTCCGTGGTTCCCTGTGGATCGGGCCCGTCCGAGGCTGGAGGGAGCGGTGAGGAGCAGTCCCAGCACACCTCAGTTTTACCTCCTTGCTTCTGTCACCCACAAAAAGTGGGGATGGGAATGAGTCAACTGGCACCCACCCGGTCAGACACCCCCAGACTCCCAGGGTGCTCCCAAAGGGCAGCACGGCGCAGCCCCCCACCGCCCTCATTGTCACTGGAACCGGCTTGCTGGGGGTCGTTCTTTGCATTGCCCTTTGCATTGCTACGGCCTTGCAAAGGGAGACCAAGCCGTTGGCTGGAGGTGGCTCTGGCTGGAGCAGAGCTGGGACTCCACGGATCAATGTCTTGGAAGTCATCTGCTGCCGTGGGCCAAGGGCCGCATGAAGGCTGTTTGTGTTGATTGTTGTGCTTTGCTTTTCTTTCTTTCTTTCTCTCCTTTTTTTCTCTTTCTTTCTTGCTTTCGCTCTGTCTCTCTTTCTTTCTTTCGCAAAAAGACATAATCTTTCTCTCCCACTCTCACTTTCTCTCGCTCTGTGAGAGCTGATGCAGTTAATTGGAGCTTCTTGTAAGTGAACATTAACACAGGCAGAGCCAAGAAGACGTCTTGGCAGCAAAATATCATTATCAGTTCTTGAGCTCCAGCCAAAATCCCCTTGCGGTCAAAACACAATTCTTTAAACTAAACAATTAAAGATTTGTGCAAGTGTTGCTGCCATGAGTTATCAAGGACGGGGAGGGGCTGCTCCGTGCCCGTGTCAGCAGAAGTTAACAGTCCTGCTCCCTGGCAGGGAAGCAGGTGACAGGCTGAAACCTCCGTCAGCATGGAGGCACGGGGAAGGGGCCCTGGGAAGAACCACCGCCGTGGTCGCATCACGCATGGGCTAATGGCCCCACGGCAGCCGCAGCCACGGGGCTCATCCGAACTGTGCTGCCAGGCATCAAACTCTCCTCTTCCCAGTGATGTGTTTTTGTTCTTCCTCTTCTCTCTTCCACCTTCGGTGGAAAATGACTTTTAGGTTTAGTGGGAGTTTCTGTCAGAAGAAAAAGCAAAATCTCCAGGTTTTCAGCAGTTTGTCAAAAAAGACACATAAACCCTGTCTCCTTTCCTAAATGACAAAATATCTTTTTCTGCAAGGACTGTTTCTCATGTTTGTGCACTCAAAAACACATAAAAATGAGAGCAAATTTTTTATTATTATTTTAGTCTTCTTTTTTTCCCCCAAGCACAAAAAGATAGCATTTCCCAACTAGATTTAGCTGCTGAAGAGAAGAGTTTGGGAATTCACCCTTTCCCCTCACAGCACAAAGAAAGAAAAGCATTGCATCCTCTAGAAACGTCTTGCTCCAGGTTAGGCCCTCATTTCAGCCTGGTGCAAACGGGGAATAAATCAGTGAAAAGGGATCAGTTTAGACAAATTCAAGTTTGGATGGGAGCCCGCGGTGTCAGGATTGACTGAAGTACATCAAACACGAAGCTGCATTTCTGGGTTCGGGTGAATCTGCTGCTGCAGCCAGTAAAATGCAAGTGGCAGATGAGCGGTGTGATGGGAAGGAAAATAATTAAATGTTGTGAGATGGTGCCAGGCGGGAGAAGCACTGTCCCTCCCACCGCAGCCAGGCAAGCTGCAAAGAGTTAACGGAAGAAACGCTGTTAATTGTGGCAGGGGTAGGGAAGGGTGTGCATGAGGGGGAAAATTTTAAAGGGATGCAGAAAAAAATTTCCCAGATAATAAAATATCCCCTTTTCAGTGTCAAAGTTAATGTTCCAGGCCTCAGGTGAAATCAGGTCCCTGGGGCAGGCGAAGCAGGAGCTGCTTCCCCTTCACACCAGGAGATCAGGGTGCTCGGTGCTGCGAGTGTCCCCAAAACACAAAATTGTGGGGGATGAATCAAGGCAGAAAGGCCTGAGAGTTCAAATGTCTTGAAAGAGGGGGGATTAGCATCTTTCCAGCCTCTTCACTAATTTCCACCACATTGGACATTCTTGTTATCCACATAAATGTCCAAACTATGCTTTAATCCTGCCAAGCTCTTGAGACCTTGTGGGGAAGAGCTCCAGGGACTGGAACAAATTCCCTGGGTCAGGATTATTTGCTCCTGAGGCTTCTCCTCGTCCTCCAAGTGCCCTGTCCATCGGCTGCCAAAGTTTGTTGTCTTTTCCTGAGTGATGCCAATATCTTCCATGTGTCATCTCCTATCTTCATCTCTCTTCCTTATCCCTTCTCCCTGCTCATTTAAGTATTAGTTCCCCTTGCTTCCTTCTACCTTTACAGTAGGACCCAACCCAGGCAGGGCAAAGAGATACTAGTGCTGCCTCAGAGAACCAGGCTGCCCTCTATTTTCTTCTCCTCTGACAACCGCTTTTTTTTCTCCTATCCCAATTCCTTTCCCCAGTCTCCTGCCCACCCCTTCGTGATTCTTCCACCGTCCCTCTTTGCTGCTAACTCACCAAAACAAGCATAGGGCTGGTGTTAGAATGTCATGCCTATGTATAATAGCTAATAGAGGAAATAATAGATAAAATATTGACTGGTTTAGAGGCAGAAGGTGTGGAAACCCAGCCCTCTGTATCTCTTATCACAACAGCAATAAAAGGCAGTACTTTTTTATACCAGTACGTGCTCAGGAGTTTTTGAGGACGAACGTTCAGCAAAATGGAAAAAGAAACTGAATCAACACATGGATACCCAAACCTGCATCATCTGTAAATAATAGCAACACCATCAGGCATCCTAAATCTCATCTGTCGGGGTTTAGGTACATCTATAATTGTTGTAGATGAAGATGAAGCTTCTGTGATGAGAAGATTAGCCAGCGTGTTGCTGCTAAGTCATTTTTAGGTCTGGCCAGTGCTGAGCTGGGGCTTGGGGCTTGCCGACGTGGTGTGATGCTCCTGCCAGCCTCTGCTCGCCCACGCTGGGCAGGATCCTTGGAGGAGGATGGATGTGTCTGCATCCAAGGAAGGAAAAAGCAGTCCTGCTGGGTTGTTAGCGGCAGGGATAATTTTGCAACAGCGCTGTCTGGATCATCTTTCCCCAAGTCGGCCAGCTGAGCTGTTAGGATTCGTGTGCTGGTACCCGCTCACAGCACCTTGCTCCCTGTAAAATCAGCCTTCGGTTAGCAGCAAAGTGCAAGCCCCCTGCCTGCCCCACCAAAGTCCAAATCCTGCCTCGCAAAACCGGCTGCATTAATGCAACATGAAACCACCCGCCGCTGAACTCTCTCAACCCAATGTTCCTGCTCACGGGACTGCACAAATCCCAGAGAGCCAGGTCACGCGCTGGGTGCCCTGCCGAGGCGGAGCGGAGCTGGTCTGCAGCGCAGCCAGGGGCGAGGAGGGGTGGGAAAGGAAAGCTGCGCTTGTGAGCTACCCGTCCGCGTTTTCCAGGGCAGGGTGCGGCTGGGACATGTTTGGGAGCAGAGCAAGGGCGATCACTTCCCACGTGTGCAGAGTCCCAGCTTGGAGCGTGTTGCCTCTGGGATGAGGAGCAAACTGCCACTGTGATATCGCACAAAACCCCAGCAGTCACCCCAGGGCCACTCTTTTCCTTTTCCTTCAGGCTGAAGTAAATATGAATTTGTGCTTTGGGACCAATCCCTTCACCCAGGGGAAGGACCCTTAGAGGAGAGCTCATCACACTTGTGTGAGATTAGAGGGGGAAAACATGCAAAAGGGGAGAAGCCCCCCAACGCAACGATGCACGAGGCTGTGTCCCAGCAGGGCTCCCTCCTGGGCACAGCTCCTCTGAGCCATCATGTGTCCCCAGCAATATTCAGCCCATGTACTTGACCCAGCTGCACTCCCTGAGCTTTAACCCCGTGCCTGGCTGCACCGAGAGCCATGTATAAAATATATTTTCTCCTTTACGCTAAATAGCTAGCTGTGGCAGGCTGCGGAGGCCCATCTCGGCGCTTCCTGGGGACAGTCCCGTTGCCACCTGTTCCTATGGAGAAGGCTTTTTATCACAAACACTTGGTAAACAGCTGCCGCCGGAGCCCCTTTCTGCCTACCCTGCGTTTATTCGGAGAAAGTCAATAAGGAAAAACAAACATTCCTCGTCCTTGTGCACACACATCCCTGGGCTGCCGCAGCGCTGGCCTGCTGTGCGTGGCAGACCAGGGGCTCCCAGATGGTGCCTGAAGCCAGGGCCGTCGGGCACGGCCCCAAGCCTTGCTTTAGGGCAGCTGGGAAGCAAAGGAGGACACACCACCTTTGCAAAGGGATTTTCCCTTTTGCCTTCCCCAGCGTGGGGGCACATACCCGGTAGCGAGTCCAGCAGGGTCAGACATGAAACTCAGACCTCATGGGCTTCACCTCCCAAAGGGACTTCTTTCCAGCAAGCTCTGGAGGTTGCAAAGTTGAGCTTTGAATCCGCCCGTTGCCCTCGCTTGCGCAGGCGCCCGATCCCTTCCCACTCCCACATGCATTTCGCCAAGGCAGGGGGAGAGGACGAGGGCAGACAGGATCCCCCATTGCGACAAGTGCTTGCAGAGCCAGAGCCAGGAATTAACAAGCTCAGGCTGTAATTAGGGCTTCAGCACTGTGACACCTTTACAAGTGTCTTTATTTAAAAGCAGGTAAATTGGAGGCTTCCAGGTTGGGTACATTAGTGGGGGGAGGTGGTGGTGATGATGGTGGGAAAGGGATGAGACAGGAGTGAATTATTTTTAGTGGCATCCTTGTTCTGTGACAGGTTGACTGTGGCCTGGGTGATGGGTGGGAGATGCAGAAACTTGAAGGAAGTTGGTTGGAGTCAATGGGGAGAGAGAGTATTTGTGTAGGTCCTACATCTGTCCGTCTGTCGAAAAGGCTGGATGGGAGAGCAGGGAAAGGGGGTGAAGCCGCGTGGGTCTGAACACCCCATTGACTGTCAAGCTGTGCTTGTCCCATTGCCTGCCCCGTTCAATCCACCCGCTTCTATCAGCATGGTTTAGCCTCTACCTTCTTCACCTGCGACCAGAAAACGTTGGCTGAAGCAGACTGGGAAGCAACCCCACAAGTAGGGCTGGAGCAGGAGTAGGGCAGGGACAAGGGCAATGGGGAGCTGGTGGCCGGGACTGAACCTCCTGCCGCCCCTGCAGCATCGCTGCCCACCAGCTGCGGGCATCCCTCCTGCTGGCCCTGCCGCTCGAAACCTGCCAGCCCGGCTGGTTAGAGAGACAACCTCAACATTTGGATCCAGATGATAACACCAGCAGCCTCAAAGTTCGGGGATATTCAGATCTAGACCAATCTCTAGGCTTTTTTTTTTTTTTTTGACAGCTGCTGCCGCTACTTTAGGCAAGGACATTAGCGCCGAGAGGAAAAAAAATTTGATTTTAATGCAAGCCCCAGTAATCAGCTATTTGTGATGGAATTTTATCTGTCCTGGTCTCTAAGGGATGAGAAGCAAGCAGAGAGGAAAGAAGGGTCAGAAATTAGTATGCAGAAATATCTGATCAGCCAAAGTAATTTTCTTTAATAATCGTATTCATACTGGCTGCTCTCCGCTCACTAGAAGAATTAAGTATTTAATAGTAATATATTTCATCTGGCAGCAGTTCCGTTTCGTTAGGAGCTGTGATGCCTCGCCGGGGTGGGGGTGGGCAGGGGAGGCAGCAGGAGGAGGGCCCCGGTGCGGGGCGACCTGCCGGAGGAACAAAGCTGCCTCACACGCCGGCTTGATCGGCGGCAGCGGCAGGTCCCGGGGGGCCGCTGGGCTCTGCCAGCCCTCCCCACTGCCCAGCACCCATCAGGGAGAGCCGGCATGGCACGGGGAGAGCTTGTTATGGAGCTATAATTGAAGAGGAGCGTGCTTCTCTTGCAAAGGGAGGTGAGGTGTCGGGACCAGCCGGCGTGGGCGTGGGAGGAAGGACCCGTGCGCCGCCATGGACCATCGACACGTGTTTCATGTTGGGCCCCATGTCGGAAATCCTGTGCTGCATCCTCTGGGCTGTGCAACACAGGAGGTCACACCAGAGAGACAGCAGGTTTCCCCGTGGCCTTACAACCTATGGTTCTGTAATTGCCAGGAGATACACTAATTATTATTATTGGCATCCATTCAGGAAAGTGTTTAAATGCATGCTTAACTTAAGCATGTCCGTAAGTCCCATTGACTCTAATGGGACTTAACTACATGCTTAAATGCTGCTCTGAATATTGATGTTTTCACAAATCAGTGATTATTCACAACAATCCCACAGTAAATGCGAGAGCCTCCCAGAAGCCGTGCAGCCCGGACCTGTCCGGGTGTCTGCCATGTCCCCTGCGGTCACACAGCACGACATGCAGCCACCTCTCGTTCGAGAGATCGGCAGCATCTTCCTCCAGTTTCCAGCGTTGCAGCACCTCCAGCGCCGGGGTCAGAGGAGAGGGACCCTGTGCCAGCAGCATGTCTGCACCTGTGCAAGGGCAGGATTGTCCTCCCAGAGGCCGGACGGACAAAGGCACAGGGGAACGTGTCCCTGCTTGTCATCCTCAGCCCCACGCCTCCATCGGGGCTCCCCCGGGATATCCAAAGCAAGGGAGTGGGGTCATCCGCTCCGTGCCAGCCCTGGCTCCAACACCCGCCAGGATTTACACATGCCGGGGAGGGGGGTGTGGGTGAGAAATACCAATGAGAAATTAATCCATATTTGCTCAGAAAAGAGACAGACAGAGAGAAATTCAAATCTGAGTTCAAATCCTCTCTGTTCTTTTAAAAGCACATGATATAAACAGATGGAAAGTGATGCTGGTGATTCAGATCACTCAATAGTCTGGAATTAAACACCTGTGTGTTAACTGGACAGTTCTCCAGGCAGAGGGGAAGGAGGCAGAGGGGGGTTTCAGGGTGCCTTGGCAGAACAGTGACTTGGAGATAAACTGCCTTGGAAAGGTGGGAAATGCACTCTTACGGGCCAAACTCTTCCAGAAATAACAGCAGCAAAATAATATCACAAACCCTTGTATTGTTGTCGCTTTCTGGACTAATTACAAGCAAAATATCAATGGCAAAGAGCACATGTACTGAATGATTCAAGCTGGTACACAAGAGGACAGACCTATTCTCTTTCTTTCTTTCTCTCCAAAAGTTTTGTACTTTATTTTCCCAAATTTGCTAAGCTGAAGAAACCAGCACACCTTCCCCTTTGCTCCCTCTGTCTCACTTCTGTCCGTCCCAGCTCCTGTGTTCGCTCCGGTGACGTGGTCGCTGCAGCAAGACCAAAAGCTGAGGTGCAAAAAATGAGCGGCTCAATCGAGCTTGCAAATGCTGGAAAATATTGTTCAGTTGAAAAAAGATCTAGTGAACTGGGACTTGACTCTTGTGATAAATACACTGTAGTGTGGGAATAGTGAGTAAATAAATAGTATAGCAGGGGATTAGATTTTGTCTCATGACAAAAATAGTGAACATTAGGGGTGTTAAAGCTCTGAAGTGATGGAAAAACTCCAGTGCTGATAACAGTAGGCTCCGGCTAATAAGCAGGACGGGTGATTGAGACTGCAGAGCTCTTGTGATTGTGCATTTAGGGTTTTGCATGGTGATACGGGTTTGCCCAGGACACAAACACCCTCCTTTGAGGGACAGGGAAACAACTGTGAAACAATTTGGGGTTTCAGGTATTCCTCGATGTCCATTCGCGTCTGGCCGAACCTTATTCTCTTCTCCTTCACCTCCTGAATGACTGTTCAGACAGACCCCGGGTGTGGGTAAGGGAGGAAGGGGTGTCTGTCTGCACACCCTGTCCTCTTGTCTGCACTGCGCCTAGTCCCGGAGTCACCCAGCTGACGGTGCCATGCTGCGCCCACGAGAACGGTCACAGCTCAGTGCATACAACCGGGGATGCACTGAGCGGGTGGGGGAGATGTGGGGTCACCCTGCCAGCTCCCACCAAACCCCCTGATTTACCCGTTATCCAGCAGCACCCCGTGATGCCGAGCCCCTCCAGTGGGCAGCGGGTGCTGGCTCCTGCCTGACCCATGGCTCCTTTCTCGCCTCCCCCTCTCCCCGGCACCACGGCCTCCCGCACCCCCGTGCCTCGCTGCCACCAGCTCCCCTCGCGTCCGTGCTCCAGCACCTTCAGGGGTGCCAGCGGCACAAAAAGAGCAAGCTCTGGACGCTGCTGCTCTTGCAAAGGCCCGTGCCAGCAGTCCAGCTCCCGGCGAGCACCCTTGTCCCTCTCTGGAGCTGGTGACCCCGGACATCCATCCCACGCGCGTCTCCCTCCTTCCTCCCCTCCTTCCCTGTCCTCCTCCTCCCCAAAGCGCGGTCTGCAGAGCGCGTGTTTGTGAGCTCACAGGGAACGGCGGGACACGGGCCTTTCTCTCGGCTCTAATGAAACCCTTTAATCATATTCAAATAGGTTACTGTTCAGGGGGAAAATAGAAATATGGATTTGATAGCAATAAATTTCCCTGGCTGGCTAAGCCCAGTTCTTAATTGTCCTGTCCCAGGGCTCGCACATTTCATTGTTCGTTAGGTGCTTAAGTCCCTGCTCTCATTTTGTGGCGGTGACATTACCGCTGATGGCTCTAATACTCTCATAATTTGAAAGGGGATTTGCATGATAGAACGCAGAGTATTAAAAGAAAAAGAAAAAAGGAGAGTTAAAAAAAAAAAAGGAGGGAGGGGGCGAAGAAGGAGTGTGCGGGGGGGCAGGGGAGCGGATTCAGCTTTCACTTAAAAAAAAAAGTCACTTTCTTCAAAGTCAAATCATTGTTTTCATTAAAGTGAAAAAAAAAGTGTCTCTTCTGCACAGTCAGTCCGGCCTGGCACTGGTATTATCCTTATTGTTGCTAATGGTTATTAATTATTATTATCCTGCTACACAGAGCACTGCGGACGTGATGTCCCCAATGTCCTTGGGACAAAGAGGAAAAAAAAAAGCAGGGTGTCCGAGCCGGGGCAGGCTCCTGGCAGCCGGTGGTGTGAAGCGAGAGGGGTTTTGCCATCGTCTCCAGTGCAACGGTGTTTTGGCAGGAGCCGTGGCAGGCATCCGCTGCCAACCGGGTCTCCGTCTCAGCAGCTTGCTTTTATTCTGCTGTGCCTTGATGTGCCCCGCTGCCAGCTGCTGCCCATGTTTTGGGTTAAGAGCTTATTTGGGTAGAAAACACAAAATAAAAACTGGGTCGCTCTGCTGTCTTTATCCCCAAACTTTGGTTACTGTTTAGAGATGAGCTCAAATATATCATTGTTCCTCGATGTCCAGAGAGGCTCAGACCTGCACGCAGGTCCCACCGCTCCCAGCGGAGCCGGGTCGGGTTCTGCACCGCTACCTCCGAGGGGCTGGAAACCAGACCTGACTTCAGAGCTGAATTTTCCTAGTCACTGGCTTTAAGAGCCAGGAAGAACCATTATGATCATCTGAGCTGCAAGTACCAGACCCCCTCAGCACCTGGGGTGTCAGAAATCCTGATGTGGATTTTATAGTGGCAAACCTATCTCTGCAGAAAAAGAGGGACACGAGTCTCCAGGCTGTCATTTTGCAACGTAAAGATTGGGGGGAGCAGCAATTTCTGCCTCTGTCGCTGGCACAGAGAGCCCCCGGGCCAACGTAGCATCTCTACGCTGTTGATACTATCATTATTAACGGGAATAGTACCCTGTTGTGGTTATATCTCCCTTTGGTTTGGCTGGCTAGTTTTGCCCAGCCGTGAAGAAATTTATCCCAACTCTTGACAGCAACTCAGTTGTTAATTTCCTGAAAAAAATCTGCAGTCTCAAATCTCTTTTGAGGGATTTTGCTTTTCCCCTTGCTGGCTGGTTAAGGGGGAAAAGAAACGCACCTACATCAGAGACCAAAAAGACTTCCCTTGAACAAGCCAGAAATCGCCCAGCCTTTCCCGAGTCCGGAGCTGCCTCCACCTGTATTTATGGAGCGAGCGCTTGCCAAGCTAAATCACAGCCACGTCACCCAGTTCAGGTCCAGCTTTGGACCAACACCAGTCCACAGGCCACCAACTAACTGGCCACGTCCATGACTGCGGCATGTCTTGAAAGAGGGCTTGTGCTTGCTGACACATCTCCGGCTGCCCTTTCCCTCCCCGTCTCACTCATGTGAGAGAAATGCATAGAGAGAATCTGCAACCAAAAATTAGCCCTGGGGTAAAAATTCCTTTTTTCACCTCTTTATATGGAGACCACAGTTATATTCTGTAGTTGGTCTGAAATTTAACGCTGGTGCATGGACACACACTGCAATGTTCCTGTGCTCCAGTGCACAGGAGTCTATGGGAAGGCTTTTATCCATCGGCTGTTTATTTTCTAACAATGAAGTGGTAGTCAGAAATGTATTAGTCTGAGGCTTGTGCAGAGATCATATTTTGGCTGCTGTTCTCTTATCAAGCGATTTAGCATCATTCAAGGTGAGAAGGGCCCAGTGAGTGAAAATCAGCTCACATCTATTGATCTCAGCAGAACTGGAGTCATTTACTCTGGCTTGGGATGCTGCTTTCACGCTTGCCATCCTCTCTTTTCCCTGTAACTCCGTCATCCATCCCAGGCTGTGCAGAGACATCGGCAAAGCCCCAGGCCGTGCATCCAGACGCTTTCCTGATTTCTCCGCATTTGCACATAGGCTCTTTCCAGGCTTGTTTCTGTGGAAAGGATCCTCGGGCAGTTCATGGAGCTAATTTTAGCCCCAGAGCCACACACTAAACTCCCTCCCACAGCATCAGGTATTTACCAGCTGAATTCACCATCTGGGAGGCACCAAGGTCCCCCCTTCTCACCGAGGGCTTCCACGGGACAGGGCTCCCGTCCCAGGGAGGAGTATTGCTGTGTCTGCTCATTCCAAGACTGTTCACCACCCATTTCTGGGAATTTCACCATCCCTAATGCCCATGGGAAGGAGCCCAAAGGGTTCACAAAGAGCAGAGATTTCTATTTGTGTGGCTGCAACCCGCAGACACTCAGACAGGCTCGGCACCCAGCCTTCATGCTTGCAAGGAGTGCCTGGTCAAATTCCCAAATTCAGACGGATTTTGCCAGCCCCATCCCAAGCTGTTTGCCCTGCCCTTGCTGCCAACAAATCCTCTGGCAAAAGCGTGCCTGGGTTTCCTTGCCTTGCTCACCCCAGGCCTGGAGCAAGAGACAGGGATTAGCCACAAGCAAACCCAGAGTGCAGAAGGAGCTCAAAACCTGCCGGAGAGGTGCAGCGAGCTGGCTGGGCTGCGAGCACCCTGCCCTTTGCGGGGAGAGGGATTTGAATCCAGCACGTGCGCCGGTAGATGTCTAAATCCAGCGAGACCCTTGAAGGAGCCAGTTAGCGGAATGCTGAAGAAAGGATCCTGGTCAAAATAGGATCATCTCGTCTCTCTTCTATTCTATTTTCATCACCGCGGTATTGGACCACTTCCCACTAACATATTTACCCAGCGAGGTGACTACCATCTGTCTCCTCTTTATTAAAATACTCCAGGATTTTCCCCCATGAGCCGTCGTCCTTGGGAATAGGAAGAAAGGATGTCAGCGAGCTGGAGGGAGGACTGGGAAGTGGGTCATACCCTTCAGGAGTGCTCCCAGCCCCTCCAAACTGGGGCACGCCGCGAGTCCGGGGACACGGCGCTGGTTGGACTCGGCTGCGCGACTGATCCTGGGGCGTTTTTTTGCCTAAAGCAGCCATTTCAAACGGTGCCGTGTGCGCTGCCAGCCCCCACCGTGCAGCAACTTGTTCCCCGATTACGTCACCCTGCATAAAAGGGAATTGTTCAGACCTTCGTCTCAGCTGAAACAATACTGCAAATTAGCTAAACGTGTGCTCCGCTCCCCACCCGCCCCCCTCCCGCCCATCTTCCAAGGAACAAGGCCTGCCTGGTGCAGGTTGAAATAAGACCTGCTCCGAGGTTCAGGGGATTAAGTCACTGAAGCCGATCTTGTGGAGTTTAGAAAAACGCCCATTTCCTTTGGAAAAAAAAAAAAGGGGGCCTTGAAACAGGCCCCACCGCCAGTGGTGGTTGCAGCAGCCACCGTGCACCAGGGAGACTCCTGCGGCGTGGGCTCTGCTCCCGGCGCCTTGCCCACCCCGGCTGGGCACGGCCGGGCTCTGCAGCCTCTTTGCATCCGTCCTGCTGCCCCGTGCCCCCTTGCCTCAAAACCGCCACGTTTTGCTAGCTGGAGGTCTGTCCAGCAGTTGCCCGCACCACCAAAGCCTCAGCAGCCTCCACCACCAAGGAGGTGGCCGTGCCCTCGTGTTGCCGGCCCAGGGCCCTGTGCAGCTCTCGAGGGGGTCCCCACCACCCCCAAATTGTCCCGTGTGCAGTGGAGCAGCATCCCCACCCTCAGCCCGCTCTCAGGTCGATGGTGGGACATGGGACACCTCCCAGCGCATCTTCCACCGCTGCTATCCCAAGTGCTGCTCACCCCGAGAAAGCACCAGCGCCAAAGTGGAGCTTAAATATTTTTGTTCTCTCATTCACTTAGGGATGGGGGGAGGAATGAAGGGGGGAGAAGGGAGAAGAAGGGGAGGGGGACAAAGGGGGTTTAATAGGCTCCAGTGACAGCACAATGTCCACATTGGGAAAAGATTAATGACGAAAATTAATCGCATGACCTTTCTTTCGAGGAGCTGGAGGTGAGGCGAGCCATTAAAGCCTCTTATGTTGTAATTAACGTTTGAGGGGAGAAAAGACTGGCTTTAGAATGGATGTGATCATTTAATTAGGGTTATGCGTCAGTGCCACAACAGGTTCAGAGAAGTCATAATTTAACTATAGCTTTAAATTACACAGTCAGAACGCGGATGGCAGGGTTTAATGGCAGGGAAGCGCTGCCACCAAGGAGTAGGAAAAACAATTAAATAAACACCTTGAATGGGAGAAGGAGAGGGGAGATGGCCGCGGAGGCGAGGAGGGCATCCTGGGCAGGGAAGTCGCAGCTTGGGTTTGTTTGAAAGGGAATCCTCGGGCCACCTCCGTCCAGCTGATACACCATCGGCCTCGTGTGTCCTCACCGATCAAGCTTTCCAGGGCAGTGGGGTCTCTTCCTCAGCCTGGCATTAATCCGCCAGCCCTGATTTCCCCTGCTTTCACCCCAGTGGACACGGGTTGTAATTTGATGCGTGTTGGGGCACTGTGGCCCAACACGCGGTCTCGGCAGTACCTGGTATTTGATGCTTCTGTGCAAGGCACAAGGCACCTTACGATCAACACCAATGAGCAAAAGCAACGTATCTTTACAAATATAAGGTTTTAGAAAAAAGGTCAGGATTTCTTTTTCCCTGTCAGGAGAAGAATTCACAAAAAATCCAGAGAAATGCCTGGTTTTCCCTTCATGTACGTAGAAACGTCCACTTGGCGAGAGCACCGGCTGCTTTAGTGCCGCTGCAGAAAGCAGGTCTTTTCGGTCTGTGAAAGGGGAATGAAACGCTGCTCGCAGCCACGCCGGGGCTACGCGGCATGGCAGCGGCACTGTGTCCTGCTGGGCTTTTTTTGGGAGGGTTGATTCGAAAGGGAAAAGTTGGATTGCATTTGACTTTGGCGCAGGGAACAGGTTTAACAGCTACTCGGTGCGGCGCAGGCGGGTGTATATGTTAGAGAGGAGGTGAAGGTGGATGTGTAGAGTCTTGGAAAATTATATGTGAGAAATGAGTGTCATGATCAAGTGCTGCATATTGGATGGATTATTAAGGTTCAAAATTAAAACATATACAATATTGCCGATGCCAAGAGCTCTCTAATCATAAATCAGTTCCCCTGACCCCTTCATAATCATGAGATTGCCCTAAAGAGCATGAGATTTTACATAATAATAAATGTTAAAGGGTTTTTTTTTAATTGGCCTTCTGGTTTTTTGAGCCTGCAGTGGTCACATTTTCAAACTCTTCCTGGCAATCAGAAGGGTGTTTTATTTGTTTTTTAGTGAAGGTGGAGGTTTTCCTGTAACGCCATATCTTTGTGAAATGATGCTTTAGGAAAAAAATACACATTTCTCATGAGCCCCTTCTTTGGCAACGCAGCAAACAGAAGTGAGGAAACTGAAACTCTGAGATCCCGGTGCCGATGCTGAGCTCCCTGCACGGCGCAGGCTGGGGGAGCAACCCAGGAAACGGCAGGTGAAATACTGCAACTCAGAGCTCCTTCACTTGGGGGTAAATCACCAACAACTCTGCTGCCTTCAGCAGAGGCAGAAATCTGGAGTAAATAGTTCTCTGAATCTAACCAGCTGCTTAAAATCAGTATGATGCTCCTGCTAAAAGGGAGGAAATTTTTACATTCTCCTTTCCCTTCATCATTGGCTTTGGTTTTCCTCTTGCTTTTGCTCGCTGAGGGACCGTTATTACTGATGTGCGCCTTTCACTTTGCTTTTTATCTGCTTTGCCTTTCAGTGAAGGTTCTCCTGTCTTCCCACCGTGCCGTCAGGTTTGGGCTGCAAACCCTTGCTTCTCTTTGGGGAGAATCCCTGAAATTCTTACAGCGCATAAAAATTGTGAAGGAAACCCCCAAACGCTAGCACGTTATTAACCGTAAGCTCTGCAAAACCCTTTCTCTCCTGGCACACATGGTCTGAGTGCCTCTTGCTGAACCGGTGCTACCCCAGATAACACAAGCCAGCTTTGTGTCAACACCACTGTCACCGGCAGCTTCTGCACTGCTCTCCGCAACAGCAGGATGAGGTCTTTGCATTTTAATCCTCTTGGTGCTTTATTCTCAAATGAGGGTGAGCAGTAATGAACGGGAAAGGAGAGTGCACAACACCCACCCCTGTATTTTGCCCACTTGCTCTCAGCAGAAGGCACCCCAGGCTGCGCTGGGTGCAGCCACTGCACCGCACCTATTTCTATGCAAAAATGCTGAATTTTCCACCCTCTCTGCATTTTTGCAAGACCTGCCCCAGAGGGAGAGCGTTCACTTCCACCACACTGCAGAGCCGCATTTTGTTCCCCTTTCCTGCAGTCGCACACCACGGCAAGCGCGGCCACGCTCCTGCTCACCGTGGTGGGAGCCGGTGGATGCCGCCCGCCTGCCCGGATGGCAGCTTGTGCCCTGGGGCTGGCGGGAGGACACCATCCTGCCTTCAGGAAAACTCGGCAGCGGGTGGCTGTGTTTGCTCTGCAGCCGTTGTGGTTTCTGTGCCTCCAGTTCAGCAAAGTCCATAAGCACCTGCTTAACTTGGAGAGCGGGGTGAAGTCCATCCCTGCTTAGCAAAGCACTTGAGACAAAGTGCTTTGCTAAATCTAAGCCAAATGCAGTTCTGGGCTGCATAAACAGAGGTATCTACTTGTCAGCGAGGCTGCGCACGTGCCAAAGTACCTGCTTGCAAATGGCCCCATGAACCAGGCCTCTGTCCTGCTTAGCTCTGCGCCTCATGGCTGAGCAGTAAGCAATGTGAGCCAAATAGCCCCCAAATCCTAGCCAGCAGCAGTGACCCGACCATATCCAAAATGCTTAAAGCTTAGGATTTTGGGGAATGAATGCTCAGATCACTTCTGGACTGAGTTATGCTCACTTCTGGACTGAGTTTTGGAAAAAACAAGCAGTCTCCCAGCTCTGTCTGTCTCTGCGATCTTTACGTGCGCACCCAGCCTTCCTGAGGACAAGGTCACTTTGCCCAGCCCATGCAGGGCTGTTCGTGTGACCAGGGTGTTATTTCTGCTCTCACATGGGGTCAGAACCAGCACATCCAGACAGGACAGGTGGGCTGTTTTCCTATGGGACAGAAATGAAAACATTTACCATTTTTCTGCCTGTACTGCTAGAGAGATACAGAATAAATAACAACCAGGTCTGCTCCGGGGCAAAGGGTGCTTAATTTATCTGGTGGCTCTGTACTCAGCTGGGCTATTTGCACACTCAGACGTGTAGAGGGATGGAAATGCACAAGAGGATCTCAAGCCCGTTGCCTGTTTCATCCCACATCCTCACACTGTTGTATGTCAAAGCAATTGCCTAATCTTCTCCTAAACACCTGTCTCTGCAAGAAAGGCTGGAATTTGGGAAGAACCGAGTGCAAAAAAATGCATCAGGCACTGCAAGCCCACGTTATTGCATCCGTACTTGGGGACACGCCGAGACCCCTGTCATCACTGCCCTGGGCCCTGCCCTCCCCGGTGAGCGTGGTGGCCCACGTGCTGCCGTGCAGAAGCCTCGTCAATCCCAGTTGCTGACTGCCCCATAAACCCCAGCGCCCTCGAAAGAGAGAAAAAAATGGAAATGACTTCTCTCCTTCATGGAGGTTTCGTGGCCTTAAAACTTAATAGTCTCTCAAATGCCGTAATGCAAGAGGGGACTTTTATGGACTCGACAAGGGATAATATTATTAAGGTGTGTTATTATATTAATTCCAATATTTCATGACATGGGGCGGGGGGAGAGGGTGAAGAATAAAACCTTTCACTGGGGAGTTCTGGGTTGTCTTATCCCTCCCCAGGGATGCGCAGAAGGGTCAGTGACAGCTGCCGGGGCTCCTTGAGTGGCAATGCCACCGTCACCAAGCGCGCCTTTCCCTCCTCCTCGCCCTTTCCCTCGTCCCAAGGCAGACATCAAGAGTCCGGGTGGGAGGTGTAGCCCCGGGGCAGCTCGTCACGTCTGAAGCATGATGGCTTTGGAGGGGATGGCTGGGTAAAGCTGAGCAATGACCAGCAATTTAAAACTTGTGCCACCATCAGTGAGGAGCAGATGGAGAGGGCTTGGGAAGGAGCAATTTTCGTTGTGTTGGGAGGAATCATGGCTGGATCCAGGGATGTCCTGGGGAGGGCAAAGCTTGCACCCGATTTTCTGGTCAGTGCTCAGCTCTGGCTGCCCCCAGCCCAAGCTCTGAGCGGCGGGATATTGGCTCTGCATGCGTGGCAGTGCTTGCGGTGCTGCAGGACACCCCGGTGTTAAGCACAGCACTGGGCTGGGGGTAGGGCTCCCCAGACCTCTGCTCACGGGCCAGGCGGCGATGCCCAGGAGCCATGGCTGGCTCAGCTCTGAAAGGATGGAGAGTGCTTTTTTTGCACTGAAATTCCTTGAGGAAGGCCTCACCAGCCACAGAGGTTTGCTGGAGGGGGTGAGCTAACATCCAGGGATCTCCCTGTCCAGCCACCTCCAGCACGAGCAGAGGCAAAGGCAGTCCCAGTGATCTTCCATCACCCCATCCACTAAATGCCTTCACTGTCCAAAGAAGTGCCACTTGATTGTCCCCTTTTCAAATCCCATCTCCTTCTCCTTCTTTCTGTATTTCCCTCTTCCCTTCTTTTTCCCTCTTTCTACTTCTCCTTACCTCTCCAAGCCAAAGCGCCTGCTGGGATTTTGGAGTCCAGCCACTGCCCAGCTTTCACCGTGTGTGGGCAACACCAAACAAACAGACTGTAAATAAAATACCCTCTCTCTCACACACACACATATTTTCTCCATTACCTCCGCTAATACTGTCTTTCTTCCATCTTGAGTTCAATGTTGTTTTTTGTCTCTCCCAAACCCCTCCTCCTCCTCCTCCCTGCAATTTATTCCAGCTGTGAAAACCTTTCTGCCATCCCCTCTGCCACACGGGCGGATAGGTGAGTGGCAGCGAGAGAAGCCCCTCTAAGCCACTGTGGCTAATCTATCCCACATGTGCGACTTGGCGGGCGTCCCGCGCCAGAGCCCGGCCGGACTGTGCGGCTCCTGCTGAAATCAGCCTGGCCCTTTACGGGCTCCGGCCCAGACGCTTCCCTCCCTGTGCCGGCGGAGAGCAGCACCGGGGATGAAACGGGCCATCGGGGTCTTTTTTTTCTGCATCCTCTTGTGCTGGGTTTGACGGTGTGGTCTGAGCCAAAGGGGTGAGGTGGAAGCTTGCAGGGAGGAAGGGGCACCATGAGGAGGACAAGAGAGGACAAGCCATGAGCACATCTAAATATCTTAAGTCCCTGTGCTGAGCTGAGGGGTGCCATGAAGCCAATCTTTGCTCATCTCAATGCCTTTAGGTAACACTTTCCATTTCAACATCAACCTGTTGGGAAACCGGTACCATCCTCCCCATTGACGGCTGGGGAAACAGCACTGCACGAGCTGGGGTGGCTTGTCCCAGATCCCCCCCTGAGCCCTTCGCAGGGCTGAGGGAAGAGTTTGGCTTTTGCGTGCTCTGTAACCACACACAAACTCACCCTCCACGCGCTGGGAAAGGGACCCAGGAGCCCTGACATCCCGGCTGGATGCACTAAACTGTTCAGCTCTAACGTGTTTAGATCCCTCTGTGGCTGATGGAGACAAAAATGAAGTAAACCCCACACATTATTCCAGTCCCATGACGCTGTATTAGTCAATAACACATCCTTGTTCATAAGCACGGGCATGCATAAAAAGATCAGATCATCAAATCCTTCCATCTCTCTGTTGTGTTTTTTTTTTTTTTAATAAATACATATCGAGGCTTTTGCAAAACAGAAATGAGAAGCGTGTTTGGCAGTTGGCAGAACTTTGTGCGGGAGCCAAAGCGCCGTCCTGCCTGCCAGATCTATTTGTCTATCACTCGGAGCTGCCAGTCAAGGCAATGCCGCCGGCACCCAGGGGACGGCTGACAGCACGAGCCCTGGAGACTTGGTGGGGGAAGAGCCTCGCTAAACCTTTAAAGACGACTTTATTTAACAGATAGCTTTAGTTAAGCAGTGGTTCCTGCTGGGCTATTTTCCTGGCTTCCCTGTGGTCTCAACACCAAGCAAATAGTCAGGAATTTCCCGTTGCAGCCCAGGGATGCGGCGAGAGGAGAGGTATAATCCTCGCTTTCAAGCAGGTTTGAGGCAGAAGTGGGACATGCCCGTTGTCCTATAGTTGCTAATCATCATCCTCGATGTGGCCTCGAGGCTCTCTGGCAGTTGTGTCTGTCTGACCATGTGGCTTGGCCTAATTTTAGGCTAAATGAGGATCTTTACATGCCCCTTTTCCCCACTATTCTCCATCCCAGGCTGTTTTTCCTTGCCCAAGCTGTGCTCCTACCCACACTTGGAAATAGGAAAGACCCCGAGGAGGCCGTGTCCTCCTGGTGACACCAGCTCACCCTGGAGATCTAGAGAAATAAGCACAGCTGAAAGTACCTATCGAAAATCAAGTGACCACTGGCTCTTCACTAACCTTCCACCACTGAGACAGAGCCTCCTACGAAAACCACATCCACACATGTGCACCCACTGACGCTGCAACATCTGCAGGGCATGCGTCCGCAGATGACAAGTTATCTCTGATTGCCCGAAAAGAAAGCAGGGCAGATTGATCAATCAATCCACCCGTGAACCACGCTTTTCTCACCTGCCTCTCACCTTACTATCAGGGCTGCAAATGCAAAAAGAAACCAGAGTCTGTTGGAGGACTAATGTGTGCGTGAGCTCCACTGCACCGTGATGAGTTGGTT